>NC_065590.1:86023774-86627107 GCF_024542745.1 Macaca thibetana thibetana
AACTTTCACAACTTTTGAAACTCTTTCACAGGTTATAGTTTATCAGATTCTCATAGAAAGTCTCCAAAACAAACAAAGTAGATAGGATTTTATTTAAGTTGACATTTAACACCCAGGGAAACCAAGACTTGCAGAGGTGACATGACTTTCCCAAGCTCATACAAAGTCCAGGCCCTTTACTGTGGTGCTATCATACTAAAACAGGTAGAGGTCCCAGGCACCAATTCACGTGCTCTTATGTACTAATTGCATAGAAAATTCATACTGCCTGGCATATGCCTTTTGTCCAAAGACCATAGTTGTATTCATGTCCTCAAATGATCAAAGGGAACATGGTGATCCCTCTGCAACATGGTGAGCACTAGCCTCTCTTTGTTCTTCTCTGCATTGCTAAGTTCATCTCAGTCCTCAAAGAGCAGCCAGGTTTCCCAGCATGGTCTCTGGTCCTGGTCTTCCAAGGAGCAGCATTGGCAAGGGAGATAGATCACAGGAAAAGAAACACATTAGAACTTCCATTCCCCAAATTGGGCATTTTGGACTCCAGCAAGCACTGGGAGGTTTCACTGTTTCCATTCCACTGGTCTTCTGTTGCAAGTGTGGGGTATACATGCAGAAAGAGGCATTGGTCTCCCTCAAACCCCATGCTAACCCCTCCCCTTCTTCTCCAAGGTCCGATAGCACTCAGAGTTTCAGCACACAGCTTAGTGTTGATCATATAACTCCTAAAACTGTTTTTCCTAGTTCTTATTCCACAAGCTATGACCTCTTACTAGTTGCCAGATATTAAGGATATAATAAATAAGGCATCATGCTTGCCTTCAAAGAGATCACAGCCTAGAGGGAAGACAGACACCTAAGTAGCCAATTATAAGACCATGGGAGGACAATAGAGGCAAGAACAGTTACTCAGAAGAGAGTAACTAACTCTCCCTATAGTTGGGAGAGACTTCACAGAGGGGGTGGCATCTGAGTTGGAACCAGTGGATGAACAGGAGTTTGCCACAGTTGACAAGAGTGTCAGAGGACAGAGCTTGCACAAGTGCACATTAGGAAGAACTAGAACCATGGAGGCAGCCAGAAACGCAAACACTAGAACAAGGTGTGAAGGGAACGGTAGGGGAGAGGCTGAGGCCAACTCATGAAGGGTGTTAAATGCCAAACTGAGGAGAAAGTCTTTCCATTTCCTCAGAAACAGGGCTGGTGTCCTTTACAGTTCGATGCCTCCCAGACCTAACCCAAGGCTGATAACCTGGGAGTGGTCCTTTCCCCACCACACACACTTGGAGCCGGACCACTTGAACCCCTCAAAGAAGAACTAAGTGCCTCGGGAGACATTGGATGGAAAATCCAGCTTCATCTCCAAGGCTCCTTCCTAGTAGGAACTGTCCCCATGAAAATGAGACCTGGAGGCAGGATGGAAAAGTTCCCTCTTGTCCTTCTGTTGTGGCTTCACAGGATCATATAAGCCCAATTTGCCTGTCATCAGCCACCAAAGCCATTTTTTATTGCAAATAAAGAAAAGGAACAGCTGTCTGTCTGCCTTAACTTCCTTCCTGACCCAGGAGAAAGGAAAGAAAAATACAGACAGACAATTAAAGACAGAGCTTTATAAGCAAATGTAGACAGAGAGACAAAATGGAATTGGGCAACAAGACATGGAAACAAAGAGCAAGAAACAGAGTGAGACCAAAAGACAGAGCCAGCCCAGAGAAAAGAGCAAAATCACTTTTAAAAAAGAAAGCTGAAGAGTTCAAATAAAACTGGGGGAGTGATAACCATTTAAAGTGATGAATAAATTCAGGACTGAAAGAAACAAGATGAAAAGAATATCCTCAGATATGGAACCAAGATGGCCAAATAGGAAGAGTTCCAGGCTACAGCTCCCAGCGTGCACGATACAGAAGATGGGTGATATCTGCATTTCCAACTGAGGTACTGGGTTCATCTCACTGGGGCATGTCAGACAGTGGGTGCAGGACAGTGGGTGCAGCCCATTGAGCGAGAGCCCAAGCAGGGCGAGGCATCGCCTCACCTGGGAAGTGCAAGGGGGAAGGGAATTCCTTTTGCTAGCCAAGGGAAACCGTGACACACAGCACCTGGAAAATCGGGTCACTTCCACCTTAATATTGCACTTTTCCAAGGGTCTTAGCAAACAGCACATCAGGAGATTATATCCTGCGCCTGGCTCAGAGGGTCCCACATACACGGGGCCTCCCTCATTGCTAGCACAGCAGTCTGAGATCTAACTGCAAGGTGGCAGCAAGGCTGGGGGAAGGGCGCCCACCATTGCTGAGGCTTGAGTAGGTAAGCAAAACGGCCAGGAAGCTCGAACTGGGTGGAGCCCACCACAGCTCAAGAAGGCCTGCCTGCCTCTGTAGACTCTACCTCTAGGGACAGGGCATAGCCAAACAAAAGCCAGCGGAAACCTCTGCAGATTTAAATGTCCCTGACTGACAGCTATGAAGAGAGCAGCGATTCTCCCAGCATGGAGTTTGAGATCTGAGAACAGACAGACT
The DNA here is from genome assembly GCF_024542745.1 of Macaca thibetana thibetana. NCBI lineage: Eukaryota > Metazoa > Chordata > Mammalia > Primates > Cercopithecidae > Macaca > Macaca thibetana. The sequence goes on from NC_065590.1 coordinate 86,026,291, forward strand.
GCCTCCTCAAGTTGGTCCCTGACCCCTGAGTAGCCTAACTGGGAGGCACCCCCGAGTAGGGGCAGACTGACACCTCACATGGCTGGGTACCCCTCTGAGACAAAGCTTCCAGAGGAACAATCAGGTAGCAACATTTACTGTTCAGCAATATTCACTCTTCTGTAGCCTCCACTGCTGATACCCAGGCAAACAGGGTCTGGAGTGGACCTCCAGCAAACTCAAACAGACCTGTAGCTGAGGGTCCCGACTGTTACAAGGAAAACTAACAAACAGAAAGGACATCCACATAAAACCCCATCTGTACGTCACCATCATCAAAGAGTCAATGGTAGATAAATCCACAAAGATGGGGAAAAAACAGAGATGAAAAGCTGAAAATTCTAAAAATCAGAGTGCCTCTTCCCCCTCCAAAGGAACGCAGCTCCTTGCCAGCAATGGAACAAAGCTGGACGGAAAATGACTTTGATGAGTTGAGAGAATAAGGCTTCAGATAATCAAACTTCTCCGAGCTAAAGGAGGAAGTTCAAACCCACTGCAAAGAAGCTAAAAACCTTGAAAAAAGATTAGATGAATGGCTAACTAGAATAACCAATGTAGAGAAGTCCTTAAATGATCTGATAGAACTGAAAACCATGGCACAAGACCTACATGACAAATGCGCAAGCTTCAGTAACCAATTCGATCAACTGGAAGAAAGGGTATCAGTGATTGAAGATCAAATGAATGAAATGAAGCGAGAAGAGAAGTTTAGAGAAAAAAGAGTAAGAAGAAATGAACAAAGCCTCCAAGAAACATGGCACTATGTGAAAAGACCAAATCTACGTCTGATTGGTGTACCTGAAAGTGATGGGGAGAATGGAACCAAGTTGGAAAACACTCTGCAGGATATTACCCAGGAGAACTTCCCCAACCTAGCAAGGCAGGCCAGCATCCAAATTCAGGAAATATGGGGAACACCACAAAGATACTCCTCGAGAAGAGCAACTCCAAGACACATAATTGTCAGATTCACCAAAGTTGAAATGAAGGAAAAAATGTCAAGGGCAGCTAGAGAGAAAGGTCGGGTAACCCACAAAGGGAAGCCCATAGACTAACAGTGGATCTCTCGGCAGAAACTCTATAAGCCAGAAGAGAGTGGGGGCCAATATTCAACATTCTTAAAGAAAAGAATTTTCAACCCAGAATTTCATATCCATCCAAACTAAGTTTCATAAGTGAAAGAAAAATAAAATCCTTTACAGACAAGCAAATGCTGAGAGATTTTGTCACGACCAGGCCTGCCCTACAAGAGCTCCTGAAGGAAGCACTAAACATGGAAAGGAACAACCGGTACCAGCTGCTGCAAAACTATGCCAAAAGGTAAAGACCATCAATGCTAGGAAGAAACTGCATCAACTAATGAGCAAAATAACCAGATAACATCATAATGACAGGATCAAATTCACACATAACAATATTAACCTTAAATGTAAATGGGCTAAATGCTCCAATTAAAAGATGCAGAGTGGTAAATTGGATAAAGAGTCAAGACCCATCAGTGTGCTATATTCAGGAGACCCATCTCACGTGCAGAGACACACATAGGCTCAAAATAAAGGGATGGTGGAAGATCTACCAAGCAAATGGAAAACAAAAAAAAGTAGGGGTTGCAATCCTAGTCTCTGATGAAACAGACTTTAAACCAACAAAGATCAAAAGAGACAAAGAAGGCCATTATATAATGGTAAAGGGATCAATTCAACAAGAAGAGCTAACTATCCTAAATATATATGCACCCAATACAGGAGCACCCAGATTCATAAAGCAAGTCCTTAGAGACTTACAAAGAGACTTAGACTCCCATACAATAATAATGGGAGACTTTAACACCCCACTGTCAACATTAGACAGATCGATGAGACAGAAAGTTAACAAGGATATCCAGGAATTGAACTCAACTCTGCACCAAGTGAACCTAATAGACATCACAGAACTCTCCACCCCAAATTAACAGAATATACATTGTTCTCAGCACCACATCACACCTATTCCAAAATTGACCACATAGTTGGAAGTAAACCACTCCTCAGCAAATGTACAAGAACAGAAATTATAACAAACTGTCTCTCAGACCATAGTGCAATCAAACTAGAACTCAGGATTAAGAAATTGACTCAAAACCACAGAACTACATGGAAACTGAACAACCTGCTCCTGAATGACTACTGGGTACATAACGAAATGAAGGCAGAAATAAAGATGTTCTTTGAAAAAAATGAGAACAAAGATACAACATACCAGAATCTCTGGGACACATTTAAAGCAGTGTGTAGAGGGAAATTTATAGCACTAAACGCCCACAAGAGAAAGCAGGAATGATCTAAAATTGACACCCTAACATCACAATTAAAAGCACTAGAGAAACAAGAGCAAACACATTCAAAAGCTAGCAGAAGGCAAGGAATAACTAAGATCAGAGCAGAACTGAAGGAGATAGAGACACAAGAAACCCTTCAAAAAAATCAATGAATCCAGGAGCTGGTTTTTTTTTTTTTTTAAAAGATCAACAAAATTGATAGACCGCTAGCAAGACTAATGAAGAAGAAGAGAAGAATCAAATAGACGCAATAAAAAATGATAAAGGGGTTATCACCACCAACCCCACAGAAATACAAACTACCATCAGAGAATACTATAAACACCTCTATGCAAATAAACTACAAAACCTAGAAGAAATGGATAATTTCCTGGACACCTACACTCTCCCAAGACTAAACCAGGAAGAAGTTGAATCCCTGAATAAACCAATAACAGGCTCTGAAATTGAGGCAATAATTAATAGCCTACCAACCAAAAAAAGTCCAGGACCAGACGGATTTACAGCCGAATTGTACCAGAATTACAAGGAGGAGCTGGTACCATTCCTTCTGAAACTATTCCAATCAATAGAAAAAGAGGGAATCCTCCCTAAGTAATTTTATGAGGCCAACATCATCCTGATACCAAAGCCTGGGAGAGACACAACAAAAAAAGAGAATTTTAAACCAATATCCCTATGAGCATCAATGCAAAAATCCTCAATAAAATACTGGCAAACCGAATCCAGCAGCACATCAAAAAGCTTATCCACCATGATCAAGTGGGCTTCATCCCTGGGATGCAAGACTGGTTCAATATACGCAAATCAATAAACATAATCCAGCATATAAACATAACCAAAGACAAAAACCACATGATTATCTCAATAGATGCAGAAAAGGCCTTTGACAAAATTCAACAGCCCTTTGTGCTAAAAACTCTCAATAAATTCGGTATTGATGGAACATATCTCAAAATCATAAGAGCTATTTATGACAAACCCACAGCCAATATCATACTGAATGGGCAAAAACTGGAAGCATTCCCTTTGAAAACTGGCACAAGACAGGGATGCCCTCTCTCACCACTCCTATTCAACATAGTGTTGGAAGTTCTGGCCAGGGCAATCAGGCAGGAGAAAGAAATAAAGGGTATTCAATTAGGAAAAGAGGAAGTCAAATTGTCCCTGTTTGCAGATGACATGATTGTATATTTAGAAAACCCCATCATCTCAGCTCCAAATCTCCTTAAGCTGATAAACAACTTCAGCAAAGTCTCAGGATACAAAATCAATGTGCAAAAATCATAAGCATTCTTACACACCAATCAATAACAGACAAACAGAGAGCCAAATCATGAGTGAACTCCCATTCACAATTGCTTCAAATAGAATAAAATACCTAAGAATCCAACTTACAAGGGATGTGAAGGACCTCTTCAAGGAGAACTACAAGCCACTTCTCAATGAAATAAAAGAGGACACAAACAAATGGAAGAACATTCCATGCTCATGGATAGGAAGAATCAATATCATGAAAATGGCCATATTGCCCAAGGTAATTTATAGATTCAATGCTATCCCCATCAAGCTACCAACGACTTTCTTCACAGAATTGGAAAAAACTACTTTAAAGTTCATATGGAACCAAAAAAGAGCTCGCATTGCTAAGACAATCCTAAGCAAAAAGAACAAAGCTGGAGGCATCATGCTATCTGACTCCAAACTATACTATAAGGCTACAGGAACCAAAACAGCATGGTACTGGTACCAAAACAGAGATATAGACCAATGAACACAGCCATCAGAAATAATACCACACATCTACAACCATCTGATCTTTGACAAACCTGACAAAAACAAGAAATGGGGAAAGGATTCCCTATTTAATAAATGATGCTGGGAAAACTGGCTAGTCATATATAGAAAGCTGAAATTGGATCACTTCCTTACACCTTATACAAAAATTAATTCAAGATGGATTAGAGACTTAAATGTTAGACCTAAAACCATAAAAACCCTAGAAGAAAACCTAGGGAATACCATTCAGGACATAGGTATGGGCAAGGACTTCATGTCTAAAACCACAAAAGCAATGGCAACAAAAGCCAAAATTGACAAATGGGATCTCATTAAACTAAAGAGCTTCTGCACAGCAAAAGAAACTACCATCAGAGTGAACAGGCAACCTACAGAATGGGAGAAAATTTTTGCAATCTACTCATCTGACAAATGGCTAATATCCAGAATATACAAAGAACTCAAACAAATTTACAAGAAAAAAACAAACAACCCCATCAAAAAGTGGGCAAAGGATATGAACAGACACTTCTCAAAAGAAGACATTCATGCAGCCAACAGACATGAAAAAATGCTCATCATCACTGGCCATCAGAGAAATGCAAATCAAAACCACAATAAGATGCCATCTCACACCAGTTAGAATGGCGATCATTAAAATGTCAGGAAACAACAGGTGCTGGAGAGGATGTGGAGAAATAGGAACACTTTTACACTGTTGGTGGGACTGTAAATTAGTTCAACCATTGTGGAAGACAGTGTGGCGATTCCTCAAGGATCTAGAACTAGAAATACAATTTGACCCAGCCATCCCATTACTGGGTATATACCCAAAGGATTATAAATCATGCTGCTATAAAGACACATGCACACGTATGTTTGCTGCGGCACTATTCACAATAGCAAAGACTTGGAACCCACCCAAATGTCCATCAATGACAGACTGGATTAAGAAAATGTGGCACATATACACCATGGAATACTATGCAGCCATAAAAAAGGATGAGTTCACATCCTTTGTAGGGACATGGATGCATCTGGAAACCATTATTCTCAGCAAACTATCACAAGAACAGAAAACCAAACACCGCATGTTCTCACTTATAGGTGGGAAATGAACAATGAGAACACTTGGACACAAGAAGGGGAACATCACACACCAGGGTCTGTCGTGGGGTGGGGGGAGGGGGAGGGATAGCATTAGGAGATATACCTAATGTAAATGATGAGTTAATGGGTGCAGCACACCAGCATGGCACATGTGTACATATGTAACAAACCTGCAGGTTGTGCACATGTACCCTAGAACTTAAAGTATAATAATAATTTAAAAAATCTCAAATTGCAATTTGTCATGTTTCCTTAGCCAGGGAATTAGGCTAAACATTAACGAAACTACAGTACCCTGAATATTTATATTATACTTAATAAAGAAAATTGTACTTTAAAAAAAATAAATAAATAAAAGAAAAGATTATCCTCTTCCAACATTTTGGCCACCAAACAGAAAAAGAAAAGAAACAAGGAAATTCCCGAGTAATGCCACACTGGCCAATGCTGGGGACTCTCTCCATCCAGCATTTTCCTGAGGCCAGAAGCAATGTTGGGCTCTGGAGCCAACTGCTTGCCAAATGCTAAGTCCTAAAATATCACCTCCACCTCCTGCATTCATAAGTTCCTCCCCCAGAAAGGCAATTAGGGCTGGATTCTCCTTTTACTGGGGAGACAGAGAGAGGAAAAGCACTAGGGTTTTGCGGAGGGCTCTAGTTACCTTGGAAGTACTCAGAAGAAGGTACACATTTGCATTTATTTATTTATTTATTTATTTATTTTACTGTCTTTCAGAAATCTCAGTCCGGCTCATGAGCATTACTGGTTCCAACTTCTTCAGCACAAGCTCGTCTCCCCAGTTTTCCTTCTTCAGAAGCCTGTGCTCTTTGCTGACCTCCTGTCGGGGGCTGCCTGCACACTCTCTGCCTGAGCCTGCTTGCTGCACAGCTCAGGGCCAAGCTCTCTATCACCTCACTGTCTGCATCAGGGGCCCTCTCATTTCAGTGGCTCCTGGGATGCTCCAGTGGCAAAATCCCAGGAGATACTCAACTCCCACTGTTCTTGCCGGAAGGAACTTTAACAGGCATAATTATTAGAAAAAAGCAAAACAGACACAGGAAGGCAGAAAAGGCAGATGAAACTTCTGTAACTTACACCAACAAACACGTTGCCTCCTCTATGTGGTAGACACATTTAGATGCATTGTCTTTTGTTGATTCAGTGTAATTCAGAATAATCTGCTCCACTTGGAGCACAGACGCAAACCCAGAGACATTAAAACGGCCTCTGAATCTAAAAACAGCTGTCAAAGAGCCCATACGTTGTACTCTAAGGAAGAGGTGGTACCACCTTCATGTCCTTCCCTGTGGACCTAAAATCATGTTTAAAAATAAAGATGCCTAGGATGTTTTTCCTGATCCCAGGGCTACTTAGTAATTTTAAGTCCACAGACAATGGGTATCACTAAAAGGAGCAGCACTGAGAAGGAGGAGCCAAAAGGAATAGTTTAGATTAAGAGCTAACTGGCACAGTTTCACGCTGGAAGGTGTCACTATATTATAGCCCTACAAGAAAATGGGTTCTCCTAAAGATCGAGAGAATTTAGAGTTATGGAGGTGCCACGTGGAGTAGCAGCTTCATTTTACAGATGGGAAAACTGAGGCCCAGGGATGAGACACCCTAGGTAAAATGGTGTCCTGGCTGCTGTTTTAGGAAGCAGGGAGGAAGCAATTCATCTTTTCAAAAGAGTTCCAGAAAGTATGTGCACGTCTAACCAAGGAGACTTCTGTAATCTGAAATACACACTTTTGCAAGCCAGTCCTTCCCCAAGGGCACAAGATAGGCAATGCGTCCAGGCACCAGGGACAGGGGGACAGAAATCCAGTTGCACAGAAGTTGTACAGAAGGCAGGCAGCTGCGCTTAGTGCAGGAAGCTAGCACAGCCAGTAACAGCAGGTCTGTCTGCCTGAGATCCGGACTCCTATCTCTGGAGACCTAAAGAACTGAAAATCACGTATGGCCAGAGGCAGGGAAATCACCCAGCAAGCCTTGGGCACGCTACTGGATTTGGGCAGCTCCTCTGTTGAATTTTAATGAAGTAATTAAGAGCTAGATAATAGAGATGGGGCTCTGCAGAGCAACACTCACGGACCTAACCTCTTTGATATGTTCCTTCATCAGGAGGCAACTCTATCACTAGATGGCTTCATTAATATTCCGGCCTGCTCTCTAGCACTTAAAGTGATCTATGCCAAAGTTTGTTAGTCTTTTAAATTACCTGCCGAGGCCCCGCTGTAAAAAAAAAAAGGAAGAACAAATGCATGCTAAAGAAAGGACAATGTCCCAGAGGGTGCTAGAAGAGATAAACCCTGCTCGTATTTCCTTTTCAGAAAGTAGTGTGGATAATCAAGAAGAAATAATTATGGGACCACTCAGTGCAGACCCATGAGGAGAGATGGGCGGGGACAGAAAAGATCCAGAGAATGGCAGCCCAGGGGAGCGAGCAGCCTGTTTTCACCAGGGATACCTGTCTTTTAGAGTTGGCCTCATGGCAGATACCTTGACCACTGGACAGCCCAGAGGTTAACTCCTTAATCCAGAGTAAAGATAAAGAAGCCTAATGCTTGGGCTCCAAATGGCCCAGAGAACTTTGTTCAGAGAACCCTAAACTTCTGCCCAAGAGGTATACCTTTGTGCCCCACGGTCAGGGAACAGAGACGGGCTGATTCTCCTTTTTGCTCACCTGGTATATTCTCCCTGTTCCCTTTGCCTCCTTGTTCATCAAGGCCCATATGAAACCTCCTCTCCTGCAGGGAACCTTCCTGCATAATCATGGAGCCTTAGAGTTGGGACCTCAGAGTTCAGCCTACCCCATCTTCTCTCCCGCACCTGTATTATCACTTTAAATAATTCCCAATTAAGAAGTTCCAGCTTCTCCATGACTATTACCAAGGACAGGAAGATTACTCTTTCACAAGTTCAGTGTCAGGCATTTCTTGCTGTAAACATGTACTTCTACTGAAAAGAATTCTGTTTCCCGACGACTTAAATGCATTAAAAATAGCTTTCTGGTGTGGCTATAAGGGAGTAGCCTGGGGGAACCTTATAGTGAGAGTCTAGTTCCGTATCTTGACTGTGGTGGTTACATAAAGTCATTCATGGACCCCCCCCCACTTCCCGCCACACACACACACACACACACACACACACACACACACACACAAGTTCATGCAAAGCTGGTGAAACCTAAAAAAGCACTGTGCATTGTATCAATGTTAATTATCTGGTATGGATATGGAATCACAGTTATGCCAAGTGTCAACAATGGAGGAGGCTGGGTGAAGAATGCAGGGGACATTCCCATACGTGTCTTTGCAATTTCCTGCAAATCTATGGTTATTTTAAAATAAGAAGTTAAAAAAAATAGCAGACATCTTTTGAAAGAATGTGTGTGCCATGCACTGTTTAAATACTTTTTAGGTATTAACTCACTTAAATCTGAAAACCACCATAGAAAGTGTGTACTACTATTTTCCCCATTCTACAGATGGAGACACTTATGCACAGAGAGATGAAGTCACTTTCCCAAGATCACACAGCTAGTGGGCGGCAGAGCCAGGATTAGAATCCAAGCTGTCTGATGCCAGAGCGTTCCTGCCTGACTGGCACTTTGCCTCATGACACTACAGATCTGGCAGGAGGAAGATGAAGTAAACTTCATCGCTTATTTAATACCCCATATTCGTCACTATAATCAATCTGTTAACAACTCATATCTCTACAGAATTCTGTTACTCAGAGGGGTTTCATACACTCCATCTCACTGGAGCCTCACAACAATCCCAGGAGACAAATTTTTATTTTCTGTAATTCCCAGATGAGAACACTGAGGTTCCAGCCCTCAGACACCAAGTCTTAGGCCCCTGCCACCTGACATTCTCAGTCTTCTGCTGCTTTCTTGCAGCTATCAGAAAGTAACCCAGCTATTCCAAAATGACGAGCCTTCATTAATTTTAGTCAGCCTTTCCCTGGAAACAGTAACCTGAAATGTCCACTCCCTCGAGGAGATAGCTAAAGGAAAAGGATGGAGTGATGTGCATTTAGGCATCAGTACTGGTTGGCTTAATGAGGCAGCAGGAAGCAGGCTCTGGAGTCCCACCCCCTGGAGAAGTCCCAAGGTATCCTCTTACTTTCCAACAGTGCAGTGTCAGGGCAAACAGGCACTCTTACAAGCATGTGCCCCGAGGCCCCCAGTAATTCTAAATAGAATCAGCTTGTACAATTCACTGCCTACCTCTCTGCCTCATCCAAATCACAGAGGAAGAGAAGTGACAGAAGCAAATGAGCAGGCTTCGTCCTAATACAGGAGGATTTAGGGAACCTCTGCAGGGAGACTGGGGTGGAAGGGTAGGGGAGCACACAGAACTTTCTACCAGAAAATACTGACAGTCCAACATAGCATTAGATACTCTATCATCAGTGAGTCATTTATTTGCCAAGAGAAGATTTTTTCAACTCCGGGAATCTCCTTTAAAAACACAACTGTCTCTGAGAAGGTTTATTTCTCACATTCTTATGGAATAAGGTAAATAAAGATCAGCTGACAGCCAGCCTTTGCTGGGATGAAACATCGCAGTGGGGTCTGCTGTCTTCTGAGGGAAGTCGGGAAGGGAGTACAGAAAAAGGAAGGAGGCGGACATTTAATAGCATGATCGAGAGTTGTTTCTAGATGGGAAATTGCTATGATCTGAATATTTGTATTCTCCACCCCCAAAATTCCTATGAGGAAATCTAATCCCCAATGTGACAGAACCAGAAGGTGGGGACTTTGAGAGGTGATTAGGTCCTAAGGTTGGTGTCCTCATGTATGGGATAAGTAACCCTTATAAGAGATAAAAGAGAGTTTATTTTCTCTCTGTTTCTGCTCTCCACCATGTAAGGGAAGAACAAGAGGAACGTCCTCTGCAAACCGGGAAGAGGGACCTCACCAGAATTTGACTATACTAGTGCCCTGATCTCAAACTTTCCAGTCTCTGAAACTGTGAGAAATACATTTCTGTTGTTTAAGCTACCTAGTCCATGTTATTCTGTTATTCTGTTAGAGCAGCCTGGACAAATTGAGCCAGAAAATGATATATTTCTAGGCATATTCTACAGCAGCCCTCAGAGAGCAAAAGCTACGATGATGTTCATGGGTTCAGGACACTTCTGAAAGTTCTCCTGGCATTGGCCTTGTCCTGAAAGGACTAGGCCTGCCCTTTTCACAGACTCTTCTCTGATTTGCATCTTGGATGGTCCTACAGAAAGCCCTAATTTGGGAAATCAAGCCTCTTCAGCCTGGCTATGTTTCACTTCATCTCAGTAATATTTAACATACATTTATCATTTATATACTCAGAGTAGGACACCAGATTGGATGTTGGGAGCACAAAAGGGGATAAGCCATGCCCAGCCAGGGCTCTCTATAGTCCCCTCTCGGGGAAAAGGTAATCTGAGCCATCCTGGTCCAGAAAAGTCTGGGTCTCTCTCCAAGGGACTTACATCAGCCAGCCTGGAGCCATCAGATTCTCCTGCTGATCCCTTGTCTAGTAGAGAGTCCGTGTGTCAGTGCATTCATCAGCTATTGCTTCAAAATAATGAAGCATGGCAAACAATCCCCAGATCTCATCGGGCTTACAACAATAAACATTCATTTTTCTCCCTCACGGATCTGCAGGTGGGCTAGGATTTAGCTGCTCTCAACTGGGCTCAGCAAGGCTTGGATCTGAACTAAGAATTGAGTTCAGGTATGCTCCATATGTCTCCTCATTCCATGGACCAGAAATCAGCCAAGGCACGTTTTCCTTATGGCAGATAGCAGAAATGCAAGAGGCCAAGCCAAATAACCAAAGTACATTCAAAGCCTCTGCTCATATCATATATCCTAACATCCATGGTTAAAGCCATGACCACCATCAACAGGATATATATTCCCATTCTAGTGGGAGGTATTCCAAAGTCACATGAAAAGCCCATGAATATATCATTCTACTACAGGAAAGGAGAAATGAGTTAAGATCAATAATCCATCTACCAGTCGGTAATAACTAATTTACTGTTTGAGACAAGTTCCTAAAACCTCAGATGCCCCTGACAGAGCAGAGCCTCTGAGGCCCAAGACATGAGACAGAATCAATTAGCCAATCAGTTCCACTTCCCTTCCATTGTGGCCTAGCACAACAATGGCCCATTGTAACCAGGAAGCAGCTGTGGACACAAAGGGAAACATCCTTCATTGTGTCTTCCTGGCTTTGTTCCAGGCCCCAGTAGAATACAAACCAGAAGCTCAGGCAGCCTTTGAGCTGGACTAAGGTGAATCATCTTTGTAGCAAGCCTGGCAACCAGAGATGGTAGGATAATAACGTCAAATATCGCGGGGCCAGACCTTCCTATGGGCTCTCCTCCACTATCCTTAGAGGCCGTGGTTTCTCAGCCCCAAGGAACAGTCAGAGTCATCTAGTCCTCATGATCAAAGCCTTATATTAACATCTGCCATTTTCTGAAGGGCTTGCTGTGTGCCAGGCACCATGCAAAATATTTTATTTTGATCTACTCCTCTGAAGACCCTGTGAAGGGTCACCCCACTTTACAGATGAAGTTCAAAGTAAGATCATTTTCTTATCGCTACACAGCATGGGGCCTTCCAGGGGCAGAGGTATAAAGATGAATGGGACAGAGGTCATGCGGCTGAACGCCAGCTCTTCTTTTAAACAACATCCAAGTTGTTAATCCCAATTCTGGAGTCTCAGTGTCATCATTTGTAAGTTGTTGCCATATAAGCTGACAGAGTGTTCAGTGAAAATTGAGGAAGAGAGCTTTGTGCGGAGCTAAGATTTTGGTGCCCCTGGTGAAGCAGACACAGAAGCTCTTGACCTATGACTTCAGATGCTACCTTTATCTCCCATGGCCTATCTTTAGAACATCTCTGAGCTACAGCAAAGCTCAGTGGCAAAAAGTCAAAGGAGGAAAGTCTGTGTCGTAAAAAGAGAAATTCTCTCTTGGGTCTGACCATGAGCTCCTTTCTCCTTAGTAGTGTAGTATGGCTTCCCTGGACCCCTTGCCGACAGGCTGCTCCATGGTAGTCTAGGAGGGAGGGGATGGTCACCCTCTGCTGACAGCACAGTCACAGTGCCTCTGGTCCACACAATTATGCACTAGGAGTTGCTCAGTTGTACTGACATCAAGTGGGGGGAGGGGGCACACACTGCTGCTTTCCTCTGCTACACCAGGGTTTCCTGGCCAGCTTGTCCTTGCTCCTCAAAGCTTGGGGAGTCGATTCCTCTAGGAATAGGGGACTTAGAAGACAGGTGATTTTGAGTGATTAGGTCAGTTAGAGACCGAACTCTCTCTCCTCTCCAGCCCTATCAGATTACTCAGAAGGGACTCCACATCCATCGCACACGGAGTCTCAGTGTTCCTCAGACAGACAACCTCCAGGGCTAGCTGGAGCAGTAACGTGGTCCTGAGGCCACTTTCTCTGCCCTCTGGTGCTGAGCCTGTTGGCACTGCTTTTTAAGCCAATGTTGAGGAAGGGGCTGGTTGCTGACAGACGGAGAGATGACAGTTTTCCTGAAAAGAACCCAAGAGCTCCTCAGTGGGCAAAGGAGAACAAAAAAGGAGAACAAAAGGTGAGCCAGAGCCCAGGTCAGTTCAAGCCTGTCTCCAGAGGTGGGCTCCCTCTTCCCAGCTCTTTCCACACCCTGTGTGCCATTTAGAATGACAGGCATGGATAAGGGGAAAGAAGGAAGCTATGGTCCCCGCACGAAGACATCCTTGGCAAAAGGCTTCAATCACAGTCGTCCAGCACCCATGGAACTGGGGAAGCAACTGGGGGCAACCGAGGCTCCTATTTAACGCCTCTTTCCATGTGTTTTCTGCAATAAAATGTGATTAAGGCCAGAGAGAGCCCCAGGAGTTTCGTTCTTTAGAAAAGCATCATCAGAGGCCTATTTGACTTTGGAAAACAAAATAAAACAAAAGACAAAAACGCTTGACCCAAACTTTCTCAAACAGTGAGCCATTCTTTCTGTCAGCACGCTGGCTGGAATTCTTGATAAGTTTGAACAGGAAAAGCGCCTTGTCATTGTTTTCCATGCTTTCTGCCTCTTCAGCCACAGGAAGCCCCTCCAGCTGGTGAAGAGCCTGCCTGGAGCTCACACAGCATCTCCTGTTCACAGTGTAGTTCGTGCCACACTGTATTGGTACCATCCTTCCCTCCACCTTATCAAAGGAAGAACATTTTCAGCTTTTGTACATTCTGGCTAATAGGAAGGACAGTTTCCAGGTCCATTAAATCATAAAGTTCCATTTTACTCAGAAGACTTCTCTGATCTTCCTATGTCCTCATTCTTACCCGCTGGAATGCCACAGAGATTTCCTCTTCTTTGAGTGTTGGGGCTCAAAGCTCATGTGTCCCAGGAGATATGAAGCCCAGCACTGGACTTAAGTTCAGTCCTCTTAGGTAGAGGTTTCAGCAACTCAAATGCAGGGGCCATAGTGGACAAGTCTCTGTACTCCAAGCTCTCACACCTCCAACAGAGCAGGCGGAAGGTATATAGTGAGTCAGCCTTTACTCAGTGATGCATGACTGGGGGCAGCACTGTGCCTAGGTGGCACGCCAGCTCCCTAAGTCACTGTAAGTTTGAGCACCAAGGTCAGGATCACTAGCACTGTCTCCTGTCCTATCTCCTTCTCTGAATCAGCACAACCCACATTCTCTAGAAAATGCTCCAGTCCTGTCTTTCCACTTTTTGCAGATGACTCCAGAGGAAAGCTGTAAGTGGCCACTATGCAGGGAGGGCAGGGAGGAGGAAGAGTGTTCAAGGCAGAATCAAACCCTGGTCTACAGGGAAAGAAACTGCAGGCCTGGGAAACCAGTGAGCTCAGTACAGACTATGAGACGCAGCTGCTCCTACTCTGCCATTGCGCACCTCCACACTTTCTCACCCATCCACACCTCCCAGACCGCATCGTACTTCACATCTGGAGCGGCTGAGCTCATTGCAATCTCTCTGGAAGGCATTAAGGCCTAGAGGGAACTGAAGGGACTGAGGAGCAAGAAGTTCCTCCTAGGAGTCTCTAACTCACGTGTTCAAGATCCTAACGTCAAGAACTCAGAAAAATCCAGACTCTTGCACACACAAGGCTTCCTCTTGTTGGACTGTATCCATCAGCAAGTGTTCTCCATCACCTCGGTGAAACAGATGGAGCAGCTTGAGCCATAGTCAGCCTCCAAAGTGCCCACTTAGTATGGGAGGCAAGACTCACACAGAAGTAAGCTAAGGACATCGTGCTGTGGATGGACAGATTGCACAGGTGACATAGACATTCAGAGCAGCAGGAATTCACATGAAGAAGAGAGATCACCTGTGATTGTAGACCCCTGAAGGTGGCAAGGTTTTAACAGGTTCCCAAATGAGAAACACATCAATTTAAATGGGGGAAAAGGTCAGATAAATTTTCAGTGTTAAAGATCATGTAAATGTGGGCTTGATGATAAGATAGGCAAACTTACATTTTAAGCAATGGCGGAATGGGCCATTCAATGCCACTGTATGAAATGATTCTTTCTTCTTAGGCTTGATATTAGTTTAAAATAAAATAAAACCATTTCCCGCTTGATTACAGTTAGAATCAGAGAAGGATTTTCAGTCTGACCCTCAGTAGTGTTTAAAACAGTGGAAAAGAACAGATAAGGCATTGAATAAAATAAATGTTTCCGATCTCAATCCAGTTACTGCTGAATGCAGCAACGGATTGGAAAGGTAGGTCGCCTCTGGCATTCTCAGCCATAAGAAATTTAACGATGGATGAAAATGGATAAAATCAAGATGCTCTGATAGAATGGGAGGCTTCAATATCTCAGAAAATTAGGATCCTTGTAACCAATTTTACAATGGCTGGATTATAGCTAAATAGGATTTTAAGTCTATTGTAAATGAAAGGAAATCTAACTTAACTGGACCACATCATTTTTACTGAAATGCGATAAATGCTAATTTCCTTTCCGGGCACCAGTGACTTGGCTTGTGATAGCTGTTTGCGAGGTGCTCAAGTCTGACCAATCTCAAATTGGCCTCTTCCAGTCCTAACGCTGAGCCTTGCAATCCACGTTTTCAGGATACGGAGGGCGTTAAGGGAATCAGTCAAAGTTTCCCCTATTTTGCTCCAGGGCCTCATCACTGGGTGCCCAAGGACATTCAACTACTTTTAGAACCACTTCTCTCTACCCACTTTCGCGTGACCAGAGCAGCAAGATAGGCTCCCAAGCACCGGATTTTAAGATCTCTCCCTCTATACTTCTTTATTGTGACTGTTTATGTTCCAAGCAAAGTATAAACAACCAAAGGCAAAGTTTTCATATACACAAAAGCCAAGAGACAGAAAAGGATAGGCCAGCATGGCAGACAGTGAGCAGTGAGCATGGTTGGCGCACAAGATACCAGATGGAAAACAATGTATTTCTACATATTACTGAAAAGCCCCCAAGCTTTCCAATTCTGGGGTAATTCTTTTCTTTAATATGCAAATAAAATAATTGGCATCCCTCTTTCATTTCCCTATCATACCACTTCCTTGGGAAAGCAAGCATGTTGTGATTGCTGCTGGTCTCCAGGGCAACTGCAAACTAGAGTTGACACGAGACTGTACTAATTAACCAACCTTCCTGAACACTTGAGGACACAGATGTCCCAGTGCCTCTGCAAGGACCTGCCTTTTGATTCTCTCATTTATATGCCAAGCTCTCCCCATGCTTGGTGGGACTCACCATATCTAGCCCAATGGAAAACCCCTCTGGATGTGACACAGATTGTCTCGTATGTGCACCAGAGTGTTGCCCCCTATCCTCTCTCTGCATGGAAGGAATATGAGTCATCTTCCCCTTGGTGAATTTTTCACTGGGAAAGAAGGTAGAAGGATAGAGTTTCAAATCCCCTTCACCCTTTTTATTCCTGCCTCTATCCTATCTGGGAAGGGTATCTTTCAGCATAGTGAAAGATGAAAATTATGCTTAGTGTGGCATTTAGTATAATAAACAGAATTTTACAGACTGGAAAGACCTAAGCCTCGATGGCATGGCTCTATCCCTGCCCTTCCAAGAAGCAAGTAGGATATTGTTTCCTTGTCCCAGAACCTGCTAAAAGCCAGGATGCTTGGGCCATAGACAATGGGTATAAAAAGAATGAAAGAAAGAACTCCTGGAAGTCCATTCAGGGATAGCTTTCTATGAACCAAAAGGCAATTTGATGAGAAAAACAAATGCATTTTTACGCAATCCTATGGAATCATTGTGTGTTTGTGATTGGCTGATAGTAATAACATTTTCCTTCTGGTGATGTACTAACTTGCATACCTGTCTAGATGTTGCAGGGCCTAATGGAGCAGTGTTTCAGAGTTAAATTCTGAGTTTATCATAGTTTGGAATCAGAAGGATGAGATATATATCTATACATGTAGATATTCATCTGTGTGCGTGTGTGTGTGTATGAAATATATATATATATACACACATGATATATATATGAGATATATATATATATATATATATATATCTATTAGTCCAAGGCATGCATGGGAATTACCACCTGTCAACTGGAATCTAACAGCCTTCCTGAAGGGGAGTTAGATGTGTCACTCCCATACCCTCACATTTAGAGAAACTTTATGTCTCCACTCCTGGATTTTGTTAGTCCCTCACCTTCTTCCATCTTACTCTCCAACCCCCAGTCTCAACCATGCAGCCCTCATCACTGCTCTCCTAATGCACTCCCACTTGCTCATTCATTTGGCTTCACCCCACTGGCCTCTGTGCTGTTCCTCAAAGAGCCAAGCAAGCTCCTCCATGTCAAAAGGCCTGTCCATTCACTTGTTTTTTTCCACCCAGAATGCCCTTTTCACATCCTGCTTCTTTTTGTTGCTTCACATCCTGCTTCTTTTTGTTAACACTTCTGCCTAACTGTCACCTTCTCAGATAGGCCTTCCTTATTTAAAAGATCATCTCACCCTATTCTTTTATCTTGATTTTGTTTTCTTTATAGCACGTTGACCTGGGAAAACCAAAGTACTATGTGTGTGTACATAAATATATATGTGTATATGTATGTTAACTGTCCACAGATCCCAATCAGCATGAAAGCTGCAGGAGAGCAGGGTCTTTGTCTACTTTGCTCACTCCTATTTCCTCCAAATCTAGGAAAGTGTTTGGCATATTATAGGGTATTCAATAAGTAAATGACACAAACATTTTATATGATTTTAATGTAAGAGTTCATCTTCCTCCAAATAAGTAAGCCAGTACCCCCATTATTGGCTACAAAATACTTCATCACTTACCTATTAATTGTATGGTGCTGTCTTTATCAAAGACTAAGTTCCCATATTTACAAGCATTGGTTTGTTAGTCTTCTACTCTATTCTGTTTCTCTTTCTCTTTGCTCCACTTTTTGAAGCTGACTTATTTATAAACCTAAGTTTTTGGAAGCTGTCAAAATCTTCAATGAATCTAAATTGAATACTGATTGAGGATTCATAGATTAATTTGGGGAGATGTGACTTATATCTAATGTCAAGTCATTCCCATCTCTGAACATGATGACTCTCTCCATTTATCCAGATTTTTTACGTCCTTTAATATTGTTTTAAATATATTCTCCAAAGGACTTCTGCAATTCTTCATGAGGTTAATTTCTGGGTGTTTTGTATATCTATGCCCACTTTCAGTATCTTACTTTCTAGTGTTGTTTTCCAGTTGATTATTGTGGAGGTAGAGGAAGGTTACTGATTTCTGTAAATTGCTCTCATATCTAGAAACACCGCTGAGCTGTCTTACTAGTTCTAATTGTTCATCTGATAATTTCAAAGGGTTTTCTATATAAAATATTATACCATGTACATATGTTGGCAGTTGACGTTCCTCCCTTTTGATTTTTAGTCATATTTATATTTCCAGTGATATTGTAAGCTGACTTTTCAAAATCTAGTATCTTAAGAATCACTGTGGTCCTTTCTGTGGGTTATAACTGGTGTGCACAGTTTTCAAAAGCTCCCAATGTGATTCTGATGTGTTGTCTCACCCCTACCCCACATGAAGAGCTATGGCTCTATCTAGCAGTAGTGTGGGCTCCACAATGGAAGATAAAGAAATGGTGTAAGGCATAGACTTTGCCCTTGAATCACTTACTGTCTCAGTGGGGAGACAAAACTTGTACTGGACACCATCAGAATATTAAGTACGAAATTTTCTGGGAAATTGTACACATGAAAGAACATTAAGAGAAACACTCTAGGAGACAATAAGAAACAAAGAATAGTTTGGTCGTGTGTAAAGGATTCACTGTGACCATTAGACTTGATTTTTATAAAGGACAATAAATAACATGGAATTCTGTCTTGCTCCTTTGGGAAGAAGGTTTGAGCTGGCGATCTCCTCCACTGCCCGTCAGTTTGTCTTGTAGTTAAGTATCCACTAGGGAAAACATGAGCCACATGAACAGAGGAAGTTAAAATGGTGGAGGGGCTTCTAATTAAAGTCATTTACTTAAAATTAAATGGCTCTGACACAATTGTCCAACTTGAAGTACATGACTCAATCTGTTGCATATGAGTTTGCACATGTATGTGCCTATGTGTGTGTATTTGTGTTTAACTTTTAAAATGATGTTATAATGAACCACCATATTTGTGCTCCACAGGCTGGCCATGGGAACACTGTCCCAAGCAGAAGTTTTTAATAAGCTAGTGGTTCTTTTCCAGTGCTTTAGGAAAATTTTATAGAAACATGCACTATGTCTGGAAGTAGAGACTTAAAAAAAAACTGGCCAGGCACGGTGGCTCACGCCTGTAATCCCAGCACGTTGGGAGGCGAGTCGGGCGGATCACAAGATCAGGAGATTGAGACCATCCTGGCTAACATGGTGAAACCCCGTTTCTACTAAAAATACAAAAAAATTAGCTGCGTATGGTGGCATTCGCCTGTAGTCCCAACTACTCGGGAGGCTGAGGCAGGGGAATCACTTGAACCCTGGGAGGCAGAGGTTGCAGTGAGCCGAGATCGCGCCACTGCACTCCAGGCTGGGTGACAGAGTGTGACTCCATCTCAAAAAAACAAACAAAGAAACAAAACTTAGCCCACCCAAATCCCCACAGCAAATATATGAGATTCTAGGATTCACGTATTAGTCTTGGACTCATCGCTGGTTCCATGTTTCTCCTGTTTTTCTCTTCCTTCAAAAGTATATCCCCTGGTTTAAAACCATATTGGAGCAAGGCAGGGGAAAATATTCATTTCTAACATCTACTACGTGGTTTTCAATGTGTGGGCCCCTGACTGGCAGCATCAGCATCACCAGAGAACTTGTTAAAATTAAAAAGCTTAAGCTCAACCTCAGAATACTGAATCAGAAACTCTGGGGACACAGCCCAATAATCTATATTTTAATTAGCCTCCCATTGATTCTGATACTGGCTGAAGTGTGAGAACCACTCTCCTAATAGGTGACAGGCATGCCAGTCCTGCAAGAATCACAAGGCCAGTCCCGAAAATAAGAGTGGGTAGGGCTTAAAGGATGGACTGAGGTTGGGTTAGATGATTTGGTCATCTTTTAACATTTTGGAAAATTTGTAATTCATCATGTGACTTCCAACAATTATACTGCAAACAACTCCCCAGAGAGCCATCAAGCTATGTCAAAATGAAATGTCAACTTTTGAGGCTGTTGGTGTGAATTGGGTTTATTTTCATTGAGAATACTTTAACCCATATTTCTCAAATTGCAGAAGGGCAAATTAATTGTGTAATTTGTTGGGTAAGTAATGAATGAATTAATATTTAGATAGATTTTTGTCAAGATCAGTGGTTACATTACTACCTCTTAAGGGTGTTTTGTAAATTTACAGGGGCCACTTTGGTTATCACAATGATTGGAAGGGGGTCACTGACATTTGCTGGACATGTCCCATGGTTAATAGATAGAAACCTGATAATCTGGATCAGCAGTTTTCAAACTTATCAGACCTAACCGTCCTTTACAATCATAAAATGAAATCCAATATCACTTTCCTATGCACAATTTTAAAACAGTAAAATATCCTAATAATATTAAAAAACAGAAATAATGTGATTTATAATAAAATAACATGTATTTTAGTAAGTTAATGCCTACTCAGAACACATAAAGCAGTTAGATAGCTTCCCCCGAAAGAAACCTCTACCAATACAGGTATACTGCATTTATTATCAGCAGCACTGCTCTCGGTGATGGAATGTTCCAAAATGGTGAACAACACTTGCTAAAATTCCAAACAAAACAGAATAGAATTTTCTCTCAATTTACATAATGCTCACATTCCTGGAAAATTCAGTGTCTAGTAAAATAGTGCAAAATAAACTTTGTGTTTATATGTAGACTGGAGTTTGTTTCTAGGCTCAAATAATTATGAATATGTTTTTCATCTACCTGAATATGTGAAGGTTTATTTGAAAATCAGGTGAGCCATGGGATTATTCTATGTGCAGGACTGTATCACATACTGCAGGGTATCTAGCATATCTGGTTCATGTCCAGCAAATGTCAGTGACCCCCTTCCAATCATTGTGATAACCAAAGTGGCCCCTGTAAATTTACAAAACACCCTTAAGAGGTAGTAATGTAACCACTGATCTTGACAAAAATCTATCTAAATATTAATTCATTCATTACTTACTCAACAAATTACATAATTAATTTGTTTCCAGCATAGTACTTGTAAGTGATGGGTCCACAGAGCTTACATTCTATTAGGAGATGATACAGTTTGGATATCCTCTCCAAATCTCAAGTTGAAATGTGATCCCCAGTGTTAGAGATGGGGCCTGGTGGAAGGTGTTTGGGTTGTGGGGACAGATCCCTTATGAATGTCTTGGTGCTGTCCTCACCATAATGAGTTCTCATGAGATCTGGTTGTTGTAAAATGCGGCACCTGCCCCTCCCCACTCTGTCTTGCACCTGCCCTGGCCATGTGATGTTCCTGCTCTCACTTTGCCCACTGCCATCAGTAAAAGCTTCCTGAGGCCTCTATAGAAGCAAATGCTTCTGCTACGCTTCCTGTACAGCCTGCAGAATCACGACCCAATTAAACTTCTTTTCTTATAAATTACTCAGTCTTGGGTGTCTCTTTATAGCAAAGCAAGAATGGCCTAATGCAGGGGACATGGAACATATGAAATCATCAAGAGACCACAAGCTAGTACATAAATAATGCTAGACATAAAAGAAGTACGAAAAGCTATAGGAGCTCATAGGATGAGCACATCACTCCTATAGGGACTCAATGAAGGTGCACTTTGATAGGGCATTGAAGGATAAGAAGGATATAAACACACAGCGACAATGAAGGGCATTCCAGGAAGAGGTTATGGTTGAGAGAAAATATGCTTGAGCCACGGTTGGGAAAGATACAATCAGAATCTCGGATTTATTGGGCAACAACCCTGTTGTTTCTGATTTTCTATTAAAAGTCCCCGAAAACCCTACAGGCTTCTCTTTTCTTATTACTATTGACAAGGAGCCATCATAAACCTACCTATCTTCCAGACCCCAATGATGTACATGTCTCATGTTCTATATACCTCCATCTTCGTGTTCTTCTGCCCAAAAATGGCTTTATAGAACAATCATATGTTTTCAGTTATATTTTGGTGACACATAAATCTCAAGTACCCCAATGATGTAGGCCTCCCATCCCATCCCAGAGGCCACCTGATCCCTATAGGAAAGGGATATCTAGGGCATTTCTCCACATTTTTTCTATCACTCCTGTTAATTAGAATCCTACAAGTCCTATGTGTTACCTGCTCCTTTAAGCCTCTTATGTCTCTAATAGGACATATACCTCCTTCCTCTGAGTCTCTATAGCCGCTGCTTCCTCTTCACATTCTGTACAGTGCACTCAGTTATGTGAATTATGTGAAAGGCTTACCCCCTCCTCCCCACAGGACATAGGGAGACCAAAAGGAAAGAGACCATGTGTAATCACGTCTCTCAGGGCTGACTGACACATTTGTGCTCTCACCCTTGTGAGTTTTAACAAGCAATGTCAGGGCTCTATCACAGACCATGGCAAACCAGCATGAAAGGCTCTGCTTATCATAGGAAGCCAGATGAACTATTTTTTCTATAAGAGGATGGAGGCAGGAGAGTTTTTGAGCCCAGGGGAATCACAACAAGCGAGATCAGTAGCATGAGTCTGAGAAGCAGAACTCTGTCAATCTACCCACGAGCAGAGTTAGCTTGTCCCTATAGGAAACTGATGCGCAGATACACTGTGCACTTTCCAGCCAGCCAATAGAATTGGTCTGCTGCTGTCTGGTGTTTTCAAGGAAAGTTCTCACTTTCTAAAGAATGAAGGAGCCAAAGAATGAAGTAATACCAGAAGTAGGGATTTAAGGGCTGCTCTGGAAATACAGATCCAAGAGAACCACTAGGCAGTCAGTGCATTCAGGGAAGTAGCACCTAACTCTGGTTCCTTCTGTAAAAGAGGGCCATTTTTCTGGTCCAGTATGGCCACAGACAGGCAGTGAACTAACCTCAAGACTCATTGGTGCAAATATTCTTATTAGGAATCTCTAGGATTCCTTCAAATACGTTTCTTCAGAACCCCATAGGTTCTATTGCAGGTGAATTGACTGGCCTCCTCCCACTAAAATATCTTCCTTACTGTATCAAATTGACCACATTATAAGGTGTCAAGATCGCTAGAGTTAGGCATCTTGTCCTAGTCCTCTCTGTGGCCCTCAGTGTCTGACCCTAAGGAAGTGCTCACCAAAATCATTGGGAACTGACAAAGCAAATTTCTTAGTGAAAAAAGAAAAAAAAAATTGGGCTAGAGATCCTATAAATCCTTATTGAAAATATATGCAGAAGAGAGTTGTGCCCTTGAATAATCATTATGCATTATTTTTATGGTGTTATGATTTCAATTGCTTCAAATGAGAATATTCCTTTTTATTATAAAAGCATGCTCTTTAAGATACTGACATATATAAGGAAGTGAATATAAGTGCCCTGGAATTCCATAATTCAAAGACAATCAGCATTAACACTTTTTTGCTCTTTCTCTGTATTACTATATTCACACATATTTTTGAATGCTTATACATATATATTCTTAAAATGAGGTCATTCTCTTTATGCCATAAAACTGACTTTCTTAATATAATATATTGTGGGCATGTTTCCATGTAGGTACACAAATAATTACCTTATTTTAGACAGTTTCAAAGAATTTTATCATATAGATGTAACAATTTGTGGAATCCCTATGAGCAGGTGTTTAGGTGATTTTTTTTTTGTTAGTAAAAACATTGCTACAAATAAACACCCTTTGCAGAAATCCTTACACACCTGTACAGTAATTTCTTTAGGATTTGTTTCTAGAACTAGAATTGCTGAGTAAAAAGTGATGTACATTTTAAATGTTAGGTCTTGCAAAATTGTTCTCTAAAAACTGTGCAATGTGTATTTTCAAACCAGAAGTTGAAATACCTGTTTGCTTACACCCTTATCAACAGTGGATATTATCAATCCTTTAAATCTTTAGCAAGACAATAAGTGAAAAGTTATATATTATTGTTGTTTTAAATTACATCTTTGACTACGGAACATTTTCTCAGTTGTTTATTGGCCTTTTTGTATTTTGATAAATTACCTTTGCATGTATTTTGCTCATTTTCTCTTGGGTTGTTCATCTTTTCACTATTGACTTATAAGAATTCTTTATGCTTTTAAAATGTTAACTCATTGTATGGCATATTAACTACATATGGTTCCAGTTTATGCCTTGTAGGTGGTAGATACATGATAAATACTGGTTGACTAAATGAATGAATGAATGTTATAATTTGTCATACAGAAATTCTAAATTTTATAAAGTCAAATTTGTGTTCATTTCCTTTGTGGTTTCTGGCCTTGGTGCCAAGCAATGAAAAGCTTTTCTACTGAAAAGATTAAGAGGAAATGTTCTTATAATAGGATTTCTGAAAAATTTAATATTTAATCCAGCTGAGCTTTATTAATGTGTAAAATGGATTTCTTGCTAACTCAGGCCAATTCTTCCAAGATCATTGACTAAGAAATCAACATTTTTCCATTGATTAGAAGTGCTAGCTCCAACATATATAAAACTCTAATATAAACTAGGCTCTGTTTGTGAATTTTCTCTTTTCTTTCATTTATCTACCTATTCCTATGTCAGTACCATATTATTGCCACTACATTTACTTCACAGTATACTTTGTTTTTTTTTTTTTTTTGAGACGGAGTCTCGCTCTGTCGCCCAGACTGGAGTGCAGTGGCCGGATCTCAGCTCACTGCAAGCTCCGCCTCCCGGGTTTACGCCATTCTCCTGCCTCAGCCTCCCGAATAGCTGGGACTACAGGCGCCCGCCACCTCGCCCGGCTAGTTTTTTGTATTTTTTTAGTAGAGACGGGGTTTCACTGTGTTAGCCAGGATGGTCTTGATCTCCTGACCTCGTGATCCGCCCGTCTCGGCCTCCCAAAGTGCTGGGATTACAGGCGTGAGCCACCGCGCCCGGCCTACAGTATACTTTGAAATCTGGTAGGGCATATCCCCCCAAGCTTTTTCTGAAAAATTTCTGCCCATTATGATTTAAATTTTCCTTCAAGAAGAAAGTAAAAGTCAATTTGTCAATATTTTAAACACTTGAAAATGGTATTGCATTAGCACTAAATGTATAGAATATTTTGGCCAGAATCAACATTGTCAGAGTAGTTTTCAACCAAGGAATATATATAGATTTAAAAAAAATCAACTCTCCACAAATTTGCATGGCTCTGAATGTAGTCATCATTTTTAAACTAATTACAATAAAGTCTAATTCTTACCATTAAATTATTATATCCATTTGACATCAAAGATTGAATGCTAATTATAAAACAAATTAATTCCACATTGACATTTGTTTCTGGTTATTGGATGACAGCTTTGTTCAAATATGACACCTAGTTGAAGACAGGTCCTCTAATAATTAAAATATTGTGACCTCCCCAACAGATAAAACTTCCCCCAAGAGTGGGCCCATGATGGGAGTTACACTTTCAGGTACAGGTGATTATAATAACAGTGATGATAGTTAAGATTACAGAGTTGTGCAGATTTATAGTGGGCACACATGAGTAACATCTGATCAGTTTATTCAGTCTTTCTAGAAAAATGAGGCTTCTGGAGAACATTGCCAATATCTAGGGGAACAATGTTGGGTTTTTTGTGATCCATTATGGCCCAAAGTTAGACCCATCCTAAAGCTTTTATTCCTTCTCTAATGTGCATTAAAATATTAAGTAAAATGGAAAAAAAAAACCTCTAAAATACAAATTGAATGAAACTTATTTCTGCTCTAGGAAAACCTACCACACAAAGAGGTGTGCCTTGCATAGCTAAAAATCCTACTGCAGAGACTAGATTTGAGTACCAGAATTAAGAGACCTGTGGCATTGCTTACTTTAAGATTATCCTAAAGTATTCAACAATCTCCCCCTTGCCTGTCTTATATCTGTAATGAAAGGAAATTCAACAGGCAAGGAGGTCCCAGAGAGATTTTGCAAGTAGGGGCACAGACATGCAAAGTTTTAGCAGTAAAAATAAACGAGGCAAATATGCAATCAGTAGCTTCTAGTTGGGAAGTAATGAAAGACAAAAATTGATATACAGTATGATGTATAATCACAGATAGATGTGAATCTCAGTCAAATAATAAAGGAGAAAATGGTCCCTCAAGCAAAGAAATGAAGAGTCTCCATACAGAGCTTTCTGACGAGACAATATTAAAATAGAATTAAAATATAAATATTAGGAAGCACTATCGAATCTAGATTCAATCATTCTTTCATTTTTTCAAAAACTGTTTATTGCATAAGAATTCAGCAGTGATCAAACTCCTGCACAGAACTGTCATGAGGAGAGGAGACAGTCGGAGTAATAGACAGTATACAGGTGAATATGCAAATATAGTGTTCTGTCATGTCAAGAGCTAGGAAAGAAGGTCAAACAGGATAAGGAAATAGGGAATTGTAAGAAGGTGTTATTTTAGCCTGGTGGCCAAGGATAAGCTCTCGGATAAAACAGACAGACCTAAACAAAATCAGTGCATGAGCCACTTGAATCTGAAGGAAGAGCCTTTAAGATAGAGGATATAGGAGAGGCAAGGACTCCCCAAGTCAGGAGGGCATAGGGCTTGGTGTGGCTCATGGCAGCAGGAATTGAGTTGAATGGTGGAAAATGAGGCCAGAAAGGCAGCTATGGGCCAGAGTACAGAAGTTCGTATAAGACTTGGTAGGAATCTGGGAGGTGAAAGATCAAGAATTACAAAACACTGCCCAAATAAATCAGAGATGACACAAACAAATGCAAAAGCATTCCATGCTCATGGATAGGATGAATCAGTATTGTTACAATGGCCATGCTTTCCAAAGGAATTTACAGATGTTGTGTGGTTCCTATTAAACAACC
The DNA here is from genome assembly GCF_024542745.1 of Macaca thibetana thibetana. Classification (NCBI taxonomy): domain Eukaryota; kingdom Metazoa; phylum Chordata; class Mammalia; order Primates; family Cercopithecidae; genus Macaca; species Macaca thibetana. The sequence goes on from NC_065590.1 coordinate 86,053,018, forward strand.
AATGATATCCTTCATAGAACTAAAACAAACTACTTAAAAATTCATATGGAACCAAAAAAAAAAAGAGCCTGAATAGCCAAGGCAATCCTAAGCAAAAAGAACGAAGCGAGAGGCATCATGCTACCCAATTTCAAACTATACTACAGGGTTACAGTAACCAAAACAGCATGGTACTGTTACAAAAACACACACATAGACCAGTGGCAAAGAATAGAGAGTCCAGAAACAAGGCTGTACACTTAAAACCATCTGATCTTTGACAAAGCTGACAAAAACAAGTGGTGGAGAAAGGACACCCTATTCAAGAAATGGTGGTTGATAACTGGCTAGCCATATGCAGAAGATTAACACTGGTCCCCTTCCTTACACCATACACAAAAATCAGCCCAAGATAGATTAAAGACTTAAATGTGAAAACCAAAACTAGAAAAACCCTGGAAGACAACCTACGCAATACCATTCTGGACATAAGAACTGGCAAAGATTTTATGACAAAAGTGCCAAAAGCAATCGCAACAAAAAGTACAAATTGACAAATGGAATCTAATTAAACTGAAGAGCTTCTGCACAGCAAAAGAAACTATCAACAGAATAAACAGACAAGCTACAGAATGAAAGAAAAACTTTGCAAACTATGCATCTGACAAAGGTCTGATATCCAGCATCTATAAGGAACTTCAACAAATTTACAAGAAAAAAAAAAAACCCTATTAAAAAGTGGGCAAAATACATAAACAGACACTTTTCAAAATAACATACATGCAGCCAACAAGCATAGGAACAAAAGCTCACTATCACTGATCACTAGCAAAACCCAAATCAAACCCACAACAAGATACAATCTCACACCGGTTAGAATGACAATTATTAAAAAGTCAAAAAATAACAGATGCTGACAAGGTTGCAGAGAAAAGGGAACACTTATACATTATTGTTGGGAGTGTAAATTAGTTCAACCATTGTGGAAAGCAGTGTGGGGATTCCTCAAAGAGGTAAAACAGAACTACTATTCAACCCAGTAATCTCATTACTGGGTATATACCCAAAGGAATATAAATCATTCTATCATAAAGACACTTGCACTCACATGTTCATTACAGCACTATTCACATTAGCAAAGACATGGAATCAACCTAAATGTCGATCAGTGGTAGACTGAATAAAGAAAATGTAGTATATATACACTATGGAATACTATGCAGCCATGAAAGAGAATGAACATGGGTGGAGATGGAGGCCATTGTTCTTAGCAAACTAGTGCAGGAGCAGAAAACCAAATACCACATGTTTTCACTTATAAGTGGGAGCTAAATGATGACAACACATGGACACAAAGAAGTAAACAACAGACACTGGGGCCTACTTGAGGGTGGAGAGTGGGAGGGAGGAGAGGATAAGAAAAAATAACTGTTGGGTACTAGGCTTAGTACCTGGGTGATGAAATAATCTGCACAAGAAGCCCCTGTGACACTAGTTTACCTATATAACAAACCTGCACATGTACCTCTGAACCTAAAATAAAAGTTTTAAAAAAAGAACTTGAATTTGTTCTAAGCATGATGAGAATCCCATGGAGGCTTTTGAGCAAGACAAAAACGTAATCTGATTATGTTTAAAAAAAAAAAAAAAAAAAAAAAGATTCTGGCTGCAATAAGGAGAAGAAGAAGGAAGGCAAGAATGGAGGAAGGAAGACAACTTAGAAGTCCAGGCAAGGGGAAAATGCAGCGTGGAGTAAGGAGGTCACAGTACAAGAGGTTAAGAATTAGGACTTGGGATCTATGTTAAGATTATAATTAACAATATCTGCTGATTAACAGGATGTTTCCAAGGTTCGGAATGAGCAACTGGGTTAATGGCCAAAATCTCCCATGTCATCCCTCATCTCTCTATGGCTCTTCAAATCCTATATTCTGACCCCATCTTCTACCCCTTCTCAATTCCCTTACACAGGCCCTCTGGAACTTGCAGTCCAGCATCAAAAAAATCCCCGATATCCTCAGCCCCTTTAGTGAGTATTCCCTATCACTTCTCCCTCTACCTGAAATCTGCCTTACCCCTGAAGGCACTGTTCCTTACACTTGGCTGATGTGATAGCTATTTACTTTCCCACATGCTTCACACTTCTGGACCAGGAAATAATAGGTATTCCCCATGCTCCTCATTGCCACTTCTCACTAATTTAAAAATGAGAAATTCAGAAACTGAGCCACAAGAGCACCAACGAGAGTCCACTTCTTATCTGAAAAATCCTTATTGAGGATGCTTATCATCTTTACATCATGGCTGACAGCCAAGTTCGAAATTAAGTCAAAGATTTTGGGGAACACAACACCAGGCTTGAGTTTTCATTTTCTCCTATAAATGCACCATTGTAAACTAAGCAAAAAAGTGAATAATGGGGCATGCACAAGCACAGCCCTCAGAGCATCGACTGCATCCCCAAAACACAGGGATACCATTTCCAAGGCCTATTCATTCACCCATGGGGAATGGCTGCCAGGGGAAGCTGTAGATGGTGAGATCCTAAACACGAGTTTCGTCTCATTAGAATTTCCTAGCTGTGGTAGATCAGTTCTGCTATGCAAAGTATCTACATATGTAGGCAGGCAGGCATGGACTTTGTTTTGCAGGTCCACACATAAGCAAGGAATATTTCCCTAAGCAAAATAAATCTCTTGGGGCCATCTCACTGTGACGCTATCCACAGCCAAAAAGATCCTACATTGTGTAAGTGAGAAAGTGGAGGGTTCCTGTGACATATAGCCTATCCTGCAGAGAGCTACTCCAGCTCTACAAGGTCTGGTCCTGTCCACTACAGGCAGGGGCAAACTTGAAGCTTTCTGCCATCTTCTCAGCTCCCCGCTTTCTGGAATATCTCCTATTTCTAATAACTCACTTCATGTATTTGATTAATTAAAGGATGGCCCATAGCTCTTAAGTATTCCCACAGTAACCTTCACTTAGCCCTCTCATAGCACTCATGGCATGCTATCTGCTTATATGACTGTCTCATTAAACCATGAGATCCTGGAGGGTATCTGTATTCCGAGCTCTGGGCCTCCCACAGAAGTGGTATCAATGCATAAAGAGATGACATCATTAGTTATGTGAAATGCTTAGTAAAATACACACTGCCAAGAGGATGTATTTTCAATCACTCTTAACCATAGCTCTGTACACTGAGAAACTGCCCTTTCTGAGGAGTTTCCATGAAGTTTTCTTACTTTTCTCCTTTATATAAGCTTACCTTTCAAGTTTCCCTCAGATTTATGCCACACTTAATACGAGGTTGGTGCAAAAGTAAAAACTGATGGTTTTTGCCATCAATTAATGGCAAAAATCACGATTACTGTTGCAGCAACCTAATAGTAAGTCAATGGGAAAACTTACTATGAAATGCAAATGACTAAAAAGTAAGAGTTTTCCTTCCCTTCTACATCAGTCAATTTCTGAAGCCCAAAATCTGTAGAGCAAACAGGCACGCTGGAAACTCAGACGGGAGTAAATATTGTATGTTTGAGTTCAAAATCTACAGAGCAGTACAGCAGACTGGAGTAAAAGTGTTAAGGCAGAATTTCTTCTTCTCCAGGAAACTTCAGTTTTTGCTCTTAAGGCCTTCAACTGATTGAGAGAAACCCACCCACATTATCAAGGGTCATCTCCTTTAAGTCAACTGGTTGTAGTTGTTCATCACATCTACAAAATAGTCACAGAGTGATATCTAAACTAATGTTTGACCAAACAATTAGGCACTGTAGCCTAGCCAAGCTGACACATAAAACTTAATCATCACACCTTCATTCTGGGGATGACACAGAACTTGCACACTCACTATAACCAACTAGAACATAGACAAAATGTATTAAGTAGCTAGTTTAATATTTTGGGTAGGAATAGAAATCAAGAAGCTGATTCTTAGATTTACATCAAAACACAAAGGACCTAGGCTAGCCAAAACAACTTATAAAAGGAACAAAATTGGAAAACTAGTGCTACCTTTTATCAAGTCTTAACACAGAATTAAAGGAATCAAGTGGTATAGTAGTGGCATAAGGATGGCCACACAGATATATTGAGTAGAATGCAAAGTCCAAAAATATATTTATACATACATGTCCAATTGATTTTTAACAAATGCCAAGGTAATTCAATTTGAAAGGATGGATATTCAATTGAATTTTTTCAATAAATGGTGCTGAAAGAACTGGATATTCATTAAAACAAACATGAACCTTGATTCTTACCTCACCTCATACACAATAAGTAGTGAGAAGTAAATCACAGACCTAAACATAAAAGCTAAAATGTTAAAACTTTCTGAAGAAAATATAGGAAAAAACATGTATAATGTTGGAACAGGCAAAAATTCCTTAGATAGCATGGCAAAGTCTTGAACTCTAAAAGAAAAAAAAAGTAGATATTGGATTCCGTCAACTGTTTAAGATCTTCTCTTTGAAAAAAAACATCAACAAAACAAAATGGCAGAATATTTCAATAAACGTATCTGATAAAGACTAGTATCCAGAACATAGTTTTTTTAATCCTACAATTCAAGAATAAAACAACAAAGAACCCAAATTTTAAAATGGGCAAACATTGGAAAAGACACTCAAGCACATAAAAAGATGTTCAATGTGACTAATAATAGAACAAAATGCAATTTAAACTATTAATTCGATGCTACCACATGCTCACTAAAACGGTGAAAATCTGAAAAGTTAACAGCACAAATGCTGGTGGAGCAACTTAAACTTTTATGCATCGCTGGTGGGAATTTAAATAGTAAAATCATCTCAGAAAACAATTTGGAAATTTCTTCAAAGTTAAATAAGCACCTACCCTATGACCCAGCAATTTCATTCCAGGTATTTACTCAAGAAAAAAATGAAAATATATGCCCACATAGAGACTTGCAGAGGAATATCTTTAGTAAATTTATTTATAATAGTCACAAATTAAAAATAACCCACATGCCCATAAACAGGAGTATAAATAAATTGTGGCATATTTATACCATATAATACTATTCAGTAGTTAAACAGAAAAATCTATTGTTATCGACAACATGGATGAATCTCACAAAAGCTGTAATGGAGGAAAGAAACTGCACTAAACAAAATACATCCTGAATTATTTATTTTGCATGAAGATCAAGAGGAGAAAAAACTACTCTACACAGATAAAGCCCAGAACAGTAGCTATCTTCGGCTGGGAAAGAATTTTTTAGAAAGAGGGATGACAGCATTCTGGGATGAGAGGGAGGTCTTGATAAAGATGTTTGTTATAGGAATTTATACATTTCTCAAAACTCAACAAACCACACACTTAAAATGGGTCTATTATATTCATGTAAATCATACCTAAATGAAAAAATAAAGTATTCCTTGATAATAGCAACGATTCAAATGTAATATTTAAATACACCATTTATAATAGAAAAATTCTAAGTGATGTAGCCATACACAAGTCTTCCCAAATTAATCTATCAATAATGTCAACAAAATATTTTGTAGAACTCAACAAGCTAATATTAAAATTTACATTGAAGAATGAAAGGCCAAAAGTTATCACAATAATGTGAATTAAAAGACTGATAATGGAGCATGTCCTGACACATGTGGAGACTGACTCTAAAGCTACAGCAAATAAGGCAATGTGGTATTAGCACAGGAATAAGCAAACAAACAAAAAACAAGTATACAGAAATGTATGTAGAACAGAGGTAGCACTAAAATCCATAGACAGACTAGCCAGTTGTGTTGGGAAAACTATTTATCTACATGGAAAAAATTAGGGCCCCACTTCACACGATACATTCATGAGAGTATTAAATAAACTAAAAAGATAAGAGTGGAACTTTAAAACTTTTAGATAAAAAGATAAATCCATACCTTTATGGTTGTGAGGTATTATAAAAAAGAATTTAAGAACATACATGCACGTGTGTGTGTGCATGCACATAGACACAGTAACAGATAAGAATGATAGATCTGGCTCTATCGATTATTTCTTATTAACAGGCCACCCGAAACTTAATGGCTTATTATGCCCACAAATCCGCAGTGTAAGTAGGCCTTGGTGGGGATGACTTTTCTCTTCTCCACATCTGGTGCTACTTGACTGAGGGTAACCCTCTGTCAGGATGGCTCACTCACAAGCTAGAGAGCTCGTGCAGGCTGGCAGCTGCAAGTTCAGCTGAAGCTGCAGACCAGGGACCTTGGTTCCTTGCCTCATCAGCCTCCCCGTAGTCCGCTTGCGCTTCTTCACAGCATGAGGGCTGAATTCTAAGACAAAGTATCCCAAGATAACCTGGCAGAAATAGTATTTTGGTGTGTGACTTGGCATTAGAAGTCACCTAACAACACTTCTGCCAAACTGTACTGGTCAAGGCAGTCACAGGGTCTCCCCCAATTTTAGGTGTAAGAGACATAGGTTCCATCTTTTGAGGGAGTAGCAAAGTTCTAGAAGAGTCTGTTGGACAGCAGACACCCTTGTGGCTATCTTTGGAAAATACAATCTGTCACACTGATTAAATTAAAAACAAAAATGTCACAAAGATTAAAAAAAGCTACAGACTAGCAGAAGCATTCAACACATGCTACTGTGAAATATATATCCACAATGTATAAAGAACCCATACAAAGCAATATTAAAAATGCAAACAATCCAGTAAAGAAAATAGTAGAGGATACCAATAGATTTCTTACAGAACAGGAAAGCCAAAAGACTGATAAAAATATAGAAATATGCTCAACCACAGTTTCAACTTCATTTCTCAGTCATCTGGGAAACATAAATTACAAAAATTAGAAATAATTTTAAGCACATCAGATTGGCAAAAGCAGCAAGTCAATGTCAAGTGTTTGCAATGACGAAAAGAAACCAGAAATCTTACATACTCTTTGTCAGAGTTTTAAGTGATTAAATACTTTTGAGTATTATGCAACATCTGGTAAAGCTGATGATATATACAACCAATGACTCAATTTCCACCTCCAGCTTTATATGTAGAGAACATTCACATACATGCAGTAGGAGAGATTGCTACAGAAGAATATTACAGTATTATTTGGAATGGTGAAAAATTAAAAACAATGCAAATGTATATCAGTAAAAGAATGGCTGAATAAATTGTGGTATGTTTGTGCAATGAAGCATCATATACAGTAGTAGTTATTATAAAAGAAATGAAGTAGCTCTACAATAATAAAAATCATAATACACGCAAGAATATCGAGCAAAAAAGCAAGTTACAGAATGGTATGTCAATATAATGTCGTTTATGTAAAGTTGGAAAACATGAAAACAATCCTATGTATTGTTTAGGAATATATAGATATTTTGAAAACTGTGAAACTCACATACAGTCATACTAAACACAAAATTCAAAATAGTAATTACCTTCAGAAAGGGAGAGAAGAAGGATGTAGAATGAGATCAGATGTGGGTACCCAGCATCCTCCAACTTCATGCAAAAGTTTTTGTTACATTAAAATCAGACACAAAGATGGCAACATTTTAATATTGGCCAATGGTTGTTTATTATCCTCAAGGACACAATTCTGTACATTTGAAATATATCTTAATAAAGTCCCATGTTTCTATACCAAAGCTCCACGGAATGAACCTAATAGTTAATCTAATCCAACAATCCTTTCCAACATGGTATGAAACTCATTTTACAGATGTAGAAACTGATGTCCAGAAAGAAGACTAGACTTCCTTAAAGCTACATGGCGAGTTACTAACATTAATGAGACAAGGGAAGTCTCCTGACTCCCAGATTAGCCCTCTGCCTCTACACTGTACTCTTCAGGAGGATTTTAAAATGTGATCTTGGCTGCAACTCTCAGACCCAGACAACAGTGACAGGTTGACAATTATTTCTGAAGCAAATCATACAGAAGAGGAATGGCAACTCGAGATCCTTCATACCTAGGTTGGATTACAGATCTAGATAGAGCATAGCCTCAAACTCTGTCATTAAATAATCATTCTTTTGACTTCATCTTTGCCTATAGGAGGTATGAGCCCTTCAGTCCTCAGATTAAGTTTAGAATGGTACAGAGCTGATGACTTCTATGAGAAAAGGGGAAAGTGTGGTAGGGGACAAGGCTGGACCCTCCACACAATTACGTGGGATTTTACTGAAGCCCATTCATTTTACCTAAGCTAAAATCATTTAGGGGCCCCCCCTTTACACCTGAGTGTGGGGGTCCCAGAGAAAATACCCAATCATCCTACAGTCTAGGAAACTGAACCGAATGTGGCAGGGAACCAACTTCTATTTCCAGACAGCATATTAACATTTTTGAAGTCTTGTAAATAATTTAAGTAGCCTAATACTCATTAACTTTAATGTATTCTTCACAACTGCTTCCATGCAATACTGATATGTGAGCTATTTTGTTTCCTTTTCCTCTTTTTTTTTAGCTTAATGAAGCTTTTAGTCTTATTGTAAGCAGCATCATTTATAATGGAAAATAGCCTCCTTGGGAAGCACAACAAAATCTCTCCCAAAAATAATAGAAGAGAAAGGCAAACATATTGTTTAGATTTCCTCCCAGTTTTCCACCTGACCAAAAGCTGTCAAAAACTCTGGCTGGGATCCTGGGGTTAAGAAGGACAGTATCAATTCTACTAACACACAGTACATAATGGTCACATATTCCACCAGCATGTGGCTTCACAAAGCAGCAGGGGCAGGAGACAGAGGCAGCAGTCCCTGTTCTGACACAAATCACTAAGTGACCTTGGGCAAGTCACATTAGCCTCCCTGAGCCCTTCTCTTCATCTGTCAAATTGGCATCATGATACTGACATATACTACACAGAGCTTTCAAAGTTTAGATAAGTGCAGGAAGAAGGTTGGAAATATTGCTGTTTCTGGTTGCAAGTGTCTGGGAGATGGCGAAGGTTCTATGCTAGTGTGTGTGACTCCACAAGTCACTGGGCCAGTCAAAAAAAAAAAAAAGAAAAGAAAACAGGAAGAGAAAGAGGAACCTGAAGGCTATTTGAATCTTCTGTGACCAAAATTCCTTCTCCTACTCCACTTTATTTCCTGTTCTATTCTTCACCCTTCAACTTACCCTACCCTATCCTTTATGTCTGTCTCAAGACAGGGTCCTAGTCACCATGCAAGTAGCTGCTCAGGGACTTCCATTGCCAATGACCCAATTCCCCCATCCCTTTATTATTCCTCACACCATTGAACAGCTCTAGGATTCAACTATTCAACTGTTGCATAACACATCACATTTCTACCTCTTTTTACTCAACCACTTTACCCCAAAAGGAGGTTCTTCACACTTAGGTGGAAATAATTCAAATCTGCTGATTTCTACTTTTAAAGCACCATAATAATGCTGAAGCAAATCTTACAACTACCCCCCAATTCCAGCTATGCTCAAAACTGAACTATATTTTCCTGAGTTTTCTTAATCTGCGTTCTAGATTAATTAATGCTCTGTGCCTTTCTTCCCAATCGTCCTTTCCTTGATGCTTGCAATAAACCTGAGATAGACAAAGAGAAATCGAGGCACCATCCAGTTATGACGTTTCTTCCTGGGCACAAAGAACATCATTAACCTTTGCACTACGTCCTCCCTCTCTCCATAAACAGATGCTCACACCACTTGTACCTGGCTGATGACTCTCATCCCCTGTGCTACAGTGGCAGTGTGCATTTTTTTATTTGAAAAAGGTGTTTTTAATTTCTAGTCATATTTCTCGTGAACACTGAAAACTCTCCCTATGATATTTGACCCGTATATTGAGAAGTCATGCCCCGAGCATATTTTAATCAGTTAAGGTAAATTGACAAGTCATTTGATGCTTTACTTCTTGCTAAATTTATAATATCACTTCTTTGAAATCAATTTCTGCAGTTTAAATAAGTCACTTGTTCTTGATCTTCTGAATTTTCTTTAATATAAAATTCAGACTGATCGGCAAGAAATTTCAAGATTGAAGTACGGTAAAGGTGAGCTAGATGCTGCACTTTATGTGATATAATAATTATTTTTATTGCATCACCTATATTTCACTAAGGGAATGTAATAAACAGGAGAAAAACACTGTTAAATAGAAAGGTTTTCTTGTTTTCTACATGACTGAATCTTCTGATATTTTCATTACAGGTTCCAAATAGAAACAAATGACTGTGTGCCTGATTTTACACAGTACTGGGCTAAGGGCTATAAAAAGGAACTTCAATACATGTTTATTGAGTATGTGCAATGTGTCAGTCACTGTGCTTGGTTGGGGAGAGGTGTGAACAAGATAGAGTCTCTGACCTTTAGCAGCTTGCAGTCTGTTGGGGGAATGCAGTCATGTAAAAAGTTATAATTCCATATGATAAATGCTATTAAAAAGGAAAGCAAGACCCAGAGAAGGGACCCTATCCCAGATCACCAAGAGGTCAGAAAATATTAGTAGCTTGTTTAGAGGAAGAGGGAAAGGATGAAGATAACAAAGTGAGACAGGAGGCCAGACACTGAGGGTCTTGTAGGTTAAGAAGTTGACTTCACCTTGAGAGAGATGTAAAGTTATTGCAAAATCTTTAAACAGAGAATAAGCATAATTAGGTTTTTGAAAACAAAAAAGCTTTATGTCAGTAGTATGGAGATGAATTCAAAGAGGAGACAGTCTGGAGGCATGAAAAACTAGGACAGAGATGGTAGCAGCCTGCTCTGGGGTTGGCAGTAAAGTTAGAAGGAAAATGGTTTTGCTAAATATTTAGGAGTAGACTCACTAAGACATGGTGATCGCTTGAATATAAGAAGGAGGATTCAAGAATGATGCCATCACAGAAGTAGGGAAGGATATGGGCTATTTGAAACGTCTATGGCACATTCCAATGAGATTCTGAATAAATGGCTGAATATATAGATCTGGAACCCAAAAGAAACATAAGGTCTAGATGAACAGTTGTGAACATTGTCACTTACAGGTGGAATTGAAATGAAGAAGATTGCCAGGGGAGTGTGGTGGTGAAGGGGAGTATGTAGAGTAGAAGAAACGGTCCGAAACAAAACCCTGAGAAGCCTCAACACTGAAAGGACCCCATGAGGTAAAAGAGCTTGCAAATAAAACTGAAAATTACTGGTTAGAGATGTAGGAGGAAACAAGGGGAGTGCGGTGAGCATGGATGGCCTAGGAACTGTGGCAATAACAAGCAGGTATTTTTAAAGGAAGAAAAATTGCTCAGACACCAATGGACAACATACTATGTAGCTGAAAAGATGATCTTCATCAGTGGCTGTACATTTTAGGTAATCAGGATTCAGCAAAGGAAAACTCCCAGATTAAAATAATTAAAGCACCTACAATTAGTAAGTATCCCTGCACACCCAAAGATTCACCCACCAATTCTGTGAAGGGAGCTGCACTTGGTGTCAGAGAGATCTGAGTCAAAATCCTATCCCTGTCAGTGACGAGAGATGCGATCTTAGGACAGTCAAATGAACTCAGACTTCCCTCATCTTCAAAATGAAAACAATTCCTCCACTGCAGGACTGTTGCAAAGATTACAGATATAAAGAGCTTAGCACTGGGTTTACCACATTGTAATGCTTATTAGTAAATGTCTGTTGAATCTGAATGCATTATTTTATGAGAGGTCCCTATCCTCCAGAGCCTTACAATTCTTCCACAGGAGAGGTCACTAAACTACTGCGCCTAATTGCTGGCTTGGCATTTCTCCAGTCTACTCTCTCAGATTCTATTAAAATACAGTCATCATCTATAAAAACGAGAAGGATGGGAGGCTGAAATTCAGAAAACAAGTGCTTGTAAAATGCATGTAGCACTGTCACAGCTCTAAGCATGTATGGCCAAAGGTAATCAATAGACGCACTCACAGTGTGTAGAGCCTGCTGCCTGGCTGGAGTGAGGGCAAGAGAAACGGTGGTAGCAATAGTGTCTTTCTGTGGAGAAAGTGATAACTCCGAAGAAAAGTTTCTTCGGATCTCATTTGTCACATGCAAGTTAATAAAACAGTGTAGTCAAGTTTCCTGGAAAGGAAGCAAAAGGATCTGTAAACCTATCTAATCCTATTTTACTCATTCCTTTCTCTCTGAACCTACAAGAATCAGGAAGGCCAGAGTTCTGATCTGAGTTCAGCCACCTTCTAGCCAAGTTCTTTGGGTATATTGCTAACTATTTCTAAGCTTTGTTTTCCTCAACTATAAGATGAAGATTAAAAACAGTTTATCAAGCACACATAAAATAATACATATTAAATGCTAAGCATAAATCTTGGACAAAGTAGGTACTCAAATGATTGACTGCAGTTCAGTAATGTTAACAATGGTCACAGCAACTCTGTCTCTTGGCTACATCCTTCTCCGTCTCTGCCAATCATTCCCCAACATTCTTTATCCTATGGCACTCCTCCTCTCAGCAAGGCCTACACAGCTGCTATCGGGTCAACCAGCTGTGTACTGCAGAGAACAGAGTCCTCTCCTGCCCTAAAACAGAGTCACCAAAGGTCAAAGGTCACTGTGGTATCGTATCAGAAGCAGCCCCACCTGGGGGAGGGCCTCAACTCTGTCGCTTGCAAATCCTGTAACCACACACAAGTCACTTAGCTTCCATGAGTTTGTCTCCACGTACGTACAGCACAAATACTAACACTGAGCCTCCACAAGGCTGTTGAGAGAATTACATGACAATATTTACATAGAGATGCTGGGAAGTTGTGAAATGTTATATACGAATGAGAAAATTAGTAGTAGTGCTACCCAGATGCACAGTGGCTGCTGTTTTCTGTTGTTATCACACTACTACAGAGCACACTATCGGAAAACTCAGCAGATCCCATTGGCACTTAAAGCAAAAGAGTTGTCTTCTGGGAGCACTTATAGAAGGCAAGAGTTGCTGAATTTTCCTGTGGCACTTCTAAACTAGAATGCTTTTCACCTTTTACTTTACCTTATTATCTTTTAGTGTATTATTTTGAAATAATTATAGACTCACAAGAAATTACAAAAATTATACAGAGAGGTCCTCTATACCCACCACTCAATTTCCCCCAATAGTGACATGTTACATAACTATAGTGCATTATGAAAACCAGCAAATAAAGATTTAAAGATTTAGAAAATGATATTGTAAAATGGTAAGAACAAAACATTCTGGAGTAGATTAACCAAAACCCTGAAAATCATAAAAGAAAATAAGTCAATAAATGTAACTATATGTAAATATTTTAAAATTCTAAATGAAAAAATATAAACAGAATTACAAGACAAATTTAAAAATGAAAAACTGCAATATATGTAACAAAGTTCTCATTTCTATAAAATGAAAGTAAATAAAGGCAATTTGGCAACACATGTTGTAATGTAAAACACCCAGGCCCTTTAATTCAGCATTTCTAGGTATTTATTGTATTACTATATTGGTAGATACAAGGTAAGGTATATGGTACTCATTGCAGCAGTGCTAATAACATAAAAAAATGTTTAATAATATATCAAGTAGGCTGATTTTTATAAACTATATTTATATCCATATAAAATAATGTCATGAAACTATTAAAAGAAAAATATTTCATGATTTCACTCACATGTGGAATATACCTTTAAAAAGTTAAGTATACAGAAATAGAGAATAAAACAGGGGTTACCAGGGTGAAGGGTTGTAGTGGAAATGGAGAGACGTAGGTCAGGAGACACAAAGCGGCAGATATGTAAGTTGAACAAATCTAGAGATCTCATATACAACATGAGAACTATAATTAATAAAATTGTATTTGGGATTTTTGCAAATTGATTGGATTTTAGCTGCCCACACCACAAAAATGGGTAACTATATGAGATGCTGGATATGTTAATTTGTTTCTCTATACTTATCATTTTACTACCTGTATGTAACCCATAACATCCTGCTGTATACCTTAAATACACACAATTGAATTTACTTAAAAATCATTTTAAAAAGGAATTAAGTGGATTCTTATGAATGGAAAGTGATTTCAAATATATATTGTCAAGTGCATAAAGTGCAGTAGAGCATACGGTATGCTTGCATTTGTGTCTGACTCTTTTAAAAGTGGTTCACACATAGTTCACCTGTGAATGGAATAGTTTTGGAAAGACATACAAAGAACTGTAAGTAAGTATGGTTTGAGAAGCCAATTTCTTAATAAAAGAACTTCTCCATTTATTTCTCTGCCACTGTCTCCTCTCACTTTTTCACCTCAAGGTTCAAAGCTTTCTCCCTCACGTATATTCAAGTTCTCCACAGTTCTCAGAAAAATTCTGACTTGAGTTTAAATAAATAAATAAACAAATAGACATTAAGTAGTTGAAACTATCTCCCCAGTCTCCATCCCAAAATGTGGTAGGAAAAAGTGCTAATATATTTTCCATTAGTGGCAATAATAATTAACATCTATATATAGCAATTTACCATTGGTAAAGCACTTTCTTATATAACTTTAACATTGAACATGTGAACATGCGAAGATTGAATATCTTCACAACCCACTATGAAATGAATATTTTCATCCCTATTTCCCAGATTGATAAGAAAGTTAAGTAATTTGCTCAGATTTATGCAGCCAGTAAATGGTGGATGTGGGCATCAAGCAGACAGATCTTCTTGTTCTACTTTAATTACTTATTAGCGCATGTGTTAATTTTTTTCAATTTTGAAAAACTATTTTAAAGATGAGTTTTAAAGAGAATAAGTAAGTGAGAACTAGGAAAAATCATTCAACCTGGGTATTAGCAAATGCTGATTCTTGAAAAAAAATCACTTTAATCAAGAAAGAGTGTACAAAGCAAAACAGAACCACATAGTATTTACAAAAAGATGCCATAACTTAAAAGAAGAATACTATACTATTCAAGAAGCAGTAAAATAGTATACTTTATTTAAAAAGAAATATTAATGATGGGAAAAATAAATTAAAAAATGTGAGGAACGCCAGAGATAGAGACCCAAGTGGAGTGCAGTCCCAGACCCGGAGGTCTTGGCAGATGAGGAGCAATCTGAACAGAGTGAGAGAAGTTTGTCAAGGCTCATGCTCATCAGATGCCACATCAAGTCATGCAGGAAGCAGCCATCATGGATTGTTGATTGCCATGTGGAAGCCCTCAGGGGCCCTGCAGATACTGTGAGGATGAGATCTACTGTTCACAGGTAGCACAGTGCACGTCAGGCACTTAGCTATGTGGTGGGAACATCTTCAGTCAGTATTACTCTACAACACCCCCCAGTAATTCAAGAGTGTCTCTGAATTTTCTGGGCCCTACCAAATTTGTGGAGGGTTGCTAATTCAATGAAAACATTTTATAACTAACAAATGAGAACATTTTTCCATATGCTCTCTACCCGTAGTTATTTAGTGATATAGCTTTTCAAAGTAGAGAGAGCTTTATAAATTGGAATGAGTTCTACAAATATTTGAGATGTTTGGGGTGTTTTTCCCCCAAAATAATTCTGATAGAATTTTTTCCGACACCATCATTTCTTATGCAAACTTCTTAATTTTACTATAAAGCAATGTTTCTTTTGTTTTATTATCTTAGTTAACACAAAATAGATCCCAGTATCAGCCTTTAGTCTTGTTTTAATTACGCCAGAAATACCAAAACAAAACAAAATGAAAATCCCTCATATTGGTGATCTGCTCAACTTCCTTCACATATCTAGTTTCATCTCAAGTTATGAAAAGGATTACTTTTTCCAAATAACAACTTTTTTTTTTTGAGACGGAGTCTTGCTCTGTCCCCCAGGCTGGAACGCAGTGGTGCAATCTGAACTCACTGCAAGCTCCACCTCCTGGATTCACGCCATTCTCCTGCCTCAGCCTCCTGAGTAGCTGGGACTACAGGCACCCGCCACCATATCCAGCTAATTTCTTTTCGTATTTTTAGTGGAGATGGGTTTCACCCTGTTAGCCAGGATGGTCTCGATCTCCTGACCTCGTGATCTGCCCGCCTTGCCTTCCCAAAGTGCTGGGATTACAGGCGTGAGCCACCGTGCCGGACTCCAAATAGTAACGTTTAATGTGTGTGTAGGAAGAATGTTTCCTGCTTTGGGGCAGATTCAATCTAAATTAAGAAGCCTGAAATTATATCTTTCTTCTTCTGTCTATAAATAAACAAAAGGAATGTAAAGACTATTAGACATATGTTCTAATTTTCTTTTCAAATCGCATATACTGGTAAAATAATTTTAGCCTATCAGTATGTGTATCTCTTTTGTTAAATTAGTTAACTCACGTTTTGAGTTGAATATAGTAGCAACAGCGTTTTCTTCAGTTAAATATGACAATATAAATACGTCTGTTTTCTCATGGTTTTCATTATCCTGGATATAGGCTAGCAACGACATTCTTCAGCTGAGCCTGAACAATAATGAAGTGAGATGGTTCATATCCAATAACTTTACAGGTATATAAATTATGATTTTAATTGATGTATTAAATAAAATATAATTCAATATAATTTTATAATTAAAGTCTATCTAATACACTTACTTCTAGAAATACATCTCAAATACATTAATCTAAAATAGAAAAAAATCCATTTAGGCAAAACTATTTAAAAGTACTGCCATTGGCAACTTGCAAAAAATAGAAATCATACATAGAAAGATCAGCTACCCGTTCACCAAAAGTAAGTGCTTTCTTCCCACAGAAGAGGAAGTGACTGCTCAGGTAGGAACTCTCTATCCTCTACTCTCTTCTGCTGACTGAACACAGAAGACTCCAAGACCTCGGGGGGCAGTAGAGCCTCAAATGGAAACATCCTAGTTTCCTGAATCACCACATGAAAGAAAGCCACCTGGAAACCACAAACATTTGCACCAGGCCTTTAAATGAGCAAAAAATAGACTTTCATTGCATTCTTTAAGCCACTGAAATTTTGTGCTTAACAAAACAACCAGTTCTATGCTACGTAATATAGCAACCAATATTCAATAGCACAGAAAGATTAAGAAAGAAGCTATAGCATTTCAAGACAGCTAGATGGAACCCTGATACTTATTAACTACTTGATTGAGAAGTAGAAAACAAAACTCTATGTGCAGAATATTATAAGACAAAATGCTCTGAAGGGGTCATCTGATATTAGACATAAAGGAATGGCTAATATTGAATTTTGAATTGCTGTGTTTACTGTTTCTTTATATCCGGTCTCCACTGTAAAGATATATGGCTAATTGTTAGAGGAAAGACTCAGAATCCCCCCACCCATACCACCCGCAGGTTGGACAGAAAATTGTTCATATGGTGTCATGTGTCAATGTAATCATCTCTCCTAAGAGATATTAGCATCTCTGGGGCAGACACCCTGTTGAATTCCCATGTACCTAGCACAGGGTGGAACACGTGGGAATTACTCACCATCTACTGAACAGATGTAGAAATTCATTTATCCAAAGACAATCGCTGCCTTTGGATTTAACTATACGTTTTTCTAAAGGTAGTCTATTTCTATTCTCCTTTCCCACCTAGCCTGCAATTTCTTAGGCCAATCTCTTTAAGCTGTTCAAGCTTTTTCTCTAAACCAATATACTGAGCAAACCATATAAAAAGCAATAGAGAATTAACTTGAGATTATCAGACTAATGATACAGCTATCACAGTGTGGAATGCTTTGTGAAAAGACTATTACTGGCAGAGATAAATGTGAATACATTTTCTAAGATTTCACCAGGCATCTACAACTGTGTGCATGTGACAGGTTTTTGTTTGGTGTTTGCCCAAGCTGCTTAAGGCTTTTGTCCAGTGGAGGGACAATACCGCCTAATTGCTGCACTCCATTTGTCCTACACCGAAGAATCCACAGCTTCCTTCTTTATTAGCTTCTCCCAGCAAAACAACCATGACACAGAACTTGAACTCAATCCAATTAGGGAACTTTTAAGTTGAAATAAAAGAAAGAGGTTCCTTGCATACTTCCTAATACCTGTTTTCCAGAAATAGATCTGAAACATCCAGGTGGGCCGGAGCCTGCAACTTCACTTTCCTGTCACCAAGTCACCACTAATAAGAGAAAGGACGCCTCTGTATCACCGAGGAGTATTTCCTTATCTGCCAAAAGAAACTTACGTTCCCCTCGAGGAAGCCAACCCTTCCAATCTCACAGAGGTTTAATGGGTATTCGCCACTAATCTTCTCTCTGGCACAACATTTATAAGGAAGCAAGTGAGTGACCCACTAACATAGCTCTGTTTAATGGATTATTAGTCTTTGTGTTTCCTCTCTAGCCCCCTTATATTTAACTCTCGATACAGAAGCTACACTGAACCTTTAAAAATAGGTCAAATCCTATCAGTCTTCTCTCAAAGCCCTGTGTTGGCTTCCCATTTTGCTCTAAGTAACAAACTTAGAAGGAGCTTAGAAGGTCTTTATGATCTGACCCCCTGTGATCTCTGACATCTCTTCCTCTCCCCTCACTCACTCTGCTCCAGGAACCCTAGCCTCCTTGCTATTATTCAAACATGAGAGACCACTCAAAAGCCCATGCAAAGCCTGTACACTTGCTGGTCTCTCCCTATCGAAGCCTCCACATTTTCCAGACACTCACTATAACTAACTCACAGCCCTCCTTCAGATGTTTGCTCTAATATGGCCTCCTCAATGAATGAGCCATCCCCCCAAACACACACACACACATTATCCCTTTTTCTGCTGTATTTTCCTCCATGCCATTCATTATCTTCCAGTGTACTAAATATTTTCTTAATCTGTTTATTGTCTGCTTTCTTCCACTATAATCTAAGCTCCATCAGGGCAGGGATTTTTGTCTGCCTGTTTGCCATTGTACCCTCAGCCCCTAACTCATAATAGGTATCTAATGAGTATTATTGAAAGAACAAATCAAAAGCCTATTATGCACAAAAAATAGTGTGCATAGTAGTATTGCCACTGTATTACCACTGTATACACTACATGACTGTAATAACAAAGTAATAATGGACAGTCTTTCAGAACAACAATGTACCCACGAACCAACATGAGATGAGGGGGCTTCTCTGAAAATAGAGATTAATATTCCTTATTTATCATCACCTTCACAAAAAAAACTCGAACTACTATGTTTTTCTCATTCATCTTGTTTGCTCTCCCTACCACAGGCTACAGCCATCTCAATTTTTTTCTGGTGGTTATCAGATTCTGCTGTTGTCGTTCTGCTAAAAAAGACTATTTGAAACTGATTCTTCTATATCTTGGTTTCAGAGTATCTCCATGATCTTCAATTAATTCCTGAGCAAAATTACTTCACCTGGATACAGTGGCTTTCCAACTGTTGAAGAACAGATGTAGCCATTGAACCCAAAAAGAAAATTAAGCCTGTTTCTAATTCTGATACCGTTTGACAAAACCCTGAGTATCCTAGTTTAAGATACATTTCACAGCAAAACAAGTTGTTCTCAATTTTCATACTCTATTTGTACAAAGCTATTGATGAGGCATTTTGTTTCTAAGTTCTTCCTTTGGATTTTTTCATCATTGAAACAAATAATAGAAAAATTTTAAACTGACTACAATATAATATAAAGCTACCTCATCTTTCCCTGAAAAATCCTGTAACAAAGACAGTACTCATCATTTTTTTCCAGTCTCTCCCTAAAGAGTACTGTTTCTTTTTTCTTTTTTTGAGGAAAAAAAAATGCCATCTTAGGTACAACAGAAAGTAATACTCAAACATAGTCCCGGGCAGATCCGAGCAACAATACAGGCAGACACTACACACACACACACACACACACACACACACACACACACACACATATATATATTACTATTTATTTATAATAATTCTACAACAGACATTGGGATATTTTACAGAAGGAAAGCTGAGCTTTCAGAGACGTGAATTTGCTCAAAGTCACAAAGTACTAAGTAACAGAGCTAGGATCCAAATCTAGACCTTCAGACTAGCCTCTGTTCTTCCCACATAGCTGTGCTGCCTCTGTGCCAGTGCTGAGTCCAGTCCTGACCAAACCTCCTTAATGGAAACTTATAGCCTGGTACTTCCTGTGTTATCAAGGAAATGAATCATTCATACTTGGCAACAATTACTAATTCCTAGTGAACAGATTATATAACACTCTTGGCATTCAATCATTTACTAAGCAGCTAAATTAGTATTTTAATCAAATGTAAAAACAGCTCTGATATTGTCAATGTTAATGAGAAATTGCCATATACATATTAGTGACTCCCACCCCCAAATAATTGATATCTTATTCATATTGCAGCATAGAGAATGATGTTTACTAGAGTTTAGTTTAATTTTATCACATAACTTGGAGGGCATAGATATTTATGAGATTTAAATCGGGCATTTTAAATTTGAGGAAAGAAAACCATATTTTACAGTATTAGAATCCAGTGGATAGCAAATCTACTCCAACTTTCCCTACTCCAGCCTTCCAAATTTAGTTTCACATCACACAGTTCATTAAGATTCAAAAGTAACAACTGCATCGTTCTAGGTTTAAATGAAACAACATCAGAGCACAGGAAAAATCATAAAAATGTTCTTCTAAGTTAAGACCAAAGAGTTAAAATGTAAGGCAGATGGTAGCACTGAATTCCTTTACCCTTGATTTGCTTACCAAAATGCACAAGAAATCTCAGAATGAGAAAGGCCGTGGCAAGAGCACTGGAAATTGGTAATACTGACAAATGATTTTTCAGTGAAAAAGAAAATACTTTTTAATTTACAAAAGTATGGATGGGGTCCTAGGTCAGAACTAAAGGGCCAGACAAAGCAATGGTAGATTTCCACCCAAATCACTGCTTACCTCAACCTCAAAGTCAGTGACTGGGTGATAGGAACAGAAAAAATGTACGTGAAGAAATAATGGAAAGTTTCCAAATTTAATGAAAACTATAAACCCACAGATCCAATAATTCCAGCTAACCACAAACACATGCAAAATATGAAGAAAACTACACCATGATACACTATTATCAAATTGCCCAAAAGCAGTGATAAAAAGGAAATCATAAAAACAGCTGGAGGGAGGGAAGTGGGAGGAGGAACAGAGGGAAGTGTGCCAAGCAGAGGGGAGCAAAAATCACGGTGACAGCAGACTTCTTGTCGGAAACATTGCAGTGAATAGAGAGTGGAGTGAAATGTTTAGATGCTGGAAAAAAAATCTGTCAATCTATTTTTCTATATCTAACCAAAGTACACTTTAAATAAGAAGGTGAAATAAGGGATTTTTCAAGCATATAAAAGCTGAAAAATCATCACCAGTAAACCCACACCACAAGAAATGTTAAAGAAAGAAGGCAGGAAAAGCAGGCACTTTCTTTAGGCAGAAGAAAAAGGATAAAAGGTGTAAATATGGGTTTAAACAAAGGAAGAAAGAACACTGGAAATGGTAACTACTTGGATAAATATACAAGACCGAGTTTATAACATATTTATAAGTAAAATATCTGAAAACAAATGTGTTAAAGAAACAGAAGCATACAACTCCACATATACTATATGTGAGGTGGTGTAATATCACTTGAAAGTAAAAGTTAAATATGTAACTATAAGTCTTAAAGTAACCACTAAATTAACAAAGCTAAGAGTTACAGCTAATAAGCCACCAAAGGAGATAGAATAGGATCAATTAATCCAAAAAAAAAAGGCAGGAAAAATAAAAAGAAAATGAGGAATGAAGAATAAACAGATAGAAAATAACAAAATGTTAGGTATGAACCTATCTATATCAACAAGCACATTAAATGTAAATATAAATAATCTGATAACTCAATTTAAAATCCAGAGACTGTCAGATTGGATACAATAGCAATACCCAACTACATGCCGCCTACAAAACTGCATTTTAAATATAAAGACACAGATAGGTTAAGAGAAAAAGACTAAAAAACTATACACCATGATAATACTAATCAAAAGAAAGCTAGAATGGCTATCTTAATATAAGACAAAGTATTATTCAAAGAAAAGACAATTAACAGCCATTAGAAAATAAATTCATAACTATAAATGGATCAATTTATCAAAAGGACATAATAATCCTACATATTTCTGCACCCAATAATACAGCCTCAAAATACATGATACAAAAACTGATAGCACTGCAAAGAGAAATAGACACATTCACAATTACAACTGGAGATTTCTATATGCTCTTTGAAAAACTGATAGACCAAGTGGATACAAAATCACAAAGGATATAGAAGACTTGAACAACAAAATGAACCAACTTGACCTGATTAACATTTATGGAACACTCCAACTCACAATAGCAGAATGAGTACATGTATTTTTTAAGTGTACCCAGAACATCTACCACATTTTGGGCCATAATGTAAGTCTTAACAAGTATGAAACGTTCAAGTCATAAGTATGCTCTTCCATCAGGGATTTTTAAAGTTTTCAGATTTTTTTCATTCTATATTACTGGTGGATAAGATTCATAAACTCATGGGTGAGGAAAAGCATTCTCACACTCAGTCCCTCCCTTAAAAGGTTGTATCAGAGCCTACAGTGTAAGGACATCAAAAATGAACACGTTCCTCTAAGCTGGGATGCATTTTCAGGAGAACGGACCTCCACCAACTATTGATCCAAAGAACCTGAGTCTCTCACACACACAACTATTGATCCAAAGAACCTGAGTCTCTCACACACACAAAAGACCATCAATACCTCCAGCAATATTAAGGCAATGTTGAGGAAGTTGTTCCTTTTTTCTCAAAATCCCTTCCTCACCTCTTTTATCCATTGAGGTTATCCTAGATTTTATCTATACCCCACATTGTAGTGAACAGCCAATGATTTTACTTGAAATAATTGCTAGTCTTCATTGTAGATTTTTACATAAAATATGACGTGTAACTGACAGCACTTCA
Organism: Macaca thibetana thibetana; assembly: GCF_024542745.1. Taxonomy (NCBI): domain Eukaryota; kingdom Metazoa; phylum Chordata; class Mammalia; order Primates; family Cercopithecidae; genus Macaca; species Macaca thibetana. Next base: position 86,075,867 of record NC_065590.1, read on the forward strand.
GACCCAGACGGCAGCAGCATTTTAGGTTCCATGTGGCAATTAGCCACAAAATTAGGTCAACACAAGACAGGATAAGTGATCCCAAAGAAAGGGAGCATTATAACATGGAAAGTGGGATCAGAGGAAGACATGACAGAAACATATTATAAAATGATTAGAAAAATTATCTAGATTAAGGTTCTTAAAAGAAATGTGATCTTTTATATCATACAAAATAATATCCTTTCTAGTATGGTCATATAACTGTCCTCCCATTTATCTTATAATACTTGGCTATCCTGACCAAGGGACTATTTTCTTGGCATCTTCTTTTCTATATTCCTATCCATTTTGACAATCTGCAATAAACTCTCTTCTTATCACTTTAAACCTACAGAAAGTTTTAAGTTAGGCTGACACACATGCCAAGCTTCATAGCAGTGTTCTGGTGCATGTTTCCAATGAACAAAAACCTTCAGGAAGCCTCCTGAATGCCAGCCCCTCCGGTTCCGAGTTAATGGCTCTATTTAGTCTACAGATACAGCATATACTCTGTGGTGAGAGCCTCAGTGATTTCATATCCTCTACTACACTGGGATGATTCTTAAAGTCAAAGATAGAGCTGCCCCTAAGCCACTGTCACACCCAGTGAAACCTAGGAGAGACAGGGAGGGAGAGAAGAAGGGAGAAAGAGACAGAGGGATACCATAAAGCCACCACGAAGGGTAACCTGGTAATAAGACCCATAAAAAGTTGTTTGTTTGTTTTTGAAGGGGGGAGTTACAACTCAGAGTAGATTTTTTAGTTAATGAATAATAGTTATACATACTTTGTGGTACATGTGATATTTTTGATACATACATATAATGTTTAATTATCAAATCAGGGTTACTGGTCTTTCCATTGCCTCAAACATTTATCTTTTCTTTATGTTGGGGACATTTTAGTTCTTCTCTTCTAGCTATTTTGAAATATGTAATACATTATTGTTAACTACCGTCACTCTACTATACTATCAAACACTAGATTTTATTACTTCTAACTGTGTTTAGTCACCGTCTGTTTATCCCTCTTTCCTCTTACACCTCCCAGACTCTGGTAAATACCAAGCTACTCTGTCTCCATGAAATCCATTTTTTTCTAGCTTCCACATATAAGTAAGAATATGTAATATTCTGTCTTTCTGTGCCTGGCTTATTTCATTTAACATAATGATTTTCAGTTCAATCCATGTTGCTGCAAATGATAGGATTTCATTATTTTGGGGGTTGCATAATATTCCATTGTTTATGTATACCACATTTTCTTTATTCATTCATCTGTTGACAGACACTTGGGTTGATTCTGTATCTTGGCAAAGGGCTGCAATAAACATGAGACCGCAGATATCTGCTTGATATATTGACGTCCTTTCTTTTGGATATATACCCTCAGTGGAATTTCTGGGTCACATGGTAGTTCTCTTTTCAGCTTTTTTGGGGAAGCTCCATAATGTTTTCCACAGTGGCTGTACTAATTTACATTCCTGCCAACAGTGTATGAGCATCCTCCTTTCTCAGGGAGGTTTTTGTGAAGACTCTATCCCTTTCTTCAATCTTTCCTCTTCTCTCTCCTTCATTTACCATGTTTTAGCTAGATAGACTATTTAACAATTCTTAGAACAGAATAAGTTCCTTCTTAATCACGATCATTGTACCTGCAGTTCCCTTTGTCTGGAATGCCCTTCCCTTGGCTTTTTATGTTAGATACAGTCTCTTCAGAGAGAACTACCCTGGCAGTCTCTCCAAAGTGAGTTCCTCCTATCCAGTTATTTTCTAGTATAGCACCTTTTAAATTTCCTTCATAGAATTGACAACATGCTTCTGTTTATTTATTTCTCTACTACTTTACTGCCTCACCCACTAGAATGTAAACTTTTTGTAGGCAGAAACTATGTCTATCTAGATGACCATTATATCCCCAGACCTTAGCACAGTGCCTGGCAAAATTTTTTAAAGCTGACTAAAAATGTATTCAATAAACAACTGATCAATACATATCTGCCCCTTCAGAACCCAGAATTCAGTTTATAAATCAAGCTGTGAAATAAGATGAGTAGTCGTTGCCTACATCCATTCACATTATCCGTAAGGGGACACACATATGTGCCGGAATCTTTCCTTTCACCAAGGCAAGACACCTTATCCTCCAGACTCCCTAAAGTTTCCATCCAAACAGCAGACAAATGGGACAGACAAGTCAGTATGTATGCATAAAATTTAGTTATTGTTTATACCAACCACACACAAGATGAGCAGGAGACGCAAAAGGTCTACAGTAACCACAGAATTTCCAAGCAGAAAAATTTCAATTCAAAGCTTTTGACACATAGAAAAATATTTTGCCCTCATGAATTTTGTTGAGAAAGGCAATCTGAAATGGGCCTTGGGATCTCTGCACATTCTTACTGGTTATGCCAAGCATGCAATATACTGACAGCTCTCTACCCAGGCCATTTTTCTGGGTTACATTTGTAAGAAACAATCTTTAAGAATGAGGTAATGTCTCCTTTTAAAATAAAGAGAAAGCTTGCTTATTGTTTGTTATACAGGTGGTGAATTCTCCAAGATCAGTGTTCCTCAGCTCTAACCAAGGCCAGCCTCAAGGGCATGCAATCTGTGTGGTCTCACAGGGACTCACGTTGAAGACAGCCCTGCACTTAGCTTAATACTCTTCTTACGTCATCTTAACATTCTTAATGATTTTATCTTTGAACTTGTATCTTGTAAGTGAAGTACAAAGAGACAATGGACCACACAAATGAGCAGAGGAGAGGTGTACAATACGCATGCCCACCATTCCTTGGGGCCCCATTCACATAGGATATTTGCAATAGCTCACCAGCACAGAATTCTGGGATTTCAGTGAGATTCAAAGCAAGTACAAGGTAAGTATGTCACATCTATGAGTAAGTAAGGGCTCTGACAGCCCATGACCCCACCCTTTCCATTGTACCAGAACTTGCTTAGAATATACAAAAAGGCAATGGCATTCTAAAAAACAGAAGCAACCAAGGAACCTAATCATATCCTTTCATACTCATGTTACTTCCTTTGTATTTCCTTCCTTCCTGCCACTTAACATTCAAAATGTTGGCATAGAAGGAGAGGGGAAGATATAGCAAACCACAGTTTCTTTTCTTTCTTTCTTTTTTTTTTTTTTTTTTTTTTTTTTTGAGACGGAGTTTCACTCTTTGTTGTCTAGGCTAGAGTGCAGTGGCACAATCTTGGCTCACTGAAACCTCCGCCTCCCAGGTTCAAGCGATTCTTCTGTGTCAGCCTGCTGAGTAGCTGGGATTAAAGGCGCCCGCCACCACGCCCAACTAACTTTTGTATTTTTAGTAGAGACAAGGGTTCACCATGTTGGACAGGCTGGTCTTGAACTCCTGACTTCAGGTGATCCACCCACCTTGGCCTCCCAAAGTGTTGGGATTACAGGCATGAGTCACCGCACCTGGCATCACAGTTTCTTTTCATTTTAGTCCTTCATTACTCATCAATAAGGCAATGCTAGAGAACTTAATAGAATACATGGATATCAAGAAATAAAATAAAACTGTTGAATTGGTTTTGTGCACTATTTCCACTGTTCTGGAAAGTGTTATATTCTAATGCCTTTAACGGCACTGGTTTTTGAATAATGAGCACTGCATTTTATTTTGCACTGACTCTCACTAATTATGTGGCCATTCCTGGCTGAAATAAAAATCCACTGTATGCATAGCATCCATCTTGGACTCTCCATGTTGCCTCTGAATAACCTGGGGACTAGGAGAAACATGACAAACATGCTTATGTTCATGCTGACTGGTGTACCACAAGAAATAAAGTCATTTGTCTCTGACCCAGGAATCATGTATCTTTTGCTAACATCTATGAAACAGTAACAGGCTAACTTATTAGCTTGCAACTAGGGTGAAATTTTAGATTCTGAGAGTTTTGACACCAACCACAAAGGTAAACAGAAGACATAAAAGAGCTACTGTAACCACAGCATTTCTAAGCAGAAAAGCCCAGTTTAACTCCTTTACACTTAATGCAAATTCTTCCCCTCGTGATCTCATTCTTTGTTGCACAATTTGATGTTGATGATTTTTTCTTCTATCTCATTTGGTCATGCCACACTAGTATCTTTACTTCATTATACTCTTTAGGTAATGAAAATGTTAACACTCTCTTTAATTTGTTGTTTTTCCATGAGGTCTGATTAATTTAAATATTTTGCCTTAATTTACTTAATTAATTCATTTTATTTCTACCATACAGTCCTGATAACTTTTCCTTTCCTCCATAATAAAATATGACTGCTTAATAGTGCAGCCAGTGAAATGTTTCCCTGTCACGTGGCTTTATTACCTATTCAAACATCTTAAAGAGATGCTATTCACAAGAATCAATCTTTCCAAATGTACTACAATGTAACTTCTCTTTCACTGCTGATCCTAGTATCAGAGTTTCTAGCAAAAGATTAAATTGAAATATTACCTTAAATTCTCTCAAAAATATTACGATCCCGATCTTGCTTAAACTCTGTACGCAGATGATATGGTTTGGCTGTGTTCCCACCTAAATCTCATCTTGAGTTGTAGTTCCCATAATCCCCATGTGTCATGGGAGGGACCAGATGGAGATAATTGAATCATGGCTGTGGTTCCCCCCATCCTGTTCTCGTGATAGTGAATTAGTTCTCACGAGATCTGATGGTTGTATAAGGCACTTTCCCCTTAGCTGGGCACTCATTCTTTTTCTTCCTGCCACCATGTGAAGAAGGACATGTTTGCTTTCCCTTCTGCCATGACTGTAAGTTTTTTGAGATCTCCCCAGACCTGTAGAACTGTGAGTCAATTAAACCTCTTTCTTTTGTAAATTACTCAGGCTCAGGTATGTCCTTACAGCAGCAGGAGAATGGACTAATACAGCATATATGTTATGAACCTATATGTTTGTATAGAAGCACAGAAAAATTGGGGAAAATACACAAATTAATTGTATCTCACTCAGATATGTGAGTAGAAAAGCAGAAAAGAAGACTTACATGTTTCAACTGCCTAAATTTCATAATTAAAATATTTTACTTTTGTAATAAAACACCAAACATATTAAATTTTAAAAAATTATTTGCAAAATACTCACCAATTAACAACAAAGGATTATTTTCCATTTGATGCTGCCTTACTCAAAAATTCTATAGCTACTCCTTGTTATCTATCACATGGAATACAAAATTCTGCCCTTGATGTTCAGGGCCTTTCATAAGTAGTGCTTATCTCACCACCCTGCCCCACCGTTGCCAATGAACATTCTTATCCCCACACTTCTTCCCATCTGCTGTTGTTCATGGAAATAATTCAGTAAGTCCCCGCTTCCAACAACACAGATCGTATTTGCTTTTGCTTCCAGAATTATTTGCATGCTGAACATTTCTTTTCCTTACCTCCACATCATCTAAATCTATCCATCCACCCCAAACCCATATTTATTTTAAAATATTCACTGAGCCTCTATTAATGTTAAATGACACATAAAAATAAGATTATACTTTTTGCTACGTAATTGGATCTTACTCTTCTGTGAATGTTATTCTTGAAGCCATGCACAGAGATGTTTAAGTTTATTGAAGGTAGAGATCATGCTTCATAATTTTACTATTGTCTCTGAAGTACCTTAGAAGCAGTGGATACTGCCAATAAAGAGGGTCTGGTTTGCCCTCATTAGACCACAGAAGGAAAGGAAGGCAATACCAACATAGGAACCTGTCAAAGAAAAATCTGTCAAAGGTGAAATGTGCATATTCTACTTCAATTTATCCTAGCAACAGAACTTTTTGCCTTATGAAAGAAAAGTGACATTATAAAGTAACTATAGTTAATGATATTATATGAACTATTTTAGAATAACTAGAAGAGAAGAGTTTAAATGTTCACACCACAAAGAAATGATAATGTTTGAGGTGATGGATAAGCCAAATACCCTGATTTCATCACTATACAATGCATATATGTATCAAAACATCACACTGTACCCCATGAATGTGTATAATTATTATGTGTCAGTTGAAAATGAAATAAAATAAATTTTTAAATGGCATTATAATGAGAAAAACCATATGCATATAACATAAATGATTAGGGGGTGGAGTTACATTTGGCCTAGTTAACTCCAACTTAGAAAGTTCAGGTATGATTGGAAGGGGTGGTATAGCAAAAAAGCAAGACTATAAAACAGAACATTTTAAATTACACGTAAAAGGGTTAACTTGGCCCTTGAGAGAATTTGAGGTATTAATGGTCTCTTGATTCTCCTGTTGAGTCTGGTCAGGTTGATGGAGATAATAAGCAATTATGTTTTATATCCATGTTTTCTTACTTATAATAAAACTTGTTATATTCCTATATATAGGAAAGGAGCCATGAGCTAGGGAAAGATATTATAGAAGCTCACTCTCATGGTGCCTGTAGGAGTAGGCCAGCTCTTGAGCTGTTAAGACTGTTTGCCTTATTCATCCCGTAACACTCAGGAAGTTTGGGCTTGCCTAGAAATGGAAGCAGGGCAGCAGTCAACAGCTATGTTCCTTGAGGCTCAGTTCAACCTTTGAATTGAATCACTATTTTCCTTTTAGTGTCACGTCTTAGGTGTTTACTCACGCTTTCTCATTCCATCTCTCCCTCTTCAGCCACGCTTCTATTGCTCCACCTATAACTGGATTAAAGGACAAGAAGAAACAAAAACCCTAAGAAATCTATCAAAAAGACACATTCTATAGAAGGCAAAGCAAAAGACACATCTTCTACATCTTTAGTAAGATTCTGGGCCAGAGTCATTTTTTAAAGGTAATTTAGTCCCTATATATCATCCAGTGTTCCAGCACATGGTGAATGAAGTTATTGTTGATATATTCAATGAATAAAGACTCCTATATTTATTTTTTGATTGCTAAAAATTCTGTTGGTATCATTTTCTGCCAGAAATGAAAAATAAGGGCTAGCAATATTTCAATAATGAATATCTTCATGTATCTCCTACCCAGAAACTATGAAACATGGTATATTTATACCAGGGCAACTACATGATTATAGTGGTGTCTACAAAGCATGTGCAAGTGGTCCCTGGAGATTTTTTAGCAATTAAAAGGCATAACACCAGCAATATGAAAATAATCTCCACTGCATTTGAACAATTTTGAGGGTAGAGCTATGTGCTCAATGATTCAAATAAGAATTGTCTTTTTTAATCAATCACATAGAAGAGAATGTGTTAATCATTACAAGGAACATAAAAAAAAAGATTAAAAAAAGAAAAACTTAGAATGACATGGGTGACCAAGTTATCATAGTTTACCCAGGTCTTTTCCAGATTAAGCGTTGAAAGTATCACATCCTGGGAGCTCCCTAAGTCCTGGACAACTAAAATAGTTGGTCACAGAGGCACTTTATTGGTTAGAGGGATAACTAAGATCATTCTAACTATGGTCAAAACTGAAGTCATTGACACTTCAGACTTTAGTGTCAGGTCTAAAACCAGAATACGTTTGCATGATCCGGCATAACTCTTACTATAAACTGAGAGTGTTTAGACATTTAATTATACCTAAGCCCCAACAAAAGAAGTTGATGCCTTGCATTTTCTCAGACAAGTATCTCAGAATTCCAACTTCTCTACATGCAATGCAAAGTTTAACCCTTACTTTTTTTGTTAAAGAAAAAAAAAATCTTTAAAGCAAGTTTAATTTTCCTTGATAGTTAATACTTTAATCTGATTTAAAGTATAAAAATTGATGAGTTATAATATTATGACTATAAATAAGTATTCATTGGATTCTTTCCTCAGAGGATCTCTTGGCACTATTTAAAGGAAAGTTATCTACTGCAAAAGGTTAATCAACTCAAACCCAACAAAAGGTCAGACTTTAATTGAAAGTCCAAATGTCAAAATCTGAGACAGGCTTTAAATAGAGCAAAACAAATTTAACATGTTGGATGCTAAAAATTCTCTTGTTTAAATTTGCATCCCCAAGTCCTTCCTAGGATGACAGTACATAGTTTGTTAGAATGACAGTAGACACTTGCTAAAATGACAGTACACATTTTGATGACAATTTCAGATCATATACATGAGGAATATTGGTCTACAGTTTAATTATAAGTCCTTTTTCTGGTTTTAGTATCGGGGTAATGCTAGCCTCTAAAAAATAAGTTGGGAAGTGTTCCCTCCTCTTCTTTTATTTGTGAAGGAGTTTCTGTAGAACTGGTATTTCTTTTTTTCTTTTCTTTTTCTTTTAAGACAGGGGCATGCTCTGTGCCCAGGCTGGAGTGCAGTGGCATCACCTTGGCACACTGCAACCTCTGCCTCTGGGCTCAAGCAACCCTTCCACCTAAGACTCCAGAGTAGCTCAGACTATAGGCATGAGCCACCACGCCTGGCTAATTTTTGTAATTTTTGTATTTTTAGTAGAGATGGGTTTTCAACACATTGTCCAGGTTGATGTCAAACTCCTGAACACAAGTGATGCACCCTCCTCAGCTTCCCAAAGTGCTGGGATGACAGGCATGAGCCACCGTGCCCAGCCTTGAACCGATATTTCTGCCTCAAGTGTTTAGTACAATTTGCCAATAAAATTATCCGGGCATAGAGTTTCCATACCACTAGAATGTTTTCAATTATAAGTTTATTTAATATAACAAATAATATATTCATATTATCTATTTCTTCTCAAAGGTGGTTTTGTAGTTTGCATCTATCAAGGAAATTTTCAATTTCATCAAAGTTGTAAAACTTATAGGCATGAAATTTGTAATAATATTCCCTTATTGTCCTTTTAATATCTGAAAGCTATATACTGGTATTCCTTTTTATTTTACTCCTGATATAAGTAAAAAACTTATACTTTTTTTCTTGATAAGTCAGCCTCAGTCAGTCATTGCTCTTTCCAAAAATCAGCTTTTATTTTTGTTGATTTTATTCATTGTTTTCCTGATTCCATCTTCATTTATTTCTGTTTTTGTATTATTTCCTTGCTCTTACTTGCCCTAGGTTATATTTGCTTTTTGTTTTTTTACAGTAGAAGCTTAAATCATTGATTTGAAACCCATACTCTTTCTGATATAAATATTTAATGGTATAGATTTCACTTTAAGAACTACATTAGCTGTATCTCATAAATTTTGATTTGTTGTACTTTTGTTTTTATTTAAGTAAAAATATTTTTTTATTTTCCATGTAACTTTACTTTTGATCCATGGATAGCTTAGCAGTATATTGTTTCATTTTTTAAGTATAAGTTACATTATTGACTGCTAGTTTTAATTTCATTATAGTCAGAAAACAAACAGTATGATTTGAATTCTAGTAAATATGAGGAGGCTTGATCTATGGCCCAAAACACAGTCTGTTTTGGTTAATGTCCCATGTGCACTTGAGAAGAATATATATCCTGCAGCTGTTGGGTGGAGTTTTCTATAAATGTCAACTAGCTTAAGTTGGTTGATTGTACTCTTTGAGTCTTCTATATCCTTACTAGTTTTCTATCTACATGTTTTATCAATTATTAATATTGGGATCCTGAAATCTCCTATTATAATTGTGGATTTTTTCTTTCTCCTTTATAGGTTACTGAGGTTATCTAACCCATTCATTATGAAGTTATCTTATTAAGGTGCATAAATGTTTAGGATTATACAAAGCTTATCAATAGGATATAAAAGACTTGAACAACACAATTAACCAACATGATATAGTTGGCATTTATAGAATGAAGTAGCCCACTATTTGCACTTCTAATCAACAATGTATTAGGAAAGAAATACAAAAAATATTCATTGCAGCACTGATTATCATAGCCAAAAGAAGTGAGAACTACCAGAAGTAGAGAAATAAATACATAAACCATGGTTTACTCATATGATGAATACTATGAAGTAACTAAAATGAATAAATCTTCATGTGTCAATTTGATTAAATCTCAAAAACAAAATGTTGAATGTAAGAAGCAAGTTACAAAAGGATCCATATAGTATGGATGAATGTTTAAATTATTATTTAATGATAGAGCTCAGCTTTACGACATCTATGCAATTAATTTATTTTCTCTACAAAAAGCACATAATGTAATCATCTTAATTTATAACTAAAAGATATTTGATAGAATCCAAGCAGTTCTTTCTAATAAAAATACTTTGTGAAGTATGATTATGAAAAAACAAATGCAGTGTGACAAATATATATTGAAAATTCTAGCACAACTATGAGAAAAGTAAACACAGAGATACAATTAATAAGCCAATAATGGAGATAAATAATGGAGGTAACTAACAGAGATTGTAAGATTGAATTGAAAAAACACACTATATTTTATCTACCAGAAATCAACTTTATAAAAACATAGAATGTTTAAAACTATGATTTAAAAAATATACCCATAAATGTTAATCAAAAGAAAGCAGGAATCACATCTGAAAGACAAAGTAAAGCTCATACCAAGGAATATTAACAGGTTTAAGGTAGATATTACATTACATTAAAGGAGATGATGCACTAAGAGGATATAACAACGCTTAATGTGTTTTTACTTAAGAGTAGAGCTTTGAAACACATAAAGCAAAAAAAAAGAAAGAAAGAAAGAAAGAAAGAAAGAAAGAAAGAAAGAAAGAAAGAAAGAAAGAAAGAAAGAAAGAAAGATGACAGAATGAAAAAAATAGAGAAATCCACAACTATAATTGAACACTTCAATAGTTCTCTCTAATAATCAATAAAGACAGGAAATTAAACATCAGTAAGGACACAGGAGACCTGAAAGACTCTAAAATGAACTTAACCTAGTTGACACTTATGCAGCACTCCCCCCAATAATAGCAGAATACATGTTCTCTTTAGGTGCACATGGAACCCTGACCAAAACAGAACATTTTCTCAGGTATAAAACAAATCTTAACAAATGTAAAAGATTGGAATTGTCACATCTGTGTTTTATGGTCACAGAAGAATCAAGCCATAAATTAGTAACAGAAAGATATCTGAAAAAAATCAAAATATGTGGAAATTGAAAATATATTTCTACATAACCAAGGGATAAAATAGGAAATCACAACGAAAAGTAGAAAATGTTTAAGCATAATAAAAACTCAGGGTACCAAAATATGCTTATACAGATAGGCAGGATTTAGAAGGAAATATATAGCATTATATGTTCATATTAAAAAAAAAGTGTTCCAAGTGAAAACAATGAAGAAAATGAAAGAACCCAAAAGCTAATTGTTCAAAAAGATCAATGAAATTGATAACCCTTTAGGCAAGCTGATAAAGAAAAACAGAGAAGACACAAATGATCAATATTAGGAAATGCATTAAGTACCGCTACATCCATCACAATGGCTGAACTGCTACTCAATGAAAAATGTCATTTATATGAAAACTGAAAAATGGAAAATTTAAGCATCATTTTGTTAGCATTGAACACAAATGTGGTAAAACTATATAGAAAACCGTTGAAATGATGATGACTGAAATCAGGACTTTGGCTTCCTTAGATAAAGCCAGCAGATGTAATTAGGGTGGGGCGCACAAAGGCTTTCAAAGGTATTGGTAATGCTTTGTTTCGCGAGTTGTATAACAAGGGCCTCTAATATTTTTATTGTTATTAGTTAAGCCATAGGAAAAAATCAATCTATTTTCCAATTATTTAAACAATAAACCTGAATTATTTTTAACTCTAAAATTCCTTAACAGAAGCTAGCAGCTTTCAGAAAAACTGCCAAAAATATCCACAATTAGCACTGATAAGCCTAACAGAACTTTTTTTCCATCTCTAGCCACACCATAAACTTTTGCTCTCCGTAGTCTGACAAAATAACACACATTTTACAAGATGCTTTCTTTTCTCGGGGAGAGAGCTACCACACAGTAACTAAATGTACAGCTCAAATAAGCTGTATTGTTGAAACCTCTAAGCTGAATATCAGTGCCAGCAATATTCTTTATTAGGATCTCTTCTTATAAGTGGACATTTTTATTTTCCCCCAACCCAGCCCACTCTTCCAATAAGGAAAAATAAACCAAGATAAATAAAGTCAAACAGTCGAATGGTAAAGATTAAACCTTAATTTTCATATTAGTCATAAAACTCCATGAATCCAAAAGGAAATGTTGAAATGTTCAATATGGTTTACTTTTTATAACTATTTGCTTTTCAAGAGAATCTGAGGATACTCAGCTTGTTCATTTCCCCACAACTATAAAAGCATATCCTACTAAAGAGGGTGATTGCTAAATTTAACAAAGGAAAGATTCTAGATAAACCTGTTTATCAAAAGACATTCTTTCAGCAAAAAACACAGAGATGTTGTTCAGAGCTGCCTTTAGCCTTCTGAGAATAGAGACACGTCAGCAACTAGAAAGGGCTGTGCAAAAGGAAAAAAATGGTAAGATATCAAAATTTCTATTTTGTGAGTAAATATGTTGATATTTGAAAGCATCAACATGATAGTATAGAAATAGCAATAGTAAATGTGGTCAAAATCAATGACATTTTGTTGGAGCCCAATTTTGTTTGTAAATGGGGAAAGGTATAGGTAATAACATCATGGGCACAGGATTCCCTAAATCACATCGTTACTAATTCTATCCCATCAAGGACAAGAAATCTTCCAAACCACAAACAGAGGCAATGTAGCAACTCAGGATATTCCAGTCTTTCAGCAGTTTCGGCCATTAGCAGTTTATAAACTTTCCTGAACAATGCATGTCTTGGGGAATTTTATGGGCAGGGAAGAAATGGAAGGGGTTGTATCAGTGATTTATGCATAAGTCAACTAGAAACCTCTACCGAAATACTTCCACTTTTGTTGTAAATCTTCATTACCACATTTAATTTAGTAGGCCATAGTCTCATCAAAATTCAAACCCATTTACTCTATTTTGACACTTAAAGATGTCTGATTAATAGAGCCAGTAGGTTTCACATCTATTACATCTTTTATTTTTACATAATTTATGTCAAGGAAAATATCCACAGAGTTTGTGCCCGATTGTCTCCCTTCACCAGCCTGTGATCATTTATGGAGATATTCTCCAAAATTCATCACCAGATCCAGGAGATCATTAATAGGCTGTCCCTGCTGGGCTGGGAAGAGCAGGACAGGGGGCAACACTGATATCTCGCTCATTGGTCAAGCTGTTTCTGCTGAAAGTACAGAAGGAAAAGTAACAGATGTTGCGGTAATCGCCAGCGTGATACAGTCACGAGCAATCATTTAAAGAAAAAAGCTCAAAAACAAACTTTACAAAAAGTACCTCAAAGACTACATAATATCAATCAAAGGCAAGAATAACAGAAACCAAAGAGAAAAAAAAATCCCTTTTACGATGCTACTGTAAAAAACAAATCAAGCATATTTTTACTAATTTTAAAAACTGTCAGTTCTTTCTTGGTGAAAACATGAGTCCATATGGCATATTGGGTCTGCTAGAGTACCATGAGGATATGATCCCATATATGAATTTATTTAAAGGTGACTTTAATAGGGACAATGTTAATCAATTTAACCATTTACTTTCATTGTATCATTTGTAATTGTAACTGGCTGCTGCTTTTTTACATCCACACAAAACCAGGACTTCAAGGAATTGGACTGACGTTATCTTGAGCTCTCATTTATGTATACCTTGATTTATTTGGTGTGGAGGCATTGTTTAAAAAATAATTAGGCTGTCTTAAAATAAAGCACATTTAAAATAAAATAAATACAGTCATATTTAGAATGCAGCAAAAGTATTGTGGCCCAGCACTCTACCCAAGCACCTGAATACTACTGGGAGCCTCCAGCAACCAGGCAGAATCGCAAATAAGGAAGAAGTCACCACAGAATCTTCTGAAAGGTTATGTTTCTCTTTTATTGCACATTAAATTGACTAGTTGGCTCCGTTTCTCCACATGAAACAAGCAGATTCATAGTGGCAAAGCTGATAACATTTTGAAATCCTTTCTGAGGAAAACCTAAATGCCAGCTCTAGCACACACAATCTAAAGTACTCCAGAACAAATGACTATTCATCTTGACCCCCTCCCATGTCCCCTACATTGCTCTGTGTAGCTCAGCAATGTCCTGATTGCAAAGATGAAGTTTCCATATTTCCCAATACGATCTCGAAGGACTCCATTGCATATGATTCCCTAGTTAAAATCTGCAGATTAATCACTGGGAAAACAGCTAGACCTCTTCCCCTCCCCTGAAAAAGTAGGCCACAGGGAGAGCAACTCTTCACATATCTTTGTAGCTGCCAAATATTAAGAGATGAGATGTGATAGTATATCCATTATGCTTTGGAGGATAATTTTAATTATGTGTGTGTATTACTCCTCATTGTGCATGCTCTTAAACATTAAAGTGGAAAAATACACTAAACTCAATCATGACTATTCCATGAAAAAAAAAAAAAATAAGAATGAGTGTGTTCTGCAGATCCATGGCCCATATTTCTCCAGATTCTGGGCACACATGGTGCACAGCTGTTGCCTAAATCTGGCCTTTGGGGGCCAGGATGAAAGAAAACACAATTAGAGGTGAAATAAGCAGGTGTTTTCCTTTGTTTGTTTGCTCTCATTATTTGAGTGGGAAGAGCAAGATAACTTCCTATATGGCAAAGTACACAGAAGAATTCAAACTTTTCATCTAATGTCTTTGTTTCTTAATGGCAAATTAACAGTGTTCTTTCTGGAAATAAATTTACCATCATGGCTATGGAGTACAAGAATGAAAAAAAAAGTCTTTGTTGGTCTGAGCTAAAATTAAAATACATTTATGACACTAAATCCTACTCTGCCCACTCCTTAAATATTAAATAAACATTAATACAGAACTTACTCCAGCCCACCTTTTATTATAGATAACTGTAATTTCCTCATCTCCCCTATCAGAAATAAACTCCTTGAGGTCAGGAATGATATTATTCAGTTGTCTTCCAAACGCAGATCTTGCATAAATATTTATGAAATGATTTGCATCCAGCCAACACACCAAAATATCTGTAGAATGAATCAGTTCTGAGTCCCTCAGGGAAATGCTATGAGAACAAGATCTTTTTTGGAATTATGATATTTGAGACAAGTGTAGTCTATTCACACAGGTAACAAATTTTGCTTACTGGTAGTAATTTAGTGCAAGGAAACAAGGTGGACAATTCAAGGAAAATTCTCGTTTCCAAAGCAGAGACGTAACAGAATGAAGGTTTTTTCTCTCTGTCTGTCCAACATCATCCCATGTGTATATTCCTACTGGATTGCTCTTATACTAGTTATATATAATTTTAAAACATTAGTTATCCTCATGAACACATGATATTGAACTGATATTATATTTTTTTTATATATATATACATTATACATGTTAATCTGTGAGCCTGAAAGCTATCAGTATGATGTTGGCTGTAATGTCTCTGCGAAAGTTTTAGGCTGAAGGAGTTGTGTGGGAAAAAAAAAAAAAAAAAATCATGCGTCTAAATTCTAAAGAGGCAGCCAGTGTTGGATTAAGCACATGCAAGTAAGGGCATTAAAATATGTTTAAATGAATTTTATGTGTTACATATAAAATACATATGTATGTAATGCATTGAACTAGTCATTATTAGAATAAAAATAGTCACCTTTACTCTCTCACTCTTTCATATTTTTAGTAATGACATAAAACCCTCCATGCACAATCACTCTGGCAAAAAATTTTTTTTAGTGTTTGGAGACTGTGAAGTCTTTTTCTTTTTAATATATATTTTTATTTATCAATGATCTTCTGTCACTAAGATCCTCTAAAATCTTGATGTGGCCCTGGGGACAGATCTTTTAAACAGCATGGTGACAGTACCAAAATGAGAAAATTCCAAGGAGAAAACAAACTTTTAGGAGCAAAACTGGCAGCAATAAAAATAATCCCCACCCCATCTCCATACTCAAGATTTTTATTTCAATTATTTTTTAAGTTCTAGGGCTTATTTTATAAAGAATGATATCATTACCTTAAGAAAACTCCAATAGGTAAAAACTATGAAAAAAATTGGGTTTTAAATATTTGTAAAAGAAGTTTATAAAATATTTCCCTGAATTAGGAACAAAAATCTGTTTTTTTCTTATAGGATTTAATATCTCCATACATAGTAAAAATGATGATTTTGTAAGCCATGTTTTAACATAGCATATAGTTGCATTTACAAATTCAAAAAAGTTTTTAAACCTAAGTAAGTCCTTAGAATAAAAGTTTTATATAACGTGTATCCAAATTTTAAAAATATACGTTTCTCCCTATATTTCTCAAGTTGACTGCTGTTCCACACCTCATCCTAAATCCTGTCACAATATCCTCTGAACTTACAAAGCTCAAAATCAGAAGACACCGCTCATTTGTATTACACGGCACCTTAATCTCAGAGTGTGATTTTCAACAGCTTCATGTCGTTCTGAACGTAGGGAAAGTATTCTTAGTCATTCTGCCTACCAGGAAGTGACTGGATTCATCTAAGAGCCAATACACTTACATCTAACCCTAGAAGGAATCTCTCTTCTTAAATCTGAAGAAAAGGAAGAAGGAAGGGGGAGATTACATTTAACTACTTTTATATTTGAATCACAGCACAGTTATCCTAGAAATGCTAATTTACTAATTTTCAAATTAAAAGATGACTGCCATGAAGTTTTATCTTGAGTAAAGTTCAGAATTATTTTACTAAGTGGCTTCAATAGGTTGGTGGCTTGGATAAATTAAGTTGATGCAGATCTCCCTTTTGTTACACTTAATCTACTATGTCTTTCCCCATTGGGCAATTGTAGGTTTGCTATAAGAGGTGCAAAGCTCTTAATCTTCCTCAGTATGATAACTACAGCCACACTGTCCTGAGGACAATTGTGAAAAGAGGCAGAAAGCAGTAGCACATGATGTTCATTCAGCGGGTGCTGATAGTGCTTGTGACATGGGGCATTGTTCTGATTTACTTGAACAAATCTTCAGAGCTTTAAGTGATTTCAACAGAGACTTTAATCTCTTGCTGCAATTAGTGCTCTCCACAGACTTGACATATTATCTAATCATTACATCTCTGGCCTTAACAAATCTCACTGCCCTTTTACTAATTTGATTAAAAAAAAAAAAAAGACCTTCTTGTTTCCAGAGCTGGTGGTTTTTACCCCTAAAATATATTCTGATAACATTAAAATACATATAAAATGCCCACTTATAGCTCACAATATATATGATAGAAATCCTTTGTTCTCAAAATTCTACACTCTCAGCAATTCTTGAATTTTCTTGATGTTAAGAGAAATGTGTACAAGAAACGGTAAAAAGACAAAAAGTGGTTTTCTATTTTATATTTCATTTTTCACACTGGCTTTGAATACGACAATTATTTTGTGAAAAACTATCTACTCATCTCCACACAAAACCATGCAGACATTTTCTCTGGTTCCTATCTTTCTACGGCTACTGCCCTTTCCCAAAACATTTTCTTATAAAACTAATTAAACTCAGAATACAAAAGAAGAACAAAAGACACATATCAAACTCATTGTCTCTCATTTTATTTTTCACAGCTGCCAACAAAGAAAGGAGAGAAGAGGAAATACATGGACATAAAACATAATTGACTAGATTTTTTTATCAGCAGCTATAAAGGTCCATAAAAGGATACGGTTAAAGTATTTGCTAGGAGATAGTCTAGACTTAACAGTGGATTGTCATAAGCACAGATAAACAATTCAACGTTGAATTCCATGCTTTTTCTATGCCATGCTTTCATTCGTGCTGTTTTTTTTCCTACTTTGAATGCCCTTTGTTCCTCACTCTGAAAATTCTACTAAGCCTTCGGGGCCATTTCAAATGCATTCATCAGTGAAGTCATACCCCAAAATACCAAGGCCAAACTATTTCTTCCTCAGTGTTCCAAAAACATATTTTATATTTCACATTATAATTTATAATCCAAACTCCTTACCTATCTCCCCTCCACAACCACCAGGGTTAAGAAATACCCAGTATTACATAGAGTAGATACACATTTATAGCAAACTGAATTGCCAATAAGCTTATAAGATCTCTTACACAGAAACAATCAGATGTCAAATGGCAAAGCAAAACTTTTTTTCTCATCCCTGTGATTACCTGGAGATATATACCTTTTCAATTAAATATTGAATGGCCATTAAAAATGTGTTTATCAAAAGCTAGGGAATTTTTCTGATATGCCCTTAGGTGAAAAAGGCAGAAAATTAAATTGTATAGAATTTTGATTTCAGCTATGTATGAAATATATAACTTGAGAAAAGACTGGAAGAAAATACCAAAGTAAATAGCCTTCAAGATCTTAAAATGATCAAATATATTTAACTCCCCTTTCAAATTCCTAACTTGGAAGTAAGTGAGTGGTACTGACACCCTAAGCAGAACCCCCAATAACAATTCTCAAAACTTAGGGTGCCGGAGACTACAGACTAGAGTGCACTAGGAAACAACTGTCATTGCGAATCCTGCCCGCAGCTCCAGGGAGAGACACCTGTTCCACACACAGAAGAATGGGCCGTGATACTCATTCCAGGCCCACCCTTAGAAAAGCCCAAAGTGAACAAGAGAACCTCCTAGGGTGCAACATTTAAGGAGGCGCCCATTCTCAGGTTCCTGCAGGCCTGCTAGGCTTGCCTCACACTAGTCTGAGAGTATCTATCTACCTATTTGGTTACGTTAAAAAATAAAATAAAAGCAAACCTCTAAAAAGATGCCCATCATCATATGGGTGAGATTATTGCCAAGAGGCTGCTGCCTACTCTTGCTCTACATCTTTAAAAGCAGTTAGTCCCCTAATCTAGCAAAATAAAATTTAAAGTAATTTTACTTTTCTTTCTCTCTTAAGAGAAATTATATAAATTCCAATATTGGATCAATATACAGTTCCTCCACCCCAAACACAACCATCGATAACAAAATGAACAATAGGGAATTAAAGAAAAAAAGCAGCCATATGAGAGAATTATTTAGTTTGAAAGAAACTGACCAATCTAAAAGAATTAAAGCAAACACACTTTTATGAAGCACATTTGCAGCAAAAACAAGACATTATTAAATCTCAATTTAGTATTCTTATGCAAATTTGAAAACACTGCATCTATAAAGAATAATAGAAACAGATGTCAAAACATACTATAAATTCATAATAATTAAAAAGTATGATACTAGCACCAACATAAACATATATTGGAAACGAACACAATAAAAATCTCAGAAACAACTCCATGTATATTAAGAAATGATTGGTTTGACTGCACTGATATTTAAAAATTTGTGTGTAACTTTAAAACCTCATCGTAAACAAAGTTAAAAGGTAATTAAATGTAAACAAAGCTAAATAGAAAAAGCAAAACTAGGAAAACAACTTTCAACATGAGACAGAGAAAGTAAATATTCTTACTACATAAAGAGCTACTTTAGAAAGAGCAATAGAGCAATATTCCAAAAGATAATTCAACTAAAAAAAAAAATATATATATATATATATATATAGAGAGAGAGAGAGAGAAAGCGCGCACTGCCTTATTTGCTGGGGTGCCATAACAAAATACCACAGGCAAGGTGGCTTAAACAACAGAACTTTATTTTCTCACAATTCTGGAAGCTAAAACTCCAAGATCAAAGTGTTGGCAGAGTTGGTTTCTTCTGAGGCCTCTCTCTCTTTGATTTGAGGATGGCTTCCTGTATCTTCCTATGGTTCTTCCTCTGTGTCCAAATCTCCTCTTCTTCTGAAATCTGCTCTTCTTCTAAGGACGCCAGTCATATTGAATTAGGACCCACACTTTAATGGCCTAATTTTAACTTAATTGCCTGCTTAAAGAGCCCCTCTTCCAGTAGAGTCACATTCTGAGGTACTGGGGGCTAGCAGGTTAGGACTTCAACATAAGAATTGGCTAGGGGAGGATATAATAGCCCCCCCAAAGCACCTACCATTTGCCATTTTTCTAGGCACATCAACATACAAAGCAGATGACAAATCTTTGCCTTATACAGCTGACATTCTAGCAGAGATGTCCATGAGAGATAAACAATAAACAGCAAACATAATAAATTATATGTTAGAAGGTGATAAGCACTATAGAATAAAACTAAAAACAACGTGGTTCAAGAAGGATCAGAAATGCATGGTGAAGATTGCAATTTTAAAATAGGATAGTGAGGATAGGCCTCATCAAGTCAAAGACACTTGATCAAAGACAGGCACAAGAAATGACTGGGAAATTACACATACTCAAAAGAATTAGAAATAAACAATAAACGTGAAATTTGCTCAACTCCAACAAAGCATCATTGATCATCTAGTAAAATGACAAAATATTTTTAAAATAATACCAAATGCTGGCCAGGGTAATGAATAAAGGGTTAATGGGAGTATACGTTTGTACAACCACAAAAGAGTAGGGAAATGGAAAGAGAATGTCCATGGAGGAAAAAGTTCCCTACATTATATCACGATCAAAGATGACTATAAGATGGATCAACAATCTAAATATGAAGGGTGAACACAAAAGTAAATAAAACATAGATTATAATAGAAGAACATTTTAAGAAACATCTACATGACCTAATGGTAGACAAATATTTCTTAAACGAGAGTCCAAAAACACAAATCATACATTTTTAAAAAAGATGGATTTGATTCTGTTCAGTGAAGAACACCACAGACAACACTGACTAGGAGAAAATAATTGCAACATCTAAAACCAATAATAGATTACTCTCTAGGATATATGGGGAATATTTACACATCAAGAAGAAAAATGTTCTGTTGAAGCTTAAGCTTATTTAAAAATAAAAACAAAAAAAAGAAGAAAAATAAAAGAAAGCCTACAGATGGGTAAAGAATAATAAACAATTCCCTGAAAAGAAAGTATGAATGGCTAATTAATAAATGAAAAGATGCTGAAACTCACAGATAACCAAAGAAATGCTAATGCTAATAACCAGAAAGATATTAATTCATATGACTGGACTTAGAAAAGTTTCCAAAGAGGTAAATACCACGTGTTAGCAAAGCTGTTAGAAGCAAAGCCCTCACACACTGCAGAGAAGTGTCACCCAAAAATAATCTGGTAGCATTTAGGTTTAACTGTTTGCCCTATGCCCCAACAATTCATGTTTGCCCATACATTGCAGATGAATTCTTGCTCATAGAGTTCCATGAAGGGACAAACATCATGGTGGTTCACTGCAGAGTACTTTAAATAGCAGGTAATTGGAGCCTGAGTGTCCACTAACAGGGAAATGAAGAAGTAAAATGTGGTGGAGATATAAAATAAAATATTATCCAGCAGCTAGAGCTAGGTGGTCTAGAGTTGACTACGACAAACTAGATATACATACATACAACAATGCCAGAGGCATTGTTATGAGTGAAAAAAATTAAGAAATAAGGCTGGGCACCGTGACTCACACCTGTAATCCCAGCACTTTGGGAGGCCAAGGCAGGCAGATCACGAGGTCAAGAGATCGAGACCATCCTGGCCAACACGGTGAAACTCCATCTCTTATTAAAAATATAAAAATTAGCTGGGCATTGTGGTGGGTGCCTGTAATCCCAGCTACTCAGGGGGCTGAGGCAGGAGAATTGCTTGAACCCGGGAGGCGAGGTTGCAGTGAGCCAAGATCGCACCACTGCACTCCAGTCTGGCGACAGAGTAAGATTCCGTCGAAAGAACAAAGAGAGACAGAGAGACAGAAAGACATATTGGACAATATTATCCATGTAAATTAAAAACATACCACCTACAATGTAACTAGAAATATACAAGGATACATGTGTATTTGAGGACATATGTCAAACATGATATCAGGATGAATGTCTATCAAGAGTAGGCAATGGAAGTGGCAGCACTAAGGAATACAGGAAGGAAAAGAAAACATGAAATAAAACAGAGGGGAAAAAAACAAAGAAGGTAGAGCATGAATTGAAAATAATAATATGCTATAAACTGAGAAGTATTATAAATTCAGGTTTCTCTACCTGAGGGCCACAAAAGAGAGGGAAGATGAAAACTATCCCATATAAATTTCTGAAATTAGTGCAATGCCACTTAGGAGTCCAATTTTTGAAGCTGAATCAGATTTAAAATTTAATTTAGAAGCATAAATAGTTAAGAATGAGCATTAAAATCTACAAAAAGGGGAGACAAGAGTTACATTTCCAGTCATTAACAAAAACAAAAGTTTACAATAATTAACATAAAATAGTATGGATGGCAGAAGAAAATACAGTCAGGGAAACAAAGTTCAGAAGTGTACCAAAGATTGTGTTAGATTCAGGGTTTGGAGGAGCTGGCCTTTCTTCAGTCTCAGAGCAAGTCGTTTATCTATGCTCTTAAAGCATACTCTCCCATCTCATGTATTGATTGGAAAGATGTCCACAATACATAAATCAACAGTGAACTGCCTTTCAACTCAAGTAAATAATTTTACTTATTTTTATGATCATTCTAATAACAAAAAATAACCTAGAAGAAACCTCGGATTTTATCTAATCTAATAATTCTTAAATGGTTGTCATCAAAGCACTCCCACTTGGCTTGTTTAAATGTTTATTCCTTTACAATCTCACGAAGTCTAAAGGAGCGGCAGTCAGAAAGTGAGGCTGTCCATTTTGGCCATCCAGTGTGGAATCCTCCACACCCTCTGATATGGTTTGGATGTGTGTCCCCACCCAAATCTCATGTTGAATTGTAATCTCCAGTGTTGGAGGAGGGACCTGGTGAGAGGTGACTAGATCACAGGAGTTGATGACCCCCTTGCTGTTCTCATGATAGTGAGTGAGTTCTCACAAGATCTGGTTGTTTAAAAGTGTGTAGCACCTTCCCCTTCACCCTCTTCCTCCTTTCCCTGCCATGTAAGACTTGCTTGCTTCCCCTTCACCATCCACCATGATTGTAAATTTCCTGAAGCCTCCACAGCCAGGCTTCCTGTACAGCCTGCAGAACTGTGAGTCAATTAAACCTCTTTTCTTTATAAATTGCCCAGTCTCAAGTAGTTCTTTATAGCAATGCAAGAACGAACTAATACACCCTTCCCACCCATTTTCCCAGTACTCTGGGTACCCTCTATTTACAAGTGTTTTTCATTTATTTGTATTCTCGGTACCCTCTGTTTAAAAGTGTTTTTCATCTATTTGTACCCTCTACTCTACCCCAACTCCCCCCAACCAAAAGTCTCTGGCTCATCTTTAACGTTTGCAGGTACTGGGGGAGGTTTTCAGAAAGAAGTAACTTCCAAGGTGAGACTTGAAGGAGAATGAATAGGACTTAGCCATACAAAGGAGGTGGCATGGGGGAAAACCCAAAAGTTCCAGATGACTTGACAGCAATTTGAACAAGTAGACCCAAGAGGACTCAATGACTGGCTAGGACGCACATTGCAAGGCAGCAGGAAAACATGATACTCTTTTCTGAACTGGGTACCTGAGAGGACGGGAATAGGATTAATTAAATTAGAAAACATGGCAAAGCAGAATAAAATCTGCAGTTTGAAAGACATCAAGGAAAATACTATATCCATTAGAAATATGGCACTTTGATGCTGGTAAGATTCAAGCTAGATGTTCAAATCAGGATCCACAGCAGCCAAGCTCGGAGAAGTGAGAATGGCTGATGTTACCAATGGCCTGAGTGTAGAGAGAGAAGAGTAGAGCTGGAGTGACAGAACACTGGGAAAACTCATTTCCGCTAACTGGGAGATTAAGTGAAGAAAAAAAAAGATGAAGAAAAAGCAGAGTAAAGAAAAAAGCAGAAGTGTAATGTAAGAAGAACATCTGTATATTTCAATATGAAAGAATCCAATAGGAAACAAGAAAACAAAACAGTTGTAAAAACTAAAACTATATAAATGTGTGAGAAAGAAATTATTTTAAATAATTTGTTGTCGTTTAATCATCAAACTAAAAAGTAAAAAATATCCTCTTAAAATACACATTTTAATCATGGATGTTAATATTTTTAGAATACACTAATTCAATTAATTAGACTATAATCATCTTATCTCTATGTTAATGTTCAGTTACATATTAAAAATATACATTATCCTTTAAGATATTCAACATTAATAAAATTACTTTGTAATATTTTAGAATAATTTTCCTTTCACTAAAAACAAAATATAGTTATATAAAACATTCATTTAATGTTTATTAAATATGAACCAAAAGTAAAATAAGTACAAAAGAAAAATAAATCATCCAATGTCCTCTGTAAATACTCCTGACGGGCATGACTACCCCTGATCTTTTGAACAAACAGCCTTTCTATATTTGGAAAATTCTCATCTTAAGAATTCACTTTCCCAGCATAAAAGTCAGAACACAAAATGCAGTCTCCTTAGCATTCAGGCAGGTGGCTTAGTCTTAAATGTGCCTGTACAAAACCTGGAATCAGGTATCAGCAACTTGAGGTAATGGGCTCTGTGTGGAAGTTCCTCCTCACCTGCAAACCATGTGTGGGTGGTGGCAGAGGTGTCTGGGCTTCAACTGCAATAGCAGCGGGGGGATGACTTTACCCTATTTGATCACTGAAGTTCTCAGTACAAATGATTTTGGGGACGTAGCATGGGTGGCATTTGTTTCTTCTGAAGCACCACAGAACAACAGTAGCAAATGATGGTTTCATCAGGTTACAGGTGGAACATGGTTTAAATTTTTTTTTTTCTGATTCTCTATGCATCCTAATATGTCTGTGCTAACGTCATTTTTTCAGAATTCCATTAATCAATCAGAATTCACTACTGACTGGTGCTGATGCGTCTGCCAAAAACAGAAATCTAGTACCTAGTACCTGAAGGCACTCAGTGATGAAACTGCTAATTAAATTACCCCATGGGCCGGCTGCAGTGGCTCATACCTGTAATCCCAGCACTTTGGGAGGCTGAGGCAGGCGGATCATGAGGTCAGGAGATCGAGACCATCCTGGTTAACATAGTGAAACCCCGTCTCTACTAAAAATACAAAACATTAGCCCAGTGTCATGGCACATGCCTGTAGTCCCAGCTACTCAGGAGACCAAGACAGGAGAATCGCTTGAACCTTGGAGGCAGAGGTTGCAGTGAGCTGAGACTGCACCACTGCACTCCAGCCTGAGTGATGGAGTGAGATTCTATATAAAAAAAATATATATATATATAAAACCCCTGTGATCACTGGGATGAAGGAACCACTGGAGGCAGTGCCTTGAGGGATCTGGTGACCACGGCCATGGAAGAGCATGAAGAATGTGAAGAGCCCAAGGAATTGCAGTTCTGTAAAAAACTGCCTGCTCCTTACTCTACTGCACAGCTTAAATGAAGACAAGTTCAAAGTCCTAAACTCTCACCTCAAGGCAAAGATTTAAAAACACAGAATTTCTTTAACAGTGGGATAAAAAGTTATTCACAGCTATAACAAGGCTAAAGTAGCTAAAAATAATTTTTTTCCTGCTGATTCCTTATCTTAATCAGGAAGTATTGACTTTAGAGCTTCATCAAGGTTTTTATGTGAAAGGTAGAACAATAATTGGGAAACATTATGCCCCCAAACATTAGAATGGAAATGTATAGGAGGTTTGAAATAACCTAAATTACTCCAGTATCTAAGTCTGCTGAGGAGCCCTTGCCAAAAGCAGCCCATTCCCTCTTGATTTATGGGGCCGTTTTTAATTTGCTTGAAGAGCAAGGTCTTTCAAGACTTTTTCTAAAGCAGCTATTTTTTAAGGAAAAGACAATTCCCCTCAAACCCCTTTGGATTGCCACTGGACCTATAACCAGAATCAAAGTGTAGCACTCCACAGAGACCCAGTTACAAAATTCAACCCAACAGAAAAAACCTAATCATGAAAAGAACTGCAAGGCTGATTATTTTAACATTAAAAAAATCGGAGAAGATGTCTGGGAATTTGACTCTAAGGGTACAAGGCCAAGAGCAGACTAACAATTTTGAGAATCATTTATCAATATGAGTTTACTTACCAAGGATTCTGAATTTGATGTATTGGCTTGAGCAGCTGCAAATGGTTTTAATTTTTTATTTGGTTGACGACATTCTTCTCAATATCACTACGTTAAATGAAGTTGAAGTGTCTGTCAGGAAATCCTTGGTATAATGCGTTGAAAGGTATCCAGAAATTTGGGGAGATAGTAAGGCTGAAGTTCATTTATCATGAATGGCTCACTCACTCATCTTCCTTTGTCTCCCAAGAAAATCTAAAAGACATTCTCTAATTAAGTAATTTAGAAATACATTGGTTGAGGGAAGTACCAGCATCTGTGAAAAGTGTCATAGTGTCCTCTGTAGAGCAGGATGCTGGTGGTGGTGCCACAAGAGACAAAAGGATGATGATTCCATTGGAATGATTAGATGTCAGGATGGTATCAGCCTAGGGGTTGAACTTCACCACCAAAAAGAAAAGAGGGCATAATTATTGTTGAGTGGTAGCCAGGATGTTCTGGATAGTAATGACTTTTGGTATTAAATAATTGATGAGAGGCCTGAGAGAAACAGATAGCCTTCTAAGGTTCTATATGATTTGTATAACTCAAAAACCTCTGGGTCTGTTGAACAGGCCTGACATGAGCCACCAAAACAGACACACAGCCCTTCACATAATACTTAGATCTGAGTTAATTCACAGACCCAGAGCTGCTTAAATGAAAGCGAGGTTAGCTACCTGTAGTACATTCCATAACTCCTCTTCCTAATTTTCCCCAAGGGCACCTGAGGCCATTAGGCGTAGGGAAATGCCTAGATCTTTAGAAGACTGTTGCACATTAACTTTGAGTAGATGTTAAACCCTAGGAATCCAGAAAGTTACTCTTGTAAACTAGTCACAGATAAATAGAGTTCAGATACAAATCAGTCTTGCAGACAGCTCAGTATGATAATGGACGCATCCTATGGTCCTTTTCCCAGGTCCTTAGCATATAGTTGGACTAGACAAACTACAAAACAGAAGAATGCTGAATGCTGACATTAACTTTTTTTTTTTTTTCTTTTTTTCTTGAGGTGGAGTCTCCCTCTTGTTGCCCAGGCTGGAGTGCAATGGTGCAATCTCAGCTCACTGCAACCTCCACCTCCTAGGTTCAAGTGATTCTCCTGCCTCAGCCTCCCGAGTAGCTGGGATTACAGGCATGCGCCACCACGCCCAGCTGACACTAACTCTTTAATATAACGTCTTTTATGGTAGGAATGGCCAAGTGGAAGCTTCTGGAAAGCCATCTTTTCATCTAAATAGTACATTTAAAGGAACACCAGATATCTCTGGAGAATTATAAAAATTAGTGCCACCACCAAATTCTTGGAGGTCACTGAGGTATGAATTCCTAACACTTTCCTATTTAACTCCAAGACAGGTCTTAAAGAAGGAAAACTTTATCAAGTGATTATGTCAATTGAAGCCACTGGTCCAGTTCTGGTGGCCTCTTCACTAAAGTAAAGCAACCCAACTCCTAGCACCTGACATGCAGCCTGTGATCTGGAAATTCTTTTTCTGCTGACCACTAAAGAAACAATACTCAGTGGAGCTTGCTCTCATTCAGCAGTAGCAGAAGTAACTTTCACTATTTTGCCTCAGGGTAAACCACCTCTAAGGGTTGGTAGAACAATTTAGTCTACTTGGACTTTTACCATTTCTCATTTTGCAGAATTGTCATACTAATGGAATCTTGGAACTAGGAAGTGTAAAGTAAACGTGATACTTTGATAAGTCACGTGTGTGGTCAAGCACTTGAAATAATCTATGACAATACAGGGACCTGAAACTTTATTGAAGATTCTGGGGCTCCAGTGACCTAGGGTATGTTAGAATATTCCCTACAAAGCAAAAGGAAAATTGCCATGCCTGTCATCTCCACTGCCGAGAAACAAGTCTAACATTCGGGGGACTTATTTGCATTCTGGACTCTACGTTCATTGTATGCTGCACTGCCACCTCCCTCTCAACCCACACTTCCGGTCCCAGGGAGCGCTCCTTGTGGCCAGCTGACTGAGGAAGGACAGATTGCTGAAGCATTATTATGCAATTCAAGTGGCCTTGCATAGAAAAATGGGGATGTAAAATCTGACCAGTGAGAAGTTTAAAATACTACATGGATTAACAGAATCTTTGAAGTAAGATGACTAGAGGATTAGACATGGAGAGTATGGAGAAAGAGGCATGGGGATAGAGCTCTCAGAAAGGGCCCAAAACATGAACATATTTGTGTCTCATATGATGATCACCAGCATGCCACCTCTACACAAGAGGCTCCCAACAAAAATGAAAGAAAAGATAATGTGGCCTGTGAATGTCAGTCAATTTCCTTTCCCAGATTACCCAGTACTTGCTTAATAAATTTATTAACATAATGGCCACTGTGGCAAGGGTGGAGGTTTGCAATGTTTCGTCAATACATATTTCACCTCACCTGGGATGATCTCATTGCAGAGAAACAAACTTGCAAGCAATAGAAACTGACAGTGAACTTCCAAGAGGATACCAATCCCAAAGGACCAACCAGCTACCCAGTAGCAGTTAATTTCATTGAATTTTCCCACCATGGAAGGCCAGTAATTTGTCCTTACAAAAGAGACGTTTTCTCTGGATTTGGATTTGCTTTCCCTGTTTGCCACTCTTCTGCCATAAACTATCATCCGAGTACTTACTGAATGTGTCATCGAGTGTCACAATATCACACACGTTGCTTTTAACAAACAACTAATTTTAAAGTAAAATAAGGAAGAATAATTGTTATTGTTTATGGAATTCATTGGTCTTAACAGGTACCTCATTACTCAAATGCAACTGACCGTTAAAAATGGTGAATTAGTTGATTGAAGATGAACTTCTCATTCTATCCAAAAGACAATAACGTAAATACCTTGTGATGCAGTCCTAATAGATGAAGAATGTGCTCTGAATCAGTCATCTATGTATGTCCCATATTTTCTATAGCCAGAATAAACAGTTCCAGGAACCAAATGGTGGAAATCACACCTAACTTTTACAACTAACGACTTAATTGCAAAATGTTTGTGTCTCATTACTATTCTGGGCTCTTCTATTTTAGATGTTCTCATTACCCAAGAGAATGCTTTCATTCAGGGGTGCAATAGTCAGTCCAATTAAAAACTTTAAAAAAAACAGCCTGCTACCTGGCTATTCATGCCTCCTAATACCACTGGATGAATAAATTCTTAGAAAATGCAGGGAAGGGTTGTAATGTTGTTGGCTGGAGTGATTGCTCCTAATTTTCAATGAAAAATAGGGATGCTTTTTCACAACTGGGACAGGGAAGAGCATGAATAGAACTCAAAATCCCCTGGAGGGCCTCCTGGCACTACCCTACCTGGGGTTAGAGAAGAGTAGGATGATGACATCCAGGCAAGACTACAAAGGCTCAGATCCCTCAGAAACAAAGGTTCGCATCCCCTACCATATAAAGAAATAAGACCAGCTGAGGTGCTAGATGAAAGGAAAGAAGCCATGAAACAAATGCATGATAAGAAAGGGAATGAAAACATAGTAACTATGGACTCGTAATTAGTTGAAGAAGCAAGAGCTGTAGCATCTCCCCATATTTTCTTCCTTGCTTTGTTGTAAATATATTTATAAATTCTACCTAATTTCTTTGCCTCCTCCAATTCCACTACTATTTTTGTCTGGGATGTTTTGATAGTGGCTAATTTCACATTTTTGTCCACAAGTTATAGAATGTCAAAACAGGATTACAATAAAACCAGAAAAGAAATGGGTATCACTCAGAAAGGCCAGACTTACAGTCAAATGAATTAAGATAGGAGACTTCGGGTTGTCCCTTTTGAGGATATCATGATCATGTATTCATTTTCATTTTAAATAATAGTTGTATTGCATTAAGAAAGAGCATTTTATGTCTTCGAAAGGTTTGAGTATGGAATATGAGTGTTTATTGATACGGGGTAGCCAAAGAACCAGAAGGGATGTACTGTATTTTTGGCCAACCAGAAAAGAGCAATGTAAGAAAACCAGTTCTGCCTGAAGCTTCCTTTTCTCTCTTTTTTTTTTTTTTTTTTTTTTTTTGGCACTAGTGGCAGGAACAGCCATTTCTTATTGATTTTAAGGTTCTGCTTCTGAATCAGAAATGGCATTGGTAGGAAATAATGATTAGCAACAATTGCATCTAGGGTTACACAAGGATAGTAGCAACAGTGACAGTTTTCTCATTGGGCAAGTTACCCAACATGATTTCAGATAATTCTATCAGATACCTAATAACCTGTGCAGTTAATTTCTTTATTGCTTAATTCAGCCAAAGTCAGCTTCTGTGACTGTCAAATGAAAAAAACAAAAAAGTCCTAGAAGGAAACAAATGGTATAGTTAGCGGTCTTTGAAGAGACTTTAATAAAGGTCTATATGAGGGGTTAAAGGGAATCAACAAGGGATGGTGCAGTACCCTAGGGACTAGCAACAATAAATCCCCTAAGCCTTAAGGAGCAAGGGGACAGAGTGGATACTAAAACCCAGTGAGAAGAGCTGTAGGAGAAGATCACCAGATCGGAGCTGCGGTCTTCAGAAAAGGAACACAGCAAGCCCACGATAAGCTGGTAGTGA
Source organism: Macaca thibetana thibetana (assembly GCF_024542745.1). NCBI lineage: Eukaryota > Metazoa > Chordata > Mammalia > Primates > Cercopithecidae > Macaca > Macaca thibetana. The sequence goes on from NC_065590.1 coordinate 86,106,474, forward strand.
GGAAGGAAGGTACATAAACATGCCAATCTCACTATTTTCCCAACCTCTGATCTCCTGTCTCTGTATCCCATTGGCCAAACCTAAACAAAATCCAGAGGATAAGACATCCATTGATGTAATCCATAAAGTCAGTCTCTGGGAAACAGAAAAGGCGGAGAAAGAGTGGACAGTAAATTTGGAGGGAAAACCAGAAAATATCTAGCACACTCTGACAAATACACCCTCTCACTAGACACTTTAGTTTATTTCCAGGTTTACATGGCAATGGTTATTGGGGTGAAGATATTAAGATTTATCAAATTATTTGATAATGCCACAAAGATACAGAATTTCTTAGGTAAGAGGCAGAAAGGGGTCAGAAAGAGTAAGCAAGAGTGTTTAGGACTGATGAATACTTTGGGTCTCCCACTCCTTTTTACCCTGTATGTCTATTGAATGTCCTCCCACTCCAGTAAACAATCCCCATATCATTTTACTTTTAAGCATAAAAGTGCAAGAATTTCAAAATCAAATTTGTTTTACTAAAATCTGAAAGATTTTTTCAAGCAAAAGAAAAAAAAAACTTTAAATCATCCTTTTAAAAATCTTTATCTTTCACATCTATCAGAGAGTCTTGATGTCTCCATCTCCAAAATATATCCCACATACATATACTTTTTCCCATATTTACCACTACTACTGTAATCTAAACTATCATCATGGCTCACATAGTCTTTTAGATGAGAAAAATAAAGTAAAACTGCTTCTTCACATTTAATCAATTCTATACATTATTCCTCTACTTGATTTTCCTAATAGCAATTACCATTGTCCAAAATCATATTGCTAATTTATTGTTTACTTCTCACTGTCTGCCTCCCAAATAAGATGTTAAGTTCCATGAGAGTTGAGAGCTGTTTTATTTACAGATACCCTCCAGGTCAGGGACAGTACCTGACAAATAGTAGATGCTGAATAAATGTTTGCCAAATAAATAAATAAATGAATCCTAAAGTATTCCTCAATATTGGGATTACCAGTACTCACTAGCCTGTACTTCAGTTTGTATACTGTTGTTTCAGTGCATTTGATGTAGGCAGTTTTGAGAGGGAGGATGTAGATTGAAACTGATTCTTCATGTTGATTAATATTACATGGTTACTGATTAACCTTATTGGTGTTCAATTTGTATATAATGATTAAAAGAGAAAATGATTCTATTAAATTGTATTCATGATGTACCATAAAGGCAATGAATTAGTTACATCATAAGAAGCTAAAATAACAATACCCTCTTTGTTTTTCTATTTTGCCCAAGACACTATTTTGGTTTTGAACATTAAAATGCAAACAATTTTTAAATCAAATTGGTTATCTAAAGTCTGTAGAATAGAATGACGGAAATAAATGATACTATAGGTTTTTACAAAACCAAAACTGGAAGGTTACAAAAACAAAATTAAAAGGTTCATCAAAAAATTTGCTAATTGCTCTCTCGGTAACAATAATTCTCAGTAAATAATTATTTCACTGAAGACCTTGGGAAATAAGATAGGATTCCCAATCTCAAGGAACTCAAAACCTATGCAAGATCAAAATCAATAAAATTAAATACAACGTAAGGTGAAAAGTGATTTAATAGAGTAGTCCCCCTTATCTTCAGGGGATAGTTCCAAGACCTTCGGTGGATTCCATAAAACCATGGGTCATACCAGAACAGATATATACAGTCATCCCTCAGTATATCTAGGGGATTGGTTCTAGTACCTCCATGAATACCAAAATCTGCAAATGCTCAAGTCCTGGATATAAAATGGTGTAGTATTTGCATATAGCCTACGCATATCCTCCCACATACTTGAAATTGTCTCTGAATTACTTATAATACCTGATACAATGTAAATGCTATGTAAATTGCATTTACATTGCCCAAGAGGCTATATTGTTTTATGTGTATCATTTTTTATTGTCTCGTTATTTTTATTGAAATAAAAAATATTTCAATAAAATATTTTTATTATTTTTGTTGTCACATTTTCTTTTTTTTTAATTTATTTATTATTATTATACTTTAAGTTGTAGGGTACATGTGCATAACGTGCAGGTTTGTTACATATGTATACTTGTGCCATGTTGGTGTGCTGCACCCATCAACTCGTCATTTACATCAGGTATAACTCCCAATGCAATCGCTCCCCCGTCCCCCCTCCCCATGACAGGCCCCTGTGTGTGATGTTCCCCTTCCTGAGTCCAAGTGATCTCATTGTTCAGTTCCCACCTATGAGTGAGAACATGCGGTGTTTGGTTTTCTGTTCTTGTGATAGATTGCTAAGAATGATGGTTTCCAGCTGCATCCATGTCCCTACAAAGGACACAAACTCATCCTTTTTGATGGCTGCATAGTATTCCATGGTGTATATGTGCCACATTTTCTTAATCCAATCTGTCACTGATGGACATTTGGGTTGATTCCAAGTCTTTGCTATTGTGAATAGTGCTGCAATAAACATACGAGTGCATGTGTCTTTATAGCAGCATAATTTATAATCCTTTGGGTATATACCCAGTAATGGGATGGCTGGGTCATATGGTACATCTAGTTCTAGATCCTTGAGGAATCGCCATACTGTTTTCCATAATGGTTGAACTAGTTTACAATCCCACCAACAGTGTAAAAGTGTTCCTATTTCTCCACATCCTCTCCAGCACCTTTCTATCTGCAGTTGACTGAACCCGTTGATTTGGGCTGTGGATGTGGGACCCTGTACTATGTTTTTTTTCCTATACATACATACCGATGATAAAGTTTAACTTGTACATTAGGCACGGTAAGAGGTTAACAACAATAATTATAACAAAGAACAGTTTTAACAATACACTGTAACAAAAGTTATGTGAATGTGGTCTCTCTCACTCTCTCAGAATACCTTATTGTACTAGACTCCCCTATTTTTGGACTGCAGCTGACTGCAGGTAACTGAGACAACAGAAAGCAAAACTACACATAAGAAGGGACTACTGTAACAGTGCAAACAAAACCATGACAACATGAAAGAAGGGGCTCTATCACTTTTGCTAGAAGAGTTAAGGAAGGCTTCAAAGGTTACACCTGAACTGAGCATCTAGTATAGAATCTAGGCAGGGTCAGGGTCAGGAGAATTCGCTATGCTGACGAGTTTGGATTGTACCCTGCACTCAGTGCAGTCTCTGACAGATTTTAGTTGGCTAAAACACACACACATAGCCGGGTCATCATTTCTGTTTTAGGTAAATTAGCTTCATAGGATTGCAGAAGGCCAATTGGACAGAAAAGAGAGCAGAGGCAGAGATCAATTAAAAGGTTTTTGCTGTTTGTGGGGCGAAAGAAAAACAGAGCAGAGATCATCAACCTCTTCGTAAGATGACGGTGAAACAAAAGGCAAATTTCTCTTCTAATGTTTAGGTCAAACAGCATGTAAGCTATGAACTATTTCTCTCCTCGTAGCACTGACATAAAGAGATTTTTGTGTGTGTGTGTGGCCACTGCTGAAAGTAAGGTAAATAAAACTCAGTGAGTAAAAATTGAAAAATTACTTAATTTTCCCTTCTGGGGTGTTTTTTCTTTCAGGTATGAAGAAATCCTATTTGCTAAGAACTCCAGAGGAAACGTATTTATTGTTGTATTTAGGCACCTCGTGTGGTACATGTAGTCTCCACATTACATGGCACTGGGGAAAAATGATTCCAAAAATAAGAGAGATAGGGTGATAAAATCAGTCAATTGTCCACATTCATTTAGGAATGAACAAGCAGATCCAATCTGCCTGGCCAGTTAGAAGATCCTTGCCACTAAAGATGTTCTGAAATCTACTTTATGACTCTTATTGTCTCTCTACTGTGCTGTGTCAGGAAAGTACACTGTAGTTACACCTATTTTATCACAAGTTATTTTTCCCTTCTGAACTCTTTCCTGTCTGGCCCTTTTCCCCTCTAATACATTTCCCTTGACTCTAAAATTCCATCACTCCACAGTACCCGCACATTTTCACTTTCTCCAACAGCCTGTTCTCTTCTGACCTTACTTTACCAGAGAATCAGCTAAGAACCCTGATCTTCTAATACATTTGCCTCTGGTCGCTTTATATTCTATGATTCTTCTCCAGCACAACTTGCTAACCACTCCACACCTTCTCTGATATAGGTAATAATATCTCTAATGAGTAAAGTTGCTAGAAATATATAAATTAGGAGCAAAAAAAGGCATTTTGGTTTAAGCATGTATTCTTAAGATTACTTCTCTCCGATAGTCAACCTATCATAAAAAGTCAGTACTGGGTCTCCACCTGGTGGCCAAAATTTCTACTTTTAAATTCTAAAAAAATCTCTCTTTTTCACTGCATCTTCCTGAGAATGACTTATCAAAGATGAAATATATGATGAATTATCCTAAAAGGAATGAACGATCTAATTAATAATTCAGAAGGTTATAAGTTTAATAATGTACAAATTAAAGACATCCTTACAAAATAAAGTCCAGCAATCTTGAAAACAGAGCCCAATCTCATGCAGAACAACAAATAAGAAAGCAGATGTATTCTAAATTGAGCACAGAGAGAAATTCGGTCACACTCAAAAATTGCATTTTAAAAGGACATATTATATGTCAGCAATTTCCCTAAGTACAGGGATTACAGTGAACAAGACAAGCACATTTCTTCCCTTTAAAAAGCTTACATTCTTGTGGAGGAAGATACAAATATATCTGTATTATAATGTGAGTTTGGCATTAAGGTTATGAAGTAAAATAGAGTAAGGAAATAGTTATGGAGATGAGAATATGTTACTTTGTGGAGAATGGTCAGGATTCACCTCTATAAGAAGACAATGTTTAAACAATAGACTTAAGTGAGAGATGTATATATTCCTGAGAAAAAGTATGTTGGGGCAGCAATGGTGTGTACAAAGGACCTGAGGCAGAAGCATGGTTAAAGGTCAGTACAGGAACAGTGTGGCTAGAGAATGTGAGTAACGGGAATAGTGGGAGATGAGGTCAGAAAGACAGTGAAGGGCCAGATATGCAAGGACTTGCAAGCTGTATAGGGACTATGAATTTTATTTAAATGTGGAGGAGAGCCCTTGGAAGTTTTGGGCATGATCACATTTGGGTTTTCATTGACTCTGACTATGTGAAGAATAGAATTGGTGTGTGCTGGGGGACAGGCAAAGGGAGTAGCAGAGAGGCCAATGAGCACTCTGTTGCAGTAATCCAGGTAAGAAACTGATGGTGGAGTGGAGGGGGTAAAGGTTAAGAGGGCTGTGTTTTAAGGGAATGCCAATAGGAACACCGGTGGGATATGAGAGAAAAACAGCAATGAACAATAATGCTAAAGTTTCTGTCATGACAACCAGGTGAACCAGAAGCCAATTACTAAAGTGGAGAACACTAGGGAAAGAGCAGGTTTGGGGGAGGAAAACAAGAATTAAATTTAGAACATACATTTAAATTGCCCTATTAGGCATCCTTGTGAAAATGTCAAGGACACAACAGAATACATGGGTTTACACTTCAGGGGCAATGTAAGAAATGAAGCTACACACCTGAAACAATTGGTTTGCACATCGTATCGGTAAATGGAAAAATGTGGATGTGTTCTTCAATATAATCCACCAGAAAGAGTAAAATGCATCTTAAATTGAAGGCAGTATAATTCAGAACATGTGGGTAATTTTTTTAATTGAGTAATCAGAGCTCCTCCTACATGCTGACCATATATCCTAAGCACCATAATATACAAAGAAAATGAGTCAGGCCGGGCGCGGTGGCTCAAGCCTGTAATCCCAGCACTTTGGGAGGCCGAGGCGGGCGGATCACAAGGTCAGGAGATCGAGACCACAGTGAAACCCCGTCTCTACTAAAAATACAAAAAATTAGCCGGGCGCGGTGGCGGGCGCCTGTAGTCCCAGCTACTCAGGAGGCTGAGGCAGGAGAATGGTGTGAACCCGGGAGGCGGAGCTTGCAGTGAGCCGAGATCCGGCCACTGCACTCCAGCCTGGGCAACAGCGTGAGACTCCGTCTCAAAAAAAAAAAAAAAAAAAAAAAAAGAAAATGAGTCTGGCCAACATAAGGATACCTTGTCTCTCCAAAAAGTAATTAGTTGGGTGTAGTGGCACATGCCTGTAGTCCTAGCTACTGAGGAGACTAAGGTGGGAGGATCGCTTGAGCCAAAAAGTTTGAAGTTACAGTGAGCTGTGTCCATGCCACTGCACTCCAGCCTGGATGACACACAAAGACCCTGTCTAAAAAAAAAAAAAAAAAAAAATGGAAGAGAAAAGAGAAAGAAAGGTTCAGTCACTGTCCAGAAGCTTTCAGTCCTAGTAGAGTGATAAAATAATTGAACTTTTAAAAATTTAGCAGGAAACAAACATTTGCTCAGTATGTGAGAATAAGCAGGACAGTAGAAGAGAATAGGTGAAGATACCCAGGAGGTATGTAAAGAGATGAAGGCCGGAAGGATAATGGTGGTGACATGATCAGACAGATGTGTTACAGAACAAAGCTTAATGTCATTTTTTCAAAAATAAAATAGATTTAATAATTTAATTCCATATGTAGGAAAACTATTCTAAATATTAAATCACATGATTAACATCTCAATTATGTAAAACAGTCAGGCAAAGAGATACTCCAGATACGTGAATTTTTAAACATCTAGAGATTGACATTTCTAGACTTGAACACTTGTTGCCCTAGCTGGCTGCCATCACTCTCATAATGTAAACCTTTAGGTACTGATAAAATAAGATTGCCAGTTAATACATGATAAAGGTTAGGCTCTATATGATAAGAATATAAGCATACTGTGTAATAATTTATTTCTAGGCCATAAGATCAAGTCAAGTTGACCTTATCTTGGGTCAAGTTTGCTGACAGAAGAATTATATAGATACTGTGGCTAATATGGTTCCTGCTGCATGATGTATGTTTAAACCAAGAAATATTTGCTGAGCCCTTGTTATATGCTGATCCCTTGTTCAGTATTAATGATTAAGGTGAATGAGATAATCTCTATCCTCAAGAAATAAATATATAATCAGATATATCAACAAATAAAAAATATTGCATTCTAAGAACTATCTAGAGTGGGGTGGGGGTAGTACCTAAATCATTGCATGTTTGCTGAATAAACCTAAACCACAGCTGGGGTGACCAAGGAGTGTTACATCAAGTACAGGAAGCAGAAACTGGTAGAGACCCTGAAGGCGGTCATGATCCCATCCCTAAAACCATTCCGTGTTCTGGAGCTCTGGGCCTGATATGAGAGAGGGAGCCTAGAAGATCTTTGATATGCCTTCAGGACCTTTATCCCATTGTCTTGATGATTCCTACTATCAGTGCTAACTTCCTTAGCAAATCGTAGCTGGACCATGTCCTTAGTTTCTTCTCCCAAACATGATTTTTCACTCTTTACAAGGCTAGGCTGAGAGTTTTCCAAATCTTTCCACTCTGCTTCTCTTTTCATTATAAACTCAGTTTTTAAGTCATTGAGCTATGGCTCAAGTGGCCCCAGGTGCAGCTTGACCCGCCACTCCAGAAAGAACAAGCCCTAAACCTTGGCATTGTCCACGTGGTGGTAATTCTGCAGATGCACAGAATGCAAGAGCTGTGGGGGCATGGCTTTCTCCACCTAGATTTCAAAAGATGTCACAGACAGCCTGGATGCCCAGATAGAGACTTGTTGTAGGGGCAGAGCGCTACCAGGCCAATGCCAAATGGAACTGTGGAGTAAGGGTTGCTTCAGAGAATGTGAGATAAAAATAACCCCCTTATCATCTAAGGTGGACCCTAAGGTTAAGGACAAAGCTACCTATGGATGGAAGATTCAGGACCCGGCTGGCATGGCAAATTTCTAAATTTCTACAGCTCGAAACTCCATAACTATAGGAGCTATCAGATTACTCCTAACTGAGATTTGGAGCCCAGACTGTTACAACTCTGATTGGACAGAGGACCAGCACTACACACACTCTTTTCTGATAACTGCAGACCTTAAGCCAGTTTCAACCAAACTTTCTTTGGGTCCTATAGTTCACCTTTAACATAAAGTCAAATTCCATCTCATTTTAATGCTAAAATCCCATCCCAAAGTGAACATGGCATGTATGTTACATATATGTTTACTCATTGCACATGTGCTCAGCTCTCCTCCTAAATATGTATAGCTTTTCCCCAAAACTTGATGAACATTATGACACTATTGTGTGATACAGGCCCTATGAGGTATAAAACCCATCCCATCCTTCTTCTCTTCAGAGAGCACCTTCGGCACATGCCAGGGACCATCTCTTCCCAGTCTGCAAAGTGGTATCACCAATAGAGCTCTCATTTCTACTATTTAGCCATCCTTGTGGTCTTTTGGATGACAAGAGACATGCTGGACACCATAACTCATACCATATAGTTCAACAATGTATAGCTAATCACTAACCAATATCATTTTTTAAACTAATGATAATTCCTAACAACCTTGTATTAAGCCATTATTTGCACCCCGCTTTTCCTTTAAAAATCTGTTTGTAACAAAGGCCGAATGAAGTACATCCCAAGGCAAATTGGAAGTGTTTCCCAGGCAGCTGTCCTCACCTTGGCTCAAATAAACTCTTTAAAATTATATTTGGTGTCTCAGTTTCTTCCTTTAGATCAACAAGACTTACTTGGGACCTATTTACCCCTTCTTCTTTCTTGTTGCTCCCTTTTAGAATGTGAATGTCTATCCTATGACCATCTGACCATTGTATTTTGGATGTAGACAATTTGCTCTGATTTCACAGACTCACAACTGGAGGAAAATTTGACTCAGAATAAATTGAGCCTGAAGTCTCGAATGAGACTATGGGCTTTTGAGTGACCCCATATTTCATGCATTTGAAACTTAATACCCAAATTCATATACTGATTGATGGTGGGGACTTTCGGAGGTAATCAGAATTTGGTAAGATTATCAGGCTGGGGCCCTGATGATGAAACTGGTGGCTTTATCAGAAGACAAAAGGAGACCTGAGCTGACACACATTCTCTTGCCCTCTCTCCATGCAATGCCCTCTGGCATGTAATGACACAGCAAGGAGAGCCTCACAAGATGCCTGTGTCATGCTCGTGGACTTCCAAGTCTCCAAAATCATGAGCTAAATAAACTTACTTTCTTTATAAATTAGTCAATTTGTAATATTGTTATAACAACAGAAGATGAAATAAGACATACATAAAAGTGAGATCATGCAGTATTTTTCTGCCTGTGTCTGGCTTGTTTTACATAGCATATTGCCCTCCAGGTTCACCATGGTAAAATTTTCTTCTTTATAAAAGCTTGGCTAGAATTCCATTGCATATGTGTATATATGTACGTGTGTGTGTGTGTGTGTGTGTATACATATATATATATATCACATTTTCTTTATCTATTCATTTATCAATGGACATTTAGGTTGTCTGCATATCTTGGCTACTGTTAATAATGGTGCAATAGGGAGCAAGATGGCCGAATAGGAACAGCTCCAGTCTCCAACTCCCAGCGTGAGCGACACAGAAGACCGGTGATTTCTGCATTTTCAACTGAGGTACTGGGTTCATCTCACTGGGGAGTGCCGGACGATCGGTGCTGGTCAGCTGCTGCAGCCCGACCAGCGAGAGCTGAAGCAGGGCGAGGCATCGCCTCACCTGGGAAGCGCAAGGGGGAAGGGAATCCCTTTTCCTAGCCAGGGGAACTGAGACACACAACACCTGGAAAATCGGGTAACTCCCACCCCAATACTGCGCTTTAAGCAAACAGGCACACCAGGAGATCATATCCCACACCTGGCCGGGAGGGTCTCACGCCCACGGAGCTTCCCTCATTGCTAGCACAGCAGTCTGTGATCTACCGGCAAGGCAGCAGCGAGGCTGGGGGAGGGGCGCCCACCATTGCTGAGGCTTAAGCAGGTAAACAAAGCTGCTGGGAAGCTGAACTGGGTGGAGCTCACAGCAGCTCAAGGAAACCTGCCTGTCTCTGTAGACTCCACCTCTGGGGACAGGGCACAGTAAACAATAACAAACACAGCAGAATCCTCTGCAGATGCAAACGACTCTGTCTGACAGCTTTGAAGAGAGCAGTGGATCTCCCAACACGGAGGTTGAGATCTGAGAAGGGACAGACTCCCTGCTCAAGTGGGTCCCTGACCCCTGAGTAGCCTAACTGGGAGACATCCCCCACTAGGGGCAGTCTGACACCCCACACCTCACAGGGTGGAGTACCCCCCTGAGAGGAAGCTTCCAAAGCAAGAATCAGACAGGTACACTCGCTGTTCAGAAATATTCTATCTTCTGCAGCCTCTGCTGCTGATACCCAGGCAAACAGGGTCTGGAGTGGACCTCAAGCAATCTCCAACAGACCTACAGCTGAGGGTCCTGACTGTTAGAAGGAAAACTATCAAACAGGAAGGACACCTACACCAAAACCTCATCAGTACATCACCATCATCAAAGACCAGAGGCAGATAAAACCACAAAGATGGGGAAAAAGCAGGGCAGAAAAGCTGGAAATTCAAAAAATAAGAGTGCATCTCCCCCGGCAAAGGAGCGCAGCTCATCACCAGCAACGGATCAAAGCTGGACGGAGAATGACTTTGACGAGATGAGAGAAGAAGGCTTCAGTCCATCAAATTTCTCAGCACTAAAGGAGGAATTACGTACCCAGCACAAAGAAACTAAAAATCTTGAAAAAAAAGTGGAAGAATTGATGGCTAGAGTAATTAATGCAGAGAAGGTCCTAAACGAAATGAAAGAGATGAAAACCATGACACGAGAAATACGTGACAAACGCACAAGCTTCAGTAACCGACTCGATCAACTGGAAGAAAGAGTATCAGCGATTGAGGATCAAATGAATGAAATGAAGCGAGAAGAGAAACCAAAAGAAAAAAGAAGAGAAAGAAATGAACAAAGCCTGCAAGAAGTATGGGATTATGTAAAAAGACAAAATCTACGTCTGATTGGGGTGCCTGAAAGTGAGGGGGAAAATGGAACCAAGTTGGAAAACACTCTTCAGGATATCATCCAGGAGAACTTCCCCAACCTAGGAGGGCAGGCCAACATTCAAATCCAGGAAATACAGAGAACGCCACAAAGATACTCCTCGAGAAGAGCAACTCCAAGACACATAATTGCCAGATTCACCAAAGTTGAAATGAAGGAAAAAATCTTAAGGGCAGCCAGAGAGAAAGGTCGGGTTACCCACAAAGGGAAGCCCATCAGACTAACAGCAGATCTCTCGGCAGAAACTCTACAAGCCAGAAGAGAGTGGGGGCCAATATTCAACATTCTTAAAGAAAAGAATTTTAAACCCAGAATTTCATATCCAGCCAAACTAAGTTTCATAAGTGAAGGAGAAATAAAATCCTTTACAGATAAGCAAATGCTTAGGGATTTTGTCACTACTAGGCCTGCCTTACAAGAGACCCTGAAGGAAGCACTAAACATGGAAAGGAACAACCAGTACCAGCCATTGCAAAAACATGCCAAAATGTAAAGACCATTGAGGCTAGGAAGAAACTGCATCAACTAACGAGCAAAATAACCAGTTAATATCATAATGGCAGGATCAAGTTCACACATAACAATATTAACCTTAAATGTAAATGGACTACATGGTCCAATTAAAAGACACAGAATGGCAAACTGGATAAAGAGTCAAGACCCATCAGTCTGCTGTATTCAGGAGACCCATCTCACACGCAGAGACATACATAGGCTCAAAATAAAGGGATGGAGGAAGATTTACCAAGCAAATGGAGAACAAAAAAAAGCAGGGGTTGCAATACTAGTCTCTGATAAAACAGACTTTAAACCATCAAAGATCAAAAGAGACAAAGAAGGCCATTACAAAATGGTAAAGGGATCAATTCAACAGGAAGAGCTAACTATCCTAAATATATATGCACCCAATACAGGAGCACCCAGATTCATCAAGCAAGTCCTTAGAGACTTACAAAGAGACTTAGACTCCCATACAATAATAATGGGAGACTTCAACACTCCACTGTCAACATTAGACAGATCAACGAGACAGAAAGTTAACAAGGATATCCAGGAATTGAACTCATCCCTGCAGCAAGCAGACCTAATAGACATCTATAGAACTCTCCACCCCAAATCAACAGAATATACATTCTTCTCAGCACCACATCGTACTTACTCCAAAATTGACCACGTAATTGGAAGTAAAGCACTCCTCAGCAAATGTACAAGAACAGAAATTATAACAAACTGTCTCTCAGACCACAGTGCAATCAAACTAGAACTCAGGACTAAGAAACTCAATCAAAACCGCTCAACTACATGGAAATTGAACAACCTGCTCCTGAATGACTACTGGGTACATAACGAAATGAAGGCAGAAATAAAGATGTTCTTTGAAAAAAATGAGAACAAAGATACAACATACCAGAATCTCTGGGACACATTTAAAGCAGTGTGTAGAGGGAAATTTATAGCACTAAACGCCCACAAGAGAAACCAGGAAAGATCTAAAATTGACACTCTAACATCGCAATTAAAAGAACTAGAGAAGCAAGAGCAAACACATTCAAAAGGTAGCAGAAGGCAAGAAATAACTAAGATCAGAGCAGAACTGAAGGAGATAGAGACACAAAAAACCCTCCAAAAAATCAATGAATCCAGGAGTTGGTTTTTTGAAAAGATCAACAAAATTGACAGACCACTAGCAAGACTAATAAAGAAGAAAAGAGAGAAGAATCAAATCGACGCAATTAAAAATGATAAAGGGGATATCACCACCGACCCCACAGAAATACAAACTACCATCAGAGAATACTATAAACACCTCTACGCAAATAAGCTGGAAAATCTAGAAGAAATGGATAATTTCCTGGACACTTACACTCTTCCAAGACTAAACCAGGAAGAAGTTGAATCCCTGAATAGACCAATAGCAGGCTCTGAAATTGAGGCAATAATTAATAGCCTACCAACCAAAAAAAGTCCAGGACCAGATGGATTCACAGCTGAATTCTACCAGAGGTACAAGGAGGAGTTGGTACCATTCCTTCTGAAACTATTCCAATCAATAGAAAAAGAGGGAATCCTCCCTAACTCATTTTATGAGGCCAACATCATCCTGATACCAAAGCCTGGCAGAGACACAACAAAAAAAGAGAATTTTAGACCAATATCCCTGATGAACATCGATGCAAAAATCCTCAATAAAATACTGGCAAACCAGATTCAGCAACACATCAAAAAGCTTATCCACCATGATCAAGTGGGCTTCATCCCTGGGATGCAAGGCTGGTTCAACATTCACAAATCAATAAACATAATCCAGCATATAAACAGAACCAAAGACAAGAACCACATGATTATCTCAATAGATGCAGAAAAGGCTTTTGACAAAATTCAACAGCCCTTCATGCTAAAAACACTCAACAAATTCGGTATTGATGGAATGTACCTCAAAATAATAAGAGCTATTTATGACAAACCCACAGCCAATATCATACTGAATGGGCAAAAACTGGAAAAATTCCCTTTGAAAACTGGCACAAGACAGGGATGCCCTCTCTCACCACTCCTATTCAACATAGTGTTGGAAGTTCTGGCTAGGGCAATTAGGCAAGAGAAAGAAATCAAGGGTATTCAGTTAGGAAAAGAAGAAGTCAAATTGTCCCTCTTTGCAGATGACATGATTGTATATTTAGAAAACCCCATTGTCTCAGCCCAAAATCTCCTTAAGCTGATAAGCAACTTCAGCAAAGTCTCAGGATACAAAATTAATGTGCAAAAATCACAATCATTCTTATACACCAGTAACAGACAAACACAGAGCCAAATCATGAATGAACTGCCATTCACAGTTGCTTCAAAGAGAATAAAATACCTAGGAATCCAACTTCCAAGGGATGTAAAGGACCTCTTCAAGGAGAACTACAAACCACTGCTCAGTGAAATCAAAGAGGACACAAACAAATGGAAGAACATACCATGCTCATGGATAGGAAGAATCAATATCGTGAAAATGGCCATACTGCCCAAGGTAATTTATAGATTCAATGCCATCCCCATCAAGCTACCAATGAGTTTCTTCACAGAATTGGAAAAAACTGCTTTAAAGTTCACATGGAACCAAAAAAGAGCCCGCATCTCCAAGACAATCCTAAGTCAAAAGAACAAAGCTGGAGGCATCACGCTACCTGACTTCAAACTATACTACAAGGCTACAGTAACCAAAACAGCATGGTACTGGTACCAAAACAGAGATATAGACCAATGGAACAGAACAGAGTCCTCAGAAATAATACCACACATCTACAGCCATCTGATCTTTGACAAACCTGAGAGAAACAAGAAATGGGGAAAGGATTCCCTGTTTAATAAATGGTGCTGGGAAAATTGGCTAGCCATAAGTAGAAAGCTGAAACTGGAACCTTTCCTTACTCCTTATACGAAAATTAATTCAAGATGGATTAGAGACTTAAATGTTTAGACCTAATACCATAAAAACCCTAGAGGAAAACCTAGGTAGTACCATTCAGGACATAGGCATGGGCAAAGACTTCATGTCTAAAACACCAAAAGCAACGGCAGCAAAAGCCAAAACTGACAAATGGGATCTAATTAAACTAAAGAGCTTCTGCACAGCAAAAGAAACTACCATCAGAGTGAACAGGCAACCTACAGAGTGGGAGAAAATTTTTGCAATCTACTCATCTGACAAAGGGCTAATATCCAGAACCTACAAAGAACTCAAACAAATCTACAAGAAAAAAACAAACAACCCCATCAAAAAGTGGGCAAAGGATATGAACAGACATTTCTCAAAAGAAGACATTCATACAGCCAACAGACACACGAAAAAATGCTCATCATCACTGGCCATCAGAGAAATGCAAATCAAAACCACAATGAGATACCATCTCACACCAGTTAGAATGGCGATCATTAAAAAGTCAGGAAACAACAGGTGCTGGAGAGGATGTGGAGAAATAGGAACACTTTTACACTGTTGGTGGGATTGTAAATTAGTTCAACCATTATGGAAAACAGTATGGCAATTCCTCAAGGATCTAGAACTAGATGTACCATATGACCCAGCCATCCCATTACTGGGTATATACCCAAAGGATTATAAATTATGCTGCTATAAAGACACATGCACACGTATGTTTATTGCAGCACTATTCACAATAGCAAAGACTTGGAATTAACCCAAATGTCCATCAGTGACAGATTGGATTAAGAAAATGTGGCACATATACACCATGGAATACTATGCAGCCATAACAAAGGATGAGTTTGTGTCCTTTGTAGGGACATGGATGCAGCTGGAAACCATCATTCTTAGCAAACTATCACAAGAACAGAAAACCAAACACCACATGTTCTCACTTATAGGTGGGAACTGAACAATGAGATCACTTGGACTCAGGAAGGGCAACATCACACACTGGGGCCTATCATGGGGAGGGGGGAGGGGGGAGGGGGGAGGGATTGCATTGGGAGTTATACTTGATGTAAATGACGAGTTGATGGGTGCTGACAAGTTGATGGGTGCAGCACAGCAATATGGCACAAGTATACATATGTAACAAACCTGCATGTTATGCACATGTACCCTAAAACTTGAAGTATAATAATAATAAAAATATATATATAAAAAATAATAATAATAATAATGGTGCAATAAACATGGGAGTGCAAGTCTCCTTTCAATATACTATTTTCATTTATTTAGCTTATATACCAAGTAGTGAAATTGATGAATGTAGCTAGTTCCATTTTTAATTTTTTGAGGAATCTCTACATAGTTTTCTATAATGGCTGTACCAATTTATACAATAGTGTACAAGGGTCTCCCTTTCTCCACATTCTTGTCAATACTTGTTACCTTTTTTCTTTTTCATCATAGACATTCTAACAGGTATGAGATGATATTTTATTGTGGTTTGATTTGCATTTCCCTGATGATAAGTGATGCTACTCACCTTTTTATAAGCCTGTCAACTATTTGTATGTCTTCTTTCAAGAAATGTCTATTCAGGTCCTTTCCCCATTTCTGTACTATGCTGAACACCACTGATAAAAAGAAGATATTTGCAGTGCCCCAGAATTATAAAGGAATAATATCTAGAGCTGACTCTATAACTTATGAGTCAATATCCACATGTGGCTATTTAAATTTAAATTAAGTAAAATTAAAAAGTAATTTATTCATAGATAACACAAACAAATGGAAACACATCCCATGCTCATGGAGTGGTAGAATAAATATTGTGAAAATGACCATACTGCCAAAAGCAATCTACAAATTCAATGCAATTCCCATCAAAATACCACCATCATTCTTCACAGAACTAAAAAAACAAAATCCTAAAATTCATATAGAAACAAAGGAGAACCCACATAGCCAAAGCAAGACTAGGCAAAAAGAACAAATCTGGAGGATCACATTACCCAACTTCAAACTATACTACAAGGCCATATTCACCAAAACAGCATGGTACCAGTATAAAAATAGGCACATAGACCAATGGAACAAAATAGAGAACTTAGAAATAAAGCCAAATACTTAACAGCCAACTGATCTTCAACAAAGCAAACAAAAACATAAAATAAGGAGATGACACACTATTCAACAAATGGTGCTGGGATATGTGGCAAGCTACGTTTGGAAGAATGAAACTGGATCCTCATCTCTCACCTTATATAAAATCAACTCAAGATGAATCAAAGACTATAATCTAAGAACTGAAACCATAAAAATTCTAGAAGATAACCTCAGAAAAGCCCTTCTAGACACTGGCTTAGGTAAAGACTTCATGATCAAGAACCCAAAAGCAAATGCAACAAAAACAAAGATAAATAGATGGGACTTAATTAACCTAAAAAGCTTTTGCACAACAAAAGAAATAATCAGCAGAGCTAACAGACAATCCACAGAGTAGGAGAAAATGTTCACAATCTATACATCTGACAAAGGAATAATATCCACATCTACAAAGAACTCAAATCAGAAAGAAAAGAACAAACAATCCCATCAAAAAGTGTGCTAAGGACATGAATAGACAATTCTCTAAAGAAGATATACAGATGATCAACAAGCATATGGAAAGATGCTAAACATCACTAATTATCAGATAAATGCAAATCAAAACCACAATGTGATACCACCTTACTCCTGCAAGAATGGCCACCTTACTCCTGCAAAAATGTTGATGTGGATATGGTGAAAAGGGAACACTTTTTACACTGGTGGAAATGTAAACTAGTGCAACCACTATGTAAAACAGTGAGGAGATTCCTTAAAGTACTAAAAGAAGATCTACCATTTGATCCAGCAATCACATTACTAGGTATCTGCCCAGAGAAAAAGAAGTAATTATACAAAAAAAGATACTTGCACACGCATGTTTACAGCAACACAATTTGCAATTGCAAAAATATGGAACCAGCCCAAATGCCCATCAATCAACTAGTGGATAAAGAAAATGCAGTACATATGTACAGCATGGAATACTACTCAGCCACAAAAAGGAATGAAATAACGGCATTTGCAGCAACCTAGATGGAACTGGAGACTATTATTCTAAGTGAAGTAACTCAGGAATGAAAAACAAAACATCCTATGTTTTCACTTATAAATGGGAGCTAAGCTATGAGGACACAAAGTCGTAAGAATGATACATTGGACTTTGGGGACTCAGGGGAAAGGGTGGGAGGGGGATAAGGAATAAAAGACTACACACTGGGTACAGTGTACACTGCTCCGGTGATGGGTGCATCAAAATCTCAGAAAAACTAAATTCTAAAAATGCTGAAAAATAATAAAAAGTAATTTCTCCATTTCAGTAGCTATTATGCTCAATAGCTAAGTGAGGCCAGTAGTTCCTTACTAGACATATCAGAATAAAATGCTTTCATCATCACAGAAATGTCTATTACAGAGTTCCAATATATATTCCTTATATATTCACAACAAGGATTTAAAAAACCAACAGGAAAATAGGAAAAGGATAAGGAGAGGCTAACAAGCATAAAAAGTATGCTCAAATATACTAATAAGAGAAATAAATATTAAAACATTATATCACTGTTATATTTAATACTAATAAAATGAATGCTGAGCAATGTCAAATGTTCGTGGAAATGTAAACGTATACAGGAATGATCACCGCTGGGAGGAGTATAGATTGGTAAAGTCATTCTGGAAAGCAATATAACACTTCTGAGTCAAATTAAATATATGCATTCTCTTTCTGAGCAATTTCATTATTGCTATATATTTTTAAATTATCATAAAGATCCATCCTGGAACATGTTCTTACATGTATATTGAAGCGTTATTTCAAGATCTATTATAAAGCTAGAATGTTAATTCAATTTAGTATTTGCAAAAAAAAAAAAGATAAACTGATCAATGGAAAAGAATTTAGTAACACACCAATACATATGCAGTCGATTGCATTTTACTATCATGCAATAGGGAAAAACTTTTCGATAAGTTGTACTGAGTAACTGACTATCCATATACATAAATATGAATCTTTACCCCTACCTCACAGCATACTAAAAAATCTATTTTAAATCTAAACGTGAAAGGTAATATAATAAAGCTTTTTTGAAAAAAAAAAAACTCTAGATTACCTTTGCGGTCATAAAATAGTCAAATATTTCTTAAACTGTAGGCAAAAACGAAATGGCTTGGTTTTAAAGTCTGAAGAAATAATTGCTGAGCAGGAAGACAGACTGATAGAAATTATTCAGAACAGAACACAGGAGACAAAGAATTTAAAAAATACATACAGAATACAGTTTTAAAGAAGTGAGAATGAGAACATCTAATTTACATCTAAATGAAGTTTTCAAAAGAGATTGGGGCAAAGGAATATGGAAAGATATTATGGTAAGAATGTTCCAGACTTATGAATGACACCAATACACAGATTCAAGAAAACCAATGAATCCAGAAGATATTTGCAAATATCCAGGATCAATAGAAAAAAAAAAAAAAAAAAGACAAGAATCCAAATGGGGAGAGGACAAAAGAAAGGAATAGAAAATTTTGGAAAGCAGCATCTAAATTCCCAGAAAGTCAAAGTTTCTTCTAATTTGTAATCTAAGAAATGCTTATAAAAACTGCAGTGGAAACACAGTCACCACAGTGAGTACAGGAGACTTGAACCTACAGCCACCATGTCAAATGCAATTGTGAATGAACTCTAGATATTGGATGGTAGGAGTGTTATCAATGTTGATTTCCTGATTTCAATGGATATAGCTTCGTTATGCGGAAAGCATTATTTACAGGACATACACGCTGAAGTGTTGTGAGATAGTGTATGTACTTACTCTCAAACAGATAAGGAAAAATAATGTGTGTGCATATATATGTATGTGTGTATATAAATGTGTGTGTATATATATCTGCATTCTACATATATATACATACATTAATACACACACATGCATACATACATGTACAAATTCAAAAAATAAGGCAAATATGGTGAACCAATGAATCTGGGTAAATAGTTAAGAGGAATCATTTTATTCTTGCAATACTTCTATAATTTTAAAATTATTTCAAAATAAACTTTTTTAAACTATATGATTCATTTCGCACCCAAATTAGTAAACATTTAAATTTCAAAAAATATTAAATGATGGTGATAATATGGAGAAATGGCAATTTTCATAAACTGCTGGTGTGATTATAATTTCAAAAACGTGTAAAGTAGTCTTGCAGTAACTCACAAAATTGAATATGGACAAACCCTATCCATTTGAACTCGAGACAAACCTTAGCTCGAGTTCTAGAATACATTTTAGACACATTCTTGTACATTTGTACTAAAGGCATATTTTTAAAATATCTTATGATGCCATTATTTGTAGAACGCCAAAATCAGAAACAACACAAATGTCCATCAAACTCAATGGGTAAATTGTGGTATATTCACATAGTAAGGTATTATGCAGCAATGAAAATTAATGAGCTATAACTACATGCATCAAAGTGGATGAACCTCAAAAACTTACTAATGACCAAATAAGCCAGAAGAATTAAGTAGGATTCCATTTTATGATTTTAACAAGATAAAATTTTAAAATGTATTGTTCAGACATACGAATGTGAGCAGTAAAATCAAATATATATTAGTCATGTAAAGGGTATAAATGTTGAAAAACACTATTTTATGTATGTTTTATTTAACAATTTACTAAAAGACTGGACCATGTGAGATCACAGCTGAGTTTTATCTAATCTAACTGAGCAGAATTTACTCCAGAAATGTAAGAACAATTCAGATTTAGGAAATCTATCAACATAATTGATTATATCAACAAATGAAAGGTAGAAATAGCATGATCATATTAGTAAGTACTTAAAAGGTATTTAATACTATTCAACAGCTCTTCATAATAAAAACTCTAAGTAGAATAAGATTAGAAGGAAACTAGTTCAATATATACTTTAAAACCATGTATTAAAAACCAAGAGGAAATATCCTATATTTTAAAACTAAATCCACTTCTATTTAAATCAGTAACTAGAGTAGTATTCACAATCGATATTATTAATCATTTTCTTGTAATTTTAATACATGCTATAAGAAAAAATGAAACAAATCTAAAGAATACATTTCTTTTATTTGTGACATTATTTTATAACTAAGATATCCAAAATTCTATTCTAGTAATGGTGATGTGGGGAAGGTATTCTCATGCATTGCTCATGGACATTTGAGCTGTTTTTGAAAGCAATATGGTAACATCTATTAAAATTAAACACATTCTTTCACCCAGCAATCTCACTGATAAAAAGTTATCTCAATCTCACTGATAAAAAGCTATCTCAAAGAGTCAAAGTTACCCTCTGTAAGGATATATAGGCATAGATGTCTAATGTAATATCCCCAATGTGGCAAAAAATAAAAATAAAAAAAATAATAATGATGAGTAGCCACCAAAAGAAAAGTTACTGAAAACAAAATTAAAATACATCCACAATTTTAAATAGTATGCATACATTTAAAAGAACAAATGGAACTACATTACCTATCTTAGAAAGATTTTCGGCCGGGCGCGGTGGCTCAAGCCTGTAATCCCAGCCCTTTGGGAGGCCGAGACGGGCGGATCACGAGGTCAGGAGATCGAGACCATCCTGGCTAACACAATGAAACCCCGTCTCCACTAAAAATACAAAAAAATTAGCCGGGCGTGGTGGCGGCGCCTGTAGTCCCAGCTACTCGGGAGGCTGAGGCAGGAGAATGGCGGGAACCCGGGAGGCGGAGCTTGCAGTGAGCCGAGATGGCGCCACTGCACTCCAGCCTGGGCGACAGAGCGAGACTCCGCCTCAAAAAAAAAAAAAAAGAAAGAAAGATTTTCAAGAGTTATGCTAAGAAAAGCAAAATGCAAAAAATTATGTATGACTTTATTTTTCTAGAACAAATAACACAAACGTGTACATTGTATATATGTATTTATCGATGTATAATCACTCATTCATTAATTTACATGCACATGGAGAAAATCTCCAGTGTTATAATGACCTACCTCAGGGCAAGGGTGGAGGAATTATATTAATGAGGAGAGGAGGAGGAAAGGAAATCCAAGCAAATAAAGGAAATGAAAAGGTACAGGAAAAAACTAAACTTAGGAATGAATGACATAGTCATATTGATCCATTTATGTCAAATAATATACAAGGTATATGCATAATATCATGAATCCTCAACAAAAAATGCTATCCTCACGTTAGACACCTGAACTGGCTTTTTCCTTAAGTTTTAAAACATGAGATAGTCATGGAAAGACAAGTAGAAATAAAGCAAGCTTAAACATATAGGACTGAATGCCACTAGATGTCAGTAAAACTACCCCAAAAAAAAAATAGAAACATTTTTCTTAACTGCTGGAAAAATTTGTTCTTTTATCTATAATCTTTACCTCTTAGTATATTTGACTTGTACAATATTCAAATCAGAAGTACAGATTACCAAAAGAGAAATAAAGTTCCTTAAAAGTCAGACTATAAGCCTTATTAATAAAGGGAATATTGGTTAATTAATCCCTTAGCAAACAGGGAATCCATAGTCCCTGTTAACTAAGATATCCACAGTGTTTTCACATTATTTTTAAAAGCTCATGAAATATGCCCTTTGAAAAGATGACAAAATTTTAAATTCAATTAATCAATATACATTTATCTCATCTATTATGTATAAAATATGGAGGCAAACTGAATCATTACATTTATTGAGTTTTTAACCAAGTAGGAGAACAAAATGCAAATTAAATAGAATGTTATAAATAAACCAGTGCAAAGTAATATACAGTGACACATCAACTATCTAGAAACTCAGATATAGTCACATGACTTAGTATCCCAAAACCAAGTAAATAAACAAGCAAGCTACTAGGCAGGAAAAAAACTGCATCATAAACTTTTTCACTGAAACTCTTACTTTACTCACTACCAAGTCTCTTCATTCTTACTGTATCAACAGTATCTACATAATGGCTTGCATACATATGTTCCTAGCAGCAATAATCATAATCATAATCATAAACCAAAACTTAGAAACGACTGAAATGGGAGATGTTCACTGAATGGAATACTATTCATCAATAAAAATGAATGAACTATTGACAGATGCTATGAGATGGATGAATCTCAAAAAAATTTGTTTAGTGAAAGGAGTTAGACAGAAGAGACCATATATTGTACGATTCCACTTAATTAAAATATTCAGAAAACAGCAAGCTTTAAAGACAGATATTAGCATTTTCTTGGAGCAGAGGTAGAGGCAAGGCAGTAGATAGGGATTAACAGTAATGTGACACAGGAATGATAGTGCAGTGATAAAAATGTATTGAAACTTACTTATAGTGATAGTTACGTAACTTAGCAAAATTTAAATTAGCCATTAGCAATTCTCCCACAAAGAAAAGTCCATGCCCAGATTACTTTACTGGTAAATACGATTAAATTTTGAAAAAAGAAATAATACCAACCCCACAAAAATGTTTTCAGTCATTTCCCAACCCATTGGTATCCTCCTGATACGAAATCCAGACAAAGACATGATTTAAAAACCAGAAATCCACATACCAGTATTACTTATAAATATAGATGCAAAATTCCTTAACAAAATATTAGCACCAAATCCAGCAAGATATTTTATATAGCACATCTAAGTGGGATTTAACCCAGGAATCTAAAATTGATATGACATTCAGACACTCAAAAATCACACACTTCTCTTTGTCTTCATGGAAGGATGTCCTAGGATCACCTGACACATAATTTAAGGGGGCTGGGGGGAAAGCCTGTTCCATACATTGGTCAAATCAATGTCATCTCCAGCCAGTATGAACTATTGCCAAACTATAGCTCAATTCAGAAGCATTCATGAAAAACAATAAGAAACTTTTCCTATGGGCAGAACCTACATCCTTTCTGAATGGAAATAAAAGAAACTTGAGGTAGGTTTCACACTGCCAGACAGTGGCAACTGGCTAAAGTGGTTGGTCAGGGCTCAGAAGGAACAAGTCTGGAAGATTAGAGACAAGAAAATGTGGTGAAGAGGCATTTGAATGGACCAGTGGTAATGGCCACAGAATATGTAAATCTTTTTTTGATTCATACTAACGCTCATCATAAGATATTCACCACAGAAAAGATACTCAAAAACCAGGTGATGAGAATCACCCATTGGGTGGGTGTTATAGAGCCTCTGTTCTCAGCCATGTTAGTGATGGCAGTGGCGGGCTGCCACAGCAGGGAGGTGCAGGAAGGTGCAGGAAGGTGGTGGTGGCGGCAGCAGTGCCTGTGGAAGCAGCAATGGTGGTGGTGGGTCCACTGTGCCCCACGTCCCTGAGGCAGCCAAAAGCACTGCCCCCACCCTAGTGCAGCCAGGCAGGACCCACCCCCAGGTCCGGAGCCCCCACGCTCTGGGGCCGGGGGTGCAGAGAGGAGGGTGGACCTGGGGCCTTGTTTCGCCAGCCCAGGGCGGGAAGTGGGAGCAGCGCCTACCTCAGGGACCCAGTCAGCGGTGCAGTCATTGTGGCCACCCTGCCAGGTTCCTGTGCCTCAGGAGAGGCTCTGCCCAGAACCACCTGGGGCCATGTGTTGGGGATCCACCCCACATCCGGGTGATTGCTGGGCCTGACACGCCCAACAGCAAAGCAGACTGCAATCCACTACAGGAGTCTAATATGGTTCAGCTGCATCCCCACCCAAATCTCATCTTGAATTATAGCTCCCATAATTCCCAGAGTTTCACTGGGGGGACCTGATAGGAGGTAATTGAATCATTGGTCAGGTATTTCCCATGCTGTTCTCATGATAGTGAATTAAGTCGCATGAGATCTGATGGTTTTATAAAGGGGAGTTGCCCTGCACACTCTCTTGCCTGACACCATGTAAGACCTGACTTTGCTCCTCATTCGCCTTCTGCCATGATTGTGAGGCCTCCCCAGCCATGTGAAACCCTGAGTCAATTAAACCTCTTTCCTTTATAAATTACCCAGTCTTGGGTATGTATGCTTTATTTTTGGCAGCATGAGAACAGACTGATACAGAGGTGCTCCCCTGGGCAGGGCCGCGAGCCTTTAGAGGAGAAGCTCTGCGCACCCTTGAGCACTGAGACCAAGGGGGGGCCTCGTGGAAATGCTGCCCCTGCCCTGGACACCGGCCTGGCCCAGCAAGGACCTGGAACCTCTACCCCAGGCTGTGAGGGGGTGCAACTGGGGCTGTGTACTCCACTGAGCCAGCAGGAGCCAGGAGCTGGTAGCAGCCCCACTCTCCCAGGTGCAGCTGCAGCTGCCCACTGCAATGTCAGAGCAAAGTTGGGGCTGAGCCCCCATGCTATCACACCCTGGCCAGGTGTGTGCATGCTCAGGGAAGCACTGACATGCTCCTGCCACCTCGGCCCCCTCTGGACCTTGGGCACCAACAAGCATGGGGGAAAGCTGAGGGAGGAGCTATGGGTGGCTCAACGCTGGCCTCCAGTTGCCCCTTGGCACAAGCAGCCTCAGTGCCATCGATGGTGGCAGCAGGCAGACAGGCTCCCGGGCAGAAGGAAGCAGGTCCCTGATGAGGCCCCACTTTCAGGCCAGGGAGGGCCTGAAGACTAGGGGCCAAGCTGCCAGTCCCATGGACTGGAGTAGGGACTTGTGGTGCCTTTTCTGGGCCCACCTGTGGTTGCCCATGAACCAATAAGCATGCACTTCCTCCCCTCTGAGTCCTATAAAAGCTCCAGGCTCAGCCAGAGCAGAGCAGAGGATGGAGAGCCAATGAGACAACCAGCAGCATAGAGTAGCTATCCTCCTTGCTGAGAGCTGCAAACGACAGAACAACCTGCCTGCAGAGAGGAACCACCCACTCTGGGGCCTACTCTCCGCCAACAGCTGCAGATGATAGGACAACCAGCTACAGAGAAAGCTATCCTCTCTGCTGATAGCTAAACACTTGGGACAACCAGCTGCAGAAAGGAGCTACCCTCTCTCTTCTGAGAACTGAACACTTGTTGGGATGACCTGCCTACAGACAGGAGCTACCCTCTCTGTTAGGATCTGAACACTCATCGGGACACCCTGGTGACAGAGAGGGGCTGCCCACTGCAGGTCTTTCCTGAGCTGTTCTATTGATCAAGAAAGCTCCTCTTCATCTTGCTTACCCTCCACTGGTCTGCATACCTCATTCTTCCTGGTCACAGGACAAGAACTCGGGACCTGCTGAGTTGCAAGACTGAAAGAGCTGCTGTAATACAAACAGGGCTGAAACATGCCCTTGCTTGCCATATTGCAGGCAAAAAGAAGGAGAGAAGAGCTGCGGCCCTTTGGGAAGCCCAGACCTGAAAGCTTCCCATGCCAGAGCTCTGACTCCCTCTTTGTGGCCCTGTAGTTCCAGGTGTCTTCATGTTTCTGGGGACCACTGCATTCCCCAGTGCCAGCTGGGGAAGCTGCCTGCAGTATGCCTGGTCCAGCTGCAGCCTCGCAGAAAGCTGGCACCCATGCCGGCACCTGGAGTTGCCTGCCCTGCAGCAGTGGCCAGTGTGTCTGACTGTGCAGTGGCCAGACCCCATGTTTGCTCACACACCCCTGACCACTCCACGTCTGACTCCAGTCTCCCTTGGAGGCATGGGATCCAGGCCGGTAGCGTGAGCTGAGCGAAACCTGATGGGAACAAGCCCAGTGGACCCGAGCAAACCTCAGGCAAGGGTGCCACTGGTCACAGGTTTCTAGCCAGAAAAGCAACACCCCAAAGATCCCATAATATTAGTCTATGTGCAAATGGCCCATGAATGGCAACATGGTGGAAGAGATGGACATTATCAATGACTGCAGTATGTTGCTGCTTCTCACCAAGTTATATGTAGCAACCCCTACTGCAGATACTTTTGTTAGCAGAAGAAAGCCATGATGAACCCTCACTATGGTATCATCTCTCAAAAGAATAACCAGAAACTTGGTGACAAATATGTCACCCTGAACTCATTCCATGCTGGAGACAGTAATGACTACCCTTAACAGAATCGGTACCTACTTTTGAATGTACTTTTGGCTATAGTAAGTCTGTCAGCCCCACAATATAAGAACTTACAACTTAGTTACTAACATAAGATCTCATATAGCATCATCACCTCAGATAAGAAGACCCATTTTATGTTAAAGAGATACAACAGGCTGGGCACGGTGGCTCACGCCTGTAATCCCAACACTT
This sequence comes from Macaca thibetana thibetana, assembly GCF_024542745.1. Lineage (NCBI taxonomy): Eukaryota > Metazoa > Chordata > Mammalia > Primates > Cercopithecidae > Macaca > Macaca thibetana. Next base: position 86,133,209 of record NC_065590.1, read on the forward strand.
TGGGAGGCTGAGGCGGGCAGTCCACCTGAGGTCTGGAGTTCGAGACCAGCCTGACCGACATGGAGAAACCCCAACTCTACAAAAAATACAAAAATTAGTCGGGCGTGGTGGCACGTGCCTGTAATCCCAGCTACTTGGGAGGCTGAGGCAGGAGAATCACTTGAACCCGGGAGGTGGAGGTTGCGGTGAGCCAAGGTCATGCCATTGCACTCCAGCCTGGGCAACAAGAGTGAAACTTTGTCTCAAAAACAAAAAGAGATACAACAGTAACTACACAGCTGTGACAACTACTCATCTTACCACATACCAAATTAACTGTCATAGTCTAACACAATGATACAATGACCTATTAATGGTTCAGTGCATCCTCCAGATAAGAAAAAACACTCTAGGTTTGCAGCACTAAAAGAATGGCCAATGTATGGTGTATTGTACCCAATAGCTGGAACACACAGGGCCTAAACCAAGTGGTATTAAGTAGGAATAGCTCCTCTAACCCTCTCTTTAGTGACTCCTTCTCAAAATATTATTTCCATCCCTACAACCTCAGGGTCTACAAGTATATAGGAACTTGTTTCTTGGGTGAAAAGGGTGTGATAATTCCACCAAGGGACATAATATGACTTTTCCAAGCCTGAAACTATGATTGCTGCCTAATCTCTTTCATACCTCATGCTGATAAATCAGAAGACAACTAAACTAGTCATAATATTGGCACAGGAGAATTATTTCAAGTATTATGGGGAACTACACTTGCTACTAAATATGAAGCCAGAGACAACTACGCCTGGAACTCAGAGGATTCATTGATGTCTTTTGGTACTTCCATGCCTGATAACAATAGTGAATGGGCAAGTGTAGCAACCTAATGGGTCCAGACCAGCCAAAACGCTTGCCAAAGGTACAGGAAACCTAAAATAGTAGAGAAAATAGGAGATGATTAATATAAGTCAAAAACTTGAAGACACTGTCAACCATGGGGAGTCTATTATGTTCCACCAACCCTTCTGGAGACTGTAATTAGTCATCTACTTGAACACTTAAAGGAGAGATTGGACTTGGTGTGTTGGCAAGGCAGATGTGAGCAGCTTAAAGAATGGGCTGAAGTAGATGCCACTAGTTCCCTGACAAATGACTTCAGTGTAACTCTAATTTCTGTCATAAACAGTGGTATCCCACAAGCCCAGACAGTTTCTAGTGCTGTAATGGCAACTCACCTCAAGCATGAGCAGTATGTCTTTCCATCTTCTGTCTGAGGACCTTCTCTAACACTGCAGAACCTGCTCCAACTCCCATCCTTCAGATGGACAATTCTAGTATTCATTCTGACACCTTCTTAGAAATTGAGCTCCTACTGCCCCTAACAATGACCTCAATAATGCACCCCATGTTAAGTTTTTCCTCCTCCCCTGTGTTGTGCTCCCCTGCTCCCTTCTTCCTGCTCCCAAATAAAGTAATTGTATACAAGATCTTGCCACAATTTTTTCCTGGGAAATCCACACCACAAGGTACAAAATTCATACAGTCAGTGACCCAGCGATTCTAGCAATGGGACCCAGCAACACCCAACAGAAATCATATATATATGGTCATCAAATGGTACACAGTAGTTTCTATATGTATTTGCAATAGATGAAAATTGGAAATAAATGTCATCAAAAGTAGAATTATAATACTTTATAATGAAGCATTATTCAGAAATGAAAATTAATAAATCACAGCTACACACAAAAACATAGATGTATTTCATATATATAAAAAATTGTGAAAAAAAGGCCACACATATATGCCTATCACAAATTTCATATATAGGTATTACCCAAAAAAAAGGCAACATTATCTTTCTGTTGTTGGTAAGATTCAGTGATAAAAAAAAATTTAAAAGGAAGGAATTACTACAAAAGTCAAAACAGCAGTTCATTTGGAGAGGAGGGCATAAATATTTGAGGCGAGGAAAAAGAGCTCCTGTAGTCTTAGCACTGTTCTATTATTGAACTATGTTGGTGGTTACACAGGTGTACAATCTAAAATAAACCCTCAAAATGTGTATTTTTGTGTTTTTCACTTTGCTACATTTTCAAATAGTTAATGTAAAAAAAATATGTTACACATCAACATTATTACACACCTAATAATAATATTATGCATAGAAGGCTCTGAGCTGAGGATACTGCCAAAGGAATGGCTATTTTCCCCTTCCCAGGCCTATTCTTTTGTTCGTTTTTTTTTCTTTGAGGTTTTAGATCTTATTCTATTTAGTTAATTTCAAAATCCCTGTACTAGATAATTTTTCATTACATTCTTCTTCTCATCTTTAGTCTCAAGTGAATTCACAGTATAATACATGTAATTTTTAATAACTCCTTTACTGTCATTCACATGCCATTAAATTCACCTTTTATGAGTATACAATTCATTGATTTTCAGTAGATTCACAAAGTTGAGAAAGTATCACAATTATTTAACTTGAGAATATTGTCACTGCCCCAAAGAGAAACCTCACACTCATTAATAGTCACTTCCCATCCTCATCTCTCTGCAAGCATTGGCAACCACTAATCAATCTGCTTTCTAAGAATTTGCCTAATTTGAACATTTCATATAAATCTAATCATTCAATATGTGATCTTTTGTAACTAGCTTCTTTTACTTAGCATCATATTTTAGAGACTCATTCATGGCATAGCATGTACAAAGGGACTTCAAAAGGTTTATGGGAAAATTGGATGAAAATGATAAATAAAAATATATAACTTTACTTCTCGATGTAAGCTCCATCCAGTTCAAGGTACTTTTGTAAGCAATGATACCAGACATTTAGTACATCCCTGAGGAACTGGGGGTGCTGGGAATTTAACCATATCAATGCAGGCATTTTGACTGCATCAAATGCAGTTATCCAATTATTAACTGAAGAAAAATGGGTGCCCATTAGAGATTTTTTTTTTTTTAGGTTACAAAACAAGAAGTCAGAAGGAGACAAACCAGGACAGTAAGGTGGATGAATGATTGCACAATGAAAGTCTTTCAGAATTGCTTTGCTTGACAAGAAGAACGAGCAGAAGCATTGTTAGGGTGGAGAAGGACTCTCTGGTAAAGCTCTCCTGGGCGTTTGCCTGCTAAAGCTTTGGCTACCATTCTCAAAACACTCTCATAGTAAGTAAGCAGATGTCATCATCCTTTGGCTTGCCAGAAAATAAAATAAAAATGCCTTTAGATCCCAAAAATCTGTTATCATGACCTTTGCCCTGGATTGGTCCAATTTGCCTTGACTGGACCACTTCCACTTCTTGGTAGCCACTGCTTTAATTGTGTTTTGTCGCAGGATTATACTTGTAAAGCCATGTTTCAGTTCTTCAAATAACTGTTTCAGGATTTTGAGCCCAGTTGTTTAAAATTTCCATTGAAAGCTCTGCTTTTGTCTTCAGCTGATTTGTGTGCAATGCATTTGGGGCCTATCAAATGGAAAGTTGCCCCAACTTGAATTTTTCAGTCAGAATTGTGTACATTGAACCAGTCGAAATGTCTATAGCTGTGGCTACTGTTTGTGCCATTAATCATGGGTCCTCTTCAATTAAAGCATGAACAAGAGTAACTTTTTCCTTGCAAATTGATGTGGAGATTTGCTGCTGCAGTTTTCATGTTCAACATCATCTCATTCCTTCTTAAAAAGAGTTATCCATTTATAAACTGCTGATTTCTATGAAGCATTGTCCCCACAAACTTTTCATAAAGCATCAGTGATTTTGCCATTCTTCCACCCAAGCATCATCATAAATTTGATGTTTACTCTTGCTTCAATTTTAGCAGAATGCATCTCGTTCTGATAGGGTTTCTTTTCAAACTGAGGTCTTCTCCTTTTTAGTATCTCAAACTAGATCCTGTTCAGATACATAATATCAAAATAACACCAGTTTATTTTGGTGTAAACAAATTTTTGAAATCCATGCATAGATTTTTCATAATATGAATTTTCTATGAATTTTCAAAGACCCTCCTGTACCAATTATTTTTCTTTTGCTGAAGAATATCCTATTGCATGAATATACCAACTTTGTTTATAAACTCTTCCATTAAGGGACATTTGATTTGATTCTATTTTTGGCTATTCTGACTATGCTACCATAAAATTTTGTGCACAATTTTTTGTGTAGATATATTTCTTAAATTAAGTGTATACCCAGGAATACAATTGCTGGGTCATGTATCAACTCAATGTTAATTAACATTTTGAGGAACTATCAAACTGTGTTCCAAAGTAGATGCATGATTTTACAATCTCACTAGCAATGTATGAGAGTTCCAATTTTTCTCTACATCCATATCAATACTTGTTATCTTTAACATTTTTTTTTGCCAACCCACTGGATATCAAGTGCTATTTAGTTGTGCTTTTGTATTTCTGTAGTTGCTAGTGATAGTGAGCACCTTTTCATGGGTTTACTGTGTATTTTCTTGAGAGAAGCTGCTATATAAAACCTTTCCCCATTTATAAAATGGGGTGTCCTTTTAACTGTTGAGTTCTAAGGGTTCACTATATATTGTGCATACAAGTTAATTACTATATAGTTTGCAAATATTTTCCCCATTCTGTAGGTAATCTTTTCACTTTCTTGATGGTGTCCTTTGAAACAAAAATTTTGAACTTTGAGAAGTCCAGTTTTGTCACTCGTGATTTTAGTCATATCTAAGAAATCAATGCCTAATCCACAGAGGTAAACAAGTGCTAGAATGTAGTTCCTGATATCCAAAGCACTTAAACCTGTGTTTCAAAAGTACAAATGTAAGTACAAGCAAGTAGTAAACTGTATGGTAATCAAGCAGGGTAAAAAGTTTGATCAGACACTCCTGCATAACCAGATTCCAAAAGTGATATCCCAGGGACTGAAATAAAAAGCAACCTACTGTGAGACAAAATGGCTTATTTACATGTTTCAGCATGTTTACTTTAACTAAAAAGCAAACAAACAAAAAAAAAACCTTTCTAAAGCTTTCCTAACCCTGAGCTTTGGCAGCTCGAATTTATACTACCTGAACACAAGAAAAACCACTAAGCCAGGGGTTGGGTCTGAAAATGCCCTCAGGCACTTGGCAAAAGAATATGCAAATTCCAACTGTAGGAAGTACTTTAAACACAGGTCTTAAAGAATTTCCACAGCTAAAAGTACCAAGAAACATGAGTCGACAATAAAATCATAAAACATGTGGGTAAATAAGGTACAATAAGTAAAAAACAGTTCACAGAATTATTTAACCACAAATTTGTATCTACAATGAGTGTATACACTGGTATTATAAAATACATGTATAAACTAAGTATTCTTAATATGTTAAATAAAATAAGACACTGAAATTGGGATAGAAAAGAAGAGAATAAAAATGAGCAAGCAAATATGAAAATAAAAGAAATAGTACTTCTAGAGTGGAAAACTATAATTAAAATTAATAACTCAAAATAAACTGCAAATTAAATACCACTGAAGAGTTTATTTGGGAGACAGGTGTAAAGAGATTACCCAGAATGCAATGCAAAGAGATTAATATATGGAAAATATGTTGAGTCATAGTATAATAATAATAATAATTCACATGTATCAAAACAGTTGTACAAAGAAAAATATAATGGGCAAGAATCCACAAAGATATAATAGCTAAGAATATCCCAGAGTGGACAAAAAGACCAATCTTTAGATTCAGGAATGTCAGAGTCTCAAGCAGGATAAACATAATTAACAACATTAATAAATAATGTGTTAGGTGTGAAACACCAAATACAACGTGAAGATGTACAGGACCAGGAAGGAAAAGACTACTCATAAGGAAAATGAATTATTCCTAAGCAGACAGGAGACTTCTCAGGATCAAAAGTGGAAGTCAAAAGAGCAGGGAACAACATTTTCTAATGCAGAGGGAAAATAACTCTCCATTTCTAATTGTGTAACTATTGCAACCATTATTCACGTATACAGAAGAAATAATATTTTCAAACAAAAGTAGTGTGTTTGTAATGTGTCAACTTTGTTTGGCTGTACTACACCTTCTATAATTTACTTTCTTAGGTGTTTGCCTAAGTTCCCTAGAAAATTGTACCACTTATCTTTCAAGAGTCAGGCTCACAGGTCATATTTTGAGACTCCTTTTCAACCGTTTCCTCAATCCTAGGAAGTTAGGCACACTGTCCTTTGTCCAGAACACCTATTATATACCTTTGCTACATGTCAAAGTATATCTTACTATAACTGATTATTTGTTTCCACCACTGTACTGGGAATATCTTAGGAACTGGAATTTCACTTACTCATTTTTGTATCTCCAATATTTAATATAGTCACTTCCAAAATGTTTGATGAATGAATGCACCTTAGAGGAGAATGTGACAAGATTATAAAAGAGGATAATTTGGTAGGAAGGAGAAGATATTCAGAGGTATCAGTATGTTTAAAGACATAAAAACAGAAATAAAAAACATCGTGCTAAGGAAAAACAATATGAATAGTATCGAGAAAAGAAAATAAGTTGAAGATACTACTTAGATTTCACACTGAACTGTTAATGTATTACATAGCCAAAGGGGAACAACTATTATAATCTGACATATTCTTAAGTTATATTATAAAATCCACACTGAAAAAAATTATTCTAAAAGTTATATATAGGAAAAAAATTAAATTTAATGCTGGAGATTTCTGAAAAACATTGAGATAATTATTATACAAACTACAGATCAAATAAATTTTTTAAATGGATAAGTAAAAATAATCCAATGTTCTTTTAAAAGTGAAAGGATACTTTATTTTGCTGTGCAGAAACTCTTTAGTTTAATTAGAACCCATTTGTCAATGTTTGCTTCTGTTGCAATTGCTTTTGGTGATTTCATCATGAAATCTTTTTTTTTTTTTTTTTATTTATTATTATTATACTTTAAGTTGTAGAGTACATGTGCATAACGTGCAGGTTTGTTACATATGTATACTTGTGCCATGTTGGTGTGCTGCACCCATCAACTCGTCATTTACATCAGGTATAACTCCCAATGCAATCCCTCCCCCCTCCCCCCTCCCCCCTCCCCATGATAGGCCCCGGTGTGTGATGTTCCCCTTCCTGAGTCCAAGTGATCTCATTGTTCAGTTCCCACCTATGAGTGAGAACATGCGGTGTTTGGTTTTCTGTTCTTGTTATAGTTTGCTAAGAATGATGGTTTCCAGCTGCATCCATGTCCCTACAAAGGACACAAACTCATCCTTTTTGATGGCTGCATAGTATTCCATGGTGTATATGTGCCACATTTTCTTAATCCAATCTGTCACTGATGGACATTTGGGTTGATTCCAAGTCTTTGCTATTGTGAATAGTGCTGCAATAAACATATGTGTGCATGTGTCTTTATAGCAGCATAATTTATAATCCTTTGGGTATATACCCAGTAATGGGATGGCTGGGTCATATGGTACATCTAGTTCTAGATCCTTGAGGAATCGCCATATTGTTTTCCATAATGGTTGAAGTAGTTTACAATCCCACCAACAGTGTAAAAGTGTTCCTATTTCTCCACATCCTCTCCAGCACCTGTTGTTTCCTGACTTTTTAATGATCGCCATTCTAACTGGTGTGAGATGGTATCTCATTGTGGTTTTGATTTGCATTTCTCTGATGGCCAGTGATGATGAGCATTTTTTCATGTGTCTGTTGGCTGTATGAAATCTTTATCCATGCCTATGTCCTGAATGCTATTGCCTAGATTTTCTTCTAGGGTTTTTATAGTTTGGGGTTTTACATTTAAGTATTTAATCCATCTTGAGTTAATTTTTGTATAAGGTATAAGGTAGGGGTCCAGTTTCAATTTTCTGCATGTGGTTAGCCAGTTCTCCCAGTACCACTTACTAAATAAAGAATCTTTTCCTCATGGCTTTTGTCAGGTTTGTCGAAGATCAGATGGCTGTAGATGTGCAGTCTTATTTTTGAGTTCTCTATTCTTTTCCCATTGGTCTATGTGTCTATTTTTGTACCAGTACCATGTTGTTTTGATTACTGTAGCCTTTTTTATAGTTTGAAGTCTGGTAGTGTGATGCCTCTAGCTTTGTTCTTTTTGCTTAGGATTGTCTTGGTTATACAAACTCTTTTTTCGTTCCATGTGAATTTTAAAATAGTTTATTCTAAATCCGTGAAGAATGTCAATGGTAGTTTAATGGAAATAGCATTTAATCTATAATGCTACATACTTTGGGAAGTATGGCCATTTTCATGATACTGATTCTTCCTATCCATGAGCATGGAATATTTTTCCATTTGTTTGTGTCCTCTCTGATTTCCTTGAGCAGTGGCTTGTAGTTCTCCTTGAAGAGGTCCTTCACCTCCCTTGTTAGCTGTATTCCTAGGTATTTTATTCTCTTTGTAGCAATTGTGAATGGGAGTTCATTCATGATTTGGCTCTCTGCTTACCTTATAGGAATGCTTGTGACTTTTGCACATTGATTTTGTATCCTCAGACTTTACTGAAGTTGCTTATCAGCTTAAGAAGCTTTTGGGCTGAGCCAATGGGTTTTTCTAGCTATAGGATCATGTAATCTGCAAAAAAAAGACAATTTGACTTCCTCTCTTCCTATTTGAATACCTTTTATTTCTTTCTCTGTTCTGATTGCCCTGGCTAGAACTTCCAATACTATGTTGAATAGGAGTCGTGAGACTGTCTTATGCCAGTTTTCAAGGGGAATGCTTCCAGTTCTTGCCCATTCAGTATGTTGGCTATGGGCTTGTCATAAATAGCTCTTATCAATTTGAGGTATGTTCCTTCAATACCTAGTTTGTTGAGAGTTTTTAATAACATGAAGGGATGCTGAATTTTATTGAAGGCCTTTTCTGCATCTCTTGGGATAATCATGTGGTTTTTGTCTTTAGATCTGGTTATGTGACGAATTATGTTTATTGATTTGTGTATGTTGAACTAGCCTTGATCCCCAGGATTGAAGACAATTTGATCATGGTGGATAAGCTTTCTGATGTGCTGCTGTATTCAGTTTGCCAGTATTTTATTGAGAATTTTTGCATCAGCGTTCATGAGGGATATTGACCTAAAGAAACCATCATCAGAGTGAACAGGCAATCTACAAAATTGGAGAAAATTTTTGCAATTTATCCAGCTGACAAAGGTCTAACAGCCAGAATCTATAAGGAACTTAAATATTCAAGAAAAAAAAACAAACAATCCCATTAAAAAGTGGGCAAAGGACATGAACAGACACTTACCAAAAAAAGACATTAATGCGGCCAACAAACATATGAAAAGAAGTTCAACATCACTGATGATTAGAAATGTAAATCAAAACCACAATGAGACACCATCTCACACCAGTCAGAATGGCGATTATTAAAAAGTCAAGAAACAACAACTGCTGGTGAGTTTGCAGATAAACAGAAACACTTTCACACTGTTCCTGGGAATGTAAATTAGTTCAACCATTGTGGATGACAGTGTGGCAATATCTCAAAGATCTAGAACAAGAAATACTACCTGACCCAGCAATCCCATTACTGGGCATATACCCAAAGGAATATAAATCATTCTATTACAAAGATACATGCATGCATATATTCACTGCAGCACTATTCACATTAGCAAAGACATGGAATCAACCCAAACGCCCATCAATGATAGACTGGATAAAGAAAATGTGGTACATATACACCATGGAATACTATGCACCCATAAAGAAGGAATGAGATCATGTCCTTTGTAAGGACATGGATGGAGCTGGAAGCCATTATCTTCAGCAAACTAAGGCAGGAACAGAAAAACAAACACTACATGTCCTCACTTATATGTGGGAGCTGACCAATGAGAACACATGGACACAGGGAGGGGAATAACATACACAGCGTTCTGTTGGGGAGTGGGGTGGGGAAGGGAGGACATTGGGAAAAATAGCTAATGCATGCTGGGGCTTAATACCTAGGTGATGGGTTGATAGGTGCAGCAAACCACCATGGCACATGTTTACCTATGTAACAAACCTGCACATCCTGCACATGTACCCTGGAACATAAAATTAAAAATTAAAAATAAATAAAAGTGAAAGGATAAAGAAAGAATAAAAAAAGAACTCATATGTTTTGGAAATAGAAAAAACGTGTAATGATTATCTTTGGTCAAGAGAAATTTTAAAGTCAATTCAGTATTTCATCACAATAAGTTCATATTATAATATCAAAAACACATACATAATTTCAGACTTTAGGAATACACACTTATTGTGAAAAATTTTTTAACTCAAAATAATCAATATACAAAACCAAAAAAAAGTTCCCTTGGATATACACAAATAATAGTCAGCGACAATATCAAAACTGCTTAAAAAGTGATATTAGAGTTCAATATTCCTCTAAAAATCAAAAAAGTTATGCTGATATTAACATACACAGATTTAAAAAGTAAAAACAAAAAGTTCAGACCCTCTGAAATTTAACCTACTCAGGCTCTCATAGAGAAGATTTAAAATCACAACTATGCTAGGAAAATACAAATATCTGAATAATTTGTCTTTATTTAACAGTTTTGGACCTGAGTGTTTTATTTCACATCAATATAGAGCCTTGAAAAATGTATATGTGAATATTATTTTTAAAAATATCAACAATCTTGCCTGGTTTACTAATGAATCACTTTTTTCTATATTGAAAGCCATTTTACATGAGATTGAAAACTCATTCTTTATATAGATTAGCATTAGGAAGGAAAAAATTTAAAAGTTTTAACAATCCTAAGCTTTGAAATATAATATTTTACACAGTAACTTAAATGTTCTACTGTTCTTCAAATTCTTAAATAAAAATCTGTTAGCAACATTTATAAAATAACAGATCTTACTAACTTAAATTAACAGAAATTTTTTAGAATGGAAAAAAGCATTATTCCAATTTGCCTATACCTATAAAATAAAACTTAATCCTAAGAAAATAAAAATACTAAGATACAAAACACTACTGTTTGTTTTTATTTGAAAGCACTCTGAATAAAACTGCACTATTACTACACATCTTCTATAATTATACAGTATAACAGGCTGAAAAATAATACTTTCAAAATAAAACAAAAAAGCTAGTTTTAAATTATAAACTATCTTAAAAGAAGGCAACCTAATTTCACATATATCTTCAGCTATTTTCTTTATTGGATTTCTGTCCAAACAGGAAAAATATCAATTAAAATTGGCCAGGCACAGTGGCTCACACCTGCAATCCCAGCACTTTGGGAGGCCGAGGCGGGCAGATTACAAGGTCAGGAGTTCGAGATCAGCCTGGCCAATATGGTGAAACCTCGCCTCTACTAAAAATACAAAAATTAGCCAGGCAAGGTGGCAGGTGCCTGTATTCCTAGCTACTCGGGAGGCTGAGGCAGGAGAATAGCTCGAAACCAGAAGGAGGAGGTTGCAGTGAGCTGAGATCGCGCCACTGCACTCTAGCCTGGGCGACAGAGTGAGACACCATCTCAAAAAACAAAAAAATTTAACTGAAATATAGACTTGTCAAAACATCATTTTCTGCAGGATTTAATAATTTAAATGCTGCAAATAAATTTTCTAGTTTGTATATTCTTATCATTTCCAAATATAAAATATTATACATTAAGACATAACTGAAGTTAAAAGAACTCTGAAAACTAAAGGCAAATGATTGGTCCTTCCTGATTAAATTGGTGCCCCCTCCAAAAAAAAAAAAGACATCATAATGCCTTTTCTTTGACATTCAAACTCATTTTATTTAATAAACCAAAATCATTAACTTTGCCATATTTTATGGTGACTAAACAACAAAAGCACCCCAGTGATACAATAGCTATACAAGTTGTATAAAAGGGGGGGGCTGGGAGCAGTGCCTCATGCCTGTAATTCCAGCACTTTGGGAGGCTGAGGCGGGTGGATCACCTGAGGTTAGGAGTTCAAGACCAGTCTGACCAACATGGTGAAACCCTGTCTCTCCTAAAAATACAAAATTAGCCAAGCACCATTGCACTCCAGTCTGAGTGACAGAGCAAGACTTTGTCACAAAAAAAAAAGAAGTAGTAGTAGTTGTACAAAATGAATTATTTTCCAAGGGAGATATTCTTCATAATAGTGTAAATAATCTTCAAGATCTGGCAGGGCTTAGGGGAGAGGGAATGACACAAAAGTGTTCAGAGAGTTTAGGTTACAAAAAGTAAATGTTACATTGTCTGTTCTAAAATAATCACAAACTAGAAATGAACTTGTTTGAAAAAATACATACATGAAGTTTCCAACTCTTAAGTAAACTTTAACTTTCAGGATACCAAATTCAAACTTACAGCATTTCTGGAAATTATTTCCCAACATCAAAGAGATGACAATATCAACATGCTCAATACAGACACACAGATATTAACACACTTGATCGTCCCTAGCTTGCTTAGGAATTTTCTAAATTTTTGCAAATATTCTTTAAATCACCCCATATCCAGTTCTTCAGAAATGTTTGGCTTATGCTAACTCTTAAGTGCACTTGTATAATTTTATGGCTCTATCTTTGCATCAAAATAATACTCTGAACTTGCTCAATTAATATTTACTTGCAAAATAAATTCCAATTCAATAGTAAATGAAATGACAAAATAGTGATTCCCCTTCCCCACTGGATATACTGTTCTTGAATATCACAAATATCTCCAAGTAGCTAATAACCAAAAATATAAAACCCAACTAAAATTAAATATTACTCAAAATAAAATGATAGAAAATTATCATACTATGAGCTAAACACAAGGAAAGAAGAGATTATGTCTGACTTCTCTATTCCCTTTTAATAAATGTCACTCCTATAAGCACTTATATTTTCCAGGGAAATGGTAGCACTAACTTTCTTTATATTAACCACAGTTGCAATTATAACTCGACAAAGTAGGAACTGAAACAAAGGTCAGGGAAGACGTGTAAAGTATCAGAAGGTAAAATGGTATTTATTGCCTTTGAAACCACACACAAAGAAGAATAGTTCATCAAATAAAATATTTTCAAGATATCTCACACTGGTGAACCACATTTACTAGGTAATAATCTTTTAAAAATTATTACTAAGTAAAAATCTTTTTAAAATCTTTTTATCATGTCCTAGGTCAGAGAAAATTTCTACAGCAATCTAACAATCTAACAAGGTCTCCTGGGGAAAAAAACCTGAAAAATCTAGATTCATTTAACATGATTTAATATTGGAAGTTGCTGTACTATGCTTAACACCTTTAGTCTAGCTCTACAGTGTCTCAACCAAGATAGTAATTACTGGGTATCCTATATATCATTTGTTACCAAACTAATGCATAAGTGATCTGAGCTTCCATTTTATTCTACTGAAAAACAAAAAATCATCAGTATATTGTAATATAATCTTCAAATCATTATGGATCTCATTAAGAGTTACTCAAGATTTATTCATTTAAAAATTCCTATAAACTATAAACTTTTACTTAACAATTATATGTATAACATATAGTATAATATATAGTATGTAAAACATACACTATATATACAATTATATAACACATGCTATATATATAATTCTATGTAACAACTAAAAACTTGTTCATTTAGCAATATATGTCTACAATGGAAAAAATATATATAACCTATTCTATTCTTTATCTGGAACTATAATCACCTCTTACTCATAAATCATCTCTTACTCATAAATCCTATCTTCCAAATAGAAATTTAATGATGAATGTAACCATTATACCAACACTAAACACATCTGTGTGTATTCACCCTAAATATAGTTCAGTTTCTTGCTTAGCAGCATCAAAAATTATTTTAACTTATGATTTCACAAAAATACTTTCAAAACAAATATAGTTTTATCAGGATGATTATATTTCTAACAGTTAGTGAGCATTTATTATGTACCAGGCAACACTGCAATGCTTTACATGTTTTAATTTATTTAATCTTCACAACCACCCAAAGGGGTAGTTACTATTATGATCTCCATTTTACACAAGAAGAAACTGAGGCACAAAAGAGTTTGAAAGCTTACCCATGGTTTTATTACTAATAAGGGATAAAGCAAATATTCACACTTAGGGAGTCAGCCTCAGTGCCCATACTTTTAATAACCATTCAATGCAAGCAATTCATAAATCTCTCTGACTCAATAGTGTTGTGTTCTCAAGACTTAGTCTGACATTTCACATGTCTATCAGCCATTCTCCTCTGGATGTCTAGATGTTACTTCATATTTAAAATATCAAAAACTCTTCTTTAAAAATGGGTTATCATTCTAGATTTCTTTCAAAGATGACTTCCAGTTAAATAAGCAACTGTAGAAGGATAGGCACACATTACCATTAAGCACTGCCTCATTAGCAAAGAATGAACAGATATTTCTTGTGCTTTTTTTGAACGGGTTATTACATTCTCTAGTTCTCATAATCTACACAAGGACTTTCAAGCAAAAACAAGCATGTGGGCAAGAAAGCATGATTTTGAAAAACAAAAATAAATGAGAAAACATCCTGGAAAAAGACTAACAAGTTTGTTCTGGAGAAAACAGTCTACAGATAAAAACAATTACCCTGAATATTTAAACACTGATGTTAAAATAGGCTGAAACTATGGGAAAGTTAAGCCAATTTTCCAAGTGTAAAGGGTGGCAACTTCTGCATTTAGAACAATACCTGGGCAAGATAAAGTAAACATATTATACATCTAGGCCATTTCTAACATGATGATATTTTTACTATTTACTCTGAATTGTTTAGCTCAAAATTACTGTGACTCATTATGTATAGTCTGGACTTCAAATACAGGAAGAATAGATTCTAAGAGTTTTTACACATAAAGCCTAAAATTATTTTTTTCTCACAAAATAATTCAGGAAGTTATCTACAGTCCTCTCTAGAGTAGTGATTATCAACCTTAGCTGTGCATTAGAATCACCAGGAGAGCTTTAAACACCCATTAGTAAAGCCACAGTTCTTGACCAATTAAAACAGAATGTTTAATTTTTAACAGGGACCCAGGCGTCGGAGTTTTTTGAAAGCTTCCTTTGTTAATTCCAATGCAAAGTCAAGGTTGAGAACCACCGTAACAGAGTCCCTTTTATGCTTTTTTAGTAGGTAAGACTCTTTCAAATATTGATGTCTTAAACCAAGAGGAACTACTAAAATCACTTTGCCCTGGACCCAGAGTACCTGCAGGCAATAATAGTGGAAGAGTAATAGAGGTGGTAGGAGCTGAAATAGTAAAGGCAATAAAACCAGTTTTTTTTTTTTAATGTTGTTTTCTTGCTTTGTTTTAAGGCTATGATTACAGCAAGTATGGAAATTTATTATTAGTCCATGAAACTATATTTCTTATATTTGTCATACAAAGTCATGATTTTTTTCCTTACATAGGACTTCAAATCTGTGTTTTGAAGTATAATTTAATGTTTGGTTTTCTAACTGCTTTTACAACAGCTACTTTAACTCACTCAGTGATTCACTGTGTGTTAGGAGTGCTATGAGATAGAAGCTGGGACCCAAAGTGGGTCCTTAAAGAATCTGATGGGGAAAAAAACATAA
Source organism: Macaca thibetana thibetana (assembly GCF_024542745.1). NCBI lineage: Eukaryota > Metazoa > Chordata > Mammalia > Primates > Cercopithecidae > Macaca > Macaca thibetana. The sequence continues at coordinate 86,148,771 of NC_065590.1, forward strand.
AAGAAGTTAGACACATGCACAGGTAAGGGAACAGTAAAGGATGTAAGAGCCAAAATGTATGGTTTGGTGCCAAGAGTTTATAGGAAACTCTTCCCCAAGTAAGCTAACTACTTTTCAAAAGGCAGTATAAATAACAAACAAAAGCAGTCAGAGAAATCTGAGTTGAACATCTCAGTTCCTTACTTACCAGCTTTAAATTCATGGGCAAGATATTTAATTTCCCTGAGACTCATCCATAAAGTGGTGATAATAGCCTGGAGGAAAATGCTTCTTTCCCACTCCTGATGTTTCCTTCCATGTGGAGGTTCATGGGTGGGGCACTCTCCTAGCATAATACTCCTAGCCTCTTTGTTCTTCTTACTTATGCCTTCCAGAAGTAAGGTCAATCTCATTGGTCCATTTGGAAGGAAAAAGACCTATGTTTGATTAGCCTCTTCCTCCTCCTTTTCTTTCTGGGGAGAACTGCCTCAGGCTGTTTTACATGGGTACCCTCCCAAGAAGATTCTCTTGTCTATGCCTATAACCGTCTGTGTAAGTCTAAATAATTCCTTATTTCATTATTGGTAAGCCAATTTTTCCATTAATATAAGTCAGTCTTTAATATTGTTTTTGGTTTTATTTATTTTGTTTGTTTAAGTGTGACATTTTGCTTAACAATTATCTTTCCCCTTCTGAAGAGGTTTATTTGAAAGTGGTTTAGAACTCAAAGTGGAGTACTAGTTATTAGGTTCCTAGACCTTTATATCAACATACTTTGTAGAGTTGTAATAAGCATTAAATGAGGTAATACATATAAGACTCTTGAGACAGTGCCTGAAGCATAATAAGCACTCAAAATATGGTAGCTGTTTCTATTGCTACAATAACCACTACTGCTATCAGGAAAGATTCAAAAATTAGATAGAAAAGGGCGCCAATTGTAAAGCATTTATCAATTCACTATAAAACATCTAGGTGAAATTCAAATAAAATACATTCTAACATTACATCAGTAAAAACAAGATATTTCCACTCACTGAAAGAGTATAGCCTGTTATGACATTAGTTATAATACAGAATGTAGAATAACATACGTTTTATTTATAAAGTCAAAACAAACATTTGCCAGGGAACATTCTTTACAGCCTACAAAATCCTCAGTAACTAATCCATACAGAAAATGAATGTAATGTGGATAAACAAAATCAGACAATACTGTAGTGCATAAAATATTAAAATTTTAACAATATTTTAGGGTCAGTTTGACATCTAAAAGATTTAAGAGAAAATATGCTAGAATCAGTTTATTTATAAATTTATCTAGTTCAGAAATATGCTAGAAGCACACTCAAAACACCTAAAGACATTTCATATGATATAAAACTATATATAACAGAAAAACGATTCTTCAAAATGAGCCCAGGAAGCTCACTAATAATAGCAAGATTTATTAACATGAGATCTACAGACATTTAGGAGTTTTATGAAACCCTTGAAATTATTTGTGAAATGTCACGCATGTGTGCATGCATGTGTGGTTAAAATCTTTGACTACATTCTAAAAACTCCACCATTCAAAAAATGTAAAGAGAGTGAAGCAACGTTTTATAATCATAGTGGCCACTTCCAGTTCATCCATTTATCCAGATTTTCTAGTAAGTTTTCCTGCCATTTATTTTCAATTTGGATGTTAGTACATGAAAAACTTTTAAGGAATAAAAAAAAGAATCTACAGAAAATAATCTACTTTATAAAAATGTCTATTTACCTTTTAAGTGTTCTTCTGATTTTTTTTTTTCCATTATCATGTGATGTTTTTACTGCTGTTCTCAAGTTCATTGTCTTATTTTCCTGTATTCCTTCGGTTGGTAGTTTTTCAAAAATGTCTTCAACATAACTGCTGTTCTTCAAACCATCAGGCAGTTCCCAAAATGAAGTTGTTGTACATGTATCAAACAAAATGGCACTCTGGAAATGTTTTCCACTACCAACTTTCTTTCTCACTGTTAAATTTCTAGAATGTGATCTTTTACTAATACGAATTTTCCTTAAGAGGTTCTTACAGACATCTTTCCTCTTTGTACATTTCTGTTTACACTTTTGTTTCTCAGTGCATGTAAAATTTATATTTTGTTTTTTGTAACAATTTTGATCTAACAATGGGAAAATAGGCTTACTCTGTAATTTATATTGGATTTTTAGTAGAGTCAGTAGCAGTAATTGCATCAAGATGAGCTGAATCTTTAGAATAAGTTGCGAGACCAGATGCAACTAATATATCTGCCAAATTCTTTTTCTCATGAATGACATCTACTTTCAGTTTTGTTTCAGAATTATATTCCCTAAACTGAAAAACTAGGTCTGGTTTACTTAAGAAATCTCGAAAAAAGCTTTTGGCTTCTTCACTCCAATGTTTTCCTTTAGCAGGTAAGATACCATATAAAATACATGGATAACTCAGCCTTGGCAAATTCAAAAGTTCCTCAGGAACAACTTTAAGATTTATAATTTCTGAATAATGTATATAAAAAGAAAATCCATAGTCAATCAACACAAGACATAAAGAATGAGGTAAGACTTCAGAAATTTCTACTCTATTCCACTGATCTTCCGATTTATATTTGAACAAACAACTAGAACCGGGAATTATGAACTCCTGAGGCAATGTTTGTAAGGTCTCCGGGAGATCAGAAAGCAACATAAAAAGATATTTCATTATGTCAAAGAAATCTTCTAACTGAATACTGAAGTCTGATGGATCAGAAACAGCGGTTGCAATACCAGAATACTGCCTATCATTTTGGAATTGAACCCAAGTAAACGATTTTATTGTGCATGATGATACAGGAGTCTTAGATTCAAAGTTGTAAACAATTTCTGCAGGTCTAAGTTTGTTTTCTTCAACATGAACTGTATTCAAATTTAAATATTCCAAAAGTAACAGGTCATCTACCAAAATTTCTACTTCCCAAACAGCATCTAAATATTTCAGGAAAAGAATATTTATTTCCAAATGAGCAAATAAGCACTCAAAGGACATGTTCTTAGAATTTTCAAACCAAATCCACTTACAAGGTATAGCTTGTCTAGGAATATTTCTTATTTCGTTACTAAGCAGCTTGGTATTACATACAGGCACTATTTCATAGATACCACAATCTACTAAAAAAACAAGTACTTTATCATCAACATATTTTTCTTCCACTTTTGATCGATGCCATTTCAAGGTATTTTTAGATTTTGCCAAGCATTCTAAACCTTTTTCAATACTTTCCATTGATAAAAGGGGGGAATTTTTTTCTTCTTTAGTAATTAATACTATTAAATCTGATAAAATCTTTTTATTTTTGGATAACTTCACATAAAATCTTCCACTTTTTGAAACATTAAGCATTTCAGCTTTTTCAAGTTGTCCAGGTTTGAATTCTTCGAAAGGAATTTTAAACAGCTGTTGGTTCGAATTCATAGAACCTTCAGACTCATTTGATTTTCCTTTCTTCATTTCATTATTATCACCTGGGCTCACCTTTTGAGTGAGAACCTGAGGCATTTGCAATGCTGACTTCTGTAGTTTTGAACACGCTTTCCATTTCAGTAGTTCATTAATGACACATCTTTCATCACAAATCAAATTTACTTCCCATTTCTGATCATGCTTTTTCAAAAATTCACAATAAACTGTTTTGTTATGTACTTTCGAAGTAAAATAATCCACAGTTTTTTCATCCCATATTTCATCAGGCTCATTCCATTTTACTCCACTAAGAAAAGAATGGATTCCTAGCTGAGGAACAGTTAGAAATTCCCTCTGAAGTTCATAAATTTTACATGTGTTTACTATTGCAGAGTTACCATAGTCAATAAATTCTACTTCAAAAGAATTTCCTGGCAAAATTTTCTTAATTACTGCCCTGTAAATGGCATTGTCACCAGAATATTCCGCAACTACAAGATCTCCCACTAGAAGTGTAACTGATTTTTTCTCTTTCAATCTCCTTGCTGTTGTATTTAGAGCATCAGCAAGTCTGATAATTATACTTTCATTCTCAGCAAGCTGAATATGGAAACTTGCTGGATTACTGATATTAGATACATACCCTTTAACTTTGGCATTCAAATAAATTTGGGGTTGAGGAAGGTCTTTAATCCGTGGCCTAATAAGGTCATATGGGTTTTGTGAGGATGTTTGATTTAATGCTCTGATAAAAGACTGTGATACAACCTTTAGTGGTTTTTGACGCACACCCCTGTTCTCAAGAATATGTGCAGCTCCAGGGGCAATTTTTATACCCTTAAGCCCATCATTCAAAGAATTCTTCATTTTGTTTTTTGACACCGGTTCCATTTTATAACACACTGATGGCTTCAAAAACCTGGCATATATACTTTTGGGATGCATCAATTGATCCATTTTTCTTTCGGAATATGTTACTGGACTAGTTTTATTAATCACATTATGGCGATAGTTGTTTCCTGTTCTGCCTTTCAAAGAAGTAGTAAGTCTCTTATTCTCATTTATTTTATTACTCTTTTCCATGCAGCATGCTTGGTCACAATGTCTTTTTCCATAAGCATGAAGCAACACTTTAATTTTCTCATTTATATATTGAGATCCATCATACAATTCTATACCAAGCTGTCCATCTGACTCCTGTGACAATATTATCGCCTTTAATGGTTTTCCCAAGAAATTGTCTTTAAACCAACTACTGATTTCTGCTGGAATATCTACATCTCTAAGATCTGACAAAAAACACTTAATAGCTTGCATAGGTGTAAACAACAACTCTGGAAACTGAGCTGAAATGGCCCTCAACATATTTTCTCCTACTAATTGCTTATTTCCAAAGTCTACAAAATAGACTTGAAATTCAGATGATGAATCTGTTGGTACTGCTAAAGCTCTATATGAGAGACCATCCTCTACATACTTAGATATGCACACTCTCATTTTATTAGAATCATATTTTGGACAATTTTTGAGGTTACTGCTCTCTGTGATTTTTGTTTCTATCATCTCTAGATCTTTATTATTTCTGCCAAGCTGGCAATAAAACTTTTTGGGACTATATATGTGAGATATATATACTTCTTCTTCACTTCCAATTTTTATATTAAAAGAAGAATAACAGTAACTGTAAAGACTAACTAAAGATGGGAATGTCTCTGATAATGTGATATACTGAGCAGAGCCACGATTCATAAGAAATTCTTTTGCACTAGCAAATGAGGACTGTAAATCCACTAAGTTATATAAATGGTTGGGATGTATAATAACTAAGGCATAGATGATACAAGTCAATAACCCTCTAGATGAAGAGATAAAATTCCGCAAGTCTCTGAATGCTTTTCTTGTCCAACTGAATAATTTACAACTAACAGGATCAATAAAATGGTTAAGACAACATCTGAAGGCTTGGCTTTCTAGCAAGAGAAAACGTGGGTTAATTGCACAAAGATCTTTAATTAAAACCCTTTTTTGGTAACCATAGTCAACAAATACTATGTCAACTTCTTTTGATACTTGAGTCAAAACAGCAGCTCTATACCACTTCCCAGAATACTTAGCAACACAAGCCGTCTGCCCAATCTCGTAAGGATCAGAATGAATACTATAGTAATTCTGAATTTGCTCCATTAGTAATTTTAGGTCTTCTAATTTACATTGGAGCTGGCATGAAAAGTCACCTGGGCCATAATAATAGGAACATTTAACTTCAAGAACTGTTCCTGGTTTAAAACTATATTCTTTATAAGACCAGGATGACTCAGGTCCCACAGACAAGGTGAAAGGATTTTTTAAATCTGAGACATTAACAGCTGGGGACTTTGGCAAAGACAAGTTATTTTCTACTAGGTTATTTGAAAGGTACTTTTTAGATTTAGGTCCTTCAAGAAGGGCAGATATGACTTTTTTAATATTAACTTTGTTTTTAGATTTTGAATTTAACATTGAATATTCACTTACAGATTTTGGAAAATATTTTAGTTCTACTTGACAATATTCTGCATATCCAGCTTGTAACATAAGAGAGATAACATCAATATTTTCTGAGGCTTCAACACTTTGAATATTTACGGTGTATTTGTCATCTTTTTTTGCTATAACCTGAAGCAAAATTGCTTTGTTCAAAACTAATTTTTTAAAATAATCAATTGCAGCCTTAGTCCATAAATCTTCAACAGGAAATATATGTGCAAGTGAACAGCACATTGCTAAGGCAGGTAACTCACAAAATTCTGGAAGCAAAATTTTTACATCAAAAAATGGTATGGAATCAGTATTACCATAATCCAAAAAATAAACATTAATCTTATAACCATTAATTTCAGTGATGACAGCTCTGTAAAAACGTCTGTCCTTGCTATATCTAGCACAACAAAATAATCCAGGTTCAGGTTTTCTTAGAATCATTTCATCGTTTTCACACAAATCATAAAATTTGTTTATATTTTTCATTATTTCTTGAAATTCATTCTGATGGTCATTAGTGCGTACCCAGAAATTTGATGGGTTTAATACATATGCTATAAAAGCTATGTAGGCAGCCTCTATCTCCATTTCTACTGTTTCAATGGGAAAACCTACTTTTAAAATGCCTTTTTTATTTAGAGAGTCTATTGACCATTCAATATTTCCCATAAAACTCTCAACTGCAAAGCTGTTTACATCAGACACATTTGTCTCACTCAAGATATTGGATATTTTTGAATCAGACATCGGACAAAGTACTTGTGTGCCTACAGTCTTCAGTAGACACTTAGAATTAACTGTAGACTCTTGAGTTTGTAATGTCACGTAATACAAATGCTCATCCTTATTGAACCAATCAATGTGTGCATATACCACTTGTCCTAATAAGGCCTGTTTAAATATACTCAGTTGAAATGTTCTTGCATCTCTATCTTCACTGTGCAAACATGTCAGAGAACATGGAAATGAAAATAATGGTACTAAAATAAAATCTTGTTTAAGTTTCTTTACATAAATTGAGGGTATAGCCTCGCTACTGCCATAATCCATAAACCAAATTTTTACTTGATTTGGGGGCAAGAGCTGCTGAAGAATTCCTCTATGCCACTGTCCATTTCGCCTTCTGGCAACACAAAGTAGTCCAAAATTATCACATGTGGGACTAGTTTCTTGACAGATGGTATCATAATGTAAAGTCATATGTGCTGTCAAGTTTTCTAGTTCTGGAGTCCATTTAATTAACTGACAATAAAATTTACTTGGGCTCAATGCAGATGATACCTTTACACTTTCAGTACTTCCTACTGACAAAGATGGCTGCAACTTATCCAGAACATGTTGAATATCAAGTGAAGTGTCTTTATCACCTAATGACAATTCAGGTCTTTTATGTTGCGATAAATCTGGCATTTGTTGAGGGAATTCTTCTAACATTTCCACAATAAGACGAAATGAATCTCCATCAACAAGTCTTCCTAATTGTAACTCGAGAGCCTGAGATATAATTTTTGGCACTTCAAAAAGAAACATTTGCAGAGGTAAAATAGCTTGCACATAACCTTTCACTTGTATTCCTACTAATGACTTGAAATAATTCAAAGCTTTAGGGGACCATTTTTCCCCAACTGGTAGTATATTCGCAAAAATACCAAATACTACCCGTGGCGGTAGCTCAAATAAATTGCCACAGGCTGAAGCAATCTGTGGACCAGCAACTCTTAGTTCTTCTCCACGATCTATGAGGAGCACTGTATAGAGTTCATTTTTCTTTTCCACGACTCTTCCCCTCTGCCATTCTCCAGATACTCTTTCTTCCACCAAACAAAATTCATCAATTTCCACATTATTTTTCACTTTTGGAGTATGTTGTATTTCTCTCTGCAATATGTGGTAGTCAAACTCACATTCATTATTATTTATGCCTTGAAATTTCACCAGAATATCCTTGGGAAGACATTTAATATGTGATATTGTCAGATCCACATCTAAAAATGTTGGTAAGAGAGATGTAGAGTCCATTTTCTAAAAAGCAAATAATAATTACTCATTAGCTATCAAAGTTAACTGCAATTAGCCTTATGTTTGGCATATAAACATAAAACTAAAAATAATTATATGCCTGTATTTTATCAAATTTAAACATGTTGATAAAAATTATACACACTGAATAAGATGCTGGTGAAATAAACAAAATCTAACATTCACTCTTTTCTATACTTTTAAAATTTTTCATTGAAATATTACAAAACCTTTTTTTAATAGGAAGAATATCATCACTGGAAAACAGAGAGGAGCAACCTTTATTTTCCAGAAACTTTAACAAATTCCAGCTGGATATTGGACAGATGTGGTGTAATGAAAGGAGCCAAATTAGCCTCATTGGGGACCTCCTTCTCCTGTGAGACAACCACTTTCCTTCATGCAGACTCTTTCCAACAATCTATAACTCAAAGAGGTGAGTGCTAGAAGAAAGGGCAGATGGTGAACCAAAAAGGGGCACATTGTTTGCACTCCCCACTTTATGCTGAATTCGCAATATTTGGACTCTTATCAGTATCATTATGCAACCCCGGGATTCATCTTTGATTGAGGGAAATCAGCTGAGACCTGGACACCAATAAGGGAAGCCAAGCATAGAAAGACACTGAAGTAGGTTAGGTACATCCACACCTTATCACTGGCATGACTGGCCACAATAAGTGGAAAAGGGAAGGAATCTATAGCATCAAGGCAAAATTTTCTACCATAGCTAATCTGTGGATTTTTAGGATTCTAAAAATAAGGCAAATATGCAAGAAATATAAATAATCCCCAATTTCAGGCAAGAACCATCGTCTACTGTGACAGAATACAGCTCAACTCTTCCTTGACTCTGAGTTAACAGTCGACAGGCATCAATTTATTACTATGAGGACGAGTAAGAGAAAAACATTGCATGCCCTCCCCTCAAAAATGAGGGATCCTCTAAAAAAAAAAAAAAAAAAAAAAAAAAAAAAAAAAACAAGGAAATGCTACTCCATAGAAATAGATGTACTGAAAGAAATAGCAAAGTCCTGTTCTCAAAAAGGTCAAAAGGTGAAAATATAACAACTAATATTAGGATGAACTATACACACATGATAGATTTAAAACTATAATGGGAAAATGAAACCTAAAATAAAGATAAATTAGAAGAAAATTTTGACAGAATACCCCAAAGCTCAGAGGAAAAAGATAAAAAGATGAAAGAGGAGTATATAGGGCCAGAATATAAACTCTCACCAAAGTCTAAATGTTGTCATTATTTAGTCACAGGCCTTCACCCAATTCCTATACTTTACTCAGTTTATAGCCCCATTAATTCCTTACATCAAGAGACAACCAGGTACTCTCAAATAATCCTATACTGCATTATACCAAAACTGTCTTCCTGGCATTCACCTAAAAGGCCCTGTGACCATTCACATGGGTACATGGGAAAGAAAACATTTACATACATCTTTCAGGAACCATGCCACCCTTTTTAATGTATAAAAAGTAGATGTACCCAGGAGATCTCCTTCATTAAACAGAGGTGGTATATACAGAACATGTAAGACAAAGCAAGCCCAAAGGCACAAGGAAGTTTTTAAATAGGTTATTCAAACTATCAAAAATCTACTCCTCCACATCACTGTCTCTCCATCAAACAATACAGATGGCCTCCTGGGGAATTTCACATCAGAGGGGGTAAACATCTGGTTTATACATGGCTCTCACTTAATGCCAGTAACATCCAGAAATACATTGCTGAGGCATTACACCCCAACCCGGGTGGGGGGCGGTAATGGGGGCAGGGTGTCAGACTAAGAAATGAAAGAAAATCTTCACAGTAGAAAGACCTACCATTACATCTACTTTGCCTAAAGAAGAAATTGCTTGAGTTAATAACCTATGCATATTAATATATAATGGCTAATAGTTTCTGCAGGATGATTAGGAATGCTGAAGGAATAAGACTGGAAGACTTATTACAAAAAAGTCTGAAGAAGAGGTATGTGAATGAGCCTCTATGAATTGGTACATAGGAAAATTTTAGGTCCCATGTGATGCTCACCAGAGGGCCCCACAATGAAAAAAATATCTTAATCAGGTAGACAGCATAACCTCTCCTGTCAGTCAGGATGTCAGTCAACCTCTTTCACCTGCCTCTACAGTGCTTACTCAACAGGATCATGAAGAAAGTTCCAAGTGTTATGGATAAAGCTCCTATCCTTGGGTGCCTAAAGACCAAATGAAAATAATTCAAAGAAAATTCAAGTATATATATACATCTTTTTAATTATATATATTTATATATAAAATGTATATATATCTTTTAAAATATATTAAATATATTATATATTTATATAATGTATATATCTCTTTTAAAATATATAATATATAAAATATATTTATATATAAAATATATTCTATACCTAATATAGATTATATATTATACAAAAATATATTTATAAAATATATATTTATATATAGAATTTATATAATATATAAATTCTATAAATATATTTATAGAATATATTTTTATATAATATATAATAAAAATATATATTATATTTATATATTTTATATTTTATATATATTTATATTATATATTTTTATATAGTATATATTATATTATGTTTGTATAATATATAATTATATTTATATATTTATATAAACTATCACAACGAGGAGTGATATTCAGTAAATTTAAAACTATTTTACACAATGAACAAATATATTATTTTAAAGACATAATTTAAATCAAGATGTTCTAGATCTAACCCCTACTCAAATATAACAATCCTTAGAAGACTACTACATCACAGAAAGTACTTACACTGTATACACAGGATTCAGATATCAGTACTCAATTAATTGTGTGAAATTTGGCAAACTATTTTTCCTTAGAATCAGACTCTAAATCTGTAAAATGAAAAGTTTAATTAAATTAGGGTTTTTCAAACCATTTTTCTGCAGCCGAAATCTTAAACAAATGTAAAACGCAAAAGGTATTTTTTGCAAAAATCAAAATACCTATAAAGTGGATTCATTAGTGTTCTAACAATTTCATACGTTTATAAAATTTAATTGTGAAGTCAGTAAATGAAACTAATGAAGTTATTCTATTAAACACAAGCCAATAGCAGCCTCATCATATAATTTGACTTACGATGTTTGATAGCACAGTATCGGGAAAATCAGGCTTACAAATATGGAACAGTCTACCTGCTTCCAAAATTATACATGATCCAACACAGATAGAGCAAACAAAAATATGGGAGAGCCACAACTTAAATAATCAATGAGTTAATCTAATGGCACTAACTAGTGCTCTTCTCTGCTTTTAAATTTAGTATATAATATTTGAATGTTTTGTATAAAAATTATATTTTAAAAAATCAAATTGAAATCCAAAGTTCCCAAACACCTGAATTAAATCTAAATAAAAAATATACAGCATCACAGTTCCCCTGAGGTTTGAGGAAAATATAATCTGCAAACACTATTAAAATTGATAGGGAAAACTCTTTCTATACTAAAATTTCCTGATTCTATAGAACATATATTACAGATAATGGCACTCATTGAAGTTTATCTTCTATAAATTAACATCAAATAAGTCTAGACCAGTAGAGTCCACTAGAAACACAATTAAGCCATATATATAAAGTAATCCAGTAACACCATTAAAAAGTAATTAAAAAGAGAAATCTATTTTAACTCAATATACCCAAACCACTATCATTTCAACATGTAATCAACATAAATTATGATATTTGATTTCTTTTTAATACTAAGTCTTCAAACTATGGTGTACATTTTACATTTAGCGTACATCTCAATTTGGACTAACCACATATCAAATGCTCAATAGCTATATGTGGTTAGTGACTACAGTATTTCAAAGTACAGGTCTAGAACTATGATACAATTTTACATTTTAAATATAAATTTTGTCAAAAATCTTAAAGCAGATAAAATAATAGTTCCTTGTATTAATAACTCCTTATAATGCTTTAAATTTTTTTAAGGTTTTTAGTACACCAGTTTAACTGATCTTCACAATAAGATTCTTCATGTTTCATACCACAGAACTGAAGATCAATTGAAACCAAAATTGATCAAAATGGAAATGTAAAAAGAGATTCAAGTTTCTGATTAGGTTTTCTGATTATCAGTCCAGTGCACTATGTACATTATTTCTACTGCTTTACACTGTTGTTTCAACTAAACTACATAATCATGGGCAAGAACCAAAATAAAAATGAAAGATGCAAATACAAAAAAAAAAAAACCCACACAAACAAACAAGCAAAGCAACATTCTGGGACAGAATCTGCTTATTAATTCTTCCTTTTTCAAAATTTAAGATCATTCTGCTCAAACTTTGGCAGTATTCTGGCAAGGTTACTATGTTCCAAAAGACTGATTCAAGTTGAAGCATCTGTGCTTTGGTTTTCCTCCTCCCGTCTTTTCCATATATTCAGAATGGTTTCTAGATTCACCTTGTTAATGACACTGATGTGATGAAAATAAAACTGGGTATACTATTTGAGTATGCATATTTCAAAATCAGGGCTTAATTTTTTTTAACATTCTTTACTGAAGTTCACAACGAGGAGTGATTTTTTTCCCCAAGGGAACATTTGGGAGCATCTGGAAATACATTTAGTTGTCTTAACTGAGGTAGAAAGTGAGTGCTACCAATCTCTAGTGGGTAGAAGCCAGGGATGCCGCTGAATATCCTATAATGCACAGCAGAGCACATTCTTCCACAAACAAAGAATTATTCAGCCCAATATGTCAACAGTTCTGAATTTGAGAAACTGCTTTAATGAGAGCAAAAACAAACACCAGGTAGATAAAAGAACTAATTTATTGAAACTATGTAAAAGAAGTAGAAGAAAATACAAGAATATTTTTCTAATCTTACTAAGAGAGACATCTTTTAGGAGACAAAACCCAGAGGCCATACAATTTTTTAAATATATTAATTTTGTTAATCATAGCCAAAAAATGAAGCTGTAAACAACATTGAAATCAATTTAATTTACTGCATGAAGGATTTTCTCAAGACAAATATCTTCATCATCTATGACTCCACTATCATTCCACTCACAATCCACCAGGAAATTCTACTGGGTTCATCTCCAGAGCATATAAAAGTCTGACACTTGGCAATTCTGCTGCCACAACCCTGGTCTAAACTACCTTCCTCTGTCATCTGTGATACTACCTTCCTCACTAGTCTTTTAGCCTTAACTCCAGCCTATCCCAACCTGTGAATATTCTTAGCATTGTAACCAGAGTGATCTTTTTAAAATATAAGATACAATATGCTGAGAGAGAAAAAAAAAAATCAGTGGCTTCTAATTTCACTGAGTGAAAATTAAAACCATCAAAATGGCTTCATGAAGTCCAAAAGGGCTAACCATCACCACCACCACCACCACCACCACCAAAACCTCCCATGTTTTCTCTTACTTTATTTCCTATTACATTCCCCTCACGTATTACACTGAAGCTACAATGCCTCCCTTGCCATTCCACGAATCTTTCCACCTTTGGGCTTTGGGCTTAACTGCTGTCAGAGCATAGCTTGCTTCCTCACTTCCTTCAAGTTTTGGTCAGATGATCCCCTCTAGGTGAAGCATTCCCTGACTATTCTAATTAAAACTGTAACCTCCCACAAACTTAACAGTCCCTAGCCCTTCCCTACCCTCTCTATCAAAAGCAACAAAAAAGTTCTATTAAACTAGTGGTTCTCAAACCTTTGTTCTCAGGACACATTTATAGTCCTACAAATCACTGAAGATCTCAGAGAGTTTTCATTTATGTGACTTATATCTACCAACATTTATCATTTTAGAAATAAAAATAGAAATTTTAAATATATTTAATTCATTTAAAAATACTAAACCCACTAAAAACATAGATATTTTCATGAGAGATGGTTATATTTCCTAAAACCGAAAAAAATAGTGAAAAGTGACATGGTATTATAATTTTTACAAATCTCTTTAATGTCTGCTTAATAGAAACTAAGCTGGATTCTCATATCTGCTTCTACATTCAATGTGTTGCAATAGGCTATTCTGGGTGAAGGATGTGAAGAAAATCTAGCTATACAGACACATAGTTGGAGAAGGGAGGAGAACATTAAAAGCTTTTTCATATAACTGAAGACATTCTTCTTTGATATGCACAACAACTCAATGAGTAGTAGTTTCTTCGAAGTTAGTTTACAGTGTGGAATATAAAATCATAAGGGAACTTTTTGTATTGTTAACTTAAAAATCTACTGGCCTACCTATCTTGTACTTTGAAATATTTAAATATGCATGATTTTATAAGATATCACATGGATTAATTTGAAAATATTGGTTAGATGTACAGATCTTCCATATGTGGACATACTACACTACCCAACATTCCCAAATAAAACTGACTGGTATCACCAGCAATCTCATCAGAAAAGTCATCAAATTTGGGGATACCATCAAACTCAGAATGGCAGACATAACTTTCCTGACTTTTCTAATTTTTGCTTTAAAACTTGGATTTTATCATTGACAAATACTGTCAGTTGTTTTCCTCCAAGTGAGGAGCTTGCTTCAATGTGCCAAGTACCCAAATCTGACTCAGTTTGCCACACTGGTTTGCAGCTCAAATCGTTACATCAAATGCTTTTCCTAGAGTCGATCTGCACAGTTCAGTATCAACAGATGTGCTTTTATGAGTACCTCCCATTTCATCACATGGAATATTAAAAAGACATATTTTCAAGGATCATGCTTCAATATCATTCATTTTTACTGCTAGATCAAGGACATTTTAAAGTGAAACTGCCACCTTTTTTATTGCAAGTGTTTGGTAGTAAATAATAAAATGACTACCAATAGTTTGGTGCCATTGCCTTGATTCACAGCAAGGTGCCAGCAGTTTTACCCACCATTGCTTTTGCACCATGAGTGTCAACATTAACACACTGAAAAAGGTAAACATTGACAAGATGCCAAGTTTATTCATGGGGAAATAATAATATTTTCAAAAAATGGTCCTGAAAAAAAATGGATACCCACATGCAAAAGAATGAAGTCAGACCCCAACCTCACACAATATACACGAGATGTTCTCAGACTTACGATGGTTTGACTTAAGATTTTTCAGCTTTACAGGGAATTTTTGGGGACATAACCCCATAGAAATCTAAGAGCTCCTTGCAACTTAAAAAGGAGGTACAGTTTCTACTGAATGTGTATTGCTTCCACACTATCGTGAAATTGAAAATCCTAAATTGAACCACGGTAAGTCAGGGACCATCTCTTTTGTTGCCAGCATTAAATGCATCTTCAACTTACAGTATTTTCAATTTAAAATGAGTTTATCAAGATGTAATCTCGGCTGGGCGCGGTGGCTCACGCCTGTAATCCCAGCACTTTGGGAGGCCGAGACGGGCGGATCACAAGGTCAGGAGATCAAGACCATCCTGGCTAACAAGGTGAAACCCTGTCTCTACTAAAAATACAAAAAATTAGCTGGGCGCAGTGGAGGGTGCCTGTAGTCCCAGCTACTTGGAAGGCTGAGAGGCAGGAGGCAGGAGAATGGCGTGAACCCAGGAGGCGGAGCTTGCAGTGAGTTGAGATCACACCATTGCACTCCAACCTGGGCGAAAGAGCGAGCAAGACTCCGTCTCAAAAAAAAAAAAAAAAAAAAAAAAGATGTAATCTCATTGTAAGTTGAGGAGCATCTGCACAAAAAGCTACTGAAAATGGATAAAAAACCTACGGATAAGAACTAAAGCTATCCATCCCTTAAAAAATTGAAATAAATCTTCATGACTATTATGATTTAAATGTTTGCCCCCCCCAAAACTCACATTGCAACTTAATTACTGAGATGTGGGACATTTGATAGGGGTGAATAGGTCAGGAGTGTACTATCCTTATGAATGAATTAATCCATTCATGGGTTAACGGGTTATCAGGGAGTGGGATTGGTGGCTTTATAAGAGGAGGAAGAAAGACTTGAACTAGCATGCTCACCCCCTGTCCATGTGATGCCCTGTACCACCTCAGGACCTGCAGAATCTCCACTAGCAAGAAGGCTCTCACCAGATAGGGCCCCTTGACCTTGGACTTCTCAGCCTCCATAATTGTAAGAAATAAATTCCTTTTCTGTGTATATTACCCAGTTTCAGGTATTGCTATAAGGAACAGAAAACATATCAAGACAATAACCTAATTAGGCAATGGCTTCTTATATATGGTTCCAAAAGCACAAGTGACAAAAGATTAAAACAAAGATCAATTGAACCATCAAAGTTTAAAAAAAACCTGTGCTCCAAAGGACCCATCAGAAAAGTGAAAAGTCAACCCCCCAAATGGCAGAAAATATCTGCAAATCATCTATCTGATAAGGGGCTTGATGCAAATATATGCAAAGACCTCAAACTTAGCAATGGAAAGACAATCCGATCTAAACACAGGCAAAGGATTTGACTATGTATTTCTTCAGAAAAGATACACAAAAGCCCAATAAGCATATAAAAAGATAGTCAAATCATCGGTCACTAGGAAAATGCAAACTACAATGAAATGCCACTTCACACACACTAGGATGACTTGTGTTTTAAAAAATGAACAATTACAAGTGTTAGCAAGAATGTAGAGAAATGAGAACCCTCCTGCAATCTGCATCTGTAAAATGGTGCAGCCATTCTCAAAAAGTTTGGTGATTCCTCAGAAACTTAAACAGCAATTCCATTACTAGATATAGATCAAAGAAAACTGAAAACACACATCCACACAAATATTTGGACAGGACCAATTCTCAGTAGCATTATTCCTAACAACTAAAAGTGAAAACTACCCAAATTTCATCAACTGTTGAAGGAGAAACACAATGCGATAAATACAAAAATTAGCGGGGCATGGTAACGTGCACCTCTGGTCCCAGCTACTTAGGAGGCTAAGGTGGGAGGATGGCTTGACCCTGGGGGACAGAGGTTGCAGTGAGCCGAGATCCTGCCACTGCACTCCAGTCTGGTTGACAGAGCAAGACTCTTGTCAAAAAAATAAATAAATAATAATAACATTTTTTAAGAAAACACTTATTTTCCCATGGATTATATTAAGCGACAGTAATTTTTCCTTCTTTCTGATTTTTCCCTTTCGAATTTTTCTATAAATGGCCATACATTTCTTCTCTAACAGTCAAGAAAAAAACACTGAAACAAAATTCTTTTCAAAATGCCATAAAGTTAAAAGAAAATTTAGAAAAACATTTAAAATATTTTAGGATAAGGTGGACAATCTTAAAAAAGATAGAAACCCAAAAACCATAAAAGGAATGAAGAACACAGTTAGGTACATATATGTTAAAACTGCTATACAGAAAAGACAATCGGCCGGGCGCGGTGGCTCTTGCCTGTTATCCCAGTACTTTGGGAGGCCGAGGCCGGCGAGATCAGGAGATTGAGACCAACCTGGCTAACACGGTGACCCCGTCTCTACTAAAAATACAAAAAATTAGCCGGGCGTGGTGGAGGGTGCCTGTAGTACTGGCTACTCGGGAGGCTGAGGCAGGAGAATGGCATGAACCACAGGAGGCAGAGTTTGCAGTGAGCCGAGATCGTGCCACTGTACTCCAGCCTGGGCAACAGAGCGAGACTCTGTCTCAAAAAAAAAAAAAAAAAAAAAAAGAATAGCATATGAATAGACACATGACAGATTTAAAAAAAAAAAAAAAAAAACTGTAACATGGAATATAAATATAAAGCATCCTTAACATAGAAATATGTTCCATATCACTGGTATGGGGAAAAGAAAAATGAAAATTCCTCTTCCATGTACTGTGTTAGGAAAAACAACTGAATGATTATATCCAGAACAAATGAAGAAGATGTGGAGAATGAAAGTTCATAGATTCCAGGTAAGAGAATAAATTCTTTTTTTTTTTTTTTTTTTTTGAGACGGTGAGTCTCGCTCTGTCGCCCAGGCTGGAGTGCAGTGGCCGGATCTCAGCTCAATGCAAGCTCCGCCTCCCGGGTTCCCGCCATTCTCCCGCCTCAGCCTCCAGGGTAGCTGGGACGACAGGTGCCCGCCACCTCGCCCGGCTAGTTTTTTGTATTTTTTTAGTAGAGACGGGGTTTCTCTCCTGACTTCGTGATCCGCTCATCTCGGCCTCCCAAAGTGCTGGGATTACAGGCTTGAGCCACGGCGCTCGGCCCGAGAATAAATTCTTATAATATTTTTGTCATGTAAACTTATAGCACCATTAATCTTAAAATCCTCACATCTTTTGATACCAAGATTACTCTTGGTAATCTATCCTTATGAATATAAGAATATATACTGAAAGATGTTTATTGAAACACTTACAAAATTAAAACTATAAAACACTGCTAAGAGAAATTAAAGATGATGTAAATTAATTTTAAGGTATCAATTCTTCCCAAAGTCATCTACAGAACTGACATAATCCCAATCAAAATCCTGGAATGCATTTTGATAGAAATTCAAACTTTTACGGAAATGCAAAGGAACAGAATGGTCTAAATCGGTTATAAATAAATAAACTGAAAAAGATTAAAGTTTAAGAACTTATGCTTACCTGAGTTTAAGACTAATTATAAAGTTACAGCACTCAGGACACTGTGGTACTGGTGTAGTACTGGTGTGGAAATATAATTCACTGGAACAGATCATAGAATCCAGAATTAAGACCTAGATAAAGTCAATAAAAGATAAAACGATTTCAACCAAGGTGCCAGCAATTCGACAAATGATGCTTTAACAGTTAGATAGCCAAAAGCTTAAAAGAGGGAAAAAAAAACTGACCATATGCAAAAATTTATTCTAAATGGAATATAAACCCACATATAAGAACTAAATGTATAAAACTTCTCAGAAAAAAATAGAAAATCGAAGGTAACTTGACTTGGCAAAGATGTCTTAAATAGGACACAAGAAAATTCAAACTACTAAAGAGGGAAAAAAAATCAATACATCAGTTTATCAAAATTAAAATATTTTGCTCTTCTAAAGACACAATAAAAAAACTAAAGGCAAGCCAGAGAGTGAGAAAATACAAAACATATAACCTAGAACCTATGTCTAAAATATATAAAGAACTTTTACAACTCAATAGTAAAAAAAAAAAAAAAAAAAAAATCCAATTTAAAAATAGGTAAAAGATTTAGCAGCCACTTTACCAAAGAGGATTTATGGATGGAAAATTAGCATTTGAAAAAGATGCTTAATATCATTGTCACTAAGAAAATGCAAATTAAATCACACTAAGATAACACTTCACATCTGCTAGAATGGCTGAAATTAAAGGGCAACCATACCAAACATTGGTGAGGGTATAGTGTAACTGGAAAGGTCACAGACTGCAGAAGGAATTGTAAAATGGTACAAACACTTGGAGAACAGTTTGGAAGTTTCTTTAAAAGTTGAATATATACCATATACCTTCCACATGACCCAGGCAATCCACTTCCGAGCATTTACTCAAGATAAATGAAAATATATGTCCATGCAAAAACTTGTAGGAGACTGTTCACAGCAAGTCTACTTGTAACAGCCAAAAACAAAACAACCCAAATGTTTGTCAACACAATAAACAATGGAACCATAGAATAGTCATACCGCACAAAATGGAAACTATCCAACAATAAAAAGGAATGCTGTAATCCCAGCACTTTGGGAGGCCAAGGCAGGCGGATCACTAGAGGTCGGGAGTTCGAGATCAGCCTGACCAACATGGAGAAACCCCGTCTCTACTAAAAATACAAAAGTAGCCAGATGTGGTGACGCATGCCTGTAATCCCAGTTACTTGGAGGCTGAAGCAGGAGAATCCCTTGAACCCAAGAGATGGAGGCTGCGGTGAGACGAGGTCTTGCCATTGCACTCCAGCCTGGGCAACAAGACGGAAACTGCGTCTCAAAGAAAGAAAGAAAAAAAAAAGGAATGAAGCACTGATACTCATAAAAACATGGATGATTCTCAAAACAATTATGCTGAAACACAGAGGCAGAATATACAATATATGAATCCATTTGTATAAAATCCTAGAAAATGCCAATTAATCTACAGTAACAGAAAAATCAATGATTGACTTGGGTAAGGGGAGCGCAGGTTGGAGTGGGACCAAAGGAAACTTTTGAAGGTGATGGATGTGCTTATGATGTCGTTTATAGTGGTTTCATAGAGGATACATGTGTCAAATGTCAAATTGTACAATTCAAATATGTGGTTTGTTATATTTCAGATATACTTCACTAAAGCTATAAGACACACACATATACACACACATGCACAGGCACACATGCACAAGCTAAATGTTCATTAATGGAGGAAAAGAATAATTCATAGAGGACCTATTTTAATATTTGTAATTATTAATAAAAAAATTCTATTCGCTCTGATCAATAGGTTTAAGAATCCTGTTCAATTTGGAAGGAGGTCAGAGTAATATAAAAAAGATATTAAAATGATATCTTACATGTATACATGATTATGTGTTCGTATACAAATAGAGGAAAGTGTGACGGGTACATATCAAACAAATAAATCAGGAGATGGAACTGGAAAAAGAGTTCTAGGGGGTAAAAGGGTATTCACTTGACCCTCTGTTTTAGCTGACATGCTGTAAAGAGCTTATATTTCTTGTTAATTTCAAAAGGTTAGAAAAATTGAATGTATACCAAAGTGGTACAACAATTAAGTGATTCATCAAAGATAAATTTCGTTAGAAAAGCACCTCCATACCTTAACTCTCTTTATGTCTTTTGGTCTACACTAACATACTCTCACACACACACACACGCACGCAACAACTCACACACAACTCGGCATTAGGATCTCTCACACTCACACACACACCCTAGCATTAGGATCTCTTCCTAACACAATCCTAGCATATCTCACACACTCACACACACCCTGGCTTAGAATCTAATTCACACACACACCATGGCATTACGATCTCTTTCTCACACATACACTGGCATTAGGATTGTTCTCTCTCACACACACACACCCTAGAATTAGGATTTCTCTCACACACTCACACACAACCTGGCATTGGGATCTCTCCCTCACACACACATCCTAAAATTAGGATTTCTCTCACAGTCACACACACCCTAACGTTAGGATTTCTCACACACACACACACACACCCCCCCTGACATTAGGGTCTCTCTCACACACACACGCTGACATTAGGATCTCTCAGTCACACTCACACACCCTGATATTAGGATCTCTCACACACACACACCCTGGCATTAAGGTCTCCCTCACACACACACACACACACACACCCTGGCATTAAGGTCTCCCTCACACACACACACACACACACACCCTGGCATTAAGGTCTCCCTCACACACACACGCTGACATTAGGATCTTTCAGTCACACACACACACCCTGATATTAGGCACCCTGGCATTAAGGTCTCCCTCACACACACACACACACCCTGACATTAGGTCTCCCTCACACACACACACACACACACACCCTGGCATTAAGGTCTCCCTCACACACACATACACACACACCCTGGCATTAAGGTCTCCCTCACACACACACCCTGGCATTAAGGTCTCCCTCACACACACACACACACAACACCCCTGGCATTAAGGTCTCCCTCACACACACATACACACACACACCCTGGCATTAAGGTCTCACACACACACACACACACCCCTGGCATTAAGGTCTCCCTCACACACACACACACACATACATTAGGATTTCTCTCACACACACCCTGGCATTAGGGTCTTTCTCACACACACACCCTGACATTAGGATTTCTCACACTCACACACTCTGATATTAGGATCTCTCAGTCACACTCACACACCCTGACATTAGGGTCTTTTTCTCACACACACACCCTGACATTAGGATCTCTCAGTTACACTCACACATCCTGACATTAGGATTTCTCACACTCACACACCCTGGCATTAAGGTCTCCCTCACACACACACCCTGACATCAGGATTTCTCTCACAGTCACACACTCCCCGGCATTAGGATCTCTCACACTCACACACACCCTGGCATTAGGATTTATCTCACACTCACACAAACCCTGGCATTAGGATTTATCTCACACTCACACACACCCTGGCATTAGGCTCTCACACACACACACCCTGATGTTAGGATTTCTCTCACACTCACACACTTCCCGGCATGAGGATCTCTCACACTCACACACCCTGGCATTAGGGTTTCTCACACACACACACGCACCCTCGCATTAGGATCACTCGATCACACTCATATACCCTGGCATTAGGGTCTAACACACACCTACTTCCCCTGACAGGCATTAGGGTTTCTCACACACACTCACACACGGACACCCTGACATGAGGGCATTTTCTACCCACAGGATCTCTCACACTCACACACCCTGACATTAGGGTTTCTCACACACACACACCCTGGCATTAGGGTTTCTCACACACACACACCCTGGCATTAGGATCACTCTGTCACACTCACACACCCTAGCATTAGGGTCTCTCACTCACACACACACACCCTGAAATTAGGATCTCTCTGTCACACTAATACACCCTGACATTAGGGTTTCTCTCACATTCACACACCCTGGCATTAGGATCACTGTGTCACACACACCCTGGCATTAGGCTCTCTCTCACACTCACACACAGCTTGACACTAGGATCAGCCATCATTGACCCCGTATGCTGGGTGCTCCCCTCTCTGATAACTGCATTTTTCGAGGAAGGGCTCTGCTTCCAGGTGGGAGAGCTGAGTCTGAGCCGCCGCCGCCATTAGAGGTAGGGAGAACAGAGGCAGCCGAGGATCCCACCAGACTTCAGCTCCCAGCCCGCCCCTGGGAGGCCAAAGCCCCTGTGGGTCAGAGGAGAAAAGTGGGGAAGTACCATGGAAATCAATAGTACCTGGAGCAAGCTAACCATACATAAGCCGAGCTGGGGTTTACCAAAAATCTCTGCGGCGGGTCAGGCCTATCTTCCCGGAGCTGGAAAAATACCGCTAGGGCCCAAGATGGCGGGAAACTCGGGCCCTGTACCCACCCCCTCGTAATCCCGCAGCGGCCCCAGGGAGCATGTGCGGGCTTGAAGGCCGAGTGCGGCAGGGGAGGCCTGCAGCTGCGCAAAGCGTCCCGCCTGACGCTGTCCCTGCCTTCCTGAGGGCAGAGGTTGTATGCGGCCCGGTAAGGGTAGTGCCCACTGGGAGTTCTTGAAGCTGGTATTAGGCTCCAGGTGGGCAGCCTTACAGCCTTGTCTCTCAGGGACAGGCCATGGAGAGACTCTGGACGGGCTAATGTGGTGGACAGGATGTAGCCTTGTCATATGGGTGTGACACATTGGGGTGGTATCACCCCACTTCCTGGCTGTCCAAGGCTTGGAGATCATGCAGACAGATCTATCTTGCAACTACCAGGATAGAAACTCAGGAGTCCCCAGTGAATTAGTGAAAAGAATGTCTATTTATTGAGCACCAGTTAATCAGATATTTATTTAAGTTATTGCATTTAATTCTATTTGTCTATTTTGGAGACTCTTGAATTGGGTCCGTGGATTCGATGGTATTAAAGTATATAATGTTAATTTCCTGACCCCCGTGGGTATGTTAGGGTTATGTAGGGAAAAGTCCTTGTTTATAGGAAATAGACAAAGTAGTGGGGGTTATTGGGCATAATGCCTGTAGTTTACTTTCAAATGGGGAGGTGACATGTTCTTTCTACTCTTCTTGCAACTGTTCTGTAAATCTGTAATTTTAAAATAAAAACTTTATTTGAAAAATTACACTAGTCTCATAAAATGAGCCGCACAACTCTATTTTTTTGTGTTCGGCAGCAATTTATATGACATTATATATAGGAAGAACAGAAAGTAACTGTCCCTTGAAAAATTAGAAACTCAACTATATTAAGTCATCTGGGTAGGTATTTTGGGGGAGGCAAAATCCCAGCACTTTGGGAGGCCAAGGTGGGTGGATCACCTGAGGTCAGGAGTTCAAGACCAGCCTGGCTAAAGTGGTGAAACCCTGTTGATGAAACCTTGTAAAGTGGTGAAACCCTGTAAAATACAAGAATTACCCAGGTGTGGTGGCACACACTTGTAATCCTAGCTACTTAGGAGGGTGAGGCAGGAGAATCGCTTGAACCCAGGAGGTGGAGGGTGCAGTGAGCCGATATCACGCCACTGCACTCCAGCCTGAGTGACAGAGCGAGACTCCGTCTCAAAACAAACAAACAAAAAAGTCTTCATTGCCTATATTTATTATTGTTTGTTACCCTGAAGTGTAAATTCCCCTGAAACACTGAACAAATAAGCAGCTGTTTAAAATAGTAGCATCGTGAAGCCTTCCTTTGTAGGGCCATTGTGTCTTTTTCTATATTATTCAAATTTATGTGAGACACAAAGCACAGCAGTAGAAATGGAGTATTTTGGTGCATGTAGGGCTGTTGATAATTAGACACAACGTGGAGTTGACCATGAGTAGAGTTGCCAGATTTAGCAAGTAAAAATACAGAAACCCAGTTAAATTTGAATTGCAGATAAATAACAATTTTTTAGTATGAGTATGTTCCAGGTATACTAAAACACTGAAAAATTATTAGCTTCTGAAATTCAAATTTAATGGGTCATTGTATATTTTATCTGGAAACTCTAGAAAACATAAGGACATTGTTTTCTTCCATCTCTTCAACATTTTTAAACAATACAATGTACTCAAGGGAAAGTTCTGTTAGAGCAAATCCAAAAATGTAAGTAAGAAGTCTTAAGGTACTTAAAACTCGAAATAAAGAGGTACTTTATTTCATTGAGGCTGCACACTCAAACTCCAAGGTTTTGTAGAAATGAACTCATTATAAAATTGAAACTTCATTGATCTGGCTGGGCACAGTGGCTCACGCCTGCAATCCCAGCACTTTCGGAGGCCAAGGTGGGCAGATCACTTAAAGTCAGGAGTTTGAGACCAGCCTGGCCAACATGGCAAAACCCCATGTCTACTAAAACACAAAAATACAAAAATTAGCAGGGCATGTTGGTGCACGCCTGTAATCTCAGCTACTCGGGAGTTTGAGGCACAAGAATTGCTTGAACCCAGGATGCAGAGGTTGCAGTGAGCCGAGATCACACCACTGCACTCCAGCCTGGTGACAGAGCAAGATTCTGTCAAAAAAAAAAACAAAAAAAAAAAACCTTCATTGACCTGTACACTGAAGATGTGTGCACTTTGTATATATTTATGTTATACCTCATTGAAAAAAGAGTTTTGAAAAAGTATCTTAAAATTAACAGTATGTTTTCTGAGTATATGTGTTAAATAAGGCATATCTAAGTGAAATAATAACACATATAATTTTTTTAGAGTCTTTTTGTTAAGCTTCCCAGCAACTAAGATTGTAGACAATTCTAATGGCTAAGTAGAAAATCATTTTTCAAGTCAGGTAGTCTCTAATTGTAGTGCTTTATTTTTTTAAAAAAAGATTGAAGAATCTAGGCAAGTACCCAATTATCAGTAAATTAATCATCAGTCATTACAGATAGAGCATTAGGGGTATGAGAGCAAAATGTTTAAGAACCACTAAGTTATACATTCTCTTGGTAACCTGAACTTTTCCCCTTATTTATCATAATCTATAAATACATGCCTATTGATATGATTATTTGATGTGTGTTTCTCCAACATCAAGTCTCATGGAAATAATACTAAGCATATTGTTTATCCACAGTGAATCTAAGTCAAAGATTGAATAAGCAAGTGGATTACTGTGCAAGTGGTATTTGCAGTCCTAGGAGTAGTTGAGATCATGCAGAAACAGATAAACAGAGAAGAGGATGGAACGCTGGAAAACAGCAAAAGATAAACAACTCCTTTGAGTACAAAAACCATCATTTGCGCAACTTTTTCCCTTTTTCCCTTTTCCTTTCCTGCTTTGTCCCTAGAGAGCATAGTGTTTTACACACAGAAACAATTTCAATGTTAAAATAAACTTTCTTCCCCAAAGGTGGTCTAAGACACAGAATACGTAATTACTGTTATGAGTGTTCTTTTCAGGGAGATAGTTACCTTAGAAGACTGCACCTTGTTGTCTTCACTGTCTTGTAGAAGAAACAGATGTGAAATACACAAGATATAGGTAGTCCCATAGCCCCTTCAAAGAAGTTACGAGTGATCTTTCCTCCTAGCCTGACATCAAAAAGTTAATTTTTTTGCTATCACTCAGTTTAATAAATCATCTCTGAGTGCATCATACACAATCATGTCACATGTTCTAGTCATCGGTAAGAATGTTTTCCTTCTAGTTCCCATTTCCTCTAATATGCTAAGATCAAGTCCATTTTTTCTGTGTTTCTTCCACTCACTTTATAAAACTTTAGCTATAAATAAATTAATATTGATGACTTGCTCAGATAGTCCCTATCTAGTTGGACTTGGTTTTCTATCTTGTCAGTTTTGTATGTGCCACTGGGAGGCAGCATGAACTTGCCTACTGATAATCTCTCTTGATGCCTGTACATCTGCAGTCATCCTGTTACTTTTTAAAGAAAGATGTCTTTTTTATTTAAGATGTAATTAAATCTCACCTTTTTTAAAAATAATACTCAGTGATAATGGGACGTGGGGAAGCAGAGATCATCATAGGCTTGTGTTAGAATGTTAATTAGGGCAATTTGAAAATTACTTATCTGAAACCTTAAAATTGTTTATGTCCTTTGCTCTGGCATTCCCCTTCCCCACACTCACTCTCCCCTTCCCAGCAATTTCTCTTTATGAAATTATTGAGATTGTGAGCAACGACTTAGCTACAGGGACATTCAGTACAGCATGCTCATACAAACATCAACTAGAAACAATATAAATGTCCAACAAGAACACATTCTGGTCATATAATAGATAGCTCTGCGGCTGATAAAAATATTATTGAAATTTTTCTGAAAATGTGGTATACATATTACCATATATGGTCTACAAAACCATTGTAAGTGGGACATGAAAAGGAAGCATGTCTCCCTTTCACTGTATCTCTTATCTGGTCCCAGAAACAGTGTCCCGGCTGTGTGGCCTCCCTCCTAGACAGGCAGGAGGCTATGGCTTCCCATACACACCCAGGCTCTTCGCTTCCCCAGCCTCCTCTAGGACTTCCTTGTCCTATTCCCTCTCCAAGGCCCAGGCTTCATCCCACTCCCTTTATTATTTTTTTTTTAAATAAAGAAAGCTGTGAAACAATGTCATCTCCATCTGAAGACAACAACAAATCCAAATAATCATTAATTTATTTGTTAGATTTCTCAGCAATATTTTGGAGCTTTTATTATAAAGGTTTTGCACATTTTGACAAGCTTTTTCTTTTTCTTTTCTGAGACAGGGGCTCACTCTGTCACCTGGAGTGCAGTGGTGTGATCATGGCTCACTGTAACCTTGACATCCTGGGTTCAAGTGATCCTCCCACCTCAGCCTCCCAAGCAGCAAGGACTACAGTCACGTGCCACCACACCTGGTTAATTTTTAATATATTTTTTTAAGAGATGGGGGTCTAGCTATGTTGCCCAGGCTGGTCTCAAACTCCTGGGCTCAAGAGATCCTTCTGCCTCCACCTCCCAAAGTGCAGGGATTACAGGGATGAGCCACCGTGCCTAGCCTCCAATCCCTTTCCTTCCCACACAGCTCTTTCTGGTTCCCCAGCACAGCCCTCCAGGTGGTCTGGCAGCCAGTCAGCTCCACCCTCATTGCCCTCAAGCTCCTTTTCTTAGTATTTCCTGAAACCCCCAGCTCTGCCCTTTCCCCTAAGCTCCTGTCTACCTTCTTGTCCTGTTACGTGATTGCCATATCCCTTAGAGAAAACCTGTCCTAATTGCTTTTTTTTTTTTTTTTGGAGACGGAGTTTTGCTCTTTGTTGCCCAGGCTGGAGTGCAGTGTAGCGATCTCGGCTCACTGCAACCTCTGCCTACCGGGTTCAAGAGACACTTGTGCTTCAGCCTCCCCAATAGCTGGGATCACAGGCGCCCACCACCACACCCAGCTAATTTTTGTATTTTTAGTAGAGACAGGGTTTCACCATGTTGGTCAGGCTAGTCTCAAACTCCTGACCTCAGGTGATCCGCCTGCCTTGGCTTCCCAAAGTGCTGGGATTACAGGCGTGAGCCACCTCGCCGGCCCCTCCTCACTCCTCTCCTCCTGCCTCCCTTTTGTCCCTGGAAGTCCCCAGTTTCTTCTGTATGCCATTGCTCCACCCTTAGCTTCAGCACTCCCTTCCCCAAGCCTACAAAATAGACTTCTTTTATCTATTCTGGCCCTTTTATTTTCTACTCCTATTTCTTCTTTATAGCCCTCCTTACTTCTAACCAAAGCTTCTTTGCCATTTAATATGTTTTGCAAGTAGAGCTTCCCCAAATATCTTGTTTAAGAAATAATCATAAACATCATCTAGATATATTCCCAACTCAGTAGTGAGGATAAAGTGTTTACCTTTTCATAACAATAGTCACAAATATGTGGCAGTCAATTTCTTTCTGTAAATGTATAGGAGCTAGTTAAATTCCTAGTTCAGAATGTATAAAATTGGTGAATTTCCCAAGGAGAAATTAAAAAGTAGTTAATATTTCCTATGAGTTCTATGATTTAGAGAATAGTTGGGAAATGAGAAATAAGATAAAATACAAGTAAATGTTTTTCTAAGTTCATTTAAATTCGATCCTAAATCTCACTTGAAATTCATTGTGATCTTTGTGGAGAAGAATTCTTTTAGAAATTGGAAATTAAACTGTAAAAAATAATATATGTTGTTGGTTCATGGTTCATGTGTATTAGAGCAATATAATGTCTCTTATCAAGAATTGCATTTAGTATGGAACATCATTTATTAATGTCATCCAGTCATGGGTCACATTATTACTGATGAAACAGAAAAGCAAGTCCCTTACATGCTATTCTCAAAGTCTTCTAAAAGTGTTAAGGTAAATTGAATAAAATCTACATTTTATGTATTTGAAATATAGCAATGAGTAGCCAAAAAGATATACATAAGTGTCTGGCAAATATGTGAAAAAAAAAGTTTTTAGTAATATGGATACACATCAACTTTGGCCACATATCATTACCTTAAGTCTCGCAAGAAGAATTTTGAACATTTTTATCTACCATTGTCAAAGATTGACTAGTTCTATATACCTTAACTTTCTAGATTTCTGAACCTTATTTCTTTAAAACACAAACCTTTATTTTAAGCATTTCAGCTAGAATTTCTGTAAAATTGATTATATTTTATACACATCCTGTCTTCTTAAATGCTCACACCTGTAATCCCAGCACTTTGGGAGGCTGAGACGGGCGGATCACGAGGTCAAGAGATCAAGACCATCCTGGCCAACATGGTGAAACCCTGTCTCTACTAAAAATACAAAAATTAGCTTGGCGTGGTGGTGCGTGCCTATAGTCCCAGCTACTCAGGAGTCTGAGGCAGGAGAACCACTTGAACCCGGGAGGCGGAGGTTGCAGTAAGCTGAGATCGCTCCACTGTACTCCAGCCTGGGCGACAGAGCAAGTCTCCGTCTCAAAAACAAAACAAAACAAAAAAAACAGTTTAACTTTTACTGGATAGTTCAAGGTCTTCATTGTGATTTTCTATTATGGTACAATGGAGGCCAAGGAAGGAACTGCTAACCCCATGCTCAGCGGCCTGAGGAAGTAACAAATGTTCTTATGTCTGCTTTTTATTGTTTTGTTATCATAACAGTAAAAAACACCATCTGCATCTAACTGCTTTCTCTACTATTGAGAAACACTACTCCGTGGGTCTCTTCAATGCCTAGATGTCTTAGTGGGTTATGCCAAGGATGCAAGGCCCTGACCACTCTTTATCTAGAATATTTCTCATGGCCATTTCCAGTGAGCAGCGTTGAGAAATGCTGTAAGCTCTCCTTTCAGCCACGGCTGCTGTCAGTGGTACATTTTCTAGGGTCCACATTTGTCTCCCACGACACAACCCATGTTTGTGCAAGCATAGGTCTAGGACCACCTAAGCTGCCCTGCGGAACTGGTGCTCCAGAAACCAATGCAACCAAGTTTGCGCTCCAGCTACTGCTTTCACTGTGGGTAATTGTTTTTGACTCTAACTCAGGAGGTCTTCTATCTTCTGTCAGCATCCATGACATTGTGGCAAGCTGACTTGTTAGCTTGCAACAGAGTAAAATCTCAGACCCCTCACAGTTCTTGTAAGCTACCTTTCAATGTGTTGTTTAATTTATGCTTTAGCACACATGTATTAATTATGTATGCCTCTAGAAATATGTAAGATCCAAGGGGAATATAAAGTGGACAATAGTTGGAGCCTCCCTTAAGAAGCTTTCCCTGGTGAGGAATGCAGACACTCAAACAGATTTTGTAACAAAACATGATTGATATTAAAGTCATGGAGATGGGAACCAGAAGGTCAGGGATAACTTTCTGGAGGAGGAAACAATTAAGTCTTTAAGGATGAGGACTTGACCAGGCAGAGACAAAGGACATAGAGGAATGTTAGAATAATATAAACCAAGGAGAAACACCATATAAAATGTACACACTAATTTTGAGATGCCTCTTGATATCAGAAGGGTTAAAATGCGAAGGAAAAGAGTCTCTTAGAATTAAGCAATTAGCATAATTTAAAATAATTGCTGGTGACACATCTGTGAAATAACATATAATTAAGTGTCTATTCCTCAAAAAACTGGAATACTATTTAAACAAATTGAATCATTATCTAGAACTAAAACTCTTGGTGATGTCAACATACTTTAGAGGAAGAGGAGCATAGATAAGCATGAAGTTAAAGTCTCTTACAAGAATTATCTTACTTGGTGTGATGAAGCTATGTATTATTAACTGGACATTATAAGAAAATATAAGTATAAATAGGTTTATTTAAAATGTAAAGTTACAAACCCTATGGGCAAAAAAAGTTAAAATTCAGCTATATGTGACTTGCAAAATATACACTAAGAAAACACCATATGCAAGATTGAAAACGAAAGGATAAAAAGTATATACCATATGTACCCATTATCTATTGCCACGATAATCCTGTATAACAAAAACCACATGAAAAGTAAACATTTATGTGATGCCCACATCTGTAGGTTAGATGGGGTCATCTGATGGGTTATCAATGGATTAGCTTTGCTCTCTCATGTATTTGGGGGTGTGGCTAGCTGGTTCAGCTCTTCCTCACATTTCTCTCATCATACAGCAGGCTAGCGTGGGCTGGTACACATGGCAGTAGCCAGGTTCCAAGAGACAGTAGGAGTAAGTGCACAGTCCTTTTAAGGGACAGGCTCAGAACTGGCACATCATCATTCCAGAAAATTCTATTGGCTAAAGTAAATCACACGACCAGCCCAGATTCAAGGAGCAGGGAAACAAACTCCTATACTTAATGGTAAAAATCTGCAGGTGATCTGCAAAATGTGTGGATACAGGGAAGAATAAAGGATTAGAGATGTTTTTGAAGTTAATCTTCTACACCATGCAAATTCTAATGGCGATAAAGTGGGTTTAGCCATGTTAATATCAGCCAAAAACAAAAAGATGATAATGGAACAGTCCTTTACTCTGACCACCATATTTAAAACCACAACCTCTCTTCTGCTCCCTCCAGTTCCCAAGCACCCTTCATCTGTTTTGCATTTTCTTTGTTCCATAGCACCTATAATAATATAATTTACTTATGATGTTTATTTTTTTAGTATATGTTTCCCCTGGAAGAATATAAACCCACTAGGGCAGGATCTTTGTACTTTTTGTTCACTAGTATTTCCCATCTACCTAGGGCAGTGCCTTATATGTGGTAGTTATCCTGAAAGTATTTGTTGAATAAATTAATACACCAAGAAGATATCAAAATTATTAATATATAATTGTGGTGGTATCTTAGATTACTGCTTCCAATTCTTTACTCTCCCCATGTAAGAGAATTATATATTCATCCCCTTTACCATATAACTTTGTAGTGCCACCCTTGAGACAGGGTTAATTTGCCAGCCCTGATAATGTTGAGCTTAATCATGTGATTTATCTCAGCCAACGGGGTGTAAACAGAAGTAACATCTACCAGAAGCTTTAAACATGCTTTTGTGGTGTGGTTTTCTCTCTAATAAATTCCCATCTTGAGAAGAACAGGCTCTGAGCAGTCACTGGTCCTGGAGTTAACAGAATATGGAATAAACCTGACCCTACCCAGCAGGATAAAGCACAGCCACCCCAGCTGACCTACAGAGCTTTCAGCAAGAAATAAATGCTTTTTGGAAGCCACTGAGATTCTGGAGTTCTTTATTATTTCATATGGCACTGGAAACTTAATATAGCACAAAAACGTAATAGTAAAACTTCTAAGCAGAGAGCAAAATCTGAAAACTACATGAGAAATTGACAAGTCAGATCATGGTAAAAAATTTTAACATACCTTTATCAGAAATTGATACATCTAAAAGGCCAGCCATGGTGACTCATGCCTATAATCCCAGTACTTTGGGAGGCCTAGGTGGGCAGATCACCTGAGGTCAGGAGTTCGAGACCAACCTGGCCAACATGACAAAACTCCATTGCTACTAAAAATACAAAAATTAGCCAGGTGTGGTGGCAGGTGCCTGTAATTCTAGCTGCTCAGGAGGCTGAGGCAGGAGAATCGCTTGAACCCGGGAAGCAGAGGTTGCAGTGAGCTGAGATCATGCCACTGCATTCCGGCCTGGGCAGAGAGCAAAACTCCATCTTAAATAAATAAATAAATAAATAAATGAAAGAAATTGACACATCTAAATGGTAAAATAATTGGTATGGTTGTAGTAAGTTTGACTAAATGTGGTCCATTAGATATATAAATGCAACACTGCACCTAACATAGAATATGCATTCTTTTCAAATATATATGGGACAATATAAAAAGCAATCAAATAGTTGTTCACAAAAATTTCAACAATTTGAAAAAAAAAATAGTTTCACACAGCACATTATCTGAACTTACCAAATTAGAAATAATAAAAGGCATTTTTTAAAAATATTTTGAAACTAAAACTACATCCCTAAGTAACTCATGGAACATAACTCATGAAACGAAGTCACAACGGAAACTTTAAATGATTTCAAACTGAATTGAAAGTGCAACATACAAACACATGTAGAATTGTGGAACAGTGAATGCAGTGCTTAAATTCCTAGCCTTCATAACATTTAATATCCCTTTTTTAATTACACTTATTTTTAAAATACATACATTTATATTAAATGAGTTAAGTTTTCAACTCAAGAAGGCAGATAAAGAACAAGGAAAACTGAAAAAAATTGCAGGGAGAATTTCACTTTCAGCCATGATAGACAAATAGGAATGGGATTTATCCTAACATCTTAAATAACTTGAAAAGGAGATAAAATATGAAACAGTGGTTTTTAGACATCAGAAAACAGGCAGTGCTGGACAGTGATCCCAAAGAGAAGGGAAACAAATAAGGTAAGCCTTATGATTGCCCGAGCTCACTGCCTGAAGAGAATTTCCAGACTACAGTGCAATGAGGAAAACAAAACAGAGTCCAGCAGCCTTGCTGACTTAAGAAGACAGAATTCAGAATTTTAGGAGGTCAGGAGATACACACAGACAGCATCAGAGATCTGCAATAGGGTTCCCCTCTATGTCTTTGCATAAGTGTAGATCTACACATACATGCAAGGAAGTTACCTAATGCCAAAGAAAGAGCCATCAGAAAGGAATAGGTGCAACAATGCTCACAGCTCACTTCTCATTAGGAGTAGTCCATGCTCAAACCAACAAGAAAGAAAGACTCCCTAATACTTGGAGCATCAGACAGAATCCTCAAAAAGGTATTGCCTCAGTAATGGGAGCAAATTAACCCTAGACTAAATCTGCTTTGGATTTACCTAAGACTTAAAAACAAGCTTTAAAAACTAATTCATTTCAACTAACTTAACTGAATCTCAGAATAAACCCCAAAAATATCTAAAGAAATAAAATCCAGCAACCATCAGTGACCAGAATCCAATGGCAAATCACCAGTTTATGCAAGCAGGCAGGAAAATACTACCCACAGCAAGAGGGGGCAAAAATCAATCAATCAATCGCAGAAATGGCAGGGATGATAAATTTAACAAATAAGAATGTTAGAACAGCAAAATCAACTCCACACTTTAAGAAGATAGAGAAAAACATGAACACAAGGAAGATATAAGTAAGACTCAACTTGAATTTTAGGAGTGAAAATATAAGATGTGAAATGAAAAATTTACTAAAAATAATTAGCACACTAGACACTGCAGAACCAAAGAGTAATTTACTTTGAAGGTGTAGCAACAAATACTATCCAAAATGAAAGAGTGAAAACAATGGGACAATGTCAAAGAGGAAGGAAACAAAAGCACTTGAAGAAATAATGGCTGAAATTTTAAAAACTTGATGAAAACTATAAAACTTCAGATCCGGAAATCTCATTGAAATCTAAGCAGGACACATGAAGAAAATCACACCAATACACATCACAATCAAATTGGTGAAAACCAATAATAAAGATGAAACCTTAAAAGAAGCCAGAATCGGGCTTGGGGCATTACATGTACAGCAGAACAAAGGAAAGAATGAAAGCAACTTCTCATCAGAAACCAGACAGACTTTAAGACAATGCTGTGACATCTTTAAAACATCGAAAGAAAAAACTGGCAACCAAGAGTTATATACAAAGCAAAAATATCTGTCTTTCAAAAATGATAGCTAAGTAAAGACTTTCATTGACAAACAAATGCTGAGAAAATCATCATCCAGAAAGAATTTTAATTTTTTCCCACTACAAGAAATACTAAGGGTAGTTCTTCAGGCAGAAATTAAATGACACCAAATGGAAATGTGGATATACACAAAGAAAGAAGACTTTTGAAAATTATTAATATATAAAATAACCATTAAATAGTTTTCTCATTAAAATAAAACTTTAAGAAGTTATTGTTTAAAACCAAACCAAAAGTGAATGTATACTGTATTAGAAGTAAGTTTTACAATAGCAAGAGCACAAAGGATAGAAGAGGGAAATGAAAGTATACTGCTTTAAAATTCTTACGCTGGATGGAAAGTGGTACTTTTTTTTTTTTTTTTTTGAGATGGAATCTTGCTCTGTCGCCCAGGCTGGAGTGCAGTGGCGCCATCTCAGCTCACTGCAAGCTCTGCCTCCCAGGTTCATGCCATCCTCCTGCCTCAGCCTCCCTAATAGCTGGGACTACAGGTGCCCGCCACCACGCCCAGTTAATTTTTTTTTGTATTTTTAGTAGAGACAGAGTTTCACCATGTTAGCCAGGATGGCCTCAATCTCCTGACCTCGTGGTCCGCCCAACTCGGCCTCCCAAAGTGCTGGGATTACAGGCGTGAGCCACCGCGCCCGGCCGGAAAGTGGTACATTTTGATTCAGTGTCCAACTATAAATAGTTCACAATGTAATTGTAAACCCTAGAGAAAAATCTAATAGATATCCAAGACTGGAGATAAAAATGAAATTATTAAAAAAAAAAATCAGCTTAACAAAAAAAAGGCAAGAAAATGGAGAAGAGGGAAAAGATATAGAACATAAGAAACAAATAGCAGATGGTAGATAAAAACCTAACCATACTAATCACATTAAATGTAAGTGGTATAAATAGTCAATTAAAGACACAGTTTGTCAGATTGGATTAAAAAGCAAGAATCAATTGTATGTTGTCCAAAAGAAACCCACTTTAAATATAAATACACAGACAGGTTAGAAGTAAAATAAGAGAAAAATAAATTCCATGCCCATACAATCCAAAGAAACTTTGAATAGTCATAGTAATATCAAATGAACTAGATTTCAGTGCAAGGAATATTACCAGAGAGAAACAACATGAATACATAATGACATAAGGTTCATTCATTAAGAAGATATAATAGTCTTCTATGTATACGCAAATAATAACAGATTCAAAACATCTGAAGCAAAAAAAGTGTTAAAACTGAAAAGATAAATGGAAAATTTCACAATTATAGTTAAAGATTTTAAGTGTAGACCAAGGAAAAAGAAAATCAGTAAAGGTGTAAAGACTTGACCAATATTTTCAATTAACTTGAAATTGACATTAAATAAAAATGTCACCTAACAATCTTTGTAATTGCACACAAAACATGTGCCAAAATAAATCATATTCTTAGCCATAAAACCAGTCCGTACAGATGTAAAGAATTCAAGTCATACAAAGTATGTGCTATGACCACAACAGTTAAATTAGAAATCAGTAACAAACAGATATATAGAGAAACCCTAAGTATTTGAAAATTAAACATACACTTCTAAATAACTAAGGGTAAAAGAAGAAATCACAAGGGAAATAGAAAATATATTGAACCAAATGGAAATTAAAAGGCAGTGTATCAAAATTTCCTTCTACATGTTAGCATTGAACAACTGGAAAAACAACATATGTTAGCACTGAACAACAGGAAAAACTAATTTTAAAAATTATCTATAATATCATCATAAATATGGGCCAGGCGTGGTGTCTCATGCCTGTAATCCCAGCACTTTGGGAGGCCAAAGTGGGTGGATTGTTTGAGGTCAAGAGTTTGAGACCAGCCTGGCCAACATGGTGAAACCCTATCTCTGCTAAAAATACAAAAATTAGTGAGGCATGGTGGCGCTTGCCCAACTACTCAGGAGGCTGAGGCAGGAGAATCTCTTGAAACAAGGAGAGGACGTTGCAGTGAGACTTGCAGAGACTCCATCTCGAAGAAAGAAGAAAGGAAGGAAGGAAGGAAGGAAGGAAGGAAGGAAGGAAGGAAGGAAGGAAGGAAGGAAGGAAGGAAGGAAGGAAAGAGAAAAGACAATGAAATACTTAGAGAAAATACATTCAATACCTGTACACTGAAAATTATAAAATGTTCCTAAGGGAAATGTTTAAAGACCTAAATAGATGATGACATAGTCAATGCTATGGATCTGATAGCTTAATACTGTTAAGATGTCAGTTCTCCCAAAATTGATCTACAGAATTAACACAATCCCAATCAAAATCACAATTGGCCTGGTTTTTTTGTTTTGTTTTGTTTTGTTTTCTGAGACCTAGGCTCACCCTATCACCTAGGCTGGAGTGCAGTGGCATGATCTCTCACTGCAACCTCGGCCGCCCAGGTTCATGTAATTCTCCTGCCCCAGACTCCCGAGTAGCTGAGATGACAGGTGCCTGCCACTGCCCCCGGCTAATTTTTACAGTTTTTAGCAGAGACAGGGTTTCACCATTTTGGCCAAGCTGGTCTTAGAACTTCTGACCTCGTGATCCACCCCCCTCGGCTTCCCAAAGTTCTGGGATTACAGGTGTCAGCCACCACGCCCGGTCACAATCGGCCCTTTTAAAAGAACAAAATTGTTAAGATTTGCCCTACCATATTTCAAGACGTCCTCAACAGTCACATAATCAACACAGTGATTTATGTAGAGACACATAGATTCATGGAACAGAATAGTCAATTTTGACAATGGAATACTAGTTAGCACTTAAACAACAACAACAACAACAACAACAACAAAAAACTCAAACTATGGATACATGTAACAACATGGACATAACTCAAAAACATTATCCAAACTGAAGCAACCATACACAAAAGCTAAAATACTATTCATTTATGTTCATATGAAGTCTCAGGAAAAGCAAAGCTATAATAATAGAAAGCAGATTCGTAGTCGCCAAGGCTCAGGGAGAGAAACGAGGGAATTAACTGCAAAAAGCCATGAGGGAACTTTCTGAGCTGCTAGAATGTTCTGTATCTTTATTGTGTCGGTGATCATACTACTGTATACATTTGTCGAAGGTCACTGAATTATACACTTAAAATTGGTGAATTTTATTGTATATAAATTATGTTTCCATAAAACTGAAAAAATAAAGATGGAACCAATAAACATAGAAAAGTACAACAAGAATTCATGAAACAGAAAAATAAAAGAAAGTTTTATCTTTGATAAAACTAATAAAGTGGACAAACCTCTACAGGACTTACCAAGAAAAGGAAAGGCAAACTAAAAATATTACGAGGAAATATTGCTACAGATAAGGTTGAGTGAATGCTATGAACACAAAAGAGGAAAAGCCCTCTCAGTAGGGTCATGTGGCTTAGTCATATGATGGACTGCTGTTCTGCAGTTAAAATGAATGAACCGAATCTATGTGCATCTAAAAATCATGGAAACATACCTTTAAAATAAAATACAAATTGCAAAAGGATACACACAATTGTATTGATTTGTGTAGATGTTAAACAAACAATAGTAAATATTGTTTATGCAAGCATACATATATAGAAAAAAATTTAATATGTGAGATTTAGAATGCCAGTTTACCAACTTCAAGATATAGGTTTCCTCTGGAAGGAAGAAAACCTGAAGGAATGAGAGATAGGGATACAAAAGGGAACCTTGGCTATATCTTTATTGTTTTATTTCATTTGTGTTATAAAGAAACTGGCAAAAAGACAGAGCTGAAGGCAAAAAAAGCAAAACAGTATTATCTTTTAGGCATTTTGGTCAGTAATTGTCTGTTATATTACTTTTGGTATATTTTAAATGTTTCATAATTTGAAATAATTTGAGGGTTGATAAAAGCCAGCCATTACTATAAACTTCTGAATACTGATCATATATGTGAATAATCTCACAATTGACATAGCTACTAGATTTATAGACAAGAGCCAATACATTTTAGTTTTATCAGTAAGCTTTATCGGAAGTATTAACAAATTGAGAATTATATTGGTAGATCCTTAGTTACAATTATTTACTGATTCCTGAAGAAGGCCAGAGTTAACACTAGTATCCAAGAGATAATTTCAACACGTCACTACATGGCAGATATTAAAGGCCATATCATGATTAATTGTTTCTAAGGGTGAATGAGTGCCCTGTGATCCCATCCTTGCAAATGAGGTCAGAGAAATGCCTGTGCTTAGAAAAGAGTCAATGTGATGAAAATCCAACCAAGAATTAATTGTACCATGTCCTTCCTATATCTTAGCATTTATCACTTTGAATCATAATTGCCTGTCTGCTTGTATGCTTGGCACACAATAAATAATTAACTGGCTAACTACTCTCCAGGAAAGTAAGTTCCATGAGTAGAGGGATTGTGTCTATTTATCCCTAGCTCCTAATATGGTGGACCTCGCGTGGAGTAGGCACCAGCAAACATTTTTTGAATGGCTGTAGGGGGAGATAAGATGCTGCTACTTCCATAAAAATTTCCTAGATCTTCATCTGAAAAGATCCTTCCTCTCAAGTTTATAACTCTTCTTAGAATGTTTGACATGTTTCTTGTAGTTACTTATATTTATGCATCATTTCCACAACTACATCGTATTTCCTTTCAAGTTTCTTGAGAGCAGGGAATATTTCCTTTATGTAATTTATTACAGAATGATGGAAAGTGGAAAGCAGATGAAAATCTTAAACCTAAAATTAATTCATTTAAACACTTTTCTAAATTCAGTGGAATTATACTGACCTTAAAGTAAGCAACTTTGAATCATTTAAAGTGAATTTCACTTGCATGCATTAAGTTATTTGGTAGCAACGAAATGGACTATAATATGTCATGCCATGCCACCTACAGGGCTAGCTGCTTGTTTACTCAGCGATTACCTGTTAAACCCTAACGAACAAAGACAGCTGCCAAACATTTTCTAGGTCATTTGTTCTGTTTGTAAACAGAAAGTGTACAATATTTAACAAGTTGTAATCATTTGCAAACGAGATTTATGCAGAATGAAAGAATTACAAAAGAGAAGAGGGAAATGAATGCAAGTCTTAAGTGCTTAATGACCCCATTAATTGAGAGGGAGGTAATTGGAGAAATTAAACAGAAGAGGTAATGGCCTTAGAGTTATTAACCTATTCTGAGAGTACTGCTGATGCTTACCAGGTGGTTTTCTTCTAAACTGAAAGTTGAGAGTCAGTGTACCTTAATACAATAGTTCTTGAATCTGGCCAATCCTAAGAATCACCTGGAAAGCTTTTGAACAACACAAGTCCCCTGAGATCCTCTTCTTACTTTCTTAATCAAAATCTTCGGGGTGGGGCTCAAGCATATGGATTTTTAAAAGCTGGTCAGGTGATTCTTTAAATTTTTTTATAAAAAGCAGGCTCAGTTTAGACATCATTGCTTTAGAACAAGGTTTTTCAGCCTTGGCACTGCTACAAACAGGAGGCATAGAAATACTAGGTAGAAAAGGGTGGGGTCCCTGGCAAGCGTTCTGCCCTCAAACCTGGGCCTGCAGCCCCAAACGAGAACTTCACAACCCTGTTTTCACGCCTGAATTTTGCCTTTTCAAAAACCACTCTGGCCCACCACACCCCTAACCCTGTACCCATAAAAAGCCCAAACTCCAATGGCAGAGGAGCAGAGCAGTGCGGCAGAGAAGGAGAGAAGAGAAGAAGCATCTGAATGTCTGCACATCAGAGACTATGGTTGGAGAGGAATTTGGCCGTCCCAGGCTGAACTCCAGGGGAAGATTATCTTTCCACTCCATCCCATTTCCAGCTCCCCATGCCACTGAGAGCCACTCCCATCGCTCAATGAAATTCTCCGCATATACCACCCTTCAATCTGCTCATGTGACCTGATTCTTCTTGGACACTGGACAAGAATTTGGGACACACTGGGTGTGGGAACCCAAAAAGGCTGTCACACTGACACTTCACTGAGCTGTTTAACATTTAGGCCACCAGTGGATGGCAAAGCTAAAAGACCATTGTTTGTAGTACATGCCCTCTGGGGTTTTAGAGGTTGCTGACAACCCCTAGACGCTGCCGTGGGCCGGTACGGGGTTCATTCCTGTGGACACCCAAAGGCACTCACCCCAGCTCCTGCACCCGCTCACGTTTGTGCTCCCCTTCCCGCAAGGGGTTTGAGCATGGTGGAGAAGTAAATGAGCCACACCCCTGTCGCAAGTCCCGCAAAGGTATCAAGGGAACTCTCCCATCTGAGCACTATTGACAATTTAAGACAGCTAATCATGGTGGAGGCTGCCTTGTGCCTTGCAGAATGTTTAGGAGCATCTCTGGCCTCCACCTAGTGGATGCTTCCCTCCCCTAGATTATAAAAATCAAAACATCTCAAGACATGGCCAGGTTCTTTTGTGAGGTAAAAATCACCATCAGTTGAGAACCTCTGCTTTCATGCTATGGAACAACACTGACAGAATTTGCTGCAATAAGGTGAGTAGTCTCTGTCTGTACTGTCTAATACCAAAGCCATAAACTAAATATGGTGATTGAGCCCTTGAAATGTGGCTAATGCTGGGCATGGTGGCTCACACATGTAATCCCAACACTTTGGGAGGCCAAGACAGAAGAATCGTTTAAATCCAGGAGTTCAAGTTTAGCCTGGGAAAAAATAGAACCCATGTTACAAAAAAAATTTTTTTTTCAATTTTCTGGGCATGGTGGTGTGTGCCTGTAGTTAGTCCCAGCTACTAGGGAGGCTGAGGCCAGACGATTGCTTGAGCCTTGGAGGTCAAGGCTGCAGTGAGCCATGGTCACACCACTGCATTCCAGCCTGAATGACAGAGTGAGACCCTCTCTCAAAAAACAAAACAAAAAAAACAAAAAAAGAAAAAAGAAAAGAAAAACAGTAATGAAAAAAAAGAAGTATGACTAGTGTGATTTGGAACTGAATTTTAAATTCTATTTTATTTTAATTTTAAAAGCAGGACATGATTTGTGGCCATAATGTTGAACAGCACAGCTTTACAAGATTCAGATCTGACTGTAGGCAATGAAATCAATACAATTTCCTCCAAAGTGCTTCTGAGACCTGCCATGTATGTATAATTTACAAGAATAGAAAATCTACCTACCCGCCTGTATGAATAAGAAAAATATCTTAGGACATTATAACTAAAAGAAAGTTTACTAGAAGTTTTGTTTTCTAAGGGCTACCCAGGAAATACTGTTTGTTACCACCATTGATATCCAGATTATGCAGTCTGGCTAGGGATAGCCCCTTTCAGTCCCAACCATGATCTGCTTTTACTGTCCTTAACATTTTCTTCTGAAAAGTTCTCACTGTTGCCTGTTTTCTCTCAATTCTTAACTAGTTAAATATACAATGACCATATGACCCGCAATTTCACTCCTAGGTATATATTCAAGACACATGAAAATATATATTCACAAAAACACTTCTACATGAATGTTCATAGCAGCATTATCCATAATAGCCAAAAAGAGGAAATAACCCAAATGCCCATCAACTGAATGGATAAACAAAATGTGGTATATCTATACAATGGAAATTTTTTGGCAATAAAAAACAATGAACTACCTCTGTTATGTGTTACAACACGGACAAACCTTAAAAACAGTATGCTAAGTGAAAGAAGCCAGTAACAAGCCACTACATATTACATAATTCCATTTATGTGAAATGTCCAGAATGAGGAAAAATCTACAGAGACATAAAGTGGATTATTGATTGCCTAGGGCTTGGGTAAATGGGGAGATTTGGTGGTAACGGCTATTGGGTATGGCATTTCTTTTGAAGGTGATGAAAATGTTCTAAAATTAAATTGTGGTGACAGTCACACAACTCTGTGATTGTACTGAGAACCATTGAATTGTATCCTTTAATTGTGTGAATTATAGGGTACATGGATTATATCTCAAAAAAGCAGTTTAAAAATCTGTCAGTATAATCTATCACATTAACAGATCCAACATGAAAATCTGCATGATCATACCAATTGGTGCATAATATTTATTTTTGAAGTGGAAGTGGCCTTTGGAGATGCTATTCCAAAAATAGTCTCTCCACCGGCTACCACTCTTCTCATTTCCAGGAGAATTGAAGTGACCCTGCATTGTGTCCAAGCTTGGGCCGACAATCCTTGAGCAAGGCCCTTCCTCAACAACAAGTCATCCTACTCTAAAGGTCCTACTATAGGTCCACAGCCTGCAACTGAAAGGCCCATCCTTGTAATTCCTGAGTTCTTTCAGCCTCTCCAGACCAGAGGAATAATGGACACGTGAACATCACCAATGAGAAAAGACAAAAAGATTAGAGGATGCCAATATCCAGTCTAATTTTGTCGTGAGCCAGGCTGGTCAGACCTTGTCCTGGATGGAAAGTGCTACGTCATGGAAAATAAACAGCTTCATCAGGGCATGAAAGGATGACATTCACTTTTAGGGGCTTGAGCTCTCTCTGTAGCCCCAGGTAGAGCCCATTCTCCAACTTTAAACTCACTCAACTCAGATAATTTCACAGGAAATGAATATGTTTCTAGGTTTTTTGTTATGAAGTGACAAATCATCCTGAAAATAAGTGCCAGGCTCATGCTGTGTGAGCACTGACAGTTCAGAATTCCTTGAAGTACACAGAAGGTGGGGAAGGGAAAATAGCAAATGTCAAGGGAAGTAAAATCTTACATAATATAAACAAAAAATTATCTAAGCAATTATGCTGTTAGCCTCCAGAAGACATAATGTCACATGAAGCTAAATAATTTAAGTGGTTAGACAGAAATCTGATTTGAAATTATATGAAGAGAAGGACATTGGAAGACACAAAGAACTGGCTTGTTAAAGAAAATCGGGTAGGGAGGTATACCAATTCAGTGGACAGAGCAGTGACAATAGATTTAAAAACAGTGGCACAGGCCAGTGTTAACTCATTTCTGACCTTTCTTCCATTCGCTGGGGGTGCTGATGGATACACAGAGCTAAGTCCTTTGGAATGGTTCCAGGAAAAGTTTGATTTATTTGGAAGGCCAAGTGTCATCCTAAAGATAAGCTGTATCAACTGCTCTGAATTTCTTAAATCTAGATATAGTGGCAGCCTTCCCTGACCCTCAGTGTCAGGCTGGATTAGGTACTGCCTCTTCTGTGTTCTGACAGCACCCTGGATGTACCCTTAGTATAGCACTTAATGTATTATTTTTGAGGATTGTTATTTACCTGCCTTCCCCATTGGACAGCGAATTTCTCAATAACTGAGACATTGTTGGCATTCCTGTGGTTTTCAGTTATCAAGGGCCTCTTATCAGAGTTTATAGGCAAGCAAAGTTTCTCATCTCTGGTGGGCAGTGTTTTACTTTCAGGTGTTCCACAGGCCAATTGGCTTCTTCCCAGATTAGGTAAATCAAAGGGCAATGCCATACCTGGACTCTGTTGCAGACCTGGTGGTGAATCAGGCTGTTCTACAATACTGAGTTCCATTAGTATTTGAGCTGAGCTCCAAAATGAATGCCTGCTACAAAACTGCTCACTTAAGTGGGTTCAATATCATTATATTGGCTTCCATTCCAATGTTTTTCCCTTGGCATTGTCACAGAGACTTCAGGCATTGGAACTGCACCCCTTCCCCATAGGCACCCTGGTGAGCTTTTGTTATTCCAGCCATGTTTATGTAGGATGCTAAAGAAACAAATTGCTCAGGGACACTTATAGAGCCTGAAAGAATTCATGCACCTTCCCTGTTGCTTTGCATCGCATCGTGGGAGGTTATGTCTAGGCGGCAGGATAATGTGGCTGTTGAACATTCAAATTTATGTCTCAGATCATGTACCCAGGTCCCAGATATGAAATCAGAAAGTTTATGATGTTCCCTACATGCTCCACATCCCCAGACCTAATCCCCCATCTTGTTGTCTTTTTTGTTTCTTTAACCCATTCCCTTTCTCTGAGCAGAACTTATCAATGACTTAATGGATTATCTGAGCAAGAAGTGTGTTTTCATCAAAACTTCAGGTTATGATCTTTCCACTTACACCAACTAAATAAACATTACAGCAGACACAGTTTCTTTTCTGTGTGTCAGCGCTGACACTATCTCGGTTTGAAAAAAGAGAGCAATAAATAAAGTCCATGTGTGTCCCCAAAGTAGCACCGGCCTGTTTGAGGCAGTAATTATCACCAGAGCTATAAGAAGTCCTTTTGGGAACTCAGT
Organism: Macaca thibetana thibetana; assembly: GCF_024542745.1. Lineage (NCBI taxonomy): Eukaryota > Metazoa > Chordata > Mammalia > Primates > Cercopithecidae > Macaca > Macaca thibetana. Next base: position 86,193,752 of record NC_065590.1, read on the forward strand.
CCTCCTGCTCTTGCTACCTCTAGGGATTAGAGAGAGGGAAAAAGACATGCACTGCTCTTTTTTCTGGGAACACACACAGATGGACTTCGGATTGAAGAAATCTGTGTTTGTCAAAACCTTTGGCCAAAGTTATAAATCTATGTGCTGCGTGGCAGGGATGTCTTTGACTCTGGAACAAAGAACAAAGAGCATTTTTGTTAGTCATGCTGAGGAAAACACTGAAGAAGCAGAAAGCCCAGGAGTGTTGAGACTGCCCCGCCTGTGCTAGAAGAGCACCCTGCCTTCCCTTTTAGCTTCTCAAAGAGAAAGTCCACTTTTAATGATGGTAAGTTTAGACTTTTCACAGACTCATAAAACGTCAAAGTAACCAACAAACACCCTGGTGCTTTATTTCATTGTTGAGCTGAGTGAGTGACGAAGATCCAACATCACAAAGCCCCCAAAATTCCCACTATACTTGGCAAGATTCGTTAATATACATACCTATTTTTTGTTTCACAAATATACTTTCATTGTAGTCCATTTAATATAAATATAAAATATAAAATACTAATATAAAAGTACTAGAAGAAAATTTGCGTATTCCCGTCACAGCACATTTTGTTTGTCATGCTCTTTTGTGATTAAAGATATAATTGACGTGGTAAATCTTACAGAATAAAAAAGAATAAAATGTGGGTCTCAACTTTTTATTTGTCAATCCTGACATTCGCAGCTGATTTCACAAAACATTAAAGCACACTTGGACAGGGACCTTGTTTGAGATGGGTGGTATATTACAACAGGCTGTAAAAGATTGTGAAATCAAGCCAGCTCCATGGGAATGTGTACAGCACACATCTTCTGTGAAGCTCTGGCAGTGCCAAGAAATTCTTGTCCTCCTAATTGGCCAAATCCTGCTTTCATCACTTGCAGATCATAGCCCACAATCAGTAGAGGGCTTCCAGAGGTGTATGATATTACCCCTGAGTTCTTATCACAGACACTAAAATTCAGGCAGTTAAACTCAAGAGAAAACAACTGGGTAGTGAAAACAGAAAAATGATTGACATTTGTGGATTTCTGTTGTTGATCCTGCACTGATTAGGAGCCTCCAGCTGCCCTGCAGAAGGAAAGAGGCAGATCTTTGAAGGATGGTTTCTAACAACTTGTGAAGTTACCTGGGGTTAGACAGGAGTTCTGGTAAGAATGAGGATCAGCTTGGTGCTAAGCCAGGTTCTGTTGGCCTTAAATTCATGTATTTATTGAAATGTTACCTGGTTTGGAGTGATCTTAAGTTGTCCTGTAAGCTCTGTGGGACCCCATGGGCCATCTGAAGAAGTCTACTTAAAGATGCTGGCCCCCTGGATCTGGGATTGATGTGTACACCCCTGCCTTTTTCACCTTGCTTTCCATGGCATTCTTCAATTTCCAATTCTGAAATTTAAAAGCAAAAAATTGGCACTCTGCTGGCTTCAGTTTCATCATCTGTGCAATGACGGGTTGGACGGGATTATCTCTGAGTAGTCTCCCCAGCTCTGCATTCTGTGCCCCATCATTCTAAAGACTAAATGTCCTGCATCAGGCAGGAACAGTGTGATCACTACTCCAGGTCACCACTTCTGGCCTGTTCAAAAAGCTAGCGTATTTACTAAAGTGACGCTTCTGTGCTTCAGTGATTGCCCCACAAAATCCAGTTCTTCACTTATCATTTACTGTGTAAGAGGCTAAGGCCTATGACAAAGGGGGCTTCAAAGAAAGGAGAATGAAAGAAAGCAGATGTAGGTGAGAGGCAATACTTTTGCTTTTTTTTTTTTTTCCAATAATTTGCTTCTTATTTTTGTCTTTTTGAGTTTCAGATGCACATCACTTATTAACTGATTGCCACTTTTGTTTACATAGCATACTGCCTTCATTTCTCAGCTAGCAATTTCTTAAATGAGTTCTAGAATAGTTTTCTCTTAATTTCAGCATTCTCCTGACAAGGTCTTTAGAGCGCTTGGAATGCACACTAATTTTCAAAAAGGTTTGTTATTTTAATCTCTAACAATTGTGAGGTGGAAAGCTCTAATTCCTTCTTTTGAATAGTGAGGAAAGTGAAATGCATGGATATTGAACAGCTCAAGACAGCGGAATTGGTCTTGCATTCAAGGTCACTAAATGGTGTACAAATAGAGTTCTGAAGGAGAGAGGAGGGACTGCCCAGCATGAATACAGTCACATGGATATCTAATTTCCCTACAGATTGCTCTAAGGCAGATAGCTCATTGGTGGCAGCATCTATATAAATACCCAGAGAATTTTGTTTCTTCACCAGATATCTTCCTTCTACCCTTTTTATCTTAAGTAACTCCCTTGTCCCCACTTTATGACCCACCACTCACAACACGTAACATTTGGACATTGAAATTGTCCCGTTTAGGCTGGGCACAGTGGCTCACGCTTGTAACCCCAGCACAAGGAATTTGGGAGACCGAGAGGGGCGGATCACGAGGTCAGGAGGTCGAGACCAGCCTGACCAACATGATGAAACCCCGACTCTACTGAAAATACAAAAATTTGCCAGGTGTGGTGGCACGCGCCTGTAATCCCAGCTACTCAGGAAGCTGAGGCAGGAGAATCGCTTGAGCCCAGGAGGCAGAGGTTGCAGTGAGCCGAGATTATACCACGGTACTCCAGCCTGGGCAACAAAGTGAGACTCTGTCTCAAAAAAAATGGAAAAAAAGAAAAGAAATTATCCCATTTAATCTCAGGTCGAAAGTGTAAATCCTTCAAATCTCCCAGAAGAGCAGAAGAAAACCAGCTCAACAATAATATAGAAAGTTAACTGGTGAGGTTAACTCAGAACCCCCAGGTGAATTAGGTCATCTCTGACCCCTCCCCTGAAGACCTCGTGAACTCTGAGGGTATGAAATGGAATTGAGGGTTGTGGGCTGCATTCTCCAGAGATAGAGGATGAAGGAGTTGAGAAAACAAGCTTCATCCCCTAACCCCAAAGAACAATTTACCTCACTAGTACAAAGCCGTTTGGTAGAATCTATGTTTTAGAATCAGGTAACTTGAAGAAACGATGTGAAGTCATCCAGTTATTTCATCCCCTACTTTCAAAAAACTAACAAGGGTGCACTGAATTACTTCCTTGCCTTCAGACATGTACTAGGATGAACTCTATAGCATTCTTCAGGACTTGCATTATTTCAAAAAGTCCTTTGGTAATCCTTTCCAATGTCTGACCAACACCTACCAGCCAGTTAATATCTTACCTAAACCCTTCCTGGTACTTATTGAAGCCATTTATTTTCTTTGATACCTTGGGAGGCATGGGAGAGCAGCAGGTCTCCTTTTCAGGAATCTTTCTCAATGCGTGAACTGCCCTTACTATAATGCAGTGAAACATTCAAGGGAGAATCTCAAATAACGTGAACTGTTTAATTCTCAAATAATAAAGGTAATCTGGTAAAGTAATAGTTTTGGCTTTTCCACCTACTAGCTCTGTGCTCTTGGGCAAGTGATGTAGCATCTCTAAACTTCAATGTATTCTTTTGTAATGTAGCTGTAATACTCAAACCAAAGATTATTATAAATATTCAAAAGCATAATGCATGCAAAAAATGGTCAACTGTGAAACACAATACCAATACTAGGTATAGTAATAATTATCAATTTGTCATGAAGATTAAGTCAGAAGAATCATGGTGAAATAACAAGTGTTGGGAAAGTATGGAGAATCTGGAACTCTTGGGCATTGCTAGTGGGGATGTAAAATGGGACAGCAGCTATGAAATTAATATTGCAGTTCCTCAAAAAAAGTAAACATTGCCAGTGATTCCGCTCCTGGATATACATCCAATAAGAGGTGACTCAAACAGATATTTGCATACCAGTACTCATAGCAACATTATTCACAATAGCCAACAGGTGGAAACGATCAAAATCTCCATTAATGACTAAACAGATAAGCAAAACGTCATATACACATAAACACACACACACACACAAAATGGGATATTCTTCAGCCTATAAAAAGAATGAAGTTCTGACATATGTTAAAACGTGGATGAACCTTGAGGACATTATGCTAAGTGAAATAAGTCAGACACAAATGGACAAAGATCGTGTGATTCCACCTATATAAGGTACCTAGAGTAGTTGAACTCAAAGAACAGAAAGTAGAATGGTGGTTTTGCCAGGGGATGGGGAGAGCTTGTTTAATGAGTAGAGAGTTTCAGTTTGGATGAAAAGTTCTAGAGATGGGTGGTGGCTGCACAATAATTTAAATGTACTTAATGCCACTTAACTAGATATTTTACAATAGTTAAAAGGATAAATTTCATGTTATGTATATTTTGCCACAATTTTAAAAAGAAGCAATGGTCACCACATGGTCCTTACTCGGCAGAGGACTGGGGGATACAGATACAAAAGAAAAGATATAGGAGTTACCATTTCGTTAGGGATACTGGATAAATACATAAAACAATCAAGACTGATAGACAACTACTTTGTGATTCAAGGCTGCTGTAAGAGGGGAAAGGAGAGGTAGTGAGCATGCTGGATTAGAGTGAAAAAAGAAGGGCTGCTTCATGGACATGCAGACCTGGGTTACACATAAGTCTTTGATGGGCACAAAACATAAAACAACAACAACAACAAAATCCTTGATTCTTTTCAGGCCTCAGAAGCATTTTTCTAGCAACTAGTACTTTGGGCTTCACCCTGGAAAACAGCCACTTTCCTCCAGTACCAACTTGAACTCCAGGGATCCTATGAAATATTGATTCATTAGCATTTTATATTGCATAACACCTTCATGCCAAGACACTGCCCAGAGAGCTAGAGAAACTCTAGCTAGACAATCTTAAATACATGTTTAAGATTGGGACCTGGGAGAAATGGCATAGAGAAAATCCAAAGGCCAAGTATTGATTGACAAATTATCTGGGGTAAGCTGAGATAAGCAATAGTAAATCATTAATGTCACTAAAGACCCGCAGTTCAATCCAGAGGAGCACAATCTTTTCAGTGTGCCAAAAAAGATGCAGCTCTGCTTTGGTGATGGCAGAAAGAGGTTACGAAAGTAGATTTTTTTAGACAGGGTGACATCAGGCTGCGTAATATAATGGGAAGAGCATGGACTTTAGTGACAGACAGATGTGGATTCAAATGCCGCTGATATCACTTGCTACCTTGTGAATTTGACAATTGTTTCACTTCTCTTAGCTTCTCATATGGAGAGTAATAACACCCACATCACTGGGTTTGGGACAAGATGATGACAATTTATATAATGTCCTTCACACATAAAGGACACTTTAATAATGAGAAAAAATAGCAATAAGGTTTTCAATGGAGGCAGCTGTGATTGCTTCTATACTATAATAAAAATATTATAATAGTGCTAACATATATAGCACTAACATTATCCCCAGGACTATTGTAAATACTTTATGTTATAGACTCTTAACTTTGGAAAATTCCTGTGAGATAGAAACTGTGGTTATCCCCACTTTACATTTGAAGACATTGAAGCACAGAGAGGTTAGGATATTTGCCAAAGTTCACACAGCTAATAATTATTGTTGCTGGTGCAATGATGTAGAGCAGAGAGAAAATTTAATAGGCTCCTAAGAAATGAATTCATTAGAGGAAATTAGGACCATAGTAAAAATACATCCCTCAAAAAGGCACCAGGCCCTAATAAGTCATGGTATATAAATTATTAAAGACCAAAGAAAAAGCCGAAAACTTCCCAGTTTGCATCTAGCATAAACACAATGCAAAAACTGGACAAAATTAAGATGAAAAGGAAAACTATAAACCAATAAAACATTTTAATATACTTACAAAAATTATAAGCAAAGTCCAGCATTGCATTAAAAGGATACCATTTCATGGTCTTATTTAAATATAGTTCTCCTTCAAGGGCTCTACTAAAAACATGAAACTTTAGTTTTAATAAATGAGATGATTAGAGAAGACAAAAGAAAAGGTATCTTTAAATCCCTATGGCAGATAATAGAAAGGCTTTTTATGGTCATAATAAGTTTCTATACAGCACTAATTCCATAAATAAAGAAAATGAAATAGAAATTGCCATGTCAAATTAATATTATACTTTATTTCATACATATGGCCATTAAATATTTAAAGATGAATGTACCAATTTTTATTACTTAAACCTCTCATATTTTTGGTAATTTTAGAATTCAAAAGTTTTAATATTGATAAACACATAGTTAAGTATGTATGTTTTCCCAATTAGTAATGAAAAAGATCACCTATAAAGATTTGGGTTCCTTTTTGTTTACAGTAAGACTATAATTCTAAAAAAGATTTTCCTGTATAAGATTGTACCTGAAGAGTACCAAACATACTCCAGAGGAATGTGGCGTTGGCTCGGTTCCTTACTCTTTCACCTGATACGAGTTACTGAAAGTAAAATGTAGCCCTGAATACTTCCAAAATCCATGGAGAAATGGAAAGATATTCTGCTTGTAAGAGACTGACATAAGGCATGCTATTTTGGTTTCTTATTATAGAAGCCATTTGATGAAGAATTTTATGAATTAATGGACTACTTAGAAAACATTAGAACAAGATATTATTAATCAACACTTGTGGAATATAGAAAACTTTATAGCCCCAAATGCCTTCTAATTAAACAAAAAATGAACAGCCCTCAAAGAATTAGAAAGGGAACAACAAAATAAAATCCAGAAAAGCAAAAGAAAGGAATTAATAAAAATAAAAGCAAAAATAAATAAGTTAGAAAATGGTAAAATTGTGAAATTAGAACTCACATACTTTGACAACACATAAGCCCTTAGAAACTGTAATCAATAAGAGCAGGTACATGGCAGGAATTTAAAAACTGATATAACCAATGACAATCTAATAAAATTGAACAAAGATTAAATCAAAAGAGAGGATATAACACAAATATTACAATCTTAATGAAAAGAATGAATAGATCAATAACACTAGAGGAAATTAGAATGATAGTAAATACATATATATACATATGTTCTTCAAAGGGCATGAGGCCCCAATAACTCATGATATATAAATTGTTAAAGACCAAAGAAAAAGCTGATAAACTTCTCAGTTTGCATCTAGCATAATCTCAGTGACAAAATTGGACAAAGATAGGATTAAAAAAGAAAACTATAAACCAATGGAACACTTGAACATACACAAAAATTATAAACAAAGTGAAGTCCAGCATTGCATTAAAAGAATACCATCTTACGGTCATATTTAAATATAGTTCTACTTTAAGGATTCTATTAATGTAATAATTGGAATTTATTACATATAAAGATTTAAGGGGAACATCTATACAATACAGTTAATAGGTGTGAAAATCTTTAATAAAATTTAACACTCATTTCTGATTAAAACAACAACAAAGCCACTGGGTAAGTTAGAAATAAAAGGAATCTTCTTAACTCAAAAAGCATATCTCGGGGCGGGCGCGGAGGCTCACGCTTGTAATCCCAGCACTTTGGGAGGCCGAGGCAGGCGGATCACGAGGTCAGGAGATCAAGACTATCCTGGCTACCACGGTGAAACCCCATCCCTATTAAAAATACAAAAAATTAGCCAGGCGTGGTGGCGGGTGCCTATATGCCCAGCTACTCGGGAGGCTGAGGCAGGAGAATGGCGTGAACCCGAGAGGCGGAGCTTGCAGTGAGCCCAGATCGCACTACTGCACTCCAGCCTGGGCGACAGAAGGAGACTCTGTCTCAAAAAAAAAAAAATAAATAAATAAAAGGCGTATCTCCCAGATTATCTAAAGGAAACTGATACTTTGCCCTGTCTTACCTTGAGAAGCTTATTTCTCACTTGAGTGTCAGTTCAAGGCAAAATATTCAGCAGGCAGCTTTCAAGTCCCCCATGCAGTCTTTCCAGTCCTTCAGAACCCTGGCATCTCCTGGCCCCATCTCTTAGAAACTTTTCATCTACATCCAGCCTTCAAAAAGGATGAAGTACAAATGAAGGCTTCTATGGGCGTGGCAAGCATGGCTGTTGACACTGCCCCAAAAAGAACTTAGTCTCCTGGCTCTACCTAACTGAAGGAGGCAGGGAGACGGACTCTAGCTGTGTGCCCACAGGGAGAACTGGAAGATTGTTCTGGTGGACACTTTGTGCTCTCCGCCACAGTCAGCTTCTTTGGCTACTATATACCTTCACATACCTTCTTCACACTCATCTTCCCCCAAAGGGAGATGACCCCAAACCCCAGGCAGTTACTGAACTCATCTCAAAAGTCAAGAACTCAGTGCTGCACATTCCAGTACATCAAATATGGATGTGGTTCATTATGATTTGATGAACTATCAAGTAAACATGTTAAATGCTCTTCTACATCTACCCACCCTAAACAAATTAGTGGAGCAGTAGAACAACTGCAATTAAAAACTCCTATTTGGAAAAGGGAGAATGGAAAACATACGAAATCTCACCTTAAACCAAAAACTAAAGTCCTCAAAAATCTATATCTGAACATGAAATATCTAAATATGAACGAGTGAACCATGAAATTTCAGATGGTAATACAGGAAACTTTTTAAATTGTGGAGTAAAAAGGCCCCATGAGCATGACACAACAACCAGAAATCTTAAAGTAAAAAATGAACAGATTTGTCCTCATTAAAATGTAAAACATCTGTATCTCTGAAGATACCTGAAATGAAATTAAAAGGCACATGTAACAAATATTTACAAAGTAAATAACAATTGCTTAGTATCCCTAATATCAATAAAAAAGGAAACAACACAAAATAAAAGTGGAGGCTTTCCCTTTCAAGATGGAACACTAATTGCACAATGATATCCTCTCCTTTCTCAGCTTCTGTCCTTCCACTCTAAGCCTTAAGTTATTTTTTAAGTGTATGAATATATAGCTTGTTTTCTAAATTCAAAGAGAGAGTTTTGGCTAATCAAAATGATGAGAAATCCCTGAAAGTCTGAAAGTACACAGGCTGAGTTTGCAGAGAGTAATTGTAGCCTGGAATTTGTACTGGAAACTTCTAGAAAGTCCCACCACAGAAGACGGGAGCATCACCAAGGGTACCCATGCTTAGAGGTGGTAGAAGGTAGGACTAGACAGGAGGTGGAAGCTAATGCAGATGATAAGAAAATGAGTTGGGGCATCCACACTGGTCATGCCATGTACATTCCACTCTTTACCTCTCTACCAGTTCACGTCTGTCTTTGCACAGAAGCCAGCCTAAGAATGAGGGGCAGGGCCAGCAATACCCATCCTAACTTTCCCTCATTCTCACTGAAAACAGGGAGGAGCACAAACCTCAAAAGCTGTTTCTATACCTTCCCTAAGGCTGGCTGTGGGATTGTAAGTGTAAGGAGTCTAGGAGGGAATTCAAACCACCAAGATGAGCCCACAGTCGAGAATCAACAACATTTAGCATGTAGCCTCCATAAAAATACATGTAACAGCCCAACAGAATTACAACTATGAAAAATTTAATAGATGGTAAGAAAAGGACTTTTCTTAAGAAGTTTAATTAGTGTCTTCAAATATAGTATGGCATCAAAATAACGAATGAGGAGCTATCTGTGATAAAACAAACCAAAGTCAAACCCTGGAAATTTAAAAAAATGTAATTATTAAAATAAAATTTCAGTAGATGCGAATAGAAAAATGCTATACTTGGCAGGTATTAACAGTAGGATGAGAACAGCAACATCAGTATCAGACAAAATAGAATTGAAAGCCAAAGCGTTAAAAGTATCAAAAGAGGGCATTTCACATTGTCAAATAATTTACCAGCAAGATATAATGATCATGAACCTAAAATGCCTCAATATCATTTTGAAATACCTAAAAATTTGGTAAAATCACAAAAGAAAACAAATACACATCACATCATAGTGGTCTGTTACAGTCTCCTACTATGATATACTATGAATAAAAATATAGAGTATTTAAATATAAAATTAATAAGTTTATGCTAATAGATATACATAGAACTTACACCTAACTGAGAATACACAGTTTATTTACTTACATAACATTTACCAAAAAAATGCCCTTATAGAAGCCACAAAGGAAATTACAGCAAAATTTTAAATATATATATACAAACCACTTATCTAACCACAGTATGTTAAAATTAGAAATTTTTTAAAAATTGAACCCAGACAGCTAGATATTTTAAGTCACTTCTAAATAATTCATTCGATAAGAAAATAACAAAATTGAAGTTTCAAATTATTTTGGAATGAATGAAAATGAAAGCACTCCTGTCCTATACAGACTCTGTGTAGTCAACTTCACCCAATATCTGCTCAATAAATGGTACTGAAGAAAGGGAAAAGATTAGTGATGATCTTAATCATTATTAAAATACTATGTTCATTATCCTCTGATGAGGAAGCCCTCGTTGTAGAAAAATTTCTTTTGGAATGACAAAAATGATTTTAAAATGCTGTTCTTAAAAAGAATAGCTACATAGAAAGCAACTATCTAGGATAACTCAGTTATTAAAGAGTCCAGGAGCATTTAGAACTTTGTGAAGCTTTGCAATGGTTAACTATATTCCAGCATTTCAAATCTTTTTTTAAACAAATAAATAGTAAAGTAACTAAGAGAATAATGGAGTTAAATTTAGGCATAAACTCTAAACATAAAAGCAATGTACTATATGAAAGGTCTTTGAATAAAACAGGATGGAGAGAAGGTGACTCTAATAAAATTTTATCTCTAGGGACATACATAATCAAATTCTTCCAGTATAAGTGCTTTTCAATTATATTCTTATATCTTATTCATTTGTGTGTATTCAGAGTGTTTTATTCTAAGACTCTATCTATGGCTGAATAAATTTCTTGGTATCTACAGGCTTTACATTTTAGTGGAATATTTGTATATAAATGTTTTCATCAAATTACTAAATCAATGACAATTTATGGAACATGAAGACCTGAATTAATAAAATCATTGAAGCAGAAAGAAAGGCTTCATTGATGTTGAGTTCTTAAATATCAAGCTTTATGCATTCTGAACTTATATGAAAATACATTTCTAATGGCAAAAGTTATAAGTACCTAAAAAATAAAGATAGATTTATATCAAGGAGTTAGAGAAAATGAGGCTTAGGAGATAATTTGAAGCCTATTGGCATAGGGACTTGAAAACTTTAGTTTGAGTCGGACCTCAGAGATTATCTGATGTTCATTTAATCCCTTAACCTTACACTAAAAGGAACAATGCCTCAAGAATCTCTCTAATATCTTATGACCCCTTCCTGGATAATGAGCACAAAATAGCATTCATAATGAGGAATCTGGCCTGTAGTCAGTGGGTAACCACTGGGGGTTCTGAATTGAATTAAAAGAATGACACAGTCATAATTGTTTTTGGGGACATCTCTTATGATGAGTTAGGATCAGTCAGGCTAAGGAGATCCTTGAAGCCAGTTAGAAGTCTCTTGTGTCAGATTTGAGGAATAAAAACCAAGACAAGAAAATGTCAAGCAACTACATATCCCCCTATTAACATTCTGTAACTTTGAAAAAAATATTTATTCATTTATGTATTTTGAGACAGAGTTTTGCTATTGTTGCCCAGGCTGGAGTGCAATGGCGCAATCTTGGCTCACTGCAACCTCCACCTCCCAGGTTCAAGCAATTCTGTCTAGTTTTTTATTGTTATTATTATAATCATTATACTAAAAGAAATTTAGGATCCAACAGTGTCACATATTGAATGACAAGAGGAAAGTTGTCATTGTTGTCATTATTGAAGAATTCCACCAATGGAGAAAAATTACTTCGTAGGAAGAACACAGGTTTTGTAATCAGAGAGCATGTTCAAATACCAACTCAGCCACTTGCCAGCTAACTTCGATATTTCACCTGTCTTAGTGGAGGCTATCGTCCACGATAGCCTTCAGCACTGTGATGTGTGATGTTATCCTAAGGCTCGAGCTGGTACTACTACCTTCCTCCTTAGGAAAGCAGTAGGGAAAGGGCAAACCTGGGAGTCCTGGCTTCATCATTAGTGTATATTCCTTCAGTTGCATTATTATTTGTTTTGGGTTTTGAGACCCCTCTTTTGTGGGGCTCTGAGTATCCTCTGATATTCACCCAAAAGGCAAGTTTCAGCCAAATTTTACAGTGTATTAGGAACACATCACTCAGTTCCAAACCAATTTCAGTTTCCCTAATCTCACCTCTGAGCTCAACACTCCCAGAACAATGTGGGCAATAAAACAGGGTAAAACTAGAATCTCCTTTTCTCAAGTTATTTCCTAAAAGTTCCCCTTGATGCCTTCCCTTTCCAATTCACCACTTTCTACCTATATAAGTCCCCAGCACTCTTCTGCTTCCCCATGAATCCTCATGGGTTTGTGTGTGTATGCGTGACTTTCTGAGTATGGTTTCTTAAGAGGAGTTCCTTCAACTCCTTTCCCTCTTACGTCCATCTCAAGATTTTGGCTTAGGGAAGAAGTCATTAGGCAATACTAGTTTGACATTTTATCTTTTTAGAGATGAGGAAGGTGAAGAACAAATACACTTTAGGGGCTAGGCTAAAGTCACATATTTGATAAATGGTAGAGTTAGGATTTGACTTCAGGAATCTTCATTCTAGGGCCTTTGCATTTTAGCATGCTGCTATGGGGATATTAAATAATTTGAAATTAGAAAACTAGATCAATGAAATAGAATTGATAGTCCAGAAGATGACCAGTATATATGAGGATTTTTTATGCAATAAAAACAGCATTTCAAATCAATGTTGAAAAATTGATTTGTCAATAAATGGCATTAGTAAAAATTATTAAGGTTCAACCTTTTACTACTATTGATGCCAAAATAAACTTCAAATAATCCAAGAAATAAAGGTAAAAAAAAATGAAATCATAGAAGAACTAGAAGAAAACACAGAATAAATATTTTTAGTAGAGAAGACTACATAAGATACAAAATTTTTATGTCTTCTGAACATCAATTCTACTTCTGGGACTATATCCTACCAATCAACTTACACATAACCACAAAGATAGGTATACTGGCTGTTTATTGCAGCATCTTTTAAAAATTGTTGTTGCTTTTCTTTAACAGAGAAGGACTTGATGCAACTTAAAAATGTTTTATGGGGCATAGGGGTTTGTTCAACAAATAGATACAGTAAGAGGTATATATATGCAATAATAGAAAATATAGCCATTGAAAAAGTAACATAGATGTATACCTGCTCATATTATATCAAAGACAATACTTTGTACCAAGTTCAGAAGTTGTCAGTCATTTTTAATCATTAGCTTGAAAAAGGGAGAAATGAAATCAAACCCTACCGATAAGACATACTTGTGTATTGGGGGTTAGTTATCAAGGTTGGTAAGTGTGTGGGGAGGGGATGGTTGGTGAGAGAATAAATCACTTTAGCTTCTTTGGAGCGGAGGGCAATGTGATAATATCTGCCATCACTTACTAGTTGTGTCATGCTGAGCTTTATTTTCTTCATAGGCAAATTGGAAATACTAATACCTACTTCCTAGATTTGTTTCAATGAGGCACAGTGCCAAGCACATAGTTGGTATTTAATAAATATTAACTCCTGTCTTAGCTCAGAATGCCATAACGAAATACCATAGACTGGATGGCTTAAAAGAAAGAAGTTTGTTTCTCACAGTTATGGAGTCTGGTGAAATCCAAGATTAAGGTGCTGGTAAGGTAGGTTTCATTCTGAGTTCTCATCTTGTGGCTTGTAGGTGGCCGCCATCTCACCATGTGCTCACATGACTTCTTTGTATACATATGTGCAGGAAGAGAGAGACAACAAGCAAACTCCCTCATGTCTCTTCTCACAGGACTCCACCCACACAACCTCATCTAATCTTAATTACCTCCCAAAAGCCCCATTTCCCAAACTCCATCACATTGGGAGTTAGGGCCTTAATATGTAAATGGCAGAGGGGTTGAGGCATAAACATTGAACCTGTAACATTCCATCCCTGGACTCCCAAAATTCATGTTCTTCTCATATGCAAAATATATACTCACTCCATTCCAATAGCCCTGAAGTCTTAACTCATTTTAGCATCAGTTCTTAAGTCTGAAGTCTCATCTAAATAGTATCTAAATCAAATATGGGTAACACTATAGAGGTATAATTCATCCTGAAGCAAAAAAATTCCATTCTAGTGATGAGCCTGTGAAACCAGACACATTACATGCTTCCAAAATACAATGGTGGGGCAGGCATAGGATGGGCATTCCCATTTCAAAGGGGAGAACTACAAAAGAAGAAAGAGGTGATAGCAAGTCCGAATCTAGCAAGGTAAATTCCATTAGGTCTTAAAGTTCAAGAATTATCTGCTTTGGTTTGATATTCTGCCCTCTCTAGGCCCATTGGAGTGGCAGTGTCACCCCCAGCTCTGTGGGTGGCCCAACCCCTTCTGTTCTGTGGGGGTAGCCTTATTATCTCAGCTGAGGGTAGGGGGAAGCTCCATTCATTGAATTCTCAGAAAGGTCCCCATCCATGATCTGCTGGACACAGTACTACTCTTTGAAACTGAGGTGGAGGCAGCCTGTCCCACCGGGCTCCAACCATAGTGAGAGCGGTAGCAGCCCTAAGGATCTCTGAATCATCTTTGGGTTTCTTCTCTGTTCTTGAAAGGCAGCACATGTTCAAAGCAAAATACTCTATGGTTTCATCCTATAAAATCCAAAAAGTCTGACAGCCTTCCTCCATTCTCTACTACCTTCTCTGTCTCCTTTACTTCAAACTGGCAGTATCTCTGATGGCATAATCCAATCTCTATTCCCAGCCTCTGATGAGATGGCTGATTAAGTCCGTGAGTTGCACCCATGATCTCTTTTCCAAATGGTTCTTTAGCCACACCCTTGTTCTCTTCAGAACAAGCTTTCTTCTTCTTTTGCAATAATGATAGGTTGAGAATTTTCCAAAACGTTTTGCTTAAAAATTCATTATTCAATTCATGTTTCTACTTTTGCATTTTATTATAAGCAGTCAGAATAAACTAAGCTGCTCCTTCAAACACTTTGCTTAGCAATCTCCTCAGCTAAATATCCAGTTTCACTGCTTACAATTTTTACCTCACACAAAACACCAGAACATAGTTCAGCCAAGTACTTTGCCACTTTGTAACAAGAATTGCCTTTCTTCCAGTTTACAAAAACATGTTCCTTATTTCCATGCCAGAACCATCCTTAATGTTTATATTTCTAGCATGCAACTCAAAACTCTTCTGACCTCATTTACATTCCCACCAACAGTGTAAAAGCATTCCTATTTCTCCACATCCTCTCCAGCATGTGTTGTTGCCTGACTTTTTAATAATCACCATTCTAACTGGCGTGAGATGGTATCTCATTGTGGTTTTGATTTGCATTTCTCTAATGACCAGTGATGATTAGATTTTTTTCATGTTTATTGGCCACATAAATGTCTTTTTTTGAGAAGTGTCTGTTCATATCCTTCACCCACTTTTTGATGTTTTTTTTTTCTTGTAAATTTGGTTAAGTTCTTTGTAGATTCTAGATATTAGCCCTTTGTCAGTTGGATAGACTGCAAAAATTTTCTCCCATTCTGTAGGTTGCCTGTTCATTCTGACGATAGTTACTTCTGCTGTGCAGAAGCTCTTTAGTTTAATTAGACTTCATTTGTCAATTTTGGCTTTGGTTGCCATTGCTTTTGGTATTTTAGTCAAGAAGTCTTTGTCCATGCCTATGTCCTGAATGGTATTGCCTAGGTTTTCTTCTAGGAATTTTATGGTTTCAGGTCTTACATTTAAGTCTTTAATCCATCTTGAGTTAATTTTTGTATAAGGTGTAAGGAAGGGGTCCAGTTTCAGTTTTCTGCATATGGCTAGCCAGTTTTCCCAACACCATTTATTAAATAGTGAATCCTTTCCCCATTGCCTGTTTTTGTCAGGTTTGTCAAAGATCAGATGGTTGTAGATGTGTGGCGTTATTTCTGAGGTCTCTGTTCTGTTCCATTGGACTATATATCTGTTTTGGTACCAGTACCATGCTGTTTTGGTTACTATAGCCTTATAGTGTAGTTTAAAGTCAGGTAGCATGATACCTCCAGCTTTGTTCTTTTTGCTTAGGCTTGTCTTGGCTATACTGGCTCTTCTTTTATTCCATATGAAATTAAAGTAGTTTTTTCTAATTCTGTGAAGAAAGTCAATGGTAGCTTGATGGGGATAGCATTGAATCTATAAATTACTTTGGGCAGTATGGCCATGAATGACAGTGTGGTGATTCCTCAAGGATCTAGAACCAGAAATACCTTTTGGCCCAGCAATTCCATTACTGGGTATATACCCAAAGGATTATAAATCATTCTACTATAAAGACACACGGACATGTATGTTTATTGCAGCACTGTTCACAATAGCAAAGACTTGGAACCAACCCAAATGCCCATCAATGATAGACTGGATAAAGAAAATTTGGCACATATACACCATGGAATACTATGCAGTCATAAAAAAGGATGAGTTCATGCCCTTTGCAGGGACATCGATGAAGCTGGAAACAATCATTCTCAGCAAACTAACACAGAAACAGAAAACCAAACACTTGTGAAGTTCTTATGCCAGGGACCCAGGCACACTAAAACATTGATACTTAACCATAAGATTGTAGAATGTTTCCCCTCCCTGACTTTACCAGCCCATCAATAGGGCTCTAATACACAGACATTCAAAACAGAAAATTACAGACCAATATCTCTCATGAACATAGAAGCAAAAATCCTTTAAAAATATTAAATCAAATTCAACAATGTATAAAAAACAATTACAAATCATGACCAAGTGGGATTTATTCCAGGTATTCAAATCTGGTTCAACATTCAAATCAATATAACCCATCACAACACTGAATATAACCTAGCACCTCAACTAGCTAAGGAAGAAAAATCATGATGATATCAAGTAATTCAGAAAAAGCACTTTAAAAAATCCAAAAGCAATTCTTGATAAAACCTCTCAACAAAATAAAAATAAAGATGAACTTCCTCAACTTGAAAAAGAACAGCTACCAAAAGAAAGAAAAAAAATATGTTAACATCATATCGAAAAACTAAATTTTTCCCCAAAGAATTGTGTACACAGCAAGAATGTCTCTCTCTCACTATTCTTACTCAACATTGTACTGGAGGTCCTAGCTAGTGTGATTAGACAGAAATTTAAAATGCACCAATTGGGAAGAGAAAAAAACCTATCTGCATGCACAGATGGTATGATTATCGATGTAGAAGATCCCAAATAATCACCAAAAAAGTTTCCTAGAACTAAAAAGTGATTATACCAAGTTTCCAGGTTACATGACTGACATACAAAAGTCGATGTTTTTTCTATATACCAATAAAATACTATTTATAATAACATTGAAAAATGAAATAAATCTAACAAAATATGTATAGGATAGCCATGCAGAAAACTACAAAATTCTGATTTTAAAAAAATCAAGGATCTAAATGAATGCAGACATAGTCCATAATTATGGATTGACAGATTTAATACTGTCAGTTTTTCATAAATTGATTTATAGATTCAATATTAACCCAATAAAAATCACAGCAAGCTACATTATGGGTACAAACAAAATGACTCTAAGGTTCATATGAAAAAGCAAAAGACCGTGAATACCGAACACAATATTAAAGAAGAATAAAGTCAAAGGACTGAAATTTCCTAACTTCAAGACTTACTATGATGCTAAAGCAATTAAAACAGTGTGGTACTCGAGAAAGAATAGACACATAAATTGCTGGAATGGCACACAGAGCCTAGAAATAAACCCACACAAACAGTCAAGTCTTCTGTGACAAAGGAGCAAAGGCAATTCCATGGAGAAAGAATCATCCTTTCAACAAATGTGCAAGAACAATTGGAAGTCTACATGTAAAAATATAAAACAAGACATAAGCTGCGAGCAGTGGCTCATGTTGTAACCTCAGCAGTTTGGGAGGCTGAGGAGGGCAGATCACTTGAGGTCAGGAGTTTGAGACCAGCCTGGCCAACATGGTGAAACCCTGTCTCTACTAAAAATACAAAAATTAGCTAGGCATGGAGGTGAGTGTCTGTAATCCCAGTTACTTGGAAGGCTGAGGCAGGAGAATCTCTTGAAACCAAGAGACGGATGTTGCAGTGAGCTGAGGTCATGCCACTGCACTCCAGCCTGTGCAACAGAGAGAGACTCCATCTTAAAAATAAATAAATAAATAAAATAAAACAAGACATAGACCTTAAACTTTTTAAAAATTAACTCAATATGGATTGGACATAAATGTAAAACACAAAACTACGAAACTTCCAAAAGAAAATATAGAAGAAAATGATAGGTTGAACTTTATTAAAATTAAAATGTTCTTCTTTGCAAAAGGCACTTTTAAGAGAATGAAGAACCATTCACAGACTGGGAAAAAATATTTGCAAAATACATATCCCTAGCCCAGTCTAAAGGCATGTATCTCTACTCTAATCATGATAAAAACATCAGTTAAATCCCAACAGAAGGACACTTTACGATGTCCTACCGCTACTCCTCAAAACTGTTGAGGTCATTAAAAGCAAGAAAAGTCAGAGAAACTGTCACAGCCAGAGGAAGCCTAGGGAGACATGATGACCAAATGTAATATGGTATCCTTGATGAGATCCCAAAATAAAAAAAAATAAAACAATAAAGCAGATTATATAAAACTTAAGACAATCTGAATAAATTATGGACTTCAGTTAATGATAATTTATCATCGTTGGTTCATTAGTTGTAACAAGTATACCACACTAATAGGGGAAACAGAGCATATATGGGAAATCTTTGTACTATCTTCTCAATTTTTCTGTAAATCTAAAATTTCTAAAAAGTAAAGTTTATTTTTTTAAAGTAAAGTTAGACCACTTTCTCACACCATGCCAAAAAAAAAAAAAAAATACTCAAAATGGATCATAGACCTTCAGGTAAAAGTTAAAACGATAAAGCTTTTAGAAAAAAAAAATATAAAAGTAAATCTGTGTAACCTTTGTTTCTTAGTGGTTTCCTAAAAATGACAATAAAAGCGTAAGTGACAAAAGAAAAAACAACATAAATTGTTGAACTTCATCAAAATTATAAAACATTTATACTTCAAAACATACCATCACGAAAGTAAGAGGACAAATCAAAGAATGAAAGAAAATATTTGCAAATCATATATCTGGCAAAGGACTTGTAGCCATAATTAAGAATTCTTGGCCGGGCGCGGTGGCTCAAGCCTGTAATCCCAGCACTCTGGGAGGCCGAGGCGGGCGGATCACGAGGTCAGGAGATCGAGACCATCCTGGCTAACACGGTGAAACCCCGTCTCTACTAAAAAAATACAAAAAACTAGCCTGGCGAGGTGGCAGGCGCCTGTGGTCCCGGCTATTCGGGAGGCTGAGGCAGGAGAAGGGCGTGAACCCGGGAGGCGGAGCTTGCAGTGAGCTGAGATCCGGCCACTGCACTCCAGCCCGGGCGACAGAGCGAGACTCCGTCTCAAAAAAAAAAAAAAAAAGAATTCTTAAAACTCAAGAATGAAATGACCACCCAATTTAAAACTGGACAAAGGATGTGAATAGACATTTCTCCAAAGAAGATTTATAAGTTGCCTATAAGCACTCAGAAAGATGCTCGACATCATTAACCATCAGGAAAATACAAATTGAAACCACAATGAGATATGAATTCATATTCACTGGAATGATTGTAATCAAAAAGAAAGAGAATGTAGATGTGGAGAAGCTGGAACCCCGCTTCATTGCTGATGGGAATGTAAAATGACGTAGCTGCCTTGGAAAACAGTCTGTATTATAGAACAAATTCCTCCTCTCTATTTTTATTCCCACTTCCCTATCTAGCCTGGAGTCCTGCAATGGCTCTGACTGTCCTCCTGCAGTATTATTCAATAATTTATTTAAGACCTCCCCTGATACATAGGCATGGTGGCAATAGAAATCCAGTCTATTAGCTTGTCTCTCCAAATCTGATCATGACCATTCTTCTTCCTTGTGAGGACTGACTTGTCTTGTATTCTATAGATCAGGGGTCCCCAAGCCCAGGGCCTCAGACGGGTACCACTCTCCGGTCTGTTAGGTTCCAGGCCACAAAGCAGGAGGTAAGTGGCAGGTGAGCCAGCATTATGGCCTGAACTCTGCCTCCTGCCAGATCAGCAGCAGCATTAGATTCTCATAGGAACATGAACCCTATTGTGAACTGTTCATGCTAGGGGTCTAGGTTGTGCACTCCTTATGAGAATCTAACACCTGATGATCTAAGGTGGAACAGTTTCATTTTGAAAATATCACCCCTGCATCCCCAGTCCCATCTCACTCCCAATCCCCATCCGTGGAAAAATTGTCTTCCACAAAACCAGTCCCTGGTGTCAAAAAGGTTGGGAACCACTGTTATATATGAACTAGGAGTTCATATGTGATGATAATTCTTAAAACAAGCCCTCTTATTCTTCAACTGCCTTGCACAGAAGAAGGGTGGAAGTGCTGGAAGTTCTTGCCGTTTCGATTATTATGTTTTACTTGTCTTTGAAATTCCACAGAAAATTTATATAGAATTGCATTTCATTTTTTTGTATACGTATATGTATATATTTGTATGTATTTATATTTAGAAAGTAATTATTCATGGAAGAGAGAGGAAAAGGTCACATTCTAATTCTGTTACCTATTCATGTTTCAGGGCCCATATCTAATGCCACTTACTCTTACTGCATGAAGACTTTCCTGATCCTTCTAGCCAGGTGTCTTTTTTTGTCTTATTGAACCTCCAAACTGCTTTGCACATCTTTTTCCTTGCTTGCTTGGTTTCGTTTATTTTAGTAATTCATAAAGTTACTAACCTTATTGTAAACTCTTTTACTGGCAGCTGATTAGATAGAATATATCTAACCTCTCTAATACTTAGACACTTAATATAAATGATTGTATTATTATGTAATTTATAAATATAAAATATATTTATATTTATGAAATATAATTTTATAAATATTGTATAATATAAATGATTGTATTATTGTATAATTTTATCTTCATATCTTATTGCTCTAATTTCAATAGAAGCTCTTTAAGAATGAGAACTGTGTTTCGCTTTTCTGTACTGTTTGAGAATAACTTAAAAATCAGTGCTGAGTGAATGAATGAATGAACCAACTTAAGATTAACTTTGTAGTGACAAGGGAGCCCTTGGAGGGGCTACTACAGTTCCAGTTGTTATCGTTGCCCTAAGAGTACTTTCTTGGTCCTGGACATCCTCCTCCAAGGAAGGAAGGTGGTAGAGTGGAGAGTGGTCTAGAAACGGGAAGCCTGGTGTTTGGTCTTGAATCTGCCACCAGATAGCTGCGTGATCTTGGAGGGCTCCACTCTCTCTGAGCCTCATATAGCCACAAAAGGAATGTTCCTTTCAGTTCTAACATTCTAGGATTCTTGAAACCACTGGTCCTTATTACAATAAAGAAACAAAGTACCAAAATAAACTTGGGATTGAGCAAATGACTGTTTCTGTTCTCACATCCCAGTAATAGCCAGCACCTCAATGAATGCCTACTATATGCAGACACTGTTTTAAGTGTGTCACTTCTATTGACTTATTTATTCCTATAGATAAGACTTTTATTCCATTTTCATATGAAGCATATAAAACATATGTGACTTACATGCCTGTTGGCAGAGCCAATTTTAGATCCAGACACTCTGGCTCTAGAGGCTGTGCTCTTCATCTCACTGCTTATCCAGGGCATACGAGTGGCACCAGCCTTCTCTTCTGCCCCCAGAGCCCCTGGCCTTAATTTCATCGCCATACATCTCATGGAAAGATGAAACCCTTGTTTCAGTATGAAGTGATAATTCCAAAAGATGTTGTGAGAGAACACAATCCCCCGGAGAGCAAAGAGATATTTGCTGATGACTTCACTTGGGGCAAGGACCTTCGTTTTATTTGACATTACGGGTGCTGAATTGGGAAACCAAAGTGTGGAAAGGCTTCTGACCTGACTTTTGGAAAGAACGTGGCTCTTTTCTCAAAGCCTCATCAAACACGAGGTGGAAAGGTGAGCCCTGTCATTGCGACATCACCTGTTTTCCTCCTGCCCAGAAGGTCCTGCTTCATTTGACATTAGGGAAGTCTTCCTCTATTTGGCAGTTCTTCCTCAGGAACTGTAAATCCAGGAGCCACGAGGGCACTGCTTCCCTGTTCTCTACCACAGCTCACAAGGATATCAGCTAGGAAAAGCCTACTGCGATAGTTAGGCAGGCCTTTTAAACCTAGGTCAGGAAGAATAAGTAAACAAGGGAGCTTCCACTGTAGGAAACATGTACTTTGAGTCCAGCAAAGTAACCAGTAAGATAAAGATGACTAACAAAGATTGTGATCCGCATTCAGAGCTGCTGGCCTCCCTGCTTTTTCAGCCAGATGTTTCCCTCTCATTTTTTTTCTTCTCTCCTTACCTTCCCTTTGCTCCCTTCAGTTTCTCTCTCCACCTGACTTCTTCCCCAAGTACCCACAGGACTATGTTATTGCTATCTTTTCTCTTCCTAGGTCACCAGGGAAAAGAGCCTCATATAAATGCATATAAACCATTCTGAATACCTACATATGTATAGCAGGCATTCGCACTTTGATTATTTATCCATATACTCCTTATTCTTTAGACGATTACTCAGTGCCTGTTCAGTACCAAGTCTTAGCTGTCCACCCCCTACCTCCCCAGACATAAGGTATCTACCTTAGGACAGACATATTTTGGTATTTCCCCAGGGATGTTGGTTTTGGCTAGAAAAGGCCCAAGGTAACATAAATTAGAGCATATGCTTGACAGGTTACCATTGATTATGGATTTAGAGTCTGTTAGAAACCAGGCTTACGAATTACAGCCTTAGGGAAGCCAGCTGTTTGGGAAAACTAGCAAAAACAAAAACTCCCCTGTTGGGGGCTTTTATTGGCCTTTCTGCAATTCTCTCTTTGAGCTATGGGAAAAACTCAATCACAGGCAGGAACCAAAGAGTGTTTAGCTCTCAGTAGCTCCTCTATGTTCATTGACGAATTCCCTATAAGCTTGGGAAATGTTTCCAGTGCCAAGCCCTTAATGAATAGCACACAGAGTATGAAGAAAGTATGATTATTAAGAATTACATAAGGTTTTCATCATTCTAAGCAAACTATCACAAGGACAGAAAACCAAGTACTGCATGTTCTCATTCATAGGTGGGAGTTGAACAATGAGAACACACGGATACAGGGCAGGGAACATCACACACCAGGGCCTGTCGGCGGGTTGGGGGCTGGGAGAGGGATAGCACTGGGAGAAATACCTAATGTAAATGACGAGTTCATGGGTGCAGAAAACCAACACGGCACATGTATACCTATGTAACAAACCTGCATGTTTTGCACATGTACCCTAGAACTTAAAGTATAATAAAAAAAAAAAAAGAAAAAAAAAAAGAGAATTATATAAGGTTTGGGAACAAAGATGTCCCAGAACATGCCAAACCAAGACATGGCTTTTGACCAAGAGTGTTATTCCATTCCATTTATCATATATTCATTAAGTGCCTCCTGGGTACCTAGCATGGCTAAGGTACATTCCTAGCTTTTGTGGTACTTCCAACCAAGGTGGGGAGCCTAGACAGAGAAAAATCAGATGATAGATTGTAGCATGATAAGATGGAAATAGCCCTCAATTTGGAACGCTAAGACTGGTTATGGCGCTGAGTTTTGCCACTTGTTATCTGTGAAACCTAATATAAAATCCAGTTCAGAACTGTCATAAGGATTCTCTTTGAATATTATGTAAATTAATAAATAGGAAAAAAAACATTTTTATGGATTTTAGAGAAGAATGCAAGGTAGGGTAGAATTCCTTGTAAATCCAATCCCATGGGATAAGTCAGTGTTTTGCCAACAAGTCGCCACCTATTCATGGTTCATGAAATCCATGCAATGGGCAGTGAACAGCATTTCTTATCTTTTTTTTAAATATAAAATGGAACAGAATAGAAAATAGAGTGCAGCACATATAATATGGGTAAGTTTTGTTTTAGGTAAGTTTTGTCTCTATTACACATATTTTGTATACTCTATTGTAATGGGGAAAAGATTTATTACAATGCATCACTTTCAAAAAGTTAGAAAAATGCAGAGGAGACTGCATGCCCTTCTATTCCAATGTTCCTAAAACTATTTTGATTCAGCCGTGCTACCTGCCTAATGCTTTAATAGTTCAATCCAGTATCGAAACGTATCTCGATTGATCCATTTTCTCAGCCCCAAGGGGTAGTGCCCATTGACATCTTGCTCTCAAAGACCTAGCTACAGAAGAAGGATGGTCAGAAACAATGAGAGAATACTAAGAATATTTAAATGTCACAACAGGTAACAATTAATTACCCATCAGTAACAAAGACACCACAAAGAGCTGGGATCCTAGAGATTTCCAGGAGGTTCATTCAGAGCAATTCCTAAAGAATTTGGCTCATGGAGAAACAAAAGAGAAGGAGCCAGAGTACGGGACAGAGTCTGAGCCAAGTGGGGAGTGCGGTCTGTCTGTCTGGCCTGTCACTATGCAGAATAACTATAGTGAGAGGCAGAAAGTAGAACAATGTAGAAAATCTGTCACCCCAGACTTGCTGTATTTGTATTCTTGATGTACTGTGTTTCATGTGAACTTTTGCCACCAGGACATTCTTACAGAAACTTGATATCTGCGCTGAGGAGCTATCAGTGACACATCCTGCCTGAGTAACTTGGCGTGGCTCCACTATTAACACACTGTAAGGCAAGGTGGGTCTCTGGGGCAATATTGAAGGCTCTGGGTCACGGGTAAAAGTCATGTCACAGACAGAGATGAGTAAGGTATGAACCTGATCCTCCAGTTGTCACAGTAAACATCTTAATTAAGGAGTTT
Organism: Macaca thibetana thibetana; assembly: GCF_024542745.1. NCBI lineage: Eukaryota > Metazoa > Chordata > Mammalia > Primates > Cercopithecidae > Macaca > Macaca thibetana. The sequence goes on from NC_065590.1 coordinate 86,218,665, forward strand.
GGGGCAGGGGGGGGGTGGTCCATGGATAGATTTCAGGAGCTGAGTAACCTCTTGAAGTTCTGTGCAAAATTTTCCGGGCATTTGTAGATTTCTATAAGAGGTTGTTAGCTCTTACCAGATGATCAAAGAGCTCTGTGGTCAAAAAAAAAAAAAAAAAAAAAAAAAAAAAAAAAAATTAACGATTAGTTTCTTCCACTATAATTTTGCCATTCTTGTAGTAAGAAGAATAGTCATATAACTCTGGATGAAAAGGAGGAGAAAATCTTTAGAGTGACAGAATCTAACTTCCATATGGTTTACTGCCCCAATATCTACCAAACAAGTGGTCAGAGCAGATTCTCAGGATCACAGTATCACCACTTCGATGGGATCTATACCCTCTGGAAAATCAACTAGAAGTACTTTGACCAAATCTGAGGTCCAACTCTGATTTTCTGAAAAATGCAGTGTCATATGTTACTCCTTATAAGGTATGTACAATAATTCCAATTTCCCTCCGACTGCAGCAGCATGTCCAAAAACAAGTAAGTTGAAAACAATTTGTTGTGCAATGCAGTGAATCTCACTTCTGTCATCACAGTGGAGAGCATAGATCACCCTGTGGTAGATTCTGTCACTATAATTGCTGCTATTAAAAATATGGAGAGAAAATACTGGGCTGACTCTTTTGTCTCCGTCTGGGTCATCATGGTTTTTTGTTTTTGTTTTTGTTTTTGTTTTTGAGTTGGCTTATTGTAATTCAGAGGCTTATCTCTGCTAACTGTATATTTGATCATATTGTATCTATATAATCTGATTTTTAAAAATTTGCATCTAAGCAAATCTAACTTTATTCTTTAAAATTATAGGGCCTTTGTGCTTCTCTTTTGTTGTGGGTAAGACAATTTTGGGGGGGTTGGTGGGTTTTATTTGTTTCAACCTCAGAATCACCCTATTGCTGGGAACTTAGGGGAAATAATTTACCTGCAGGAATTGTCCTCTAAGTTACCAAATAACTTCTAAACAATTGTGTACTCTAAATCCAGATGTATTTATCAGAAGATTAACTGTAGCCTAGTTTCCCAGCTTGTGGCTTGCCCAAGTCCAACCCAGGTTAATTCCATACATAATTTAGAATTGCTTCTTTTTCTTTGTGTAATAATACCTCACCTTAAAAAAAAAAAAAAAAGCCACATCATGGGCTTATTTTAATCCTGATTATTTAGGGTAATACATTTCTTACAGATAATTAATATTAGCAAAATTAATTCATTTACTAAATTCAGCGGTCTGACAACAAGTGAAAAAGTTGGGCTTTAGAAAAAGTATGTTGGCCTCTATTTATTCTTAATATTTGAAATTGATAACTATCTCTATCATAATTGATTCATTACTCATTGAGTAATAAAGGATAGGAAAAGTTAACGGTTAACCATACCAGGTACATTTAGTTACGTAACATTGATTTTGGAGTGTTGTATATGACTTGTATTTAAAAAGCCCTGATTGGTTGCTAAGATAATAGAAAACAATATAAGCCAGCTTTATGACCAGTGAAAATCTAACGTGACAGCTTAAAAACATCCATTTAATTTATGATGCTGTATTACAAATATACATTTAGATGATAATGGGAAAGGTGATGAAAGTTGGCATGGTGGCATTTTTCAGATAGCTGAGAAATGATAACTATATTCTACCCTTCATAGCTCCATGTTTCATTGTTATTAACTGATTGCTTCTTTGGCTTAAGAAGTGAGCCGGTGGTCCATGTACCAGAGAGTTCAGATTTCTAATTTGAAACTACTTCATTTTTCTAAATCCCAAAGAATTTCATTAAAATAAAAATTGTATCTCATTACTGAGTCATAAAAAAGAATTAAAAAGTGGACTCTGCCTTTTCTCAGAGTATAACAAAGTTATATAAAGTGTAGAGCTAGAATGAATTTCACAAGACACAATGAAAGAGCATTCTTTATGTTAAGTGTGACCCAACAGATCATAGAAATTGCTAAAAACCGTCTACTGCACTAAGATGTGAAATTTTTTCCTTTGATATTTAGTAAGTATTTTATTTTACTTTATTGTAGCAAGAACACTTAACATGAAATCTATTTTCTTACAAATTGTAAGTGTGTAATGCGTTATTGCTGATGATAGGTATAAGGTTGTACAGCATATATCTAGAGACTATTCATCTTGCCTTACTGAGACTTTGTGCCTGTTAATTAGTAACTCCCCATTTTTCCTTTCCCCAAGTCCCTGGAAACCACCATCCCACCCTGAATCTATGAATTTGACTATTTTATATCCCTCATTAAAAGTGGAATCATATTGTATTTATCTTTCCGTGTCTGGTTTAATGTCCTCAAAGTTCATCCATGTTGTCACCTATTGCAAAATGTTCTTCTTTTTTAAAACTGGATAGTATTCCATTGTTTGCGTACATCACATTTTCTTTACCCGCATTCATCTGTCAAGACAATGAATATTTAGGCTGTTTCTATATCTTGGGTATTGGGGAAAATGCTGCAATGAACATAGAAGTGCAGATATCTCTTTGAGATTCTGATTTTAGTTCTGGATGTATACCCGGAAGTAGGATTGATGGATCGTATGGTAGCTCAGTAAATGTTTTTAGATTTGCAAATGAATATGTGTGTGTGTATTTGTGTTTGTATACAGAACTTTAAAAAAGTGACCTGCAAATAATTCTCCAATTTGTTTTGATTAATCCTTCAAAATATATGCCAAGTAAAAAGAAAACTATACTCTGAAATACCAACGTCCTGTTCAAATCCAACTGTGCACCCAGGAAGCACTCCTATCAATGCTGTGCTTTAATTCAAAGGACGCTCTTTCTATGGAACAATGGAACTACCTTGGATAAAGTTTCATTTATCACTTCTTATAGGAGCTGGGGCTTGAGAAAAAGACAAGTTATAAATGGCTGATGAGAACTGACATGTTTTAGTGTTAGTTAACATCTCTATCAACCAAGAGGTGATGAAATATTTGTCACCAAAAGTGAGGAAGACAGTTGTGTCCCACACTCAAGACACAGAAGATAGAAAAGATTTGTTCAACAAATTCATTCATTCAGTCGTTCAGCAAGCATGTCATATTGGAGATGTTTGTGGGACATCCAGACGGAAAGTTTTTGGTGTGCCTGGCACTAAGATGACAAAAATGAAAAGGCATTGCCTTCACTTTCAAGATGCTCATAGTAATGGACAGATGGACAGCCAAATGAATAGTTATAGTAAAATTAGATATTACCACACTGGAAATACATTCAAGGCCCATGGGTAGCATTTGGAGGAGCTACTAAACGTGCTGGGGCCATCAGGGAAGGCTAGAGGAGATTTTAATACTGTTTTTCAAACTAATGGGAAGGAGCCATTCCAGACAGACATAGGCATCGTCCTGGACTCAGAGCCTTGAGTGAGCATGAAATATTCAGGGGACCACACAATGACTTGTGTAGCTGTAGCTGGAGTGCAAGGAGACTATTATAATAACACAGGAGAGCCATGTTCAGATCAGAGGCAGCAGAGAAGGGTTGGAGGAGACATTTTAAAAGCTTACTTCTTAGGCTTAATGATTAATGGGTGCAATAGTAAAAAAACAAAAGGGAAAAGACTATGATGACTCTTAGGTTTCCAGCTTGGACATATGAAGGACAGCAGTACCATTTACTAATACAAGGAAGGAACACAGGGAAGAGAGGTATTAAGAGTCAAGGGTAGGTGAGATGATGTATTCAGTTTTAAACACTTTGTGTTTAAGATGCCTCCAGGGCATCCAATTGGATGGGTTTGTCCATTATATTTGTTAGGTGAGGGGCTCAGAGAAGGAAACTGAGCTGAAGCTATAAATGTGGTGCTCTCAGCATAGAAGTAGAAGTTGAAGCCATAGAATAGGTGAAATGAAGAGTAGCAAGGACAGAGGCCAGGAGAAGACTGATGTTTAAAGAAGAGGGAGAGCAACAGCTGTAAAGCAGGCTGCAAAGATCCTGCATGCAAGATGGCAGGAGGACTAGCAGAAAGTGATGACATGAAACCCAGGGGAGATAAGGGCTTCAAGAATTATACAATGCCCATCAGGGTCAAAAGTTGTGGGTAGGTCAAGCAGGATAAAGATTCAGATGCTGCCCCTGGATTTGTTCAATGAGCTCTGGCAACATTAAAAGGACAGTTTCCATGTTTTTGAGTGATGGAGAGGGCCTATCCTATACTGGATTGCATTGAGCTGAGAAGTGAATGGAAGTGAGAAAATGGAGACAATGTGTGTGATCTACATTTTGGAGAAGTACATTGTGGGAAAATTCAGGAGGAATAAAGAGAGGAGTGGCTAGGGATTCAGGATAAAAAAATACTTTTAAGGTTGTAGGGATTTGACAAGATTCATGTGGAAACAACGTAGCATGCTTTATATGCAGTGTTCTAATCACTTTATATATTTTTTCCTGGTTAATCCTCAGAATGACCCTGAGAGATAATAATGATATTTAACATTTACTGAGTAATTAATTTATGCCAGACATTGTTATAAGCACTTTACATTTATTTATTCACTTAATCCTCGCAACCCTTATGAAGTTAGTGGTATGATCACCCCCACTTTGCAGGTGAGAAAACTGACGAGCAGAGAAGTAAAGTTGATCTCAAGTGCTTATAGCTAGGAAACAGCAAAGCCAGAATGGAACCAAATGTCTGGTTTCAAAATCTGTGCAGTAATAAGAAGGTTCTTATTGATCTTTTAAAGATGAGAAAATGGATTCTAAGAAATTAAACAATTTGCCTATTGCCATCCCAATCACTGAGACCTGAAGCAGAAGGCACACCCAAGCCTAATTCCAATGCTTGGAATGACCATGTTGCCAACAAGCAGAACCTGGAGATACGAGAGACAGGGCACAACACATGAAATAAGATCCTTCAAAAGCAGGAGGGAGAACAACAAAGGCAGAGCAATTGGTCTGTTGTCTGAAACATGTGAGCAGATTCAGGAATATACAAATCACAGGATGGAAAGAAACCCTTAGGGGCCACCTTGCTGCCTTCTTAACACACCACAAGCAGAGCCAGACAGGAAAAAGGTATCTGTCTCTGCCCAGGAAAGAAGTTCCTAGCCCAAGGGGAGGTGGGAAGAGTAATGGAAATCATAAACTGTAATTCATAACTTTTTTTTTTGCTATTACTCATCACTTGTGACTGCAAAAAGTTCTCAATCCTAATAGAATAGATTCCTGCCTCCTCATGCAAACACATCTCTCTGCAAAGTACCAAGGAGATATTTACTCCATCAATCTCACTACAAAAAAAAAGGAGAGAAGAGAGATGCAAGGTTTGATATATTCAGTGGAATTGCCACTGACAGATAGCATTCCAACTTGACTTTACTCCCAGGAAAGCTAGTGTGTTATGGCAAGGTGATGTCTCTCCACTCCCTCTAGAATATGAGATTCAACTATTTGGCTGTTTATCCAAAAACTGGGGGAAAATAAGCTCCTGAACCCTGAATCTGGAGCAAAGAAGATGCATCAGAATCCTAACATTTTCTTCTACTTACTGTTTGCCTTTCTGACTTTTTTGGAGGTCAAGGATAGTATCATGTATGTCTTTCCTGGGTGGCTAGTACAGCAAAGAGGACTTAACAGGACTCAGGACAGGACCAGTGAGATGAGATGAGATGAGATGAGATGAGATGAGATGAGATGAGATGAGATGAGATGAGATGAGATGAGATGAGATAGGAGATGAATGACAGTCATGAAATGAGAGCATATGGCACATAAACACAAGATGATCTTGCATTCTGTAACTGACCTCTTAAAAAAGCTTTATCTTCAAACCTGAAACTGAGTCTGGAGAAACAATAGGAGTTGGGTCTAGAGAAGTGAGTCAATAGGAATATCAGTCCCCTCCTCCCTCACATCTCACTAGAGGGATGTATCACTCTCCAACTCCTAGGAAGTTGATCATGTGTAACTCAGTGTAATTATGGCTGGAGTTTTTTGTTTGTTTGTTTGTTTGTTTGTTTTTGAGGCAGGGTCTTGTTCTATCACCCAGGCTGGAGTACAGTGGCATGATTATGGCTCATCGCATCCTCAACATCCCCAGCTCAAGCCCCTCAGTCTCCCCAGTAACTGGGACTCACAGGTGCGTGCCACTACGCCCAGTTAGTTTTTTATTTTTTAAAAAAACTTTTTATCACCCAGATTGGTCTTGAAACCCGGGCTCAAGCAATCCTCCTGCCTCGGCCTCCCAAAGCGTTGGGATTATAAGCATGAGCCACTGCACCTGATCGTTTTTTCTTATTATAAGATAGAATAGGCACCTTTTTATAGGTTTAAGAATTATGTCCTTTGCCAGGAAATGTCTGTTTATATGCTTCGCCCACATTTCTGTTGGTGTGGAAAAAACAGCTTTTTGTGACAGTATCTGCTGTGTGACTAGGAAGTAGCCCCATGATATGTAAATATTTTAATGTTAAACTGGAAGTTGACCACTATCACTTACTAATTAACATTAGTCTTTTGAAGTTAGGGATCCTTATGAGGCAGATGGGGTGAAAGGCTACTATGTGACCATCTATGTCTTATGTTGTAACTACTCTAATCTGAGGGTACATATGCCAGTCACACTATTCTAAGTTGGAGTGATTTCTGTTCCCCTTACAACTATCATATATACCCTTTAGCTATAGAGGATCCTCTATTATTATCATCATTATTATCACTCCTCAGCCCTAGGGTTAACAGAGGAGGTAGCAAGCCCAAAATGGGCAAGTCTAGGACTCAAAGAGCTGACACTAGAGCTGGTTCTCAAAACGGAGGTCGAGATCATAATTCAGAGTGTGAATGCAGGTTGGTGTGCAGGTTTATGCCAAGAGCATTATTTTAGATTAAGCCATAGAAAATCTTCAATGTTCAACAATTTGTGACCTATAAAAAATGGCAATGTCACACATGGTTCAAACTAATAGGTGCTCACATTTTACTTCCAGAGAAAGTCCATCCTGCTGGAAGCAGAGGGCAACAGAAGAGGAGCTAGCAAGGGCTAGGTGGTGCATCAGCCATGCAAGCTCCAGTAAGTGGAGATGTCCTGCAAACCATGATTTGTGCACACATAACAATGAAACAATAACAACAATGTATACAGCTAAAGTTTGTATAAGTCCTTACCTACTTTTGCCAGATGCTGTTAAGCCATGTTAATTCATTTAAAGCCATGTTAATTCATTTAATTCTTATCACAAGAGCAACTTTATAAGGTAGGGCTGTGATTATTTCCATCTTTAGAGTGAGGAAACTAATGTGTAAGAAAGTCAAGTGACTTGCTCAAAATCACATGACTAATAAATGCCTAAATAGGGCTCAAGCCCAGGCCAGCTAGTTTTAGATGCCACGGTTCTCAACCATTGTGCTGCACCACTGCTTTCACAGAGACTGTATCTGCTGAAGTCAAATAATATACAGAGACAAATCTCCAAATTTAAAACCTTTTATCTGGGAAGCAAGAGTTGCAATTCAAGGTAAACACACAGACTGCCTGGTCTTCCCTAAGCCAGAAGAACAAAGAGAAGATTGGGAGTTTTATCAGAAAGAGAAATGTCACATACTGTTTTGAAAGAAAACTCTTTGGCACTAGAGAAGCTTTTGGGAGCTGGCAGGCTCTGACTGGTGAGTGACAGTAGTAGGTAAAATTAATCTTAGAGGCAGGTTGTTTTGGCAGCTACTAGGCAAAACTGGTCTTAGGGTTACACCAGGCTGTTTCAGCAGCCGGGCTTGCAGAAAATTTAATTCTTGGAGCACGTGCTTTGTGCCCCAAGTGCTTTTTCCCCTTGGCCCCTGGAGTCTTATTTGGTTCACTATGACAAGAATGACCCAACTGGTCTAATCAACCTTCACATGTTTTAGGACATGGGACTCAGGGGCTCTCTGTGCACAGTGGAACCAGGTTTAGGACAGGAAGACCCACTACTGGCTTGACTGATTAGTGAGGAAGAGGTGTCTCATGGACAGATCCTGTGAGCCTTGGTCTCATGGGCTCAGAGCCCAGGTGGGCAAAGCCTAGACTTGAGCCTTCAATGGCCATCTCCACCTAGGGAGGGTTGGGGCAAGCAAAATCAGCACCACCACTCTCTTCTGTATATTTTCTTATTTCTTGGGCCTCTCTTTTCTGTGTTCCTGTTTTCTCTGTCCTCCATTTAAGTGTATTTGTTTCTGCAGGATTCATCTCTCTGTATACAGGATCCCTCACTGAATCTTCCTTTTTATGGGGAATCTAGAATCCTTAACCTGGCACACAAAAGCCTCGATGGTCCGTAAATATATATTGAGAACGTATGTATAAGTTGAAACCAGACCCTGTAATGGACATCTTTTGAATAATATGATAATGTGGTTTTAAAAGAGTTGTGACGGTCAGAAAATAATTAATGTAGAATTCAGAGGGTGAGAGGAGGGGGAATAAAAATTAAAGAATCTTGGCTTCCTTAAACCCCTACACTTGGTGAGTGAAGTAAAGAAGATTATTGGACACTAAGAAACTTCCCCAAGAGCTGAAAGTCCTTTCTCCCTTGTGAGGGAGATCTGGGAGAGCCACAGCCTTGAGAAGGTTTGGAACAACTGATAGGGTTAGTGGATGGGAGGGGCATTTTGTCGTGTAGTATTCATCTTTAATGAAACTAAAATGTTGAAAGTATTTCCCTACCATAACAAATCACAAAACGATGAATTCCAGCTCTAAATTCCTTAACATTAGAATACTCTCTAACAGACTTCACTGTAAGAGTTTACTTTCCATCCCTAATTGGGGGCTGGGGTCCTGGATACTGGTGATCAGGGCAGCCCTGCACATCCCCCACACCACTGGGGACGTTCTAAGGTAACTCAACTTTCAGCCCAACCATGGATTTTTTAAATTGAATTGCAAATGCTATCCCATAGCTATGCTTTGGATGATTTTTTATAAATTATGTGAGAAGATTATTACTTGTTTTTCATAGATGTTAAAGAGAGATGAAGGGATAGCCTACCTGAAAAAATAATTTGAAAGTTTCATAGTTTCTGCAGAAACTACACTGAGGATATAAAGATACCAAATAAGAAGCAAGAGCAAATTTTTTATAAAATAAGAAGTTAGCATTTCCACTAAAAACGTGAAATCCACCTAGTAAAAAGAGATGGACATATTTAATAAAACACAAGTAGCACAAAAATGTCCATTGACCATTCTGCTAGCCTCCAAAGGAATGATGTGCAAAATCTCTCAGAAGTTTGGGGTCTTCTGCAAAAACAGTTCATCTTACTTGGCCACCACCCATGACTCCAGAAGCCACTTTACCTCTCTTAAGGTGATATTTGGTCTTATAGTTTGACTATCTATATAGGTGTTGCTAAAAGTAAACTAAAGGAAAACACTTTGTACTCATCTTGGTATCCTTGGGGAAGAGTCTGAAGTGGATGTTATGTCTGCACACCGGAAGGTCCCAGACCCATAGAAGAAAGGGAACTGAACGTGAAAGGATATATTGATAGACCAATGATAATAACTAATATTTATGGACTATTAACTAAGTACCAGCACTGTGCCAAATATCTTATCTGTATTAACTTATTTAATAAATATAAAACCCTATCAGGTAGGTACCATTTATTGTGATCTCTTTTTTACAGATAGGGAAACAGAAGCCCAAGGAATTAAATAACATGTCCCAAATGACACAGCTAGTGAGTGGCCGAACTGAACAGGCCCCTGGCTTCAGAGCTTGCATTCCTAGCCACGCTGGTAGTCCACATCCTTAAAAAGAAGAGATGCATGAACAAAGGAAGCATCAGTGCCTAGCCTTGCATAAATGGTGGGTATCTTCTGAGTCTGTGTAGGATCCACTTGTTCTGTAACAAGGGTAAGCTGCTCCATAGATCACCCAGCATGTGGAAGGCCTGCCTTTCTTCTTATTGCTCTATATGGTTACCTAGAACCAAGTCTGGTTAACAGGATGAATTGACTGAACACATATAAAATTATTTAGGGGCCAGGCACAGTGGCTCACGCCTGTAATCCCAACACTTTGGGAGGCCAAGGCAGGTGGATTGCCAGAGCTAAGGAGTTCGAGACCAGTCTGACTAACATGGAGAAACCCAATCCCTACTAAAAATACAAAAAGTAGCCAGGTGTGGTGGCACATACCTGTAATCCCAGCTACTCGGAAGGCTGAGGCAGGAGAATAACTTGAACCTGGGAGGCAGAGGTTGCGGTGAGCCGAGATTACACCATTGCACTCCAGCCTGGGCAACAAGAGCAAAAAACAAAAATCTTTAGAAAGGGAACTTACAAATGTTTCTGCACATCAGCATGAAACTATACATATCTATTTCATACGTGATGTAAATACCAAGTTTTCTTAACTAAGCCCATATCTCCTCTTTCCTTCACCATCCAGGATATGGCCAAGGATGCTGAAATTAACCAATAAATGCTTTGTCACTGATTTATTGATTGATTGAGAGCTGGAGGCCACAGTGTGTTTGGTTTTGGCTTTTGAGCCCCAGCTTCATTTATAAGTGCTGACGTCAATACCCCATTCTCAGCAATTAATGGAACCAGCAGACAAAATCAGCAAGGATGTAAAGGAAGTCAACAACACCCTCAGCCAACAAGATTTAATTGCCACTTGTAGAAAACTATACCAAACTCAGCAGAATACATACTTTCTTTAAAGTGCTCATGGAATGTTCACCAATATAGACCATCTTCTGTGCCATAAACAAGCCTCAACACATTTAAAAGATTGAAATCAGAGAGTAAATTTTCTGACCATAATGGAGCCAAACTGCTGTTGTGTTCATCACACTACTTAGACAAGCAATATAATTTTTTGTCTTAGTTTAATATCATTTTTACCAGATATACTATTATTGTGCCTTTCTTATGATGTCACTTTAAAAATATCATAAATGAATAGCCAAAAATATTTCTTCCAGTACTTTCCTGAAGAAGTCTAATATCTCATGTAAATAAATCTTTTTCTAATTTATAGTTATTTTAGTGTGTTTCTTTTGTACAAGGGATACCCTTATATCTCTTGTTTCCCAACCAAATCACTCACAGCATCAAAGCCCTGACCTGCCCTTCCTGAGAAGGCCAAGGTTAGCAGCCGTGTTATCTCTGGAGCTAACAGGATTGCTGGCTTGAAGGTGCGTGGGAGTCCATAGCTCTCTGGAGCCTGCCTTTAATCCCCTAGGGATGCGTTTACTCTGCTAGGAAAAAAATAGCCTCCAAAGGGCAAAAGTCAACAAGTTTTATCGTTCTTCTTCCTGGGTTATTCTGCTGCTGCTCAAAGGCTTTATGAGTGTTCTAGGGCAGTGGTTTTCTGGATTTGTCCTACTCCTGGAATGAATGCCACAGGATTTCATGGCTGTGTGGTCACCAGAGTACAGTAGCAAATCTGCCAGTGTTGTGCCCTAGAGGCAACCTCCAACAACATTTCTCCACTGCCACACACACCACGACCAAAGCCCATCTCAGGAAGCACTCAGACACTGGGCAGGCCACATTCGACGCACTCTCAAGACCATTGGGGCCACTGTGCCTGGTCAGCTAGTCAGCTGACAGAGTCTTATCAAAGATTTTGGAAACCTTTCTCAGGAAATGCCAGAAGTGTAGACCTGTACCATTCCAACTGTAAGGAGCTCACGTATTTTTGTTTGCGGTTCCCATTCAAGCTATTAGGGGCTCAGTTCTGCCCCCCAAAAATCCATATGTTGAAGCCCTAACCACCCGTGTGATGGTATATACAGATGGGGCCCGTGGGAGGTGATTAGGTTTAGGTGAGGTTATGAGGGTGGGACCCTCATGATTGAATTAGTGCCCTTATAAAAGGTGCCAGAGAGCTCTCTCCCCACTCATCCTCCTTCCATGTGAAGATACAGTGAAAAGGCAGCTGTCTGAAAGCAAGGGAGACAGCCCTCCTTCTGATCTCAACCTTCTAGCCTGCAGAACTGTGAGAAAATACATTTCTGTCGTTGAAGCTCTTTTGTTAAGGCAGCCCGAGCAAAGTAAAGCATGTGTTGAAACCCTAACCCCAAATGTGACCATATTTGCAGATAGGATCTTCAGAGAGGTAACGAGATTAGAGGAGGTTGTTAGGATGAGCCCTAATCTAATATGACTGTTGTCCTTATAAGGAGAGCTCAGGGCACAGACCTGCACAGAGGGAAGACCACGTGTAGATGCAGGGAGAAGATGGCCATCTATAAGCTAAGCAGAGAGGCCTCAAAAGAAACCAGCTCTAATCTCATGGAAGTTAAAAGTAGAACAGAGGATACTAGAGCCTGGGAATGATCGGGGACGGGAAGGATAGGGAGAGATTTGTTAAGGATACAAAATTACAGCAGGATAGATTCTAGTTCTAGTGTTCTACTGCACCTGAGGATGACTATAGGTAACAATAATATGTTACGTTACATAGTTTCAAATAGCTAGGAGAATATTGACTGTTCCCAACACAAAGAAATGATCAATGTTTGAGATGACGAATATGCTAATTACCCTAATTTGATTACATTATATGTATCCCATGTACATGTACCCCATGAATATGCATAACTATTATTCATCAATTTAAAAAGTAAAATTTTAAAAAAGTATTTATCTATATGCTGCTTATCAGAGTTATAAACACATAGATAAAGTAAAATCAAAAGGATAGGAAAAAATATAGTCCCATTTAACTTATGAATATATGTACACCAAAAAACCTTAAATATTAAAAACCAAATCCAGGCCAGGCATGGTGGCTCACGCCTGTAATCCCAGCACTTTGGGAGACCAAGGTGGGTGGATCACCTGAGTTCAGGAGTTCGAGACCAGCCTGGCCAACATGGTGAAACCCCATCTCTACTAAAAATACAAAAATTAGCTGGGTGTGATGGCGGTTGCCTGTAATCCCAGCTACTCAGGAGGCTGACGCAGGAGAACTGCTTGAAGCCAGGAGGCGAAGGTTGCAGTGAGCTGAGATTGCGCCACTGCACTCCAGCCTGGGTGACAGAGTGAGACACCACCTCGAAACAAAACAGAAAGCAAAACAAAACAACAACAACAAACAAAATCCCGAATCCAGCAATGAGGGGGAAAAAAGAAACCAACTTTGCTCGTACCTTGATGTTGAACTTCCAGAATCCAGAGCTGTGAGGAAATCAGTGTCTATTGTTCATACCACCCAGTCTGTGGTACTTTGTTAAGGCAGCCAAGTAGCAAATTCCATATGTGCCAGCATCCCCGTTCACAAAATAACTCAGAAAACCAACCAATTCAGAGAGATTGGGACACCAGATGGCAAGGGTGAGAAAGAGGAGGAAGAACAGGACAGACCACCTTCCCAATGAGGGTGGAGATTGCTACTGAGATTTGGTGTTGGGGCGAGAGAGTGAGTGCCATGGAGAGAGAAAGAGAGGAGAAAGGGAGTGAGAGATGGGGGTGAGAAGGAAGCGGTGTTTGGAGGGGAATCAGGCTCAAGACCAGAGCTCACCTGTCCTGAGGATGGGGCTCGTCCTCAGTGAGGCAGATTCAGAAGCTGCCTGTGCCACCTGACTCTCCCACCTCTCAGCCTCCCTCCTTTCAGGAAGGCTCTTACTTCTCTGACCAGTAAGGGAGCAAATAGCTCATCTGCCTGCTCACAAGGAGCCACGGCTGTTATTAATGAAGGGAGAAAGAAGTAATTATCTGGATAATTCAGGCATCCATCACCACTTTCAACTAAATTGTCCAGGCAGAAAAGGTGCAAGAGTCAAGAAGAACAGAATGATTTTAATTAATTGCCTTAATTTACCACTTTCTATTGGATTTGTTCAAATTAAATGACTGAGCTGGCCTCCAGCTTTGCCTGGGGGTCAGCCAGTGGTGGAGAAGGCCATTGGCCAGTGTTCCCCAAGGGACTCCAGTGCCAGGGCCTGGTCCAAAATGAGCGACAGACACATCATTTCATACCAACTCATTTTCAGAGGTATTTTCTGGGCGTGATGCAGTATCTCACATTCCAGATCGTTAATCCGGTAGGATCAGCCATGTAAAGCCACAGTTTGGACACGTGCACGATAAGTATTAAAAAACAACTGAGATGGCTGAGCCCGGCTTCTTGTTTACCTACTTGGGGAAAATGCATGAAGACATATAGAAGGGAAAAAATTGTAATAAACAGCATTTACATTAAGAACACATCCAAACAGCAGCAAGCTCAGGTATTTCAGCATGTTTATGCTTTTCCCTAAGCACATTTCATCAGAAATCTGGATGTTATCAAAGGTAGCCCCTAGGAAATGCCTCTAATTCCCATCTCCTTCTCTGGCAGCGAATTGCTGTGATATTTTCATGTTGCATCTCCTCCCTGGGAGCCCACTGAGGCTCAGAATCCCTCTGCCTTATTTTTCTAACAAATGCCATAAAGAATCTCGGGTTTCCTAATCCTCTCATTGAGATTCAGGATGGTGGAGTATGAGCTGCATGGGATATAAAGTCACAACACCTGAGTTTGAGTTCTAGCTCAGCTATTTATATGCCAGGTGATCCTGGAAAGTCTTTTAACCCCAAGGAGCTTCAGGTGCCTCACCTGTGATGTGTAATGTAAAACTCACAGAGTTACCAGGATTAAAAGAAATAATGGAAACCAAAGCCCTTTACAAATCATAAAGCGTTGTGTGACTGCAGATCTTGCTAATAAGATAGTAGCTTATTTCCGCAGATAGAGGGCAACTCATGTGCTTACACCAAAGTCACTGAGACTCAATCTTATGTTGGTCATTTGATCTTACATATTCATAACTGCCCATTCTAGGTACTTGTACTTATATAATGAAGACAATAGAATTTAGTTAGTTATATACAACTTAACCCTGGCTCCCTCATTTGTAAGATGGCTGGTTAAAATATCTATTTTGCAGATTTTTTGGAATGTCAAATGAGATCATTTATGAAAGTTAACTATCACAATGATGGGTCCATTTTTTGGTGCTTGAGAAATACTAGGGTTTAAATATATATATAGTTATAATGATAGGCCAATTTCCTGTTGCCACTGAGGAGCAGAGATTAAGTATTCACCCTCTTCAACATCTGCACACTGCAACTGTTGGTCTGTGAAAGTTACTATCTCATTTTGTCGGCTTGTTTCTCGTTCCCCATCCTTACTCCGCATCCCCACTCCCACCTCTTCTCATTCACACCAAAAGCAACCATTCCAAGGTATTTGATGTCACTTTTTAAAAAATGTAGTTGTTGCTAATTTTGTATGTTTCCTTGTAAAACATGTTAAGCTGTTTTGGATACAGAGTAAGCCTTATGTCTCTAACCACTGAACACTTTCTTTCCGAATGAAAAGGGAAGAAGGGTTATCAGGACATTACAGACTCTAAAAGAAGCTTGGGATTTCAGCTTCGGAGACCAAGAATATCTCTATTTTTTTAATCTAAAAAGGCAAGGGTTCAGGGCCTGTCCTCTCAGTGACTGGGACTCTGGTCACTTCTTTGAAAAGCCCCAGGGAGGAACAGTCCCTGATAAGGACTGATTCTGCTCATTGAGCAATAGGGCTGATGTCACCCGCATTGGGAACAGGTCACACCCTATTAGCAGGGAGGCAGAAGAGGTAACTCAGGGCCACTTACAGGCTCACAGAACCTGGAAATTTCTAACAGCAAGGCTCAAAAGGATTCCTTTATACATGAAAAATTAACTCTAAATGGATCATAGCCTTAGACATAAGACCTAAAACTATAAACCTCCTAGAAGAAAACA
Organism: Macaca thibetana thibetana; assembly: GCF_024542745.1. Taxonomy (NCBI): domain Eukaryota; kingdom Metazoa; phylum Chordata; class Mammalia; order Primates; family Cercopithecidae; genus Macaca; species Macaca thibetana. The sequence goes on from NC_065590.1 coordinate 86,234,441, forward strand.
CAGGAGTAAAATTCCTTGACCATGTTTTGGGCAACAGTTTCTTACATATGACACCAAAAGGAAAAGCAACAAAGGAAAAACGTTAATTGAACTTCATCAAAATTAAAAACTTTTGTGTTTCAAAGAAAAGTGGAAAGAAAACCCACAGAATAAGAGAAAATATTTGCAAATGCTATGCCTGATAAGAAACCTGAATCCAGAAGGCAAAAATAACTCTTACAACCTAATAATAAAAGGTCCAAATACTCCAATTTAAAAATTCAAAATCCAAAGAATTTGAGTAGACATTTCTCCAAAAAGGATATACAAATTGCCAGGAAGAACACAAAAAGATGCTCAACATCAATAGCCATCATAGAAATGCAAATAAAAACCACAATGAGGTACACTTCATATCCACTAGGATGGGTATAATAATAAAAAAAAAACAGATAATAACAAGTGTTGACAAGGATGTGGAGAGATTGGGACTTTCATATATTGCTGGTGTGAATGTAAAATGGTGTAGCCACTTTGGAAAACAATCTGTCAGTTCCTCATATGATTAAACATAAAATTACCATATTCCTCAGCAATTTCAGTCATAAGTATACATCTAAGAGAAATGAAAGCGTATGTCTACATAAAAACTTGAATGCAGATATTCATAGCAGCATTATTCCTGATAGCTGTTAAGTAGAACAGCGCAAATGTATATTAATTGATGAATAAATAAAATGTGGCATATCTAAACAATGGAATATTAGTCAGTAATAAAAAAGAATAAAACGCTACAACATGTATGAACCTCGAAAATATAGGAAGTGAAAAAAAGGAGTCACAAAAAAACACATATTGTTTGGCCCCCTGTATATGAAATGTCCAAAACAGGCAATTCTGTAGAGAGAGAAAGTAGCTTAGTGGTTGCCTATGGCTGGACAGGTAGGGAACTTAAGGGGTGATGGCTGATTGGTACCAGAGTTCTTTTGGGGGTGATTAAAATATTCTAAAATTGTTGCAAATCCATTAGTATATTCAAAGATAAGTGAATATACTAAAACCCATCAAATTGCATACTTTAAATTGATGTACTTTATGCTATGTGAATTTTATCTCAATAAAGCTGTTTTTTAAAAGTTCCTCTACAGGATGGGCCTTAGAACACCTAAAGGTGGCCATTATTTTTTTGAAATAACTCTATTAGAAGTTAAGTGCACCACTAAAAAGAGAAACCCAAGAAACTCCTGGTGTTAAATGACCCACTTCCACCCACTGTCTTATTTGGAGACCAAGTAACCTAAGCAGTCTGGGCTCTGGTGATGGCATGAGCCCTCTCCATGCTATCAGAAAGAGAAAAACACACAGATGAAAACATTATCAGGCCATTCTGGTAGTTATTTGGTTTTAACTTCAGAATCTAGGTAAAGATGGTGTCAGAAAAACTTCCACCTCAGTACTGACCATTCCCAGCTTTCCCTGTGATGGACGGTCTGTGCCCCAGATTGGGGACAGAAATAGCAGAGACCTGACATATGACCACAGAGCACTGACACACATGTGCAGGCTCCATATGGCCATCTGTAGATAGACAGGCTGGAGGGGCTTCCCTTCTGGAAGCTCTTCATTGCATGCTGCCTAGAACATGATCTAATTTCATAAAATTCCACCAGTTAGGCAGCCTATTAATGAGTGCCCAGGGATTTCCAGATTGACGGAGAAGAGGTGGATTCAAAAATCTTATGGCCCTTCTAGGCCCTGAACTTCTATGATTCTATGTAATGAGTTACATAATCATATTTATTCTAAATACAAACCCACAAAAAAAAAAACAATGAAATTTTTTACTTTCAATAAGAAATAGATTATAAGATTATATAGTTTGGCTGTGTCCCCACCCAGATCTCATCTTGAATTGTAATCCCCACAATCCCTACATGTTTAGGGAAGGGCCTGGTTGGAGGTGATTGGATCATGGGGGTGGTTTCCCCCAGGCTGTTCTTGTGACAGTGAGTGAGTTCTCACGAGATCTGATGGTTTTATAAGGCGCTCTTTCCCCTTCGCTCCTCACTCGTCTCTCTCCTGCTGCCATGTAAAGAAGGTCCTTGCTTCTCCTTAACCTTATGCCATGATTGTAAGTTTCCTGAGGCCTCCACCAGCCATGTGGAACTGTAAATCAATTAAACCTCTTTCCTTTATAGATTACCCAGTCTCAGGTATTTCTTCACAGCAGCATGAAAACAGACTAACACACAAGAGAATACAGTGATATCAAAGATTCATTTTTTTTTTTTAGGTGGAGTCTTACTCTGTCATCTAGGCTAGAGTACAATGGCATAATCTCAGCTCACTGCAACCTCCACCTCCTGGGTTCAAGCGATTCTCCTGCCTCAGCCTCCCGAGTAGCTGGGATTACAGGTGCCAGCCACCATGCCCGGCTAATTTTTGTATTTTTAGCAGAGATGGGTTTTCACCATCTTGGCCAGGCTGGTCTTGAACTCCTGAGCTCAGGTGATCCACCCGCCCCAGCCTCCCAAAGTGCTGGAATTACAGGCATGAGGCACCAGACACAGAGAATACAGTGATAATCAAAGATTCGTCTTTTTTTTTTTTTTTTTTTTTTTAGGTGGAGTCTCAGTGTGTCATTTGGCTGGAGTACAATGGCATAATCTCGGCTCACTGCAACCTCCGCCTCCTGGGTTCAAGTGATTCTTCTGCCTCAACTTCCCGAGTTGCTAGGATTACAGGTGCTGACCACTATGCCTGGCTAATTTTTGTATTTCTAGCAGAGATGGGTTTTCACCATATTGGCCAGGCTGGTCTTGAACTCCTGACCTCAGGTGATCCACCCGCCTCGGCCTCCCAAAGTGCTGGGATTACAGGCACGAGGCACCGTGCCTGACCCAAAGAGCAATCTCCAAGCAATTTTGTGTAGCCAATGTAGACTTAGTTCAATTAGGGTAGAATGAATAACCTAGATTATAAACTGAAGATCCAAGTTCTCGCCCTACCTCTGTCCTTGTCAAGAAAACAAAACAAAACAAAATGAAACAAAACATCTTAGGCTGTTGAGGCTCCAGTTTCTCTATCTAAAAGATGAGACTATTAGTCATGATTTGGTCTCTATGATCCTATCTATGTTTGAGACTACAGATACCTGTTGCTACATCTCCCTTCATAGCTCTGAACAAGGAGAATTCAGCCCAACTCTCATGGCCTTCTACACAACCGAGTTTCAACGCCATATGTACTACATTTAGTGTCAAATTAAGTCAAAGGCTTCATCAGCCTGAAAGCTCTGTCCCTGGCCTGGGCATAGCAAACTATATCCCCCTCTGACTATCCCCCTGTCTCCCATCTCCCCAGAGACTCCAGTGACCTGGCGTCGTCACAGGCAACCAGACACATCCAATACGTTCCCAGCTTCCTGCCACTGCACTTTCAGTGTGCCTCCCTCTTCATTTACCCAATTCCTGCCAACCATCCCAGAGCCATTTCAATCTCACCCTTCCAGGACCCCTGAGATGCACATCGTACCACTATAGTCTAACTGTGTAGACCCCACACTGGGCACATTAAGTGCGCTCATTATTAGCTGTGAGGTCTGATCTGCCCTTCTCCTGGTCTGGAAGCTCTCGGAGGAGCGTGCTCAGGGGCTCCATAATACGTGAAGAGAAGCAGTGCTGGTGTGGGAATGGGGAGGTGTGTTTATCCACCCAGCTGTCCAGCACCAGCACTGGTTTCGGCCTTCTGAGGTAATGCATTCCGAGCCTTAGTCTTGAGAGAACATAAAGAAAACTTTTTTTAAAAGTGTAAGAAGTGGCTGACAAAAGCTGACCAAAAGCCTTTCAAAGGAAATGCTAAGTTATATCTAAGAAAGCTTATCCGAGGTCAGGCAAAGATGAAGCCTAAAGCTAGATGTGGGGAAGAACTTCCGGAGAGTTGCGGTTCCTGTGCCCCAGTATCCCCAGGAGGGCGTGCCCTCCCCTGATTTGGAAATCTGTATGAAATGAATGAAGGGTTCTATTTCTTGGGCAGTGTGGGCACAGGTCTTTGGAGAGTTCAGCGGCCTCCCAGAAAATCCTTCCTGCTTGATGGTTCTAGATCCTCAGTCACAGCTTCTAAGAGCCATGGGGTTTGAGCCCAGAATAATGTATGTGTTTGTTTTTTCAGTCCCAGAGTTTCCACAGAATCGAAGTAGTCAGAGCTGAATGGGATTAAGAGATAGATCGTCCAGTCCTGTCTTCTCATCACACAGATGAAGGACTGCTACCCAGAGCTGCAGAAACTGTCCCATGGCCCCAGTTCCCAGACCCTTCCTCTCTCCTACAGCTCCAGGTTCACCGTGCATTCTAAATTAAGATGTAAACATAAGCAGCAACACCCAAGAGTAAAAATGAAGTGTGCGTATGAAAGAAACCTATTCACATGGACCATATTACATGATAATCTCAGTGTTTACTGCTTGGCTACCATCTCCCTGGCCTAGCAAGGGTGTCAGTGAGGAAGAGAGGACAAGGGGTACAAATCTGTGAATTACACATGGTTCTCGCTCTCCCAGCTTCTCTCTGTCATTGGTAAGGTAACAGGTAAACACTTGAAAAATCAATAATGTTATAATAGAAAAATGTAAGTTCAGGACAACAACAGCAGGTTTGTATGAAGGCCTTTCATCATCGTTGTCCTGCCTAGAAACTGAATGACAGGGAATCAGAGTCACAAGCCACAAAGTCTAACCGGGCTGGTCCCAGAGAAAGACTCAGTGCAGCAGGTGGGGCTGCAGCCAGCCCTGGGCGGGTGGAAGGATGACATCCACCTAGCAAGAGGGTGATAATTCACTTACGCAGCTCCTCACTGCACATTGAACCCTGCTGACTTCTGGCTTCTCTCCCAGGAGGAACTGCGACTCAACATTCTGACCTTATCTCTTGGGTAGCAGAATGATGGAGAAGGAAAGTTTCTTTTTGCTTCTCACAGGGGTTAATCATCCATCTGGAATGCCTACACTTGGTTGACACCGGCTCACCCTACCATCTTCCACCTGAACCATTCACCTAAATGTGCCATTTTTTCTGATATTTCTCATTTGTGTATGTGGGGGGGGGTGTGTGTGCACCTGCTCACACATGCCTGCTGTCACTGGGTGAACAGGCCACCCTGGGCGCGGTTCCATCTACAATGTTTGAAGTTTACTTTCCAGCTTCTGGGCATCATTTGCAATTATAATGCTGTCATAGGCAGAAAAGAGATAGGCTAATTAATCATTGTCAACACTGATCCCTATTTGCCAGATGAGATTTTGGAACAGCATGGCTGGGAATAATTGGTATAGATTGTATTTCCTTGCTTTATGTCACTGGAAATATTTATTTAGCATCATGGTCGCTATGCATAAATAGAAAACAGGATATAGATGAATGCTGCAGATTCATTTGTTCATATTCAGCAAATTATGTTCTAAGCACCTACTTCAGTATGTGAACAGCACTAAACTCAGAATATTGGTCTGCTGGGGCTCTTTATTAGCTTCCATGATTCCCCGAGCTTGGCCAAGACCCTTCTGGTCAGCTGCAGATAGGCACAATGGATAGTTTTGCTTCTAGAGAACGTAACTGGGACATTCAGCATTATCTAACGCCTTGAAATTCCTCTAGTCAGGTGGATTTCCAATGGGTACCCAGAGCCCTATGACCGCCCAGATTGATGGTGCACCCAACAGGACTGCATTGATGAGATGATAAGTCACAGTCACTAGCTGAGATTAATCTGTGTGACACCAGATGTGTCTCTACCTAAAGGAAACAGGATGAAGGGTGATATCTTTGGTCAGAAATAATATATTTCCATGTAGTCTTTGACAAAGGATGTAAGCGGATTTTGTAATTGAAGAAAAATCTACGTGTTAATCTTTACAGTATTTCTGTGAGTGTACTCAAGTCAGCTCAACAATTCAACATTTGCTCTATGGGGTTGTGTGCTAGACCCTGTCAGGGGGATAAGTACTGCTGGCTGGGGCCCAGCCCAGGGAAGACTTGCCAAAGACCATCAGGAAAAGAAGGAAGCTGAGTCTTAGGTTTCTTCCTTTAAAGATGGTGACAGTCCTCTCCGCACAACCAAGTATCTCACAACATTTCCCTGACTCCAAGTCATCAAATTCATTTTTGATTCCTACTTCATAAAAACGATATTCTCCCAGCACTTTGAGAGGCCAAGGCGGGTGGATCATGAGGTCAGGAGTTCGAGACCAGCCTGACCAACATGGTGAAACACCGTCTCTACTAAAAGTACAAAAATTAGCTGGGCGTAGTGGCACATGCCTGTTATCTCAGCTACTTGGGAGGCTAAGGCAGGAGAATTGTTTACACCTGGGGGGGGCAGAGGTTGCAGTGAGCCGAGATTGTGCCACTGCACTCTAGCCTGGGTGACAGAGGGAGACTCCATCTCTCTCTCTCTCTCTCTCTCTCTCTCTCTCTCTCTATATATATATATATATATGGTCTGTACTGATGCTGACCATTGGACCCTGGTTTCATCTGCACCCAACAGAGTAAGCTTTGACTTGTGCTTGTAAGTTAAAGCTCGACACCTCCTTTTGGCTTCTCTATACCTGAATATTCTTACCCATTCTCCTTAATGTGAATATGCATGGAAGCAGGACCATTTCCTCACACACGAGCAGCAGCGAACCCTGTGGAAAGTCAGTCCACACAGAATAATTCAAATAAAGTGTTCAGAGAAACGGGATTTCAGAGCAATTACTTTTTTCAGACCCTTCACAATTCAGTGGTATAGGTATGATGAGCCTTGAGTTGAGACCTCTGTAATATCCATCTTTAGTAACATTAATACGCCATGGATGCAGAGCACTGATCGCTGGAGGGAGTTCAGCTGCCCATAGGAGTTCATGGCTAATGACAATATCTGAATAAGGACAGGGGTGGAGCCCAGGGGCAGGGAGCAGGCGAAGGAATTTCCATGAGTCTCCTCTGAGGGAACTGCATCTTTATACATAGTTACTGTTTCAGAATTGATCCTTCTGGGATCATCAGTCTTCACCAGTAGCTTGTTACATCTGGAGGTATCTCATAATTCAAACAAAGCTGACAAGTTGTAACAATGAGCACACACTGACTTCTGCAACAGGCGCTGTCCACTTCCCATCCGCGCTCATCCAGCTTGCTCCTGGCCGCCTCCCGCTCGCCTTCCTGGGTGGCCCCCCAGCAGGTCTACCTACCTGGTTTGCACCCCCTCTATCCTACCACAATTGCTCACCAGCGGTTTCCTGCCGACACAGCTTGTCTCCCTAACCAGATTGGCGGTGCCTTGGGGATACAGCCAGGCTCAGACATTCATTCAGCCCATCATACTGCCATCCCATCAATAACCCCTTCTGAGTGACCCCAGGTTAGTAAACTGAGTGACGCTGAAATTCTACTGCGGCTGATTCCCTACAGCTGGGCAGAGGCAGCGAGCATGGGCTGAAGTTTCCTTTGGAAATAGGCAGTGCCTAGAAGAGAAGGTAACGAGGCATGAGAAGATTCCAGATGTCTATGAGGAAAATGACATGTCCTGTCCACTACGTTGCGTTTCCTCATCGGCCTCCCCACCACTGCAGGAAACCCAGAAGCTGGTGCAGGTAGAGAAAGCCTGCTCTCAACACCCCAAGAACACTGCGCAAAACAGGTGGGCCCTGGGAGGTTGCTCTTCCCCAGAGGCCTCTCCTCACTGGGGTTTCTTAAAGACAGACACTTGGACTCCTGCTGGGACCAGGCAGGCCGCCCATCCTCAGGGGCAGTGCCTGATCACTCACTAGACCCCCTGCATCCCCCTTCTCTCTCCTCCTTCAGCACAGGCTGAACCCCACAGCCACAGACACTCATCAGGATTAGGGTGTCAGTGCAAATCCAAGGTCCACCAAAATGGAAAAGAAGGAACCGGTGGGAACATGTCTCCACCAAGACAGCGCTCAGGACTGGTTCTCCACGTGGCTCCCATTTCAGTCCAGGAGAAGCAGGGATTTTGTCCCCGTGGTTGGTCATCTGAAGAAGGCACCCCTGGTCAGAGCAGGCTTCTCAGACCCTGAGGCACCAGCCATGGCCCCACTGAGATATAAGAAGGGCCGTGCCAGAGCCTTGAAGACGCTCGGGGGAGGGAACCCACCTGGGACCCAGCCCCCCGGTGGTTGCAGCTGCATCCCAGGTGGGCCCCCTCCCTTGAAGCTCTTCAAGGCTCAAAGAGAAGCCAGTGTAGAAAAGCAAACAGGCCAGGCCCGGGAAGCGCCCTTTGTACCTTTTGCAATCCGGACGCTCTTGCAGCCTGGGCTTCCTATAAATGGGGTGCGGGCGCCGGCCGCGCATTCCCACCGGGACCTGCGGGGCTGAGTGCCCTTCTCGGTTGCTGTCGCTGAGGAGCCCGCCCAGCCAGCCAGGGCCGCGAGGCCAAGGCCAGGCCGCAGCCCAGGAGCTGCCCCACCGCAGCCGGCCATGGGCCCGCCGAGGCCCGCGCTGCTGGCGCTGCCGGCGCTGCTGCTGCTGCTGGCTGGCGCCAGGGCCGGTGAGTGCGCGGCCGCGCTGCGGGCTCAGAGGGAGCGGGAGGGAGCCGGCGGCACGAGGTTGGCTGGCGCAGCCAGGGCCTAGGCCAGAGGGAGGGCAGCCACAGGGTCCAGGGCGAGGCGGGGGACTGGACCAGCTGGCGGCCCCCTGCAGACTCAGGATGGGGGGCATGGGATGGAGGGGCTGAGGAGGGGGTCTCCGGAGCCTGCCTCCCTCTTGAAGGGTGAAACCTGTGCCTGTGGTCCCCCTGTCGGGCCCTAGCACCCGCTGGGAAGACGTGGGAAGCTCACAGATTTCTTTCTCCTGTCTTACAGAAAAGGAAATGCTGGAAAATGTCAGCCCGGTCTGTCCAAGTAAGGCATCTGCGCATGGGGCGTGGAAGGGTGCCCAGCCCCATGCACCCTCCTACACCCGGGTCCCTGAGGTCCCCCCACTCTAAGGGGCTAAGATGGCCTCGTGGTGTGCCCTGCTCTGACCCCAGGAAGCAAGTTCCTTGAGCCTCTGCCCACACGCAAGGGATGCCAACTCTCCTCTACCTGCCCTTCTGTTCTGTCCCAAGAGTTCAGCCTGGGGGCGGGGGCGGGGGAGGGAAAGCACTGACACCCCGCTGGCCTGTGCACACTTTGAAGAAACATCGCTGTCCTGTTTATCAGTGACTAGTCATTGATTCGAAGCATGTGAGGGTGAGGAAATACTGACTTTAACCTTTGTGCAGAAATCGGACCTCCATCCCCTTCCTATTTACCTGACCCCTGGGGGTCAAAGGAGCTGGCCTCCAAGGGGACCCTGTGTGCTGGAGCCGCGGGGCGGACGTCTGATGGGGCAGCGCTGCCGTCTGGTGGACATCTGCCATCACTGCAGCTGGGCTCAGGACCCAGATGTTCTTTTTCTTCAATTGTTCAGAAAATTCCTCTCAACTACAGTGGAAACCTCCAGAAACTCCTTTCTAGGAGTTTCTTAAGTTAGTTACGCTTAATGCTTAATGAACTTTGCCTCAAGTATTTGGTAGTCTCAGAGTCACGGAATTAAGGCGTTTTCAAGCTAAAAAAGCTTTAGAGAGAGTACTATTTGCGTCATGTTGTCATCTCTTAATTTACCAGAGGGTGTCTCATGCAGATTTTCTGAGCCCCATTACTTGACACTTGTCACTCCCTTCCCTGTGCCTCAGACGACATAGTCAAGACATGCCAGCTAATTTAAACATTAGCCTCAGCAGAAACATAATGGAGAAGTCAAATCTATAAAGGAAAATGAAGTATAATATAAAGTCAATTAAAAACTAATTTCAGTTTAATTACATTTTAATTATCTATGCCACTGCCCCTCTCTGCCCAGAACTGGCTGTCCGTGGGAGAGCTATTTCTCCTATGTGGCTGACGTATTTCTCCCCACGTTAGGAGATACGACCCGATTCAAACACCTCCGGAAGTACACGTACAACTATGAGGCTGAGAGCTCCAGTGGAGTCCCTGGGACTGCTGATTCAAGAAGCGCCACCAGGATCAACTGCAAGGTATGGAGGATGCAGGCGGGAGGGACCCAGAGCCCACAGCTTTCCCCCAGCCCTGTTCCAGCGGGTGCCCAACACGCGACCTTCCCGGAGGTTGTGTACTGAGCAAACGCAGAGCATCCCAGAACTGTTGTAATCTGATCAAACATTGGGACTTTGCCTCTGTTTGTAAGTCAGCCACATTGCTGAGATGTTGTCTGCCCCCGCCAAATTTCGCAAACCAGATGTATTTTCCCGTTAACTTCCCAGATGCAATAGGACTACGTGATCTAGATTAGCAGCAGTGTGGGTCTGTAGATTTCAGCGTGAGAGAAGCCCAGTAGGTGAGCTAAGGAAGGCAGGCATGTCAGAATCGCACTGTGAAATGCAGTTTTTATAGTCTAAGTCCAACAGAATCTGTTGCTGAAAAACGAATAGAAAGAAGAAAAAAATATAAACATACAGTTTGTTCTAAAATAAAACTTTGCTTATTATTGAGACTGGTTGTACTCATGTCACGTACATCTGGAGCAGATCTATAGGCTGCTGTTAGGGTTTGGGTGGGGAAGAGAAGTCAAGCTGAGCAGTCACCTTTTTTAGAGAGTGCTGTAGCTCTTGTCTGTGCTATACAATATGGTAGACACGAGCCACATTGGACTATTTAAATGGAATGAAATTAAAAATTCATATTCGTTGTCACATTAGCTGCATTTCAACTGCTCAACAGGCACCCTGGCTACTGGTCCCCCTATTGAACAGCACACATGTACAACATTTCTTTAAAGTTATTTGAATAGTACTGGATAATAAGTAGGGATCCACTGAAACTCCAGCTATACGCGAAGCTCTAAATAGGCCCTAATAGATATAAACCAGTTTTTTGGGTGACATTAAGGGGACGTTTGCTGTGGAAACTGAGGATGGCCCTCTTCCTGCTTTCTGTTTTTCTCCTTCACTCTCACTCCTAGTCTACAGCGCTATTTAACCACAGCTCTTTATAATTGAAGTAACTTTAGAACCAATAAAAGGACATCCTCCTTCCTGTGCACAGAGGCAAACTAAAAAACGTGTTACCCTGGGAGGGGGAAAAGGCCAGCAATAGGACTAAGTCTAGGTTGGTGCACAGAGCACCCAGGAGGCATGTTGATAAGGCACGTGGTGTTGAGGAGCAGGCAGTGGTGTTCCCAGCAGAATTCCCTTTGGTGCTCTGATTAGAGATTAAGCTCTGGGCTTCAGGGGCCGCCTCTCATTCTTGATAGACAACCTCAATGCTATGCTACCCTGTATTCTCAGGTTGAGCTGGAGGTTCCCCAGCTCTGCAGCTTCATCCTGAAGACCAGCCAGTGCACCCTGAAAGAGGTGTATGGCTTCAACCCTGAGGGCAGGGCCTTGCTGAAGAAAACCAAGAACTCCGAGGAGTTTGCTGCAGCCATGTCCAGGTAAGGCGTGTTGTACATGAGCACACACATATGTGTGTGTCCGTCCGCTGAGGTATGAACTTGTGTGTTTACACCAGGCACGGATGTGACTCTAAGTATTTGTATTCCATATTCATCGTGGATCAGGGAATTGCTGTGTTTTCACAATCATCAAAAAGAGACAAGCATTATTTGCCCTTCCCTAGTTAGGTTCCTTTAATTATCATTTTAATGTGTTTCTAAAAATCTCATGCTTTAAACTTCTTGAGATTATAAAACTGAGATGCTGTGTTTAAACAAGTGAATTCTTAAAGAACTAAATAAGACCAGTGCTTGGTGGTCTTCGGTGCGAGGTCCCAGAGGCGCTGGCTGCTGTGGCGGGGCACGTGGCGGGGCAGGGTCTGTCCAGCGCAGGGCAGAGGAGCACCAAGGCTTCAGTGGCTCCCCCTCCTAGGCTGGCATTCAGCCACTGCACATGGATAGGCCGCTGCAGCTGCATCTCTGCTGACTGATCAGGGCCCATGTCACACCCGTTGTAAATATTTTCAACATCACCCCTGCCTCATCCTCAGTCACAGTTTGTAGGGTCTTAGGTGTGTGTGAATACAGGCAGGATAGAGTTGTTAACTTGGTAGCATCAGAAAACTCCGTCTGAATTAGTCTGTTTCCATGCTGCTGATAAAGACATACTTGAGACTGGGCAATTTACAAAAGAAAGGTTTGTTGGACTCACCGTTCCATGTGGCTGGGGAGGTCTCACAATCATGGTGGAAGGTGAGGGAGAGCAAGTCACATCTTACATAGATGGCGGCTGGCAAAGAGAGCTTGTGCGGAGAAACTCCTGTTTTTAAAACCACCACATCTCCTGAGACCCATTTGCAATCACGAGAGCAGCACGGGAAAGACCTGCCCCGTGATTCAATCACCTCCCACCAGGTCCCTCCCACACATGTGGGAATTATGAGCTACAAGATGAGATTTGGGTGGGGACCCAGAGCCAAACCATGTCACCATCCTTGCCCGTTTTTCAGTTTTACTAAACGTTAGATTCAGATGCCAGTCCTTTCTCGCCAAAATAGGCTGTGAGGCTTCTTTCCTTCATATGCTTTATTCTCTCCAAGACTTAACTGTCTATGAGGGAGAGAGGTATGGTGGCAGGAGGAAGGAGTGGTTATTTTTTGGTCCTTGGTCTTCTCCAAATACAGAAGAGACTCCTGTTCTTGACAAGGAGGGCTTTCCAGGTTTGCATTTTCATGACTTTAACTGTCTTTTTAAAAAAATTGACATATAATAATTATACATATTTATTGAGAATATATTGATGTTTTGATACATGTAATGTATGGTGATCAGATCAGAGCAATTAGCATACCCATCATCTCAAACATTTATTGTTTCTTCGTGTCGGGAACTTTCTGAGAGGGTGTAGGCTGTGGGAGATGAGTCTGTCACCTTTTCCTCCTGATGTAACCAGAGTGGCTGCAGTCAGGTCCTCAGAAACTTAGCAAGTACCCAATGGGAAGTCCCTGAGACCAAAGTCAGCATGGGCTTCAGCCATGGCCTGACACCATACAAAAGAGTGACTGTCCAACAAGTGTATGGAAAGAAGCTCCAATTCACTGGTAGTCAAGAAATACAAATTAATGTAACAAGATACTTATCCACTTATACCCATCAGACTGCAAAACTGGAAAACAGCAATAGCACCTGTTGCTGGCAGGCCAGTGAGGAAAAGTGTGCTGTCCTGAGCTGCTGGTGGAAATTAGAGCCATCAGGCAATATCTACTCTAATTTAGAATACTTAATACCCTTTGACACAGATATTTTAGTCTCTGGGACTCTAGCCCATGAAAATAAAAGCAGTAATGTGTGAAGATAGGCATAAGGATGTTTGTTTTGGTATTGTTTGCGTGGTTTAAAAAAAATCCAGAAAGAGAGAAGGCAAATGCCATCAAATGGGGCAATGTGTGAATAAATTCTATATAGCCATGGAATGGAATGTTCTGCATGCAGCTTTTAAAAAATCTGTTAGAGCTATACCAAGTGACTCAGAAGGGTTTTTGTGAAGTATAATTAAGTGACAAAAACAAGATAAAAGTATGCACAATACAATGCCACTTGTATAAAACAATGACAAAATCTTTGTATGACTCTGTTTGCACTCACCCATGTTTACAGAGGATTGTGTGAGAGCACAGAAACAAATGGAACAACCACTTGGGTGTCCATATGGGGAGGATGGGCAAAGAGACTGATATGGGTGGAGAACAGAGCAGGGCTGGATGAGCCATGCAAAAAACGTTAAAACACGGCTGGACCTGGTGGCTCATGCCTGTAGTCCCAGGACTTTGGGAGGCCGAGGCGGGCAGATCACCTGAGGTCAGGAGTTCGAGACCAGCCTGGCCAACAGGGTGAAACCTGTGTCTACTAAAAATACAAAAATTAGCTGGGTGTGATGGCAAATGCCTGTAGTCCTAGCTACTCCAGAGGCTGAGTCAGAAGAATCACTTGATCCCAGGAGGTGGAGGTTGCAGTGAACTGAGGTTGCGCCATTGCACTCCAGCCTGAGTAACAGAGTGAGACTCCATTTCAAAAAAAGAAAAAGAATCACCAAAATATATGTATATGTGCATGCTTTTTTGAAAAATGTATGTCTATGTGTAGCTATATTCTATATTTACAAAAAATGATGTCACAAGAACAATTGGTTAAAAAACTATGAGAAAAGCAACTTCAGTGCCACCCAGCTTACTTCCAGCAAGTTGTAGTGGAGAAGGACATTCCCATGACCATCCTCTCTCTGGGACAGGTATGAGCTCAAGCTGGTCATTCCAGAAGGGAAGCAAGTTTTCCTTTACCCGGAGAAAGATGAACCTACACACATCCTGAACATCAAGAGGGGCATCATTTCTGCCCTCCTGGTTCCCCCAGAGACAGAAGAAACCAAGCAAGTATTGTTTCTGGTGAGGATTTAGAAAACTGATAGCAGTGGCCCTTGAAACTCATCTTCATGTGTTAGAGGCCGGTCCTACCATATACAAAGCAGATTGTTGAGTCAGCTCCATGGCTAGTTACACAGGAAGCCATGGATTGGTGTAACATACTGGTGCCCGAGATTCCTCCTGTCCCTTGGGCTCGCTCACAGATCATTCCAAGCAGGCTGATCAGGTTGGGTCTAATTTTAAAACAGTTATTGAGGCGTCCTGGCCACCCCACCCCCACTTTTGTTTAATGCTGTTCACCTGTGTTTGATGGGTTATGGTATAACACAGTCAATCCTGTGTGTATTTTAAACACCAAAAATAACGGGATCTGTTGCCAGTCTCTTTTACGAATTTCAGGTTTCAATGTGAGACAGAATTCATTTCACCTCAGTCCCATGAGCACTTTTGTGCCCTTATCTGGCTCTAATTTCTCTATGACACCATACTGGGAGAAGACAGCGGTGCATCCTGCAGAGCCTTTCTGCAGACCCACCCTTAACTGGTTTTCTCTCTCCCAACTTGGGCTGGCCAGGCACTAGCAAGACCACACTCTGCATAGGAGGAAAAAGAAAGTCCCTCCCAAAGCTAGATTCCTTCTGCCTTTTCTTTCACAATCCCCACCCCGTCCCTCCCAAGTACCCAAGGATGTTTCCCATGTTGAATATATGTGGTTGCATCTTCTGCCCCCATAGGATACCGTGTATGGAAACTGCTCCACTCACTTTACCGTCAAGACAAGGAAGGGCAATGTGGCAACAGAAATATCCACTGAAAGAGACCTGGGGCAGTGTGATCGCTTCAAGCCCATCCGTACAGGCGTCAGCCCACTTGCTCTCATCAAAGGCATGGTAAGTCCCATGTCAGCACTGTCATGCACACCAAGGAGCATCCTCTTATTAATAACATTCCAAAATTTTCAAGCTAGTGGGCACCTTTGAGGGAGGACAGCCTGCCCAGCCTGTTTTTTTATACAGACTACAGATAGGACCCTGAGCAGGCATAGGAAGGTCTGCCCAGGCTTCATGGCCTGGGATCAGTTGAGCCAAGACTTGAGTCAGGCTCCTCCCTCCCAGCCCAGAGCTCTGTCTTTCCTCCTGTCCTTCTGTCACTGGCACTAAACCACCTCTACTCTCATCACTTGAGAGTAATGACTGCTCATCTCTGAGAAGGCTCCGCGGATGGATGTAGGGCAGCAAAACTACCTACTGTTCCTTCCTGCACAAGAACTCCTTGTGCCAGCTCCAAGCCTCTGGACTTTGAAGAAGTCCCAAGACCTGTGTTCTCCCCATCTCCTTCATCCCATGAAATGCAGTGACTTAAGAGTGTTCCAGCTTCTTGTCCTCCCACCTCCAGTACCACCCTGACCAAACACGATCCCTCTGCCTCCGGCCTGGAGCACCCTCTCCTCTCTGTTAAGTGGGGCCATGGAGCACCATATTACCTGAGCCTGCCCGACCCCTGCAACATCTTCCCTGATATAAGCCCCAGGCTGTCTCAGTGAACATGAAGAACTTGAGCAATCACTGTCATGCCGGGCCCTGTTCCTGGTCATTGTCCTTGGGGTTGAAAACAGGGAGTCTGATGACCATGAGTGCCACAGTCAGAAGAGGATAATGCACTGGCTTAGGGGTCTTTTCTGAGCATCTGCTGTGTGCTCAACCCCACTCTGGGCAGCACCAAGGAAGGGACAGTGGCAAATGAACCATGGACCTTCCCCTCAGGATGCTTCCAGTCTAATACAGGAGCCAGGTCAATAAAGCATACATTGTATACTCAATAAGGTGATACGCTGAACAGTGCAGACAAGAAATCCTGGGCCTGACCAGGAAGGAGAAAGTATTATTCATGTAGCTCAGTGGGCAACGTTTCATGGAAGATGTGGAGCAAGAATCCAAAAAATGCAAAGAATGTGTAAATGAAACAGACATGTAAGAATGGGCTTTTGGGCAAAGAAAACTGACTGAGCAGGTGTGTGAGGGGCTATGTGGTGGGATGGGCATGTGGAGGATACAAAGTTTAGACTTTGTCCAGTGGGGGTGGAAAAAGAGGAGTCTATAGCTTGACTCAGCTTTGGGGATGCCGACATGTTGCACCCCCGGTCTAAATGTCAAGTACCCAGCTATCTTTCCCTGAGTTTATCTAGTGGTACAGGACCCCTCCTCCCTTCTACCTTGAAGGTAAATGCTTTTGACAGAAGACACAGGGACTGATCAAAATGCTTGTCTCCAATCTCATTCACAGACCCACCCCTTGTCAACTCTGATCAGCAGTAGCCAGTCCTGTCAGTACACCCTGGACGCCAAGAGGAAGCATGTGGCAGAAGCCATCTGCAAGGAGCAGCACCTGTTCCTGCCTTTCTCCTATAAGTAGGTCACCTGATACACTACTGATTTGTCATTTAATGGGTCAGTGTGAACTGAACACTTCTCAAGTGCTCTGTTCCAGGCAAACCTGTGCCTGGGAGGGAGGTATGGAGAAGGATAAAATGCAACCCCTCCCTGTCCCCCTTTTTAAGCTAACAGGCCATTTGGCAGAAAAGTCCTAGGCATGCAAAACAACCCAAGACCAACAAAAGATATCTAAGACCCAGTCTTTAAGGGGTGTAGATCCAGAAAACCTGGGGATCACTGCAGGGTACCCTGGTTAGAAAAGGTTTCATGGAAGATTTGGGATATTTACTGGAAACCTATATATCCAAATCCACTTTGAAAAGTGACAATCCGTGAATATTTATTGAGTAACTGCCATATTCTTGGTTCTGTGCTGTGGAAGATACGAAAGAATTTCGAGACATTGCACTAGTTCCTATGTCTGGCCACTCCAGACTAGTGGAGAGTATAAGGCACCCATGTCCTTTTGATGGGAGGATGACTAGCGTGACCAAGAAGAGGTGGATGTTATTCATTCAGGGCCAACAATGGCTGGATTTACCCATGCTTTGAAAGATGGGCAGGACTTGCGTAGATGCAGAGACAGGGGAAACCTTCAACATGGAAAGAATAGTATCTTCTGGCCATCCATGACATGATGTGCTTCCTTGGTTACCAGGAATATGTATGGGATGGGAGTACAAGTGACACAGACTTTGAAACTTGAAGACACACCAAAGATCAACAGCCGCTTCTTTGGTGAAGGTAAGACTTTCTGTCCACACAGTTGCTGGAAAATCTACCTAAGATGTGCCAATCATGGCTTAGCCACTTGCTGGGCCCTGTTAAATGTCTGCTGACTAACAAGTGATATGGACACTGGTGTTCTGGCTACCTCTATGAGAAAGCAAACTCATCTCAGAATGTCAAGTTGCAATGGCATAAAGAAAAAGAAGTTCCCAAAGCTACCTAGGCGTTTGTAAATAGAAAACTGGAATCCTAAGTTTAACATGACATATTTGGTAGCACTGATATCACCTATCCTGTGATAAGACCCAGAGCTGTCCCGGATGAGGTGGACCAAGTGGGAGAGAACCTTCAGAGTCCGGCCCAGATAGTAACCTCAGGAGTCAGTCTTTAGAGGTAGAAGGAACTCTAGCAATCTTGAGTCCAACCCTTACCCAGCATTGTATTGTATTTATATCTGTCCAAATTCCTTCTTGTACATTACCTCATTGTCCTTTTTGTTCACAGCAACCGGTGACGTCAGGTGGTAGAGAGGTGATTTTATACCTATTCTACAGGGGGGAAGTGACACAGAGAGGCTTAGAGTTTGATGTAGACAAGGCCGTAGAATATTAGAGGGGGCAAATAAGTGCCCAGGTTGTAATCTAAGCCAGGACTCTTCTCATTACACCACACTTCCATGAGGACTTTTACCTCTCTTCCTGGCATAGGTCATAGTAGGTGGTGGAGAGGATACAAAAGTGTCTCCCCTCCCCACAAGCTGCTGCTAGATCCAATTAGAAGAAATGGTGATGAGCATCAATGTGCCTGGTCCCAGTTGTAACCATGTCAACAGCAGCACCTCCTCACCAATTATTTCAAGCTAAAGGTAACCTGATGATAGACTCAGACAAGTCTGAATTCCACTTCAGCTCTACCTCTTAGACCCTAAGAACTCTTCAAAAGTAAGTTGCTCATTTCTGGGTCGCAGTTCCTCATCTCTGGGTCTCATTTCTGTCTCATCTCTGGGACTCAGAGCTGAGATCCGGGGATGACAGTTTACATTGCCCAAAAACTCTGTGGGTCTCTGAAGCAGGGCTGAATTTATCTTTAAATTGAACAATAATGCCAACCCACAGGGATAGGATGATGAGTCGGTGAAAACAATTAAGTCAATCACCTATGGCAGAGCCAGATCTAGCAGTCATTGAATACATGATAGTTTTCTTCCCTTTTCCCCTGTGCTGATACTCCACAATTTCCAGCTTCCAGTAGACAAAGATATAGTTGAGATGAAGAGGTAAGCTAGAGTTCCTTTGACACTTTCCATCTTCCAGGTACTAAGAAGGTGGGTCTCGCATTTGAGAGCACCAAATCCACATCACCTCCAAAGCAGGCCGAAGCTGTTTTGAAGACTCTGCAGGAATTGAAAAAACTAACCATCTCTGAGCAAAATATCCAGAGAGCTAATCTCTTCCATAAGCTGGTTACTGAGCTGCGAGGCCTCAGTGAGGAAGCAGTCACATCTCTCTTGCCACAGCTGATCGAGGTGTCCAGGTATTTAATGGTTACAGCTCAACTTTTTATAAAACTGATGGTAACTGACTGAACTTTCAAACCTTGACCAAATGGAGAATCTCAGGGACCATTTGGATATCAATCCAGTTAATCAATTAGTCAATCAATTCATGATTGCTGGATAGAGAACTATCAGCTGACGTGCTAAGAGTTCCATGAAACACACACACACGCACACAGTGTTCAAGGCAGCTAAGTATTTGTGTGTTAAAATAGGAGGAGAATAGTTCCCACATTTTGATGGGTATCTTTTAATTCCTAGTTCTATTGCAGGTGCTCTCCAGAAGCTTATAGGCTGGTGGAGAGAGAACTCAGACAAAAAATATTATATGATTTCTCTACCCTTCAAGGCACTGGCTTTAGGCGCTATGAAGGTGAGAGAAGGGACTGAGGCCAGGAATGAGACCCAGCTAATGTTGGCCAGGCATATTCCATGTGCTGGCCAAAGGGCTGTGATAACAGTCTTCTTGTCGCTACAGATCCACAGTCCCCTCTTGGGACTGTCCTCGATGGGGCTTCTCCTGTGGGTAATGTTCCTAAGGAAAGCATCATGGCTCTGAGCTCCAAGTTGGGTTTTGAAAGATGGTTAGATTTGAATAGTGAATGAGGTGATTAAGGGCTCTCCTGGCAGAGGACACACCATGAGCAATATTTTATGTGCCCTGAAGGTGGTCTGTATAACTTTACCCATGTCTTTCTTCTCAGTCCCATCACTTTGCAAGCCTTGGTTCAGTGTGGACAGCCCCAGTGCTCCACTCACATCCTCCAGTGGCTGAAACGTGTGCATGCCAACCCCCTTCTGATAGATGTGGTCACCTACCTGGTGGCCCTGATCCCCGAGCCCTCAGCACAGCAGCTGCGAGAGATCTTCAACATGGCGAGGGAGCAGCGCAGCCGAGCCACCTTGTATGCGCTGAGCCACGCGGTCAACAAGTGAGTTTCCACACTGTATTTATCCTCCTAGGAGCAGAGGAACATCTTGCACTTCTGTGCGTCTCTGTATTAAAGCTGAACTCCTCCTTCCACTTTCAAACTCTGCTCCTTACTCTTGTGTTTATTCTTGATCATTTTTGGAGTAATGACTTGAAATAAGAAATCAGCAAACACAAACTGAATTTTTAAAAATATTTTCTCTACATTATATTATAAAAGTTTTTGAACATAACAAAGTTGACAGAATTTCAGAGGGAAAACCCCTGGAAAATCAGCTATCTCCTACCATTTAAGTGTTACTATATTTGCTTTATCACATATACATCCATCCATTAATTCATCTTATTTTCTGAAGCATTTCAAAGTAAATTACAAACATTAACACACTTTCCCCTAAGTACTTCAGCATGCATATTATTAACTTCAGTTCAATATTAGTTAGCAGTTTTTTCCTCTTAATTTTTTTTTTTTTTTTGACATGGTTTCACTGTGTCAGCCAGGCTGGAATGCAATGGTGCAGTCACGGCTTACTGCAGCCTCAAATTCCTGGGCTCAGGTGATCCTCCCACCTCAGCCTCCTGAGTAGCTGGGACCACAGGCGCATGCTACCATGCCCTGGCTAATTTTTGTATTTTTTGTAGATACAGGGTTTCACCATGTTGCTCAGGCTGGCAGTTTTTTCTTTTGATGAAATTTTTTTGCTCTTTCTTTTTTACATTTTTATATAAATTTATGTGGAACAAGTGTAATTTTGTTACATGAATAGATTATGCAGTAGTTAAGTCAGGGCTTTCAGGATATCCATCACCCAGATAACATATAGTGTACCCACTAAGTAATTTCTCACCATCCATCTCCCTCCACTTCCATACCTGAGTCTCAATTGTCTTATCATTCCACACTCTATGTCCTTGTGTGTACATTATTTACCTCCCACTTATAAAGTGACAACATGCAATATTTGTCTGTGACTGTCCTGTTTTACTTAAGACAATGACCTTCAGTTCCATCCATGTTACTGCAAATGACATGATTTTATTCTTTTTATGGCTGAATAGTATTTTATTGCCTATACATTCCACATTTTTAATCCAATCATCCATTGACGGACACTTAGGTTGATTCCATGCCTTTGCTATTGTGAATAGTGCTGCGATAAACATATGGGTGCAGGTATCCTTTGGATATAATGATTTCTTTTCCTTTGGGTATGCACCCAGTAGTGGGATTGTTGGATTCATTGGTAGTTCTATTTTTAGTTCTTTGAGAAATCTCTGTATTGTCTTCCATAGAGGTTGTACTTATTTACAATACCATCAACAGTGGTTAACTGTTTCCTTTTCTCTGTATCCTCACCAACATCTGTTATTTTTTGTCTTTTGAATAATGGCCCTCCTGACTGTTGTAACATGTTATCTCATTGTGGTTTCAATTTACTTTTCTCTAATGATTAGTAATGTTATGCATTTTTTCATATGCCTATTGCCATTTGTGTGTCTTCTTTTGAAAAAATGTCTATTCATGTCCTTTGTCTACTTTTTAATGGGATTATTTGGGGGACTTTTTGTTGAGTTGTTTGAATTCCTTGTACATTCTGGATATTAGTACCCCACTGGATGAATAGTTTGCAAATATTTTCTCCCATTCTGCAGGCTGCTCACCCTGTTGATTATTTGTTTCACTGTGCAGAAGCTTTTTGCTTTAATTAAGTTCTGTTTGTCTATTTTTTGTTTTTGTTGTCTTTGCCTTTGAGGTCTTAGTCATCGAATTCTTTGTCTAGGTCAATGTCCACAGAAGTTTTCCCTAGGTTTTCTTCTTGTATTTTTATAGTTTCAGGTCTTACATTTAAGTCTTTGATCTATCTTGAGTTGATTTTTGTATACGGTGACAGATAGTAGTCCAGTTTTATTCTTCTGCATATAGCAATCCAACTTTCCCAGCACCACTTATTGAAAAGGGTGTCCTTTCTCGAGTGTATGTTTTTGTCAATTTTGTCAAAGATCCATTGACTGTAACTATGTGGCTTTATTTCTGGGTTCACTATTCTGTTCCATTGATCTATGTGTCTATTTTTATGCCAGTATCATGCTGTTTAGATTACTATAGCCTTGTAGCATAATTTGAAGTCAGGTAATGTGATGCCTCCAGCTTTGTTCTTTTTGCTTAAGATTGCTTCAGCTACTCAGGCTCTTTTTGGATTCCATATGAATTTTATAATTATTTTTTCTCATTCACAAGTTTGGATTTTAAGACAAACCTAACTGGGGTTACCGAGTCTTGACTCTCTGCTCTTATTCTGTAGCTATCATAAGACAAACCCTACAGGGACCCAGGAGCTGCTAGACATTGCTAATTACCTGATGGAACAGATTCAAGATGACTGCACTGGGGATGAAGATTACACCTATTTGATTCTGCGGGTAATCTCAGTCTTTTACACGACATAGATCATTTCAGAAGCGCTTTTCCTGGATACCTTTTACTTCCCTCTCCTGCACCCTGATGGGTTCTTGTTTCTTTTCTTCAATGCAGGTCATTGGAAACATGGGCCAAACCATGGAGCAGGTAACTCCAGAACTCAAGTCTTCAATCCTGAAATGTGTCCAAAGTACAAAGCCATCACTGATGATTCAGAAAGCTGCCATCCAGGCCCTGCGGAAAATGGAGCCTAAAGACGAGGTAAAGTCCACAAGAAGAGGTCTGAAAGTAAAAGTTCATTAACAAGGATTTGGAAGGTACTGGGGAAATGAGACTCTAAATTTCATCTACTGACTTTATTCTGCTGTTCCCTCCCTCCCTCCCTCCCTCCCTTCCTTCCTTCCTTCCATCTTTTGAGATGGAGTCTCACTCTATTTACAAGGGTGGAGTGCAATGGCACGATCTCGGCTCACTGCAACTTCTGCTTCCTGGGTTCAAGCAATTCTCCCTGCCTCAGCCTCCTGAGTAACTGGGATTACAGGCACATGCCACCACACCCAGCTAATTTTTGTATTTTTTTAGTAGAGACGGGGTTTTGCCATGTTGACCAGGCTGGTCTTGAACTCCTGACCTCAGGTGATCCACCCACCTCAGCCTCCCAAAGTGCTGGGATTACAGGCGTGAGCCACTGCACCTGGCCTCTACTGTTTTCTAATTGCAAATTTCAACAAGCCTATTGACTTGACTGCCTAGCAGTATGTGACATGAGAGAAATACCTGACCTTGCTGCTATGTCAACATGCAGAATGTGAGATGTTTTTGCTACCTACCACCCACCTACCAGATTGACCATCCCTCTCATCATGGAAAAACATGCTTAATTTTCCCCCAATAACCTTAGGCTAGGATAGTCAACTGGGCCCCCTCTTAGGTGGCAATGGCTCCAGAGCTTTGGAAACTACCTTATTTATTAGCCCCAAACTCTTACTACCCCTTCCCATCTTTACCCTCACATTAAAATAACTTAGGTTAAAACAACTTTATTTTCACTTAGTGAAACAAATCATAACTTGGCCATGATTTATGTGTTTTAATGGAATTGAATTCAACAGGCATTCCACAGGCATCTTCTGGGAACCCTTACTTGATAGTGCTCTAGGAAACACTGGCAAGAAGATTCAATACCAGCATTTGAAGAGTGATTACAGAGAAATTAGACCTGTGCTTAAGAAAGAGCTAGCAGACAATGCCAGTGTTTGCAAGGCACGTTCTGTGTTCTGACCACAGGACAGTGATAACCATCTCCTCTTTTGACTGCAGGACCAGGAGGTGCTTCTTCAGACTTTCCTTGATGATGCTTCTCCAGGAGATAAGCGACTGGCTGCCTATCTCATGCTGATGAGGAGTCCTTCACAGGCAGATATTAACAAAATTGTCCAACTTCTACCACGGGAACAGAATGAGCAAGTGAAGAACTTTGTGGCTTCCCATATTGCCAACATCTTGAACTCCGAAGAATTGGATATCCAAGAGTAAGTAAGAGCAATTTTTCCCCACATACCACTGAGGGCCCTAAGCTGGAATTCCAGCGCTAGGTTTTGGCATAGCCACTGTCTGCCCTTGCTTCTGACACAAACACTTGTGCAAATGTGTAGCAGACCTAGACCCAAAGCCTTAGGGTAAATGAAATCCAGACATTTTGGTAGTGATTGGAAATCCATATTTACTTGGGCTGCAAGAGTCAAAGGATAATAACATGGTGTGTCAGCTCAAACTATACTTCTTCTTATCTAGTCTGAAAAAGTTAGTGAAAGAAGCTCTGAAAGAATCTCAACTTCCAACTGTCATGGACTTCAGAAAATTCTCTCGGAACTATCAACTCTACAAATCTGTTTCTCTTCCATCACTTGACCCAGCCTCAGCCAAAATTGAAGGGAATCTTATATTTGATCCAAATAACTACCTTCCTAAAGAAACCATGCTGAAAACGACCCTTACTGCCTTTGGATTTGCTTCAGCTGACCTCTTCGAGGTAAGTGTGAAGAGTTCGAGGTTCTCTAGCCCATTTTGTACAGCATCATAAACAGAGAGTCCCTGGGAGCCAGAAGCTAGCCAGAGGAAAACAAGAACCACCAGGCACTTCCTACCATGACTCTGAGGCTTTCTTCTTTCCCTCCTTCCCTGCCTTCCTCTCTCCTCGCTGGGGGTCACCTGAAGCATGACTTCTTAACATTAATAGAAATGCAGGCCGGGTGAGGTGGCTCATTCCTGTAATCCCAGCACTTTGGGAGGCCGAGGCGGGTAGATCATGAGGTCAGGAGATCGAGACCATCCTGGCTAACACAGTGAAACCCGTCTCTACTAAAAAAATACAAAAAAAATTAGCCGGGCGAGGTGGCAGGCACCTGTAGTCCCAGCTACTCGGGAGGCTGAGGCAGGAGAACGGCGTGAACCCAGAAGGCAAAGCTTGCAGTGAGCAGAGATGGCACCACTGCACTCCAGCCTGGGCGACAGAGCGAGACTCCGTATAAAAATTTAAAAAAAATTGAAATGCAGATGTCTCGTCTTTAAGTCCCAAGCCAAGGAAGCATATATGCTGCCTAGTCAGATCTGCTTCAAATCTCAAATTCACTCCCAACTCTGAACCCTTGGTTGAATTGCTTGTCCTCTCTGAACCTTAGCTGCCTCTTCTAGAAAAAAGCAAGTAATAAGGTCAAGATTCTAGTGAGATTTTAATAAAGCAGCTCCTGTGAAGTGCTAAGATCAGCTCCTGGCCTGTGGTATTCAAATACTTGTTTAGATAAATGGACATCAAGAGGGGGAACTACTAGGCTGGCATATAACAAAGAAAGCTGATGCCATTTTCTTATCTGATTTTGTTTCTCAGATTGGCTTGGAAGGAAAAGGCTTTGAGCCAACATTGGAAGCTCTTTTTGGGAAGCAAGGATTTTTCCCAGACAGTGTCAACAAAGCTTTGTACTGGGTTAATGGTCAAGTTCCTGATGGTGTCTCTAAGGTCTTAGTGGACCACTTTGGCTATACCAAAGAGGATAAACGTGAGCAGGTGTGTATTTGTCAAGTATCTTCTTAAGGAAAGCTTTGGGTCTCCATGCAAAAACAATTCTTTTCTAAGCAAGGAAGTCATCAAAATATTATCTAACTGAAGTGATAACTATGGTTTTTATCAACCAGACCTGCTGGGATAAGGGCCAGTATCTTCAGCAGTTAAAGGTCTCCCGAAATTCAGTGTGCCCAGAAGGAAGACTTCTATCCTGAGAAGTACTCTAGGATAACAATTAAGAGTATGAACTCTGGGCTGGGCGTGGTGGCTCACACCTGTAATCCCAGCACTTTGGGAGGCTGAGGTGGGTGGATCACGGGGTCAGGAATTTGAGACCAGCCTGGCCAACATAGTAAAACCCCATCTCTACTAAAAATACAAAAAACTAGCCGGGCATGGTAGTGGGCGCCTGTAATCCCAGTTACTCGGGAGGCTGAGGCAGGAGAATTGCTTGAACCCAGGAGGTAGAGGTTGCAGTGAGCTGAGATTACACTGTTACACTCCAGCCTGGGCGACAGTGTGAGACTCTGTCTTAAAAAAAACTATGAACTCTGGGCATGGATTTAATTCTAACTTCCCTGTCTTGAAATTGTGTGCACTTGGGGAAGTTGGTTGATATTATGTGTATCTGTTTCTGTCTGCATCCCAGACTACTAATAATAGTCCAAACCTCACAAGGTTATTTAAAGACAATGAAATAAGGCATCTAAAATTCCAAGTGCAGTGCCTGATGCTGGCATTGATTGTTCAATAAGCAGACACTATTGCGAGTTTTAAATTAATATTTTCATTATTATTAACTGCTTTCTTCGGCGCTCACTGCCATCAGTGCACTAGCAAATGAGACCAAAATTCCACTTTGAAGCTAGTAATGAGCCCCTATTTAAGGAGCAAAATAGGCTGTATGATCTGGAGCTTATTCTTGAATTTTTTGCTACCCAACGTGTGGTCTGGTCAGAAATGTAGGTTCTCAGGCTTCACCCACAATCTACTGAATCAGAAGCTGTATTTTAGCAAGACCTCATGTGACTTGTATGCACATTCAAGTTTGCAGAGCAAGGCAGTAATTTACCCCTCCAAGCTCACTGTTGAGCACCAGTTCCATCTTCTGATTTCCTGACCCCCACTTGAGGCCAAGGGTCTTTGATCTGCTTTGAGTCTGTCAATCTCACATTTTTTTCCCCCCAATGCCTGGGCATCCATCTCTGAGATTCTTCTTCTCTCTAAGAAGAACTTGTCTAGGATCAAGTGTTTTTCAAACTTTTGGTAAATTTACATAGCAGCTACATTTTCTTAAGAAACACTTTGTAGTCTTCACTGGTCAAAGAAGAGAAGGCTAAGCAGGGAATGGGTGGGAGACAGAGGATCTTCTAATCTTGAGGATCCTGGCATACTGGAGAGCAGGGACCCCTCCCCTCAACCCACCACATCTTACTATGTCTACAGATTTTTAAATTAAGAATAGCTTTAGGCCGGGCGCGGTGGCTCACGCCTGTAATCCCAGCACTTTGGGAGGCCGAGGCGGGCGGATCACAAGGTCAGGAGATCGAGACCACGGTGAAACCCCGTCTCTACTAAAAATACAAAAAATTAGCCGGGCGCGGTTGTGGGCGCCTGTAGTCCCAGCTACTCGGGAGGCTGAGGCAGGAGAATGGCGTGAACCCGGGAGGCGGAGCTTGCAGTGAGCCGAGATCGCGCCACTGCACTCCAGCCTGGGCGACAGAGCGAGACTCCGTCTCAAAAAAAAAAAAAAAAAAAAAAAAAAAAAAGAATAGCTTTAAGAGTGCCACTATCCCTGACAAGACCTTAGTTCTTTCATCTCTGTTTAGAGAAATTAGCCTGGACTTCAGTGTCTCCCTGTTCCTCACCTGAAGCATTTTTTTAGGCCCATCCTGGCTGCAGCAGACAGGTCCCACATTGGGAACTAAAAGGTGTTTGACATTGCTGACATCTCACTGGCCATTTTATTACTAAACTCTCAGGACATGGTAAATGGAATGATGTTCACTGTTCAGAAGCTGATTGAAGATTTGAAATCCAAAGAAGTCCCGGAAGCCAGAGCCTACCTCCGCATCTTGGGAGAGGAGCTTGGCTTTGCCAGGCTCCATGACCTCCAGCTCCTTGGAAAACTGCTCCTGACGGGTGCCCGCACTCTGCAGGGGATCCCTCAGATGGTAAGTCAGCCATGAGACCAGACATTGGTTTTTTTAGATCGCCCAGATGCCCTTATGATCACAACTGCACAAGACAGAAAAGATGCTTGTACTTTCTTCAAAGATGCAGGTTTGCCTTGAATTTCACTGAGATGACTCTTGGATCACAAGGAGCTGTTAACATTTAGAAATTAAGCTATTCATAATGTTAGCTATATTTTTAAGAGCATTAATTTATTCATCTGGAAAACAACATTCGGTATACCTTCCTCTACCTTTGCTGAAGGTCCTTTTATTTTTATTTTTATTTTTTTAATTTTTTGAGATGGAGTCTTGCTCCCAGGCTGGAGAGCAGTGGTGTAGTCTCGGCTCACTGCAACTCTGCCTCCCGGGTTCAAGCAATTCTCCTGCCTCAGCCTCCCAAGTAGCTGGGACTACAGACACGCACCAGCATGCCCGGCTAATCTGTGTACTTTTAGTAGAGACAAAGTTTCACCATGTAGGCCAGGCTGGTTTCGCACTCCTGACCTCAAGTGATCCGCCAGCCTGGGCCTCCCAAAGTGCTGGGCTAACAGGCATGAGCCACTGCACCCGGCCTGAAGGTCCTTTTAATATTGAAATGATATAATGATTATAAAAAAAAGTATTTGGCAAACTATAATTCACTATCTAAATATGCTATAATTTTTATTATTAATTTATTAATAAAAGGAAATATATAAATGTATTCCTATGGCTTGATAAAAAAATGTTGACTTTAAGAAAACAGGTCTCAAGCTATTTTATGGAAATATTATTTAAAAAATAAAACCCAATGCAAACTGATATTTTTAAAAATGATTTTATCATAATATAATATATTTCAAGTACACCTTCACTTACAGTCAGACTCCAGAACACCAGAATTAAGCCATGGCATATATGATACTTAAAGTCCATAAAGCTCTGAGGCCCAGCAATATTCTTAAGAGCCTTCTGAATCCAGTTGAAAATGACATGATATCTATCTAGTGAATTTTCTTCCATCCTGATTCACTGAAAATGGTAAAAACATCAGTTTGATCTTTATTTATCAAACTATTCAGCTCATCAAAATATGCTAATCCTTCCTTTCTAGATAAAGAGGAATTACTCTCCAATGTATGGAAGGTTGCATTTAACAAAACTGACTTTAAAAAGACTTACTTTTATTTGCTCTCCCCTGTTGCGTCTATAGATTGGAGAGGTCATCAGGAAGGGCTCAAAGAACGACTTTTTTCTTCACTACATCTTCATAGAGAATGCCTTTGAACTCCCCACTGGAGCTGGATTACAGTTGCAAATATCTTCATCTGGAGTCACCGCTCCTGGAATCAAGGCTGGAGTGAAACTGGAAGTAGCCAATGTAAGATTCTGTTTGCCTTTTGATTTCTCAGGTTATTATTTTCTTCCAGGGTGGGTTTCTTGTTAAAACACATTTTAAAATGCGTTTTCAGTTCGAGACAAAATGCATCATCATTGTAATCATCTTATTATTTTTTATGAAAAACTTTAAGCTTCCACCAAAATGCACCACCTCACCAGCTCCAGTAGTGGTACAGCCACAAGACAAGAACTCAGTTCTCTCAATAAATGAGTATTCCTATCATCTTTTTAAACTGATTTTGCCTAATGTTAACTCAGGTACTTTCTAGTTCTGGGTAGTGTAGTCCAACTCTAGAGAAATGAGAACTTGCTTTCCTTCTTCCAAACAAATCCCAGTAATGTTTCCAAAGGTGTGTTATCCAGGAAGTGTTTGCCTGGAGGTGAGAAAGGTGGTTGATCTGACTGACAGGGGACTGAAGTATTTAATGAATCTGAATGGGTTGCTTTCTGACTTATAGATGCAGGCCGAACTGGTGGCAAAACCCTCCGTGTCTGTGGAGTTTGTGACAAATATGGGCATCATCATTCCAGACTTCGCTAGGAGCGGGGTCCAGATGAACACCAACTTCTTCCACGAGTCAGGCCTGGAGGCTCGTGTTGCCCTAAAAGCTGGGCAGTTGAAGTTTATCATTCCTTCCCCAAAGAAACCAGTCAAGCTGTTAAGTGGCAGGTAATTCTTTTAGCCAAGTCTGCCTAGCCAGTTTGAAAGAGAGAACAGAGAATGTATCTGCAGGATTTCGCCAGGCTAAACAGTTGATTGAGATTATTCAGGTCCTGAGGAAGTGGGAGAGAAATAGAGAGGAAAGATTCCGGGTTACCTATTTTAATTCTAGCCTAGACTTACTACATAACTACATAATTACTTTTCTTCTACTTTCCACATTTTACTAAATTGTCCTTTATCTTTCTGCTTTGAGACTTATTAAGACCTACTGCTTAATTAGTTTTTATTAAGTTGTGATTTTTTGTTATCTATTTGTTTTGAGAATGAAGAAACAGTAGCTCTGGAGATCATCTTTGGGAAATGAATTGTTTTTCACCCCAAAAAATACCTAAGAACATATTGATTTGAGGTAGCTAGCTCAGTAGGTAAAGCATGAAACTCCTAACCTCGTGATAATGGGATACAGACTCTTATGGAGAGTTTCATTTTAAGTGGCACCCTCAACCATTGATTTACCTTAGTTTTCATATTTTAGACACATTCATATGTTCATTCAAAAATAATACTTAATTGGCCAGCCCGGTGGTTCATGTCTGTAATCCCAGCACTTTGGGAGCCCCAGGTGGATGGATCGCTTGAGCCCAGGTGTTCAGAGAGCAGCCTGGGTAACATGGCAAAACCTCATCTCTACAAAAAAAAAAAAATAACAAAATTAGCTAGACATGGTGGCGCATGCCTGTAGTTCCAGCTACTCAGAAAACTGAGATGGGAGGATCGATTGAGCCCAGGAGTTCAAGCCTTCAGTGAACCATGCTTGCACCACTGCACTCCAGCTTGCGTGACAGAGCAAGACCCTGTCTCACAGAAGCCAAATATAGTATATTTAATTGCTTAATATGTGCCACATGTGTTGAGTGAGACATACAAGGTCCCTGACCTTTGAATGCTTACATTTTATAAGGGAGACACACAATAAAGCAAGCAGTAATCATAAAGTAAGGGCTAAGTTATAGAAAGTATTAGAATACCATGAAATTTTATATCATGTAGCCTGTGCTAGTCAAGGAATGCATTCTGAAGTAAGTGTACTTGACCTGATAACTGAGGACTGTGTCAGAGTCATTTAGGCAAAGGAGAAAGGAGTGAGTGTTCCAGGCAAAAGGAAAAGCAGGTAATGGCCTGAAGGTAAAGGCATATGGTTCAAGGAACTGGAAGAAGTGCAGAATGGTAAGGTGCTCAGGGAACGTAAGTGAGAGATGACGGGGAGAGGTAGGCAGGGGAGAGAGCATTCCCAACCATGGAAGCCATCCTAAGGAGTTTGGACTCTTTTGAAGGCACAGGAGTTGAAGAGGGGAGCAGAAATAAGATAGGGGTGATGTTTTAGAAGAAATACTCTGACTCTAGTGTGGAAAATGGGTGGGAAGGAGGCACAGCTGGACACGAAGAGACCATTGGGCATCTCTTACGATCCTGTGTGGCTAAGAGCTGATAATGGCCTGCAATGGAGGAAAGCCAGGTATAGAAAGGAGTAAGCAGATTCTAGAACTTTCTAAGAGGCAGAATCATAAGTACTGGGTGATTAATTGGGTATGGGACAGGGAAAAAGAAAGAAGAAAAGAGGAAGGAGGCACCCTTCACTTAAATAAGAACTACAGTGGGAGAGCTTCTTGTTTTAAGGAAGGTGACAAATTCAGTTTTGGATGTGCTGCATTTGATGTCCTATGAAACAACCAGTTTAGAAATCTAGTGGCAAATAGACCTGTGGATCTGAGCCCAGTAAAGTGGCTTGGGCTCCACATTTGGATTTGGGAATCATTAGTATACAGAGGTTGTTGTGGTTAAACAGCAACTGGTGTAGAGTGAGACATGAGAGATGAGGACAGAAATATGGAGAAGACGAAAACATGTAAAGGAAGAAGAGGAATAACCAGCAATGAGTTAGAAGAAGTGACCAGAGAAGAAGAAGGAGAACCAAAGCCACAAAAGGTCGCAGAAGCCATAGAGCAGCCATAGGGGAGATCACCCCATGGGTAGGCAAAAGCTGGCATTAGGACTCCAGCACATCAGCAAAGCTTGGTCTTATGGCACCCCCAACTTGGAGAAGCAATACTTGTAGGAAAATGTGCTATTTCAAAGAAAGCATCCTTAGAAAAAACCAGGCCAAGGTTGAACTTTCTTACATGTACTAAGTTTTTAAGTACACACTTGGAAGGAAGGTGCCATCATCTCTTCAGATGTGAGAGGCTCCAGGGTCTTAGTCTGGTCATGAGTGTGCAACTCTACTGAAGGCTTCTGGGAGGTCAAGGAAGATAAAACCTAAATATGCCCATTGGATGTAGGAGCAAGGAGGGCATTAGAGACATTGATGAAAGCATTTTCAGAAGATGGAATGAGCAATCAGAGCACAGTTAGTGCAGCACGTTGGGAGGAAGTGGAGACTGCAAAGGCAGACAACTCTTGATGGTGAGGAAGCCAAGAGAAAGCAAGAAAAGAAAGAAAGGAGCATAGGCGAGGGGCACAGGGGAGGAGACTTGAGTGTGCTTAATGCAGGTGGAAGTAAGCAGGTAGAGAGTAGGGGATTTCATATGAAAGAGACAGTTTCTCTTGCCTTGCATCATAGGAAGGAAGGGGCACACTGAAATTCAGCCCCAGTGATCAGCTATTTAACATCTCTGAGCCTCTGCTTCTGTAAAATGAGAACCATAAGCCTACTGTTGTGGGGATTACAGGAAACATGGAAAGAACTCAGCTGGAAGCTCCACAGTCACTCTCATGGCTTGTCATGTTGACGTTCTTTCTAATATTATTTGTTTCTCAGTAAATCAAATAGTTAGAGATAGGTGTGGACTGAGGGAAGACAAGGATAAGGGGGTATTTACACCCTGAGAATTTGTGATATTCATTTTGATTCATGACTTAGCAATAACTCAGGTATTTTTGTTCTTCACCAGCAACACGTTACATTTGGTCTCTACCACCAAAACGGAGGTGATCCCACCTCTCATCGAGAACAGGCAGTCCTTGTCAGTTTGCAAGCAACTCTTTACTGGCCTGAATTACTGCACCTCAAGCGCTTACTCCAATGCCAGTTCCACAGACTCCGCCCCCTACTATCCGCTGACCGGGGACACCAGGTTAGAGATGCATTTTCTCACCTTTTACATCATGGTCACCTAGCATGGCATAGGAAAAAAAATGCTCTGTGTTGTAAGCCCCTGTCACTAGCCTTCTGGGTTTGCACCATCTTTGGGTATTTAAAGCAGGGTCCTCTGGCCAACACGTTGGGTGTCCCCTTTTGCTTTCTTATACACAGGACAGGATCACAGCACAGATCCCAATTTGCTCCTAATTCAGTGTCCATGTTTCTGAGCCTCCAGACCCATTGCTATGAACTTCCTGGAGCCCATCAATGTGCTTGAAGCCTTCACCATACTTAGGTGGCTCCCTGTCTTCAGCCCCCAAGTTCCAGTGCTTGTTCTCAGCTTTGCTGAAACAACCAGCCAACTCCTGCTCTGCTTGTCCAAAGTCTTGGGAATCCTGGTGTCTGCCCTTGCCTTGGGTTCTTGTAGGACTGAGGCATCAAAAAGATCATCTTAGTTAAGGGCAAGAGACAATGTTAAAATACGGACCATATTTTTGTTGCATTTGAGGCTGAATTGTTTTGGGGACATTATCTCCATCCTTGAAAGCTCTAACATTATGCACTGTCTTCATTGTAACATCTTCAGATTAGAGCTGGAACTGAGGCCTACAGGAGAAGTTGAGCAGTATTCTGTCAGTGCAACCTATGAGCTCCAGAGAGAGGACAGAGCCTTGGTGGACACCCTGAAGTTTGTAACTCAAGCAGAAGGTGAGCATTCAAAACACAGCTGCTTCATCTCTGCTCGCAGTCTCAGGTTCAGAATTCATGAGGAGAACACATGTAATTTAACCTATTTAACAAATATTAACTGAGTACCCAATAAGTGGCAGGCCTATTTTAAGACCTGGGGCTAGAACAGTGAACAATGGAGTCTCTGCCTTCGTGGAAGTTACAGTGAACAACCAAACAAGTTAATATTTGGAGTGTCAGATCAGTACTGGGGAGGAAAACAGAGCATAGACTGGTCTAGGGAAGGCTAGGAGTAAGAGGGAGGAAGAAGGGCAGGGAAAGCAGTGCATTTGGAATAATAAGGGAAAGTCTCCCTGGTAAAGTGAGTATAAGGAGACCTAACAGAGATAAGGGGAGAAGCAGTGTGGTAAGACTGTTACAGGCAGAGGGACCAGTAGGTGCAAAGGCCCTGAGGCTGACATATTGCTGCCATGTTTCAAGGAAAGGAAGGAAGCCAGTATGGCTTGAGCAGAAAGACCAGGGAGAAAAGAGGTAGAAGATGAGGACAGAGAGATATGGAGAGGTGAAGGAAGGATGATCTCATAGGCCATGGTAAGAACTTCGGCTTCTTCCTGTGAATTAAATGAAAGCCACTGGGGAGTCCTCATGATTTGATTTATGTTTATGTTGAGAAAAGACTATGGGGAGACAAGAGCAGAGAAACTACTATGTAGGTTATCACAATAATCCAGGCAGGAATCAGTGCTGTTTTGGATTAGGGCAATGGCAGAGGAGATATGAGAAGGGGTTGGATTCTGGCCATATTTTGAAGATTAGGCTGACAAGATTTGCTGATACAGTGGATGTTGAGTGTAAGAGGAAAAGGGGAATGAGGACAAACCTAAGGTTTTTGGCCTGGGCAACTGGAAAACAGAGCTTCCATTTATGGAGATGGAAAGGGCAACTGAAGGAGCAGGTTTTAGGGAATGGGGCAAAATTAGGTGTTCACTTTGGAAAAATTTTTATATAGGGATAGCATATCACAAAATTAAACTAGGAAGAAAATCCCATGAGAGAAAGCACTGGGGGAGCAGGGCATGCTGGGGAAATAGTGTTTGGTAAACATTGTTTTACAAAGGATATAAAATGGACGAGCCTATGGATCGAAGGATGCCTAGGAATCTTGTTACAAAGAAAGGGGGAGTCGGGCAGATGGAGCCCAGGGCAAGGGCAGCAAGGAACCAGGAAAGGCATCTTGGATGGAAAGTAATATAGAGATGTCGTGTCTTCCTGGCCCAGAAGGACTGTGAGCCTTTGCTGTTCCACAAACAAGCTAAGTGCACCCCATTTCAGGGCCTTTGTATTCCTGGCCCTCTGCCTGGAATGTGCTCCTCCCAGAACTCAGCATAGCTCCAACCTCTCTTCATTCTGATCTCTGCCCACATGTGCCCTTATCAGAGAGAACTTCTCTGACCACCAAGTATGAAATAACACTTCTTCTATCTCTTTCTTTTATCCTTGTATCCAGTTTTACTCTTCTTCATAACATTCATTACCATCTGACATGAGCAAGTTACTTGTTTATTGCCTGCACACCTCCCCCCCAGAAGGTAAGCCCCATGAAAGCAAGGACTCCCCAGTGCCAAGAGCAGTGTCCAGCACATAATAGGCTCATAATAGGCGATCCATAAAGACTTGTATACATGAATACCACTGAGTTTAAAATTTTCAGTAAAATCCTGAATTGTGTTTTTGTTTAAGTACATTAATTCCTTGGAGTTTCTCTGCTTTTTCCTCTCTTTCCTTCCAAAACATAGCTTCCTACCATACATCTCTTGATTCTCTTATACACTTGTCCAGGTGTAAAGCAGACTGAGGCTACCATGACATTCAAATATAATCGGCAGAGTATGACCTTGTCCAGTGAAGTCCAAATTCCGGATTTTGATGTTGACCTTGGAACAATCCTCAGAGTTAATGATGAATCTACTGAGGGCAGAAAGTCTTACAGACTCACCCTGGACATTCAGAACAAGAAAATTACTGAGGTCACCCTCATGGGCCACCTAAGGTAAGGAAGGCTGAGGGTCATCTGACCTGCACTGCAGGCCTCGGTGGTTCTTTTCATTATTCCTCTTCTACTTTATACCTGACCAAGCCATGTTCATGTTCACCACAGTCTACTCAGAGTGGCAGATAGAGCCCTTAACATTTTCCTTTTTTTTTTTGAGACGGAGTCTCACTCTGTCACCAGGCTGGAGTGCAGTGGCACAATCTCGGCTCACTGCAAGCTCTGCCTCCTGAGTTCAAGTGATTCTCCTGCCTCAGCCTCCCAAGGAGCTGGAACTACAAGTGTGTGCCACCACACCCAGCTAATTTTTGTATTTTTAGTGTAGACTGGGTTTCACCATATTGGCCAGGATGGTCTCCATCTCCTGACCTCGTGATCCACCCGCCTTGGCCTCCCAAAGTGCTGGGATTACAGGCGTGAGCCACTGCGCCCGGCCGAGCCCTCAACATTTTAAGCCTCTGCGCATGTCCAGTTGGATTTTCCTACCATTTATCAGGCACTTACTATTCAGGTATCAAGCACAGTGCTGGGTGCTTTAAAGAAAGTATCTCAGTCCTCACAATAAACTGCGAGGTCAGTGTGAGTTTACCTGTTTCATGGATAAGGAAATGGTAGCTCAGAGGGTTTAAATCATTTGACCAAAGTCATAGAGCTAGTAAATAGCAGAACAGGATTCAAACAGTTTTCAAAAAGCTTCTCTTTCTCCTAAACCTGCTTGCAAATTTGTGCTGAATGTTGGCTTCAGAAGTTAATGAATTTGATCTGTGACTGTTTCTCTGAACCATCCTTGTATCTGGTTTTGATCACCGCAAATGGAACTTCTGTTTAATCCTGCATATCTCCTTTGAAAGGACAAAATCACTGGTGCCAACTGATTTTCTTTACCATAGTTGTGACACAAAGGAAGAAGGAAAAATCAAAGGTGTTATTTCCGTACCCCGTTTGCAAGCAGAAGCCAGAAGTGAGATCATCGCCCACTGGTCACCTGCCAAACTGCTCCTCCAAATGGACTCATCTGCTACAGCTTATGGCTCCACAGTTTCCAAGAGGGTGGCGTGGCATTACGGTACGTGTCTCTTCCCCTGTGTGAGCACTTCCAAAGTAATGCAGCTGTTGAGACCTGTGGTTACAGGCTGACCTAGTACCACTCACAACTATTTCCTATGTATTTTCAGATGAAGAGAAGATAGAATTTGAATGGAACACAGGCACCAATGTAGATACCAAAAAAATGACTTCCAATTTCCCTGTGGATCTCTCTGAGTATCTTAGGAGCTTACATATGTATGCTGATAGACTCCTGGATCACAGAGTCCCTCAAACAGACATGACTTTCCGGCACGTGGGTTCCAAATTAATAGTTGTAAGTATGAGTCTGCCAGTCAATAAATACATGGGTATAAGTGCTAATTACATCCTCAACTCTGAGCTAGGTGCAGGAAGGTATCCAAAGATGTATAAGGCATGCTTCCTGCCCCCCAGGGAATTCTTGGGAAAAAAAAAAAACTTTCACACATGTGTAGTTATCCAGTTACACAAAGCTGAATATGATACATATCAAAGAGATGCTACTAAGCAGAACAGTTCTTTGCCTAGTGGTATCAAAGGAAGCTTCAGGACACTAGCTAGGAGGCTGACTATGTTAGACGTTCCTTTTATAAATATGGGCAGTGATCAGTGACTGTCAACGAAGATTCATAATTTTCTGTTATTTATTTTTAACATTCAGTGCATTGTCCTGCTAAATAATTAACTTGTCAAATCTGGATTTGTGCCTAATGTTCATTGCTCTTTGAGGCTCATCCATGCCCATTACCTTAAAAATCTCCTGTCATTTTGTAGGCAATGAACTCATGGCTTCAAAAGGCGTCTGGGAGTCTTCCTTATACCCAGACTTTGCAAGACCACCTCAATAGCCTGAAGGAGTTGAACCTCCAGAACATGGGATTGCCAGACTTCCACATCCCAGAAAACCTCTTCTTAAAAAGGTAAAAGAAGAAACCGGCAAAGCTTCTTGAACCGTGCAAAGTAAATGAAAGATTTTACATAGCATGATTTGGATATTTTTTTAATTTAAATTTTTAAGGGAAATAATTTAAGCATTTTAAGGAGATTAATAACTAGTGCAAACACTGTGGCATTTTTGCATTAGTAAACATGAGAATGCCAACCCTGTCAGGAAGAATCTAAGAAAGTAATTGGAGGATTCTGGTACTTTCATCCTAAGATATTTTATCAGTACAACCTGAATTGGAAGGTCATTCAGCTTTCTTCTATTATAAGCAAATTCTCCCTCTGACTGTGAAGAATTCAGAATGGCTAGAGGCATTATTGACTACATGCTTACTGTTAAGTTACAGAGAGTCAGAACAACCATTGAGCACTAAATGGAGGCAGCATTCTGAGAAAATACTTTAACCCAGGCTTACTGACTTCCACACCTATGTTCTTTCCACAAATCAAGTTGCCTCAATTCAGTTTAGCAAGTTTGTATCAAGTATCCCCTATGGGCAAAATGCTAGACTAGGTACAGTGAGAAGATAGAAATTGGATAAGATACAGTCCTTTCTCTCAGAAAGATACCATGTAGACACCAACAAATGACAAATAATTAATTATATAAGCAAAATTATGACATGCTCTTTGAGAAAAGGAACTATGTAACTGTAAGAATGAGGCAAATTGGCTATGACTTAGGTGGGATGGTAACGATAATGAGTGGCTCTTAGAAGAGCTTTGTAAGGATTTGAGTGTTTGATAGGTGGAGGTAAAAGCAAAGGGGTCCAGGCATAGGAGTAGCACAAGGAAAAGCGCAGAGTGGCTTCGGGAATGAGGCAGGTACAATATTGCTGGGAAGGTCAGAGGCAGAGAACTTTGAATGACTGATGTCTGACTGTGGGGATGTTGTCTTTGTTGTTCATTTCAGCGATGGCCGGGTCAAATATACCTTGAACAAGAACAGTCTGAAAGTTGAGATTCCTTTGCCTTTTGGTGGCAAATCCTCCAGAGATCTAAAGATGTTAGAGACTGTTAGGACACCAGCCCTCCACTTCACGTCTGTGGATTTCCATCTGCCATCTCGAGAGTTCCAAGTCCCTACTTTTACCATTCCCAAGTTGTATCAACTGCAGGTGCCTCTCCTGGGTGTTCTAGACCTATCTGCAAATGTCTACAGCAACTTGTACAACTGGTCCGCCTCCTACACTGGTGGCAACACCAGCACAGACCATTTCAGCCTTCAGGCTCATTACCACATGAAGGCTGACTCTGTGGTTGACCTGCTTTCCTACAATGTGCAAGGTGAGCTATGCTCAGGTAAAGGATGCACAGGGCTAGTTCATGGCAGGCTCTAAGAGGAGAGCCTCCTCCAGGGAGGAAAGGACTTTGGCTTTCTAGCAGATAATCATCCTTGCTACTTGGAAGTCTTTTAAATCTTTTATTTTATTCAACAAATAGAAATATTTATCAAACATATCACATGTATTAAATATTCTAGTAGGCAGTAACAGAAAGTAGATAAGCCAGCAATTACAATTCAGTGTGAGAGGTGCTATGATAGAGTGTAGCATATAAGTATAAGGTAGAGTAGAAGCACTCAGCAAGGGAACCTAAACAAAGCCTGTGGTGGTCAGGCAAGGCTTCCTGGAGGAATGCCTTTTGCTATTAGATTTTATGTTTGCATTACAGGTGGAGGAGTCTATTGCACAACTGGCCCAGAAAAATGGGACTTTATTATTGAAAGACTTTCACACAGAGATTGCTCTGGAAATGTATTGCTTAATTTAACTAATGTCTTTTCATTTTTATGTTAGGATCTGGAGAAGCAACATATGACCACAAGAATACGCTCACACTATCATGTGGTGGATCTCTACGCCACAAATTTCTAGATTCGAATATCAAATTCAGTCATGTAGAAAAACTTGGAAACAACCCAGTCTCAAAAGGTTTACTAATATTCGATGCATCTAGTTCCTGGGGACCACAGATGTCTGCTTCAGTTCATTTGGACTCAAAAAAGGAACAGCATTTGTTTGTCAAAGAAGTCAAGATTGATGGGCAGTTCAGAGTCTCTTCATTCTATGCTAAAGGCACATATGGCCTGTCTTGTCAGAGGGATCCTAATACTGGCCGGCTCAACGGAGAGTCCAACCTGAGATTTAACTCCTCCTACCTCCAAGGCACCAACCAGATAACAGGAAGATATGAAGATGGAACCCTCTCCCTGATCTCCACCTCTGATCTGCAAAGTGGCATCATTAAAAATACTGCTTCCCTGAAGTACGAGAACTACGAGCTGACTTTAAAATCTGACACCAATGGGAAGTATGAGAACTTTGCCACTTCTAACAAGATGGATATGACCTTCTCTAAGCAAAATGCACTGCTGCGTTCTGAATATCAGGCCGATTACGAGTCATTGAGGTTCTTCAGCCTGCTTTCTGGATCACTAAATTCCCATGGTCTTGAGTTAAATGCTGGCATCTTGGGCACTGACAAAATTAACAGTGGCGCTCACAAGGCAACACTAAGGATTGGCCAAGATGGAGTATCTACCAGTGCAACGACCAACTTGAAGTATAGTCCCCTGGTGCTGGAGAATGAGCTGAATGCAGAGATTGGCCTCTCTGGGGCGTCTATGAAATTAACAACAAATGGCCGCTTCAGGGAACACAATGCAAAATTCAGTCTAGATGGGAAAGCCGCCCTCACAGAGCTATCACTGGGAAGTGCTTATCAGGCCATGATTCTGGGTGTTGACAGCAAAAACATTTTCAACTTCAAGATCAGTCAAGAAGGACTTAAGCTCTCAAATGACATGATGGGCTCATATGCCGAAATGAAATTTGACCACACAAACAGTCTGAACATTGCAGGCTTATCACTGGACTTCTCTTCAAAACTTGACAACATTTACAGCTCTGACAAGTTTTATAAGCAAACTTTTAATTTACAGCTACAGCCCTATTCTCTGGTAACGACTTTAAACAATGACCTGAAATACAATGCTCTGGATCTGACCAACAATGGGAAACTACGGCTAGAACCCCTGAAGCTGCATATGGCTGGTAATCTAAAAGGAGCCTACCAAAATAATGAAATAAAACACATCTATACCATCTCTTCTGCTGCCTTATCAGCAAGCTACAAAGCAGACACTGTTGCTAAGGTTCAGGGTGTGGAGTTTAGCCATCGGCTCAACACAGACATCGCTGGGCTGGCTTCAGCCATTGACATTAGCACAAACTATAATTCAGACTCATTGCATTTCAGCAATGTCTTCCATTCTGTAATGGCTCCATTTACCATGACCATTGATACACATACAAATGGCAATGGGAAACTTGCTCTCTGGGGAGAACATACTGGGCAGCTGTATAGCAAATTCCTGTTGAAAGCAGAACCTCTGGCATTCACTTTCTCTCATGATTACAAAGGCTCCACGAGTCATCATCTCATGTCTAGGAAAAGCATCAGTACATCTCTTGAACACAAAGTCAGTGCCCTACTTACTCCAGCTGAGCAGACAGGCACCTGGAAACTCAAGACCCAATTTAACAACAATGAATACAGCCAGGACTTGGATGCTTACAACACTAAAGACAAAATTGGTGTGGAGCTTAGTGGACGGGCTCTGGCTGACCTCACTCTACTAGACTACCCAATTGAAGTGCCACTTTTACTCAGTGAGCCCGTCAATGTCATTGATGCTTTAGAGATGAGAGATGCTGTTGAAAAGCCCCAAGAATTTACAATTGTTGCTTTTGTAAAGTATGATAAAAACCAAGATGTTCACACCATTAACCTCCCATTTTTTGAGACCTTGCAAGAATATTTTGAGAGGAATCAACGAACTATTATAGTTGTACTGGAAAACATGCAGAGACACCTGAAGCGCATCAATATTGATCAATTTGTAAGAAAATACAGAGCAGCCCTGGGAAAACTCCCACAGCAAGCTAATGATTATCTGAATTCATTCAATTGGGAGAGACAAGTTTCACGTGCCAAGGAGAAACTGACTGCTCTTACAAAAAAGTATAGAATTACAGAAAATGATATACAAATTGCATTAGATGACGCCAAAATCAACTTTAATGAAAAACTATCTCAACTTCAGACATATATGATACAATTTGATCAGTATATTAAAGATAATTATGATTTACATGATTTGAAAATAGCTATTGCTAATATTATTGATCAAATCATTGAAAAATTAAAAAGTCTTGATGAGCACTATCATATCCGTGTAAATTTAGTAAAAACAATCCATGATCTACATTTGTTTATTGAAAATATAGATTTTAACAAAATTGAAAGTAGTACTGCATCCTGGATTCAAAATGTGGATACTAAGTACCAAATCAGAATCCGGATACAAGAAAAACTGCAGCAGCTTAAGAGACACATACAGAATATAGACATCCAGCACCTAGCTGGAAAGTTAAAACAACACATTGAGGCTATTGATGTTAGAGTGCTTTTAGATCAACTGGGAACTACAATTTCATTTGAAAGAATAAATGATGTTCTTGAGTATGTCAAACACTTCGTTATAAATCTTATTGGGGATTTTGAAGTAGCTGAGAAAATCAATGCCTTCAGAGCCAAAGTCCATGAGTTAATTGAGAGGTATGAAGTAGACCAACAAATCCAGGTTTTAATGGATAAATTAGTAGAGCTGGCCCACCAGTATAAGTTGAAGGAGACTATTCAGAAGCTAAGCAATGTCCTACAACAAGTTAAGATAAAAGATTACTTTGAGAAATTGGTTGGATTTATTGATGATGCTGTCAAGCAACTTGATGAACTATCTTTTAAAACATTCATTGAAGATGTAAACAAATTCCTTGACATGTTGATAAAGAAATTAAAGTCATTTGATTACCACCAGTTTGTAGATGAAACCAATAACAAAATCCGTGAGCTGACTCAGAGACTCAATGGTGAAATTCAGGCTCTGGAACTACCACAAAAAGCTGAAGCATTAAAACTGTTTTTACAGGAAACCAAGGCCACAGTCGCAATGTATCTGGAAAGCCTACAGGACACCAAAATAACCTTAATCATCGATTGGTTACAGGATGCTTTAAGTTCAGCATCTTTGGCTCACATGAAGGCCAAATTCCGAGAGACCCTAGAAGATACACGAGACCGAATATATCAAATGGACATTGAGCAGGAACTTCAGCGATACCTGTCTCTGGTAGGCCAGGTTTATAGCACACTTGTCACTTACATTTCTGATTGGTGGACTCTTGCTGCTAAGAACCTTACTGACTTTGCAGAGCAGTATTCTATCCAAGATTGGGCTAAACATGTGAAAGCATTGGTAGAGCAAGGGTTCACTGTTCCTGAAATCAAGACCATCCTTGGGACCATGCCTGCCTTCGAAGTCAGTCTTCAGGCTCTTCAGAAAGCTACCTTCCAGACACCTGATTTCATAGTCCCCCTAACAGATTTGAGGATTCCATCAGTTCAGATAAACTTCAAAGAGTTAAAAGATATAAAAATCCCATCCAGGTT
This sequence comes from Macaca thibetana thibetana, assembly GCF_024542745.1. Lineage (NCBI taxonomy): Eukaryota > Metazoa > Chordata > Mammalia > Primates > Cercopithecidae > Macaca > Macaca thibetana. The sequence goes on from NC_065590.1 coordinate 86,277,578, forward strand.
TTCCACACCAGAATTTACCATCCTTAACACCTTCCACATTCCTTCCTTTACAATTGACTTTGTAGAAATAAAAGTAAAGATCATCAGAACCATTGACCAGATGCTGAACAGTGAGCTGCAGTGGCCTGTTCCAGAAGTATATCTCAGGGATCTGAAGGTGGAGGACATTCCTCTAGCGAGAATCACCCTGCCAGACTTCCCTTTACCAGAAATCACAATTCCAGAATTTGTAATCCCAAATCTCAACCTTAATGATTTTCAAGTTCCTGACCTTCACATACCAGAATTCCAGCTTCCCCACATCTCACACACAATTGAAGTACCTACTTTTGGCAAGCTGTATAGTATTTTGAAAATCCAATCACCTCTTTTCACATTAGATGCAAATGCTGACATAGGGAATGGAACCACTTCAGCAAATGAAGCAGGTATTGCAGCTTCCATCACTGCCAAAGGAGAGTCCAAATTAGAAGTTCTCAATTTTGATTTTCAAGCAAATGCACAACTCTCAAACCCTAAGATTAATCCGCTGGCTCTGAAGGAGTTCGTAAAGTTCTCCAGCAAGTACCTGAGAACAGAGCATGGGAGTGAAATGCTGTTTTTTGGAAATGCTATTGAGGGAAAATCAAACACAGTGGCAAGTTTACACACGGAAAAAAATACACTGGAGCTTAGTAATGAAGTGATTGTCAAGATAAACAATCAGCTTACCCTGGATAGCAACACTAAGTACTTCCACAAATTGAACATCCCCAAACTGGACTTCTCTAGTCAGGCTGACCTGCGCAATGAGATCAAGACACTGTTGGAAGCTGGCCACATAGCATGGACTTCTTCTGGAAAAGGGTCATGGAAATGGGCCTGCCCCAGATTCTCAGATGAGGGAACACATGAATCACAAATTAGTTTCACCATAGAAGGACCCCTCACTTCCTTCGGACTGTCCAATAAGATCAATAGCAAGCACCTAAGAGTAAACCAAAACTTGGTTTATGAATCTGGCTCCCTCAACTTTTCTAAACTTGAAATTCAATCACAAGTTGATTCCCAGCATGTGGGCCACAGTGTTCTAACTGCTAAAGGCACGGCACTTTTTGGAGAAGGGAAGGCAGAGTTTACTGGGAGGCATGATGCTCATTTAAATGGAAAGGTTATTGGAACTTTGAAAAATTCTCTTTTCTTTTCAGCCCAGCCATTTGAGATCACGACATCCACAAACAATGAAGGGAATTTGAAAGTTAGTTTTCCATTAAGGTTAACAGGGAAGATAGACTTCCTGAATAACTATGCACTGTTTCTGAGTCCCAGTGCCCAGCAAGCAAGTTGGCAAGTAAGTACTAGGTTCAATCAGTATAAGTACAACCAAAATTTCTCTGCTGGAAACAACAAGAACATTATGGAGGCCCACATAGGAATAAATGGAGAAGCAAATCTGGATTTCTTAAACATTCCTTTAACAATTCCTGAAATGCCTCTGCCTTACACAACAATCACAACTCCTCCACTGAAAGATTTCTCTCTATGGGAAAAAACAGGCTTGAAGGAATTCTTGAAAACAACAAAGCAATCATTTGATTTAAGTGTAAAAGCTCAGTATAAGAAAAACACACACAGGCATTCCATCACAAATCCTTTGGCTGTGCTTTATGAGTTTACCAGTCAGAACATCAAATCCTTTGACAAGCATTTTGAAAAAGCCAGAAACAATGCATTAGGTTTTGTCACCAAATCCTATAATGATGCAAAAATTAAGTTTGATAAGTACAAAGCTGAAAAATCTCATGACGAGCTCCCCAGGACCTTTCAAATTCCTGGATACACTGTTCCAGTTGTCAATGTTGAAGTGTCTCCATTCACTGTAGAGATGTCGGCATTTGGCTATGGGATTCCAAAAGCAGTCAGCATGCCTAGTTTCACCATCCTAGGTTCTAACATCCGTGTGCCTTCATACACATTAATCCTGCCATCCTTAGAACTGCCAGTCCTTCAAGTCCCTAGAAATCTCAAGCTTTCTCTTCCAGATTTCAAGGAATTGTGTACCATAAGCCATATTTTTATTCCTGCCATGGGCAATATTACCTTTGATTTCTCCTTTAAATCAAGTGTCATCTCACTGAATACCAATGCTGAAGTTTTTAACCAATCAGATATTGTTGCTCATCTCTTTTCTTCATCTTCATCTGTCATTGATGTACTGCAGTACAAATTAGAGGGCACCACAAGATTGACAAGAAAAAGGGGATTGAAGTTAGCCACAGCTCTGTCTCTGAGCAACAAATTTGTGGAGGGTAGTCATAACAGTACTGTGAGCTTAACCAAGAAAAATATGGAAGCGTCAGTGGCAACAACCGCAAAAGTCCAAATTCCAATTTTGAGAATTAATTTCAAGCAAGAACTTAATGGAAATACCAAGTCAAAACCTACTGTCTCTTCCTCCATGGAATTTAAGTATGATTTCAATTCTTCAATGCTGTACTCTACCGCTAAAGGGGCAGTTGACCATAAGCTGATCTTGGAAAGCCTCACCTCTTACTTTTCCATTGAGTCATCTACCAAAGGGGATGTCAAGGGTTCGGTTCTTTCACGGGATTACTCAGGAACTATTGCCAGTGAGGCCAACACTTACTTGAATTCCAAAAGCACACGGTCTTCAGTGAAGCTGCAAGGCACTTCCAAAATTGATGATATCTGGAACCTTGACGTAAAAGAAAATTTTGCTGGAGAAGCCACTCTCCAACGCATATATTCCCTCTGGGAGCACAGTATGAAAAACCACTTAAAGCTAGAGGGCCTCTTTTTCACAAATGGAGAACATACAAGCAAAGCCACCCTGGAACTCTCTCCATGGGAAATGTCAGCTTTTGTTCAGGTCCATGCAAGTCAGCCCAATTCCTTCCTTGATATCCCCCACCTTGGCCAGGAAGTGGCCCTGAATGCTAACACTAAGAACCAGAAGATCAGATGGAAAAATGAAGTCCGGGTTCATTCTGGGTCTTTCCAGAACCATGTTGAGCTTTCCAATGACCAAGAAAAGGCACACCTTGACATTGCAGGATCCTTAGAAGGACACCTAAGGTTCCTCAAAAATATCATCCTACCAGTCTATGGCAAGAGCTTATGGGACTTCCTAAAGCTGGATGTAACCACCAGCATTGGTAGGAGGCAGCATCTTCGTGTTTCAACTGCCTTTGTGTACACCAAAAACCCCAATGGCTATTCATTCTCCATCCCTGTAAAAGTTTTGGCTGATGAATTCATTATTCCTGGACTGAAACTAAATGATCTAAATTCAGTTCTTGTCATGCCTACATTCCATGTCCCATTTACAGATCTTCAGGTTCCATCCTACAAACTTGACTTCAGAGAAATAAAAATCTATAAGAAGCTGAGAACTTCATCATTTGCCCTCAACCTACCAGCACTCCCTGAGGTAAAATTCCCTGAAGTTGATGTGTTAACAAAATATTCTCAACCAGAAGACTCCTTGATTCCCTTTTTTGAGATAACCGTGCCTGAATCTCAGTTAAATGTGTCCCAGTTCACGCTTCCAAAAAGTGTTTCAGTTGGCAGTGCTGTTTTGGATCTAAATGTGGTAGCCAACAAGATCACAGACTTTGAGTTGCCCACCATCATCATGCCTGAGCAGACTATTGAGATTCCCTCCATTAAGTTCTCTGTACCTGCTGGAATTTTCATTCCTTCCTTTCAAGCACTGACTGCACGCTTTGAGGTAGACTCTCCCCTGTATAATGCCACTTGGCGTGCCAGTTTGAAAAACAAAGCAGATCATGTCGAAACAGTCCTGGATTCCACGTGCAGCTCAACCATGCAGTTCCTGGAATATAAACTAAATGGTAAGAAATATCCTGCCTCCTCTCCTAGATACTGCATATTTTCAATGAGAGTTATGAGTAAATAATTACGTATTTAGTTGTGAGTAGATGTACAATTACTCAATATCACAAAATTTTAAGAAAGGAGATACATGTGTACCCTACATGTAAAAACCAAACTGTAGAAAATCTAGTGCCATTCAAGACAAACAGCTTTAAAGAAAATTAATTTTTATGTAATTATTTTAGGACTAACAATGTCTTTTAGCAATTTATTTTGAAACAACTATGAGCTGTACATTGCATATTTTAAACATAAGTGAAGTATCTGGTAGGATAAAATTCTCCCAGTTTTCACAATGAAAACATCTATGTTTTACTGTTATGAATCTAATAAAATATAAAATCTCCCCTATACAGTTATGGGAACACACAGAATCGAAGATGGTATGTTAGCCTCTAAGACTAAAGGAACATTTGCACACCATGACTTCAGTGCAGAATATGAAGAAGATGGCAAATACAAAGGACTTCGGTATGGAGCTTTTATTGAAACTTTCTCCCTTTTGAAAACTCATTGTGATTTTCATCATCTCCATACCCCTTTCGTGATGGTTCATCTGTTTTTCTGCTTTCAGAGAATGGGAAAGAAAAGTGCACCTCGATATCAAAAGCCCAGCATTCACTGATCTCCATCTGCGCTACCAGAAAGACAAGAAAGGCATCTCCACCTCAGCAGCCTCCCCAGCCATAGGTACCATGGGCATGGATGTGGATTTTTCCAAATGGAACATCTACTACAGCCCTCAGGTAAATACCACCTAATGAGTGACACGCCTCCAAGAGAGAGTGGAGAATTGGGGCAGATACATTTAATTCAAGACCAAATATTCATTCAGTGATACCCCAAACTAGGTGAAAGACAGGCGGTAAGCAACTTCTTCTCTGAGGAAATATTCTCTAGAAAGTATTACAATGAGTCCTTGATTGATTTAAATTTTTAGATGCACACATTACATCCTATCAGCACTGTTATTTATTAATTCTGGACAAATCCAGAAAGATGAGGGTTATACCTCATCATCTAAATCATAGGAAAGCTCAGCCATATGCAGGGTCTGTTTTTCAGAGAGTGGTGGTCTCTGAAGTATTTAAAACCTTAAAATTCTTCCCCACAATAGAATTGCTAGATGAGATACATCAAACTCCTCTCATGTCATTTACAAGCTCTGCCAGGGCCAAATCAAGGGTGACGTTACTAGAGGGGAAGACTAAACATGGTTCTATTACTGATACTAAAAGTTTGTCATAGGCTTGGAGAATGCGTACTGATATTGGGATTCTGGGTCTCTGCAGGGTGGGCTCCAACTTGCCTTTTTTGCTACTTCTTCTTTCCCTATCTGTCATTTCCTGACTCTTCTCTCTCCTTTCTCTTCCCCCTCCTCCTCCTCTTCCAGTTTTCAGTCCCAGGAAGGTTTTAATGTTAAGTGTCACAGTGTAAATGCCAAACACTAAGCATTTTTTTTTATCCTTTCTGGGGCATGTGATAAAGAGAAATTAACAACAGTAGACTTATTTAACCATAAAACAAACACACGAACGGACATATGAAAGATAAATCCCTTTCAGTATATGAAAGATTCTCTGATCTTTATTTTTAACTGCTAATGAAGTTTTAGTGTACTATATTATGTAATCGGAGTAATTGAAAACATGTTCTTTTTTTTTTTTTTTTTTTTCCTACATTTAGTCCTCTCCAGATAAAAAACTCACCATATTCAAAACTGAGTTGAGGTTCCGGGAATCTGATGAGGAAATTCAGATCAAAGTTAATTGGGAAGAGGAGGCAGCTTCTGGCTTGCTAACCTCTCTGAAAGACAACGTGCCTAAGGCCACAGGGGCCCTTTATGATTATGTCAACAAGTACCACTGGGAACACACAGGGCTCACCCTGAGAGAAGCGTCTTCAAAGCTGAGAAGAAATCTGCAGAACAATGCTGAATGGGTTTATCAAGGGGCCATTAGGCAAATTGATGATATCGACCTGCGGTTCCAGAAAGCAGCCAGTGGCACCACTGGGACCTACCAAAAGTGGAAGGACAAGGCCCAGAATCTGTACCAAGAACTGTTGACTCAGGAAGGCCAAACTAGTTTCCAGGGACTCAAGGATAAGGTGTTTGATGGCTTGGTACGAGTTACTCAAGAATTCCATACGAAAGTCAAGCATCTGATTGACTCACTCATTGATTTTCTGAACTTCCCCAGATTCCAGTTCCCGGGGAAACCTGGGACATACACTGGAGAGGAACTTTGCACTATGTTCATAAGGGAGGTAGGTATGGTACTGTCCCAGGTATGTTTGAAAGTCCATAATGGTTCAGAAATACTGTTTTCCTATTTCCAAGACCTAGTGATTACACTTCCTTTTGAGTTAAGGAGACATAAACTAATAGATGTAATCTCAATGTGTAGGGAATGGTTGAAAGTTTTATCAGAAGAAGCCCAAGAGGTATTTAAAGACATTCAGTCTCTCAAGACCACAGAGGTGCTACGTAATCTTCAGGACATTTTGAAATTCATTTTCCAACTAATAGAAGGTAACATTAAAGAGCTGAAAGAGATGAAATTTACTCATCTTATTAATTATATCCAAGATGGGATCAACACAATTTTCAATGATTATATCCCATATGTTTTTAAATTGTTGAAAGAAAACCTATGCCTTAATCTTCATAAGTTCAATGAATTTATTCAAAACGAGCTTCAGGGAGCTTCTCAAGAGTTACAGCAGATCCATCAATACATTATGGCCCTTCGTGAAGAATATTTTGATCCAAGTGTAGTCGGCTGGACAGTGAAATATTATGAACTTGAAGAAAAGATAGTCAGGCTGATCAAGAACCTGTTAGTTGCTCTTAAGGACTTCCATTCTGAATATATTGTCAGTGCCTCTGACTTTACTTCCCAACTCTCAAGTCAAGTTGAGCAATTTCTGCACAGAAATATTCAGGAATATCTTAGCATCCTTACCGATCCAGATGGAAAAGGGAAAGAGAAGATTGCAGAGCTTTCTACCACTGCTCAGGAAATAATTAAAAGCCAGGCCATTGCGATGAAGGAAATAATTTCTGATTACCATCAGCAGTTCAGATATAAACTGCAAGATTTTTCAGACCAACTCTCTGATTACTATGAAAAATTTATTGCTGAATCCAAAAGATTGATTGACCTGTCCATTCAAAACTACCACACATTTTTGATATACATCATGGAGTTACTGAAAAAGCTGCAATCAACCACAGTCATGAACCCCTACGTGAAGCTTGCTCCAGGAGAACTTACTATCATCCTCTAATTTTTTAAAAGCAATCTTCATTTATCCTTCTGTTCCAATTGAACTTTCACAAAGCACAGAAAAAATTCAAACTGCCTATATTGATAAAACCATACAGTGAGCCAGCCCTGCAGTAGGCAGTAGGCTACAAGCAGAAATACATATGAATTGGACCTGCACCAAAGCTGGCACCAGGGCTCTGAAGGTCTCTGAACTCAGAAGGATGGCATTTTTTGCAAGTTAAAGAAAATCAGGATCTGAGTTATTTTGCCAAACTTGGGGGAGGAGGAACAAATAAATGGAGTCTTTATTGTGTATCATACCACTCAATGTGGCTCACTTGTATTGAAAGACAGTGAAATGAGGGCATTGACGCAAATGTTCGGGCACAGCAAAACCTCTAGAACATATAGTGTGATTTAAGTTACAGAATAAAAATGGAAACGGAGAAACTGTGGAGGGAAATATTTTGCAAAAATATTTTAAAAGATGAGGTAATTGTCTTTTTTATAATTAAATACTTTATAATTCAATATTTTATGAATAGTTAAAAAGATGAGAGAAAAATTTAAAAGATGTGGTAATTGATCTCAGGAATTGTATTTGCCAAGTGAGAAGGAAAAAATATTCACAAAGGCTTGTACATACTTTGATCCTGAGGAACACCTCTGGTGTCTTCATGTGCCGCATAGTCTTCCTCACTGACAGTCTGCCTTTGCAAGGCAAGGCTCTTGGGTAGGCCTTGAGATGAAACAACAGGTCCTTTATTTCACTCAGCCTGCCAGGAGTGGAGAAGGAATGGCTAGGAAGTCCTAGCCCCAAGGGCTTCATGGCAATAAGGACCCCAGATGTCTCCCTGGAGCTCTGCCAGGATCCATTCAAGGCAAAGAAAGTATGATTGGGAGAGGAGGAGTGGAGATGTAGATTCCTAACAATTCTGCCACACGGCATACATGTATGCTCTTTAAGCTCCTAAGCACCCTTATTTTTCCAAATGTAATATCCAACAATCCCAAGTGTAATAAAAACCCAAGGGTTTCTCCTGCCATATCCACTCACTTCAAACTCTGATTTTAAACATTGGAAATGTCCAGTCAGAGCCTCCAAGCTGAGCTCCAGAAAGAGAAAGCTGCAAAAAACCTGTGCGACAAAACTTGCACTCATATCACTGACAAGGGTAGATACAAAACAGCACATTCTTTTCCATGACATTGAAGAGCAAAGGGAGAGTGTAACTTGGGGGCAATAAGAAATCAGAGGTCACCACCTCCCAAATCCTACGTGAGGTCTGTTTGGAAAAGACCTCCTTTTTTAATTCAAAAATACTTCAGCCTCCACCATTCTTTCATAAAGCTTCACATTCTCTTGGTGAAGCCCACTGTTAAAATGCACAGGCATTACCTGGAAAAGGAAACACATCGCCTTAACAATATTCTTGTGTACTGAACTGAAGAGCGAGAAAGAGTCTAGGGAGCTATAATACATGGTAGCATATGAATCTGGTACTCAAGGAAAGTCTGTTGGATAATGGATGGATGGATGGATGGATGGATGGATGGATGGATGGATGGATGGGCAAGCGAATGAATGAGCAGATAAGTGAGGGGTCAGTTTTGAGAGTGAGAGAAACATGGGAATTAGACCCAAATCCCAGGGCACCACATGGAATAGTTCCAGGAATAGTTCTGCAAGAGTTTCCCTGATAAGCTATAAGCAGCAAAAATCTAGTGAGTGTTCAAACTGAAAGGAGGCCTGGAATTGTGGCTTAATTTGGAGGGAAAGAGGGAGTCCAAGATTCCCAGTGCTCATTTGTTGATATCTATCTAGGGTTGAAAGGAAAAAAAAACAGCCACAAATCCAAAATGATTGTGCAGTCACATGGTATCCACTGCCCAGTTCCTTGACCAGTGTCCCTCATACAAAGGGCCCCTGATGAGCTCAGAATGTCTTTGTTGTACTGAGTGAGGTTGGAAGAAGAAGGGATCCTTGTAGGGGCTTGGACTTTGCCTACTCCCTTCTTTGGTCTTCTATTGTATATCTGGATACTTCTCTGGGTTCAATTAATAGCCACATTTTTTATTTGCTTGTACTTTGGGCAATTTATTTCACCTCTGCAAGCTTCAGTTCTCTTACCTATGAAATGGAGATAATATTTATTCTGCCTGCCTTGCAGAATTTTTCATAAAAATCAGTTGAAATAACATATGTGAGTTTTGTAACCTTTCATGTCCTGTAGAAACAAAATGCCACTATCATTAGATGATTATTAAAATGAGGTTATGGCAAGAAGAAAGAATGCGGGCAGGGCTACGTGTCCAGTTCAATGAACATTGATAAAACACCTCTATGTGTAAGGCACTGTGCAGTAGCTCTGTAGAGGAGACGATGATCAATAAGATGCAGTTCCTGGAGGTCTGTCTGCCTGTTTGTCTATCAAAAGTGAAATGTGTTGTCTCATGTTGGATATAAACAAAGCACTATGAGGAATTTAAAAGAGGAAAGTTTGTGAATCGGGGGATTTTTCTTGAAAAGGTTGAAATGGATCTCGAATATAAGTTGACTTTAATAAACAGATAAGGGAGAGAGGGCAGTGTAGGAAGAAGATGAGTAAAGAAAGATAGATGGGTGTGTTGTAAGGATACTGGATTGTCTAGTTTAGCCAAAGCACAGGAAAGGTAAGAAGGAGAGAGGATTGGAAAGGCAGATCTGTAGTACTGCAGAGGGCTTGAATGTCAGAGTGAAAAGATGACACTCTCTTTGCTGAAGGACAACCAGTGAGCTTTTGAGCAGAAGGGTGACATGCATTGTGATTTAGGAAAACCAACATATGATAGCATATGGATAATGAATTGTAATGGGGTGAATCTGGATATGAGTGTATGAGTCCATTCTAACATTGCTATAAAGAAATACCGAGACTGGGTAATTTAAAAAGAAAAGAGGTTTAATCAGCTCATGGTTCCTCAGGCAGTACAGGAAGCATGACTGGGGAAGCCTCAGGAAACTTATAATCATGGCAGAAAGCAAAGGGGAAGCAGTTACATCCTACATGGCTAGAACAGGAGGAAGTGCGGGGAGGTGCTACATACTTTTAAACAACCAGGTCTCATGATAACTCACTCACTATCGTAAGAACAGCACCAAAAGGAAAATCTGTGCTCATGATCCAGTCACCTCCCACCAGGCCCCACCTCCATCATTGTGGATTACAATTTGACGTGAGATTTGGATGGGGACACAGACCCAAACCACATCTATGAGGTTGTACAAGGGTCCAAGTAACAGATGAGGAGTACCTCAGTCAAGTCCTATGGTTGGGGATGGTAAGGAGGGTAGGATAAAAGAAGATTGGGATGGCAGAATTGACAGAAACAGGTGGCTGATTGAGTAAAACACAGAGGATGGGTGTGAAAGCTCTTAGAAATGGAGTTGCCTTGGTAAATTTGGAGGCAGGGATTGGAGGAATTGTAGGAGAGAGAAGAACAAGGAAGAATGAGTAAAGCAGACTTCAGAGTTAGGAAATTCTGAACCTGTGTAACTTGAAGGACTATGGAGCCTCAGTAGAAATGTGAGGAATGTGCTGAGTGGGAGATTATTAGTATAAAGTGTGAACTCATCCACTATCACAGCTGGAATGGGACTATGGGATCACATAGTGAGTTTCCATTTGCAATGATGTGTCTAAGCAGGGATATCTAGCAGGCCAGTTGGAAGTGCAGGCTAGAGAAACAATATCCAAAGGAGTAGGGACGAAGGAGGATTTTAACAAATAATTGCATTAATTTTATGTTTATATAAGTATCTTTAGAAACCTAACAAGAAAACAAAGAGTTTTTCCTTTTGTACTGTTAATTGCCCTATTGTCCTGGGAGTAAGTCAACAGGTACATCTGCTAAGAACATACTGTGAGGTGACGTGGAAAGTCCTGCTGTAAACACAGATATTCCTCCCATTAAACAAATATCTAAAGTTTTCAACCAAAGGAGAAATTACATAATGGAGCCCAGCCCAGGTCTCTGGGGCTTCAGAAGCATGATCAAGCTGTGTGCTTTGGTTTGACTCCCAGGTCCCGCCTAGAGTAGTGGTGCTGTCCTCAGGATAAATCTGATAAGAAATGGGTCCAATGGGACTTAGCACCACCAGGTGCCTTCAGAGCTACCTCCATTTTCTTCTGCTTTTCACTTGAAGCCTGGTCAGTTGAACAGCTCAATTCCCCTTTTTTTTTTTGGTGAGTTGAGCAAAGCCCCCTTTAACTCCCTATTCTAGGTCCCCTTCTGACTGTAATTTATGACTTAGTCCCAATTCAGTCAGAGAAGGGGCCAAGCTGGCCCTCAAATGGGGCCTGCAATATGGGAGCCAGAGTGGACAAACAGATGTTCCCTCTAAAAGTGTCTAATAACCAGAGATAAATGTGCAGAAACAGACCCTACCTCTTAGCTCATCTCCTTGTATGCTGTTTCACATTAAGAGGTCAGCTATAACTCCCTTCAGAATGCTCCATTTGTTGGTGGGATGGTTGGGTGGTCACCAACAAATAACATTCCAGAGCCTCATAAAAGTTGGTGGAGTAGGTGCACATGTTTCCACAAGAAGAGGGCCCTGCCTTTCTCCGCTACATAGACTGGCTCATGCCTTCCCCAGGTCTGAACAGTGCTTCAGGTCAACAATGCCAGGGCACTAGGCGCTAACAATGACACTTCTGTCCATTTTACTCCCTGGACTGACACCACCAAAGCCCATCCTTGGGGTGAGAGGGATGACTCAGGCCTTGAAGGTGGACTGGTTCATGAACTGCAGACTTGTGTCCCCACCCTTGTTTTTCAACTGTGGCTTGGGCTGTCAGCTGTGCAGCATGAACACCAAACCACAGTGGGCAGAGGCATCCAGAGTTTAGATTCTAACCCAGAAACAGTGCCTAAGGAAAGCACAGCTGGACCAATAGCTCAGCTCCACCAATTCCCTCTCCATGCCTCTGCTTTTCCATCAGGTGGGGCTCATCCAGGCTTGTGCCAAGGTCTTTCTAGAGTAATGGAGCTCAGGATAGCTCCAGGACACCTAAAGCCTTTGCACTGGGGTTGGAGCTAGGATCATCAGAATATTTCTATAATCACATGGGATGTTGGATGATCCTGGAAAGAACAATAGAGAGAGCTGACTGCTGCCCTGTAGCTCTGTTGAGCTGAGGTTGGGAACCAAGGCAGTCAATACTTCCCTCCTCTCAAAAGAAGTCCCCGCTCTCAAATTCAAGCTTCATCATTCACGAATTATTTAACTTCAGAAAAGTCACTTGAGTTTCCTAACCTTCAGTTTCATCATTAAAATGAAGATCAAGAGAGAAAAATAGGTTGCGCGACTCTGAGCAGGAGGAGAAAGTGGTCCCTTCTTATGTTACAGAGTTGTTACAGAGATTAAATGAGGTAACATACATGGAGCCTGGCACACAGCAAACGAATGCATGGATGGTTTTCTATTGACAGAAGTTAAAATAAATGACGTACAATTACAATTATACTCTACATAGAGGAATCTGACCACAACATAATAGAAAATAAGAATGCAAGTCCTGGAAGATGAAACGCAGTGTCAGACTCTTTTGGTTTTTGTTTGTTTTTGTTTTAGTTTTTTGTTTGTTTGTTTGTTTGTTTGAGACAGAGTGTTGCTGTGTCACCAGGCTGGAGTGCAGTGGCAGGATCTTGGCTCACTGCAACCTTCACCTCCCGGGTTCAAGCGATTCCCCTGCCTCAGCCTCCCGAGTAGCTGAGATTACTGGCACGTGCCACCACGCCCAGCTAATCTTTTGTGTTTTAGTAGAGATGGGGTTTCACCATATGGGCCAGGATGGTCTCAATCTCCTGACCTCATGATCCATCCACCTCAGCCTCCCAAAGTGCTGGGATTACAGGCGTGAGCCACCGAGCCCGGCCACCAGACTCTTTTAATAAAGTTAAAATCGAGAACAAAGCGCTTTGTTTTCTAGGATTATAGTTTTGAAGCCAGGGAATGCTAAACTCAACATTCAGTATAGGTTACGATCTGGTGGGGAGAGGCAGGGAAGGGAGGGTGAGGATTCATGGGTCAATGTGGGTGACCCTCATGCCCTCATTCTCATGCTAGGGGGTGAGTTTGTAGGTGCTTGTGGCGCTATTAATTGACTTAGTTATATTATTTATTTAATTAAGTAAAACAAAGGAGGAAAAAGTAAAGCCTTTAAGTGCATGGCTTTTATGAAGCACTTAAATTATTTCATGCTTCCTTTTCCTCTTCATCTGAGATTTTTGGGTAGATCAACTCCTCCTTTTCAAGGCAAAATTATTGCTTCAGCAGCTATTTATCAAGCCCCTTCCCTAGGCCAGGCATTCTCCTAAGCATTCAGGGCAGAGAAATAAACAAGGCATTGCCATAGGAGGCTGGACATGGTGTTCAGTCTGGGAGGGACCCAGATGAAGAGGACTTATAGGGATCCTGGGATCACGAAGACAGAAGAGGCAGGAGGTCGCAGAACACACTTGGGAGAGAGACGTGGGTGTGAGTTCCAAGTGTGCCACTCACCAGCCATGGGGTCCTGGGACAGTCACTTCACCTCTCTGTTCCTCAGTTACTTCATCTGTAAAATGGGAACTCAGAGAACAATAACGTGCTCCAGATGAACTGAATGAGCCCGGGTCCTCCTATACCACCTAAGCTTTTCACCTCTGTGACTGCTTCTTTTTATTCTCTCTACAAAAATCCTCCAAGACCCAGCAAAGAATGTCTCTCAGTCCTTGAAGACCCCTCTGATCCCTACTGAGGCACACCGAGGCCATGTGCTTGCCTTGATCTAGTTGTCCTTGCCTGTGTCACTCCCCAGGCCAAACTGAAATCAACCAGGCCCTTCCAAGGGGTTTCCCCTGAGGTCTCGTCAGTTTTCCTCCATGTCTCACCCTGTGACTGGGTAGCTGAAGGGCCTCCTCTTGGGGATTCCCTGAAAACAATCAGTCCCTTCATGGATGCCTCTGAGACAACTCACTCAGCACTGGTGTGTGCTGCCGTCCTCTGGCTAAGCACACACACTAAAGTGGCACTTCTAGGCTTGTTCTCTCAGAAAAAGGTTTGGATGGGAGATGGAAAGGGCTGCAGTTTCACCAGGCTGACTGGCTTGCTGTCATGCTCTATTGCGTGGATTTAGCCTCCACCTCTGCTTCCCCATCCTGGGCACCCTGCCTCCCCACTCAAAGGTCCCGCTGCCCATACAGGGCTGACTCTTTCCTATGACAGGTACAGAGATAAGCCAGGGACGCAGGGTCTCCCCTCAGCTCTGTGAATGGGGCAAAGCCACGATGCTGGGACAGAGTGCACACACAACCCCAACTTCCCAATAATACTGGAGGCAGAGAGTCATCCAAACATAGGACTCGCCCACCCTTAGACTCCCCTTTCCTTCTCCAGACTCCCTGGGCAATAGGGGGCTGAGTTCTTGGGGGAGTATGCAGGATAGAATTTAAAGACAATTTCTATGCTGCAAAAAAGAGGCACTTGTTGTAAGCTGATTTCTGAACCAAACACAGCCCTGTCCCACTTTATGCACTCATCATATCCTGTAAAGTTTGGGCATTTCCTTGAATAAATCAAAGAATATTTGAAATTTACAATATAAGAGAACCTGATGGAGAATATTCCTGTAAAACAAAGTTTCCTCTTACCCTGTGAACCATTTTTCCTAAAATGAGTCTTCCTTGCAGATGTCAGGGTTTTTGACGGAATTTTCTTAAATCAGGTTGGTCCTGAGCCAAGTCCTACTGAGACCACTGGAAGATGATGTGGAACAAAGGCACCAGGTGGCAGGAAGGATTTGACTCTGCTGTTCCCGAAATCCTTCTAGCCTGGGAAATAATCAATCAGGAGACATCAAGCCAGTTCCTTGGCTTGTGCGTGCGATGCATTTTCCTCATACTCACCCAAGATGGGCAAGGGAGCAGGAGATGTTTGTTACCTCATCCTTGCTGACACATGCAGAGGGCAACATTTCCCTGGAGAGTCAGTCCCTGAGCCAGGCTGCACTCTCACCTCCAATGCAGGCTCCTCCTGCCACTTAGCATCACTCCATGCTCTGCTACCCACTCTCAGGCGTGCCTTACTCCCTTTCCCCTCCTATGTAGGGGCATATCCTCCCTGACTCTCTACAGAAACATTCAAGGTCCTCTCAAGTGCCACCTCCTCCATGAAGTCCACTGGGCAAGCTACGCACTCTGATCTGCAGGCCCTTTCCTCAGTATGGGAATGAGTGTCTCTGTCCACTGTCAGTCCACTGTGAGGACAGGATTTGGTTGCACTCCCCCAGGAAGGTACAGCGGCACACTCCAGCCCCAGAGGTGGCCTTGCATGGGGCCAGCCACAATTTAGCAGCCTGCAAACTCAGTCGAGTTTCCTCTTCAGCACCTCTGCTGACTGAGCTGTGGTGTAAAGAGTAGGTCAGGTGGTAAAGAGCTTGGACTTGAAGATTCGCAGACCTGAGTTCTTGACCCAGCTCTGCCTCAGTGGTACCCTGTGGCATCACTTCCCTCAGCCCCCATTTCTTCATCTCGCAAAATAGCCTTCTCACAGAAGCACCTGGTGAACGCTGAAGGCATTGTACACCCAGAACCCGGCACACTGCCCAGCACACAGTAGGTGCTCAGGAAGAGTTTGTGGAATGCATGAATTATGGTCTGGAGTTCACGCATTCCTGAGCCAAGCAGTCACATCCCCAGGGCTGTGTCCCGACTCTGCCTGGCTTTGACTCCAGGAACCAGCTTGCTCAGCCACTGGTCCAGCACAGGCCAGCTCTCTGCACTATCTTGCTTCTTGCAGAAACTTTCTCTTGCTGGACAGAACACACGCTTTCTGTCAGCTTTTATTTCTGTGATGGCTTGCTTATGAGCAGGGCATTCCGTTCTAGGAATTTCTTGTTAAAATATTTCATTTAATTAAGTTTTTACAACCAGCTCTGCTTTGTGTCTGTCAGAAGGTAGGGGCCAGTGCAGCCCTACCCTCAGCTCTCTGGGAGGCCAGGTCACAGAGACTCTGGGGAGAACCAACCCGGGCCTGAAGGTTGCATCCCTGGATCTCTAGGAATTCTCATCTGCCCCGAAAGAGATGGGTCTGTCAGAAGATGCATCCCCACAACAGGCCCACTGGAGACTGAGGTACCATGAAAAATGTTGCCTGTCCCCACTATGGTGGGGTCTCTCAGCCTAGGGATTGCTCTGTGTCTGAGCCCGAAACACAGTCCGGAGCAAGCGTGCTGTGCATGATCACAGCCTCTGCTTCGCATCCCCTGAAACTCCACCCAAGACCCACACCTTGGCCCGTTCCATCCCAGAACCCCTCCTCACCCTCCTCCTTCCCAGAACCCCTCCTCACCCTCCTCCTTCCCAGAACCCCTCCTCACCCTCCTCCTTCCCAGAACCCCTCCTCACCCTCCTCCTTCCCAGAACCCCTCCTCACCCTCCTCCTTCCCAGAACCCCTCCTCACCCTCCTCCTTCCCAGAACCCCTCCTCACCCTCCTCCTTCCCAGAACCCCCCCTCACCCTCCTCCTTCCCAGAACCCCCCCTCACCCTCCTCCTTCCCAGAACCCCCCCTCACCCTCCTCCTTCCCAGAACCCCTCCTCACCCTCCTCCTTCCCAGAACCCCTCCTCACCCTCCTCCTTCCCAGAACCCCCCTCACCCTCCTCCTTCCCAGAACCCCCCCTCACCCTCCTCCTTCCCAGAACCCCCCCTCACCCTCCTCCTTCCCAGAACCCCCCCTCACCCTCCTCCTTCCCAGAACCCCTCCTCACCCTCCTCCTTCCCAGAACCCCCCCTCACCCTCCTCCTTCCCAGAACCCCCCCTCACCCTCCTCCTTCCCAGAACCCCCCCTCACCCTCCTCCTTCCCAGAACCCCTCCTCACCCTCCTCCTTCCCAGAACCCCTCCTCACCCTCCTCCTTCCCAGAACCCCTCCTCACCCTCCTCCTTCCCAGAACCCCTCCTCACCCTCCTCCTTCCCAGAACCCCTCCTCACCCTCCTCCTTCCCAGAACCCCTCCTCACCCTCCTCCTTCCCAGAACCCCCTCCTCACCCTCCTCCTTCCCAGAACCCCCCCTCACCCTCCTCCTTCCCAGAACCCCCCCTCACCCTCCTCCTTCCCAGAACCCCTCCTCACCCTCCTCCTTCCCAGAACCCCCCCTCACCCTCCTCCTTCCCAGAACCCCCCCTCACCCTCCTCCTTCCCAGAACCCCTCCTCACCCTCCTCCTTCCCAGAACCCCCCCTCACCCTCCTCCTTCCCAGAACCCCCCCTCACCCTCCTCCTTCCCAGAACCCCCCCTCACCCTCCTCCTTCCCAGAACCCCCCCTCACCCTCCTCCTTCCCAGAACCCCCCCTCACCCTCCTCCTTCCCAGAACCCCCCCTCACCCTCCTCCTTCCCAGAACCCCCCCTCACCCTCCTCCTTCCCAGAACCCCCCCTCACCCTCCTCCTTCCCAGAACCCCCCCTCACCCTCCTCCTTCCCAGAACACCCCCTCACCCTCCTCCTTCCCAGAACCCCTCCTCACCCTCCTCCTTCCCAGAATCCCCCCTCACCCTCCTCCTTCCCAGAACCCCTCCTCACCCTCCTCCTTCCCAGAACCCCCCCTCACCCTCCTCCTTCCCAGAACCCCCCCTCACCCTCCTCCTTCCCAGAACACCCCCTCACCCTCCTCCTTCCCAGAACCCCCCCTCACCCTCCTCCTTCCCAGAACCCCCCCTCACCCTCCTCCTTCCCAGAACCCCTCCTCACCCTCCTCCTTCCCAGAACACCCCCTCACCCTCCTCCTTCCCAGAACCCCTCCTCACCCTCCTCCTTCCCAGAATCCCTCCTCACCCTCCTCCTTCCCAGAACCCCTCCTCACCCTCCTCCTTCCCAGAACCCCTCCTCACCCTCCTCCTTCCCAGAACCCCTCCTCACCCTCCTCCTTCCCAGAACCCCTCCTCACCCTCTTCCCCTGGCCTGTTCACGCCCTGCTCAGGCCCTCCTTCCTGGGAGCCCTCCCTGTCCCTCCTGCTCTCCTCCAGCCATGCTCCAAGCGGAGATTACACCTCCCTGCCCAACCCCATAGTCTTTCCACCTTCTCATCCCCAACCTTTGCACACTTCTGGGCCACAGCTGGGACACGTGTCTCCTCCACAGGCCAGGCTCCGGCCTTGCTAAGGAGGCCTCGGGGTGCTGAGCTCAGCTGAGCATGTTGCTCCTTTCCCCACAGAGCCCGGTTGCCACCTCTCAGGAATTTGTGGTAATGGACGTGACAGAAAGTGTCCTTCTTCCCCACTTGTACCTGAAAAGGGAACAGACTGTGTGTGCCTAGCAGGCAGAGTATCAGGCCACTTGGAACAAGGTAGTGTGAGAGGGCCTGGGTGAGCAGGTGAGAAGGGGGCCTTGTGCAGGGATGTGGCTGCACTCAGTGCCTAGCACGGAGCCTTGGGTAATTTTCTTTGCACAGCAAGCAAACTGCTTCCCTGTGAGTCTCCCAGTCTGGTGGAAAGTCCGGGGACCCACCCTAAGGGGGCATGGGAGGTGGGCTCTCATGGCCCATCCAAGGCTGTCCCCTGACCTGTCACAGGGCGGCACTGGAGGCTGAGTGCTGCCTTCATGGGCTCCTTCCTACCAGCAGGTGGTCTCCCGACCCCGCCCTGTACCTGGCCTAAGGGAACCACCGTGGCCCCTGGATAACTCCAGGCTCCTGGTGGCGTTGCTAAGAGGCCGGCTGCCACCTGTCAGGAATTTTCGGTCAGGGATGTGGCAGAATGTGCTGTTTTCCCACACTCGTATTTTAAAAGGTTACAGACCATGTGTGCATAACAGGCAGAACATTAGGTCACTTGTCTCACTTAGAACAATAATCCGTTTTGCTAGGGGTCAGGTTGACACAAAGAATCTGTCCAGACCAGGTCTCTTGATGGGACTTAGCCCTCCCCTCAAACTAATGAAATTTTCAACTCGTCGGTACTTGAGTTAATAAAGTGTGCCACACATCTGCTGGCAGAAGAAAGCCCTGGGGTTCAATTTTGAGATCACTGACATAATGTTTGAGTGGCTTCCTGCTGGCGCCCAGCGGGACACCAAATTAAGGAAAGCTGCACAATGAACGTGTGAGAAAAAACATTAGTGTATAAACACAGAGGCCAAGGAACCCTGAGGGGAGCGTGAGCAAGGGGAGGCCGTGGAATTAGGGAGGGAGGGTCGGCGGGAGCTGCCGCTGGGATTTCACACCAGTGGCCCACAGGTAGGGAATTATTTTAAAGGAAATTGGCACCGACACGACCTTAGGTCAAAACGATGAAAAAACGAAAACCAGCATATTTTCAATGACTGTTGAATTAAGTGCTAAAGTATAATGTGAGTGGTTCAGAACGAAACAGAGAGCTGGAGGTGAGACTGTCAGACAGCCCCAGGAAAGGTTCAGTTCCAGGTCTGGAAACTCCTGAGAATCCAGCCCCTTGGGCCTCTCCTCTGCCACTGCTCAGGCTAGGGCGAGGCCAGGCCTGCTCAGCGACAGGAGGAAGGAGCACATTGCCCACTGAGATGGGAACTCTCCACTGGCTTTTCCAGCTGTTCACACAGAGAAAACCAAACTTCCAGTCCTTCAGAGTGTGCAAAGCCTGATGAGCTCTCCTTTCTGGTCGCTTGCAGACTCTGAAGAGGAGGGGAAAGAGGGTGGCCCTGATTATCTGTGTCTTCCCTCGGGGAGCAGGTGGAGGCCTTCTTCCTGCCATGGCCGGCCTCCCAGGAAACTGCTGTGTTGCTTTGAGGATCAGACGCTGAGGTCAGTGTAAACCAAGGCTGGACCAGGAGTGCCCTTCCCCAAAAGCTGAAGAGTGAAGGGTGCTGGTCAGGCCTGAGGCTTCCTCCTGACACATTCCTGCAGCACCACCAAAATAGTCCTGTGTCCCCCAGACACAAATCTAGAGATCTGTGGGAGCTGGTAAAGCCCACACTTAACTCCTCCAGGCATGGCCAACCCTCTGCCCCAGGCAAGCTCTGCTGGGACAGTAAGGTCAGAGTAGGGAGACCCCGGGTCACTTTTCCTTAGTTTTTCTTGTTCCCTTAATACCTCATCTCCAGTGCCTATCATGAACCTTGGGGGCACACAGAGGAGCTGGGGGAGGTGAACACAGGAGGATAAGCAAATGAGCTCAACACCGCTCTCCGCTCAGCGCCGCACACAGGAAGGGGGCTCTGTGGCCAGCCCCAGCCAGCAGGACCCCTGCCCCCTGAGCAGCAGCCAGCCCTTCTGACATCTGGGGAAAAGGGCTCAGCAGATGTGCCTCCAGGGCTTCGGCAGAAGCCAGACCCATTCCCTTTCTTTTCTCAGTGACATGCCCCCTCTTCACCCACTTCCTTGCCCCAGAAAAGCTCCCAGAGGCCCCCTCCTCTGGGACCCCTAATCTCCCAACCTGCAGACCTCCCTCTCCTCTAAGCCAACTGTCCTCTTTCCTCCTCTTAGTTTCTCCTGTGCCCTCCCTTGGCTGGGCCTGGGTTTCACAGGTCTTGTCCCTTCCACAGCCCATGACTGGGGTCCCAAGCTCCTGACCGTGGCTCAACATAACCCTGTTGATCAACTTCAGGGCAGAGTTGGTCCCAACCACACATCTTCATGAATGCTATGAGCCTGTGCTTCAAGGGAAGGCTGTGCTCCCTTCCTGTCCCTTTCTCCGTGAGAACTCAGCGAGTGAGTGAGGAGAGGCAGGGTGAGGCGGGGCCAGTCCCCAGGAGGGACCACGCTGTGATTGATGATGCCTTGGCGTTCTCCAGGGGCTCACCAGGCAACTGAGTGTGGCCGCTGGCTGAGGAATGCAGAGCGAGTGGTCCGGGCCCTCCTGGAAGGTCCAGGGCTGTTCTCTTTGCCTGGAGAAAATGTCCATGCTCAGTTTCCCAGCATTCAGCCCAAATCTCACCAAGGGAGAGAGGCTTTGTCCTTCTGTCCCGGCCTCTAACGGAGGACATGGAAAGAACAGACTCCAGGCCCAACTGCCTGAGTTCTAATTCCAGCTCTCTTGTGCACTTAGGGGTAACCTTGGACAGGTTAGGGAACTGTTCTGTGCCTCCACTTCTGCATATATAAAACGGGAATAATCATTGCATTACCTCAGAGGGTTCTGGTGAAGATTTAGAAGTTCATTGTGTAAACTCCTTAGAGTAGTGTCTGATGCAATGTAAATGCTGTCTAAGTGCTTTTATCTGATCATCCCTGAGTACCAAACACCTCTACCTCTCTCACCATCTCCTAAAGTTGCAATAGGTTTCTGTCATGTTTGGTACCTGATGCTAGGAGGCCTATGTCTCTGTTGAGTTCCTGCCTCTGCCCTACATGCTTAAGGGCAGCATATATGCAGGCCTCAAAATGTGGGGAGGAGGTTTATCAGGGGACCGGGCCAGCATAGCCTGCCAACATGGACAAGCCATGAAGCTGTTCCATCCACCAGGGAAGCGGTCCGGTGATGCCCTCTTTTCTCCTCTCCCACCCTGAAGTCACTAGAAGCCCAGGTCCCTGGAGGGTGTCTGCCACAGCACACGTGTGGTGAACGGGAGCAAGTTATCAGTCGTCAGCAACAACTTACACATCTATTGAAAGTAATGAAACACACATCATCCGGCACTGATGTTCTCTCCAAGTCCCAAAGTCTGCTGTGCAGCCCAGGGCTCAGCAACGTGGGGAGGCCATTCCCAGCTGGAGGCTGCCCATGCCTTATTGGGCCCTCAGGTCACAGCCCCAGGGAGACCTGAGGTCAGGCCCCCATCACACCTCCACAGACCCCATCAGTCTCATCTGTGCAAAGAAACAATAGGACCAAGTGATCTCTAAAGGCCTTCAGATTCTGGCAGACTTCAGAGGGGAGCCCCTATAGTATCATCACCACCATCGCTGTCATCATCAGGAGTCATTTAACAGAGCTCAGCTCTAGATCACTTCTTGTAAGGTCACATTAATGGTACTGCAACAAACGCATAGTAACATCCTGTGTCTTTATTTTACAGATGGGGAAACTGAGACTCAGAAACGTTAAGTAGCTTCACTTTTAAAACTTATGAACAGTCAAGTAGGCATAAACTCCAGATCTGTGTGATCTCCAAAACCGTACCTGGAAACATTCACTGTGCCATTTTATAATAAAACTGATGACACCAATAATAGTAACAACTTCCATGTGCCAGGCACACTGTATGGGTGTAAGCTCATTTCACCCTTACACCAACTTACACAAAGGTGAGTATGATCATCCCAATTTTTCAGGGGGATTAAATAACTTGTCTAGAGCCAACAGAGGACTCTAACTTGTCAAATTCAATTGTGTCAGTCCTTTTGTTGAAAATCAAACATTAACCAGAACACACCTTCCTAATCGCTTACCCAGGTTTATTTCTGAGGACAGAAGAACTGATATTCTTCCAAATAGCACAAGGAAGGCCATTAAAGTATTGAAATACTTTTGGACCA
The DNA here is from genome assembly GCF_024542745.1 of Macaca thibetana thibetana. Taxonomy (NCBI): domain Eukaryota; kingdom Metazoa; phylum Chordata; class Mammalia; order Primates; family Cercopithecidae; genus Macaca; species Macaca thibetana. The sequence goes on from NC_065590.1 coordinate 86,300,219, forward strand.
CTTGGTATATAGGGGCTGCCCCCAAGCTCCCCAGACTCTCACACATACCCCAGTCATTCTGACTTCCCCCATGGGACCCTCTGGCCTCTCAGGACTCCAGCCAATGCTGAGTTACTGACAGTGTTTATTCTGATTGGTCAGTGACTGTGGTAGGCTGGGTACTAAACATCCTAAGTAGGGCCCTTGGTAATGGTAACCGAAGCATATAGACACAGGCATGTAGGTGTACACATTATATTGACTCCTGGCCCAACACATGCACATGGAGGACACAGAAATGCAAAAATGCCTACATACAGTCACAGACTTGTGCACACACACACACACACAAACACATGCACGTGCAGATACGCATATCTGCATAAATGTATGCATGCATGGACACATACATGAATAGATGCACCCCCACACATGCATACCCCCAGTGTCCTCCAAATTTCAAGAGTTTGGTCCTATGACAGGAAGAGCCACCCCATGGACCTGCTCAGGAGACAGAGGGTTCCAAAGTGCTCATCACACAAAAAGCACCGCACTAGAAGTCTAGCAACCAGACTCTAGTTTGTTACATGACCTTGAGCAAGTCAGAGCTATGGGACTGTAGGCTCAAAAAGATTTACAGCATGGCTTAACCTCTCCAAGGGTGAAACAGAATCACAGTCCCCACATGCCAAGATCCTCGTGGTGTTTCTTTGAGACGCCAAGGCTTTTCATCCCTATGTTCTCCTCCCTGCCTTTCGTCCTCCCTAGGAAAAAAGCAATAGAAAGTAGGGCTCCAGATGGACAGAGAAGGGTGAGCAGGGGAGCAGGGGACTCCTGCTCCACACTACAGTGGGAAACAGAAACTGAACCAGCACCTCCCTAATCCTCCACTTGGTCTCTTTTGCCCAAAGTGAGGTCCAGACCATGAGGATTCAAGAATGTGCCTCACAGGCATCCCAAGATCCCAGCTCCTTATTAAACATTTCCATACTCATTTGGGCACAATCAGAATTTTGTAATCAACTCCGGAGCATCCATTTATGGGGATAGATCATTTCCAGATGTGATTCAACATACCAAGAAAAAAACTGCACTCATTGATTAACAAATGATTTCTAGATGGAGAATACATGTGACCAGCAATTTGCAGTGGAAATTCTTGCATCCAATTTTTTTTTTTTTTTTTTTTTTTTTTTTTTGAGTGGTAGAGAAGCCAGGAGTCTTCCTGGCCTAGCTTGTCTCTTTTAAGCAGAGGTTTCTTCCCCAGGCTGAGTCCAAATGCATCTGTTTCTGACCAGATCAAACAGGAGCTGAGAAAGAACATTGGCCTTTACCAGATCTTCCCTCTTTCTTCTACCCTCCTTTTGTTGGTGATTTCTCGCAGCCCCCATGCTTTGAGCTAAGAGTTAGAGCAAATCATACAAAGGGAAAGAATTCTTAGCTGCCAATCCAAAGACTGCTGTCTAGTCTATGCCTTCGACAAACTGCTCATGTGACCTGCAGCAATGTTGACACTAAGAAAGCCTCACCTGTTTCTACTCATTATTCATTTATTTGGTTTTTTGCTCTATAAACATTTTTAAATCACTTACCAGGCACTACTTCCTGGCTAACCTATGCAGTGTGTTCCCCAATCCATGGAAGACATTGCTAATTGAGGATTGCACAACTTTCCCAGAGATCCTTCACTGGATGTGCTAGGCACCCACTAAAAGTCTGCTCCTGTCTCAAGGATTCAAGTCTGGCTAAGGCTTGGTGTCCTTAACCTGGGCTGGCAATTCAGTGGAGGAGCTACTTCCAGGTGCACCTGCTGCAGAAGACAGCATGGAAGCAAAGCCTTCCTGGGCAGAGCCTCAGAATTTCAGAAAGAGAGGAATTAAGGTTGGCATTTGGGCTCTGATATAGGAACTTAACTGTTCAAAGAGGGATGTGCCCATCCTAGAACAAAAATAAGGAGAACTTGGGAGAACGATCCAGATTTCGTCAAAGCCACTAGAGTTTTCGTTCTGGCCACACTTCAGCAGCAGACTCCTGTCCATGTGGGGATCATTTTGCGGCTTTTCTTGGCTTTTCCAGTCCCTGCAGTTCCCCCAGATGCTCCATATTCCATTAGTTAATTGGTTTGCTCCTTCTACTCTGTGCATAGCAGATATCACATAACATTCGCATTGTTCTCAACCCTCTTTCAAAGGGTATCAGTTCCTCCAGCGACCATAAGTGATTCTGAGTTCCTGCATGTTTTACTGGGCTACTGGAAAGGCGAATGTGCCTATCAAAAAGGAAAATGTCTGTATTGTGGGATGCAACCAAGCCACAACTTCATTTTCGCCTCTGGCTGTACTTTTTGATTGTTTGTTTGTTTTTTTGTTTTTTTTGGTTTTTTTGAGACGGAGTCTCACTCTGTCGCCCAGCTAGAGCACAATGGCACGATCTCAGCTCACTGCAAGCTCCACCTCATGGGTTCACGCCATTCTCCTGCCTCAGCCTCCCAAGCAGCTGGGACTACAGATGCCCACCACCATACGCAGCTAATTTTTTGTATTTTTAGTAGAAATGGGATTTCTCTGTGTTAGCCAGAATGGTCTCAATCTCCTGACCTCGTGATCCACCCACCTCAGCCTCCCAAAGTGCTGGGATGACAGGTGTTAGCTGCCACACCCGGCTGTACTTCTTGAGAAGTAACAAAAGTGGGACTAGGGTGTCCATGTCTCTGATAAACAGGTCACACTCTGTAGATGGACAAACAAAGTGCTTGGCTGAAAATAAGATGTTTTTTGGCTGTCATCTCCAAAATGTGACAGATTCTTCACGTATGTTATTTAAAGCAAGCAGCTAGCTCTCTCTGCCTCCATGCACTGCCTACACCAGACGTTGAGAATCAAGCAGAGTGCAAATGTAGCATCAGCAATGTTGACACTAAGAAAGCTAATGCTTTTTGAGTACATTCTAGGAGCAGTGTTTTGTCTGCATTTTTTCCATTTGATCTTTACTGCAACCCTCTGATGTTGGTGTTATTATTCCCGTTTGACAAATGAGAAAACCAAGACTCAATGAGGTTCAGCAAATTGCCCAAAGACACACAGCTAGTAAATGGTGAAGCAGGGATTTGAACACAACTCTAACTCCAGAACCTGTGGTCTTAATTGCTCCAGGCTATGTCTGTAGACTCTCCATCCATTCCCTGCCATCCACTTCATGCCCAGTCACTCCTGGCTTGAGTTCGTCACCATGACAATAAGCATTGATTGGGGCCACAGCAATCCTCAGATGCTCAATCAATCAGAACTGCTTTTTGTTCTTCTCCCAAAACGTTTTGGGGCTGAGTTCCACAGGTGGAGCTTCTGCCTGGCCAGGGAAGCAGAGGGGCTCCAATTCAGTCCTCTGCCTCAACAGAATTGTCATGGCTCCGACAGAGGGACAGGAATGTTTCTGATCAGCACGGAGCAGACTGAGAGGGGGTGCGTGGCTGGTTACTGCCTCACAGCAGAGCAGGAAATGCAATGTGAAGGCTGAAACACAGACAATTGACAGTCTGTCGCTTTCACAGCCAAAAGCTACTTTCTCAACCAGAGCAGGAATTCTATATTGAGCATACCCCTTCGTCACAGCCCAGGAGGATGACTTTCAAACACAAATACAAGATAATAACATGCAGAGATTTGTCGTAAGTTCTCAATTAATGATTCACGTTGACCCTCCAGACAGATCAATTACCACAAACAGGCATTGCTAGCTAGACTTTCCTTACACCTTCCCCTACATGTCCAGGGCCCTGGGCAGTTGCTCGAGCCAGGAGAGTCGGGGCTGGTGTCTGCGCAGGTGCTACTGGGCTGGATGCCCAAGAACTTCCAGACTGGGGGAAAAGCTGCACCCACTCTGCCCCCCTCATTGTCGTCACCTGAACTGGATGGATTTTTCCAGGAGACAAACAGCTGCTCAATGTGCCATTGGTTTTCTTCCTGATACCAGTTCATTCCCTAAAACATTTTCTGAGTTAAACTGGACTCATCTGGTATAGGGCAGAGTTCCTCCTGGACAGTGTTAGGAAGGTCATAGGCTCAATCTTCCCTCTGAGTTACCTTGGTCTTCGACACCACTCCAGACCCTAGAGAACAATCCCAGTGACCTGTGACCCTGGGCTCCCATCCTGAAAAGTCAGTGGATTCCAAGCCCCTAGGACTCTCGCCCTCCTCCAGGGCCCTGCAGCCCACGTGCTCTTCTTTACGGTTGTAGAACTTGCCCGGCTCCCCTGTTTCCTCGAACATCTCTCTCTCTGCTTCTTGGACTTCTTCCTTGTCATTACCCTCTTACCTCTGAATTGACTTTGAAACGAGGCTTTTCCCAACTGTTAGCTGGGCTACCAGCCACACTTCAGATGACCTCAATGAGTGGAGGTCTTTTGGGGGCTCCCAAAACAAGCAGACTCTTTCCATTTCAACAGTCTCTTCTCTTAAGGAACTCGGAACACGTTTCCTGGGGCCAGACTAGAGGAAACCATGTGGCCTAATTCTTTCCCCACTCACAGTCAGTGATTGTGGTTTAACCTTTTCAAATCTACATCTCTGCATCCCACAGCACCTGTCCCAGGTGTCTGTCCTGGGAACCCTACCCTTATATCCCAGCATCCCCCAGAGGGAAGTGTGCATGCAGCTTCTGCAACCCCATAAACTTCACTCAACTGAATGAAGCGCCTATTTCAAGAGTTTGTCAAACTCAGTAAGTCCCAAACCAACTTTCCCATTATCCCCCAAACACTAACCCCTGAATCTAGTGAACTTCCCACTCTCTGTACTCCCCATCTCATGAGTTTCACACCTCGGAGTCCTCCTGCCATGTCACAGGTCAGCCAGAACTCCTGGGAATTCCCCTCCCTCACTCAACATGCATTTGCAGTGTCTCTTGCAATGAAATATCCCCACTGCCCATGTCCCTTTCATGTTTCAACACAGCCCCAGCTATGGGCCTGCGTGACTGGGATTGGTAGTGGGAGGGGAGGGATAGCATATGATCAAGGTAAGTCAGTCTAATTGATCTCTCTCCTTTTTCCTACTCACTCCAGAATTTGAACTAAAAGATACAGAAACTACAGCTCAAAAAGTTTAAGGCACTGGAACAGAAAAGTCATGTAGAGTTAGGGTCACACTAGGTTCCAGAGCAAACCCAAATCCTGGAAGAGCTGAAATTCTGAAATTCTAAGACCACAGAAATGAAGTTCCTTGCAGAGGAAGCCCCAGAGAAGGATCCTGACCTGAAAGAAGCAGAGAAGGGTAGCGATGCCATCCCAGAGGGACACAGAGGGACAAAGATGGACAAGCACCACCTGATAGTTTGCCACATTCCAGGAGGCCTGGCAGCACTTTAGCAGTCCTCTGTTCTTACTCTTTATTCCTCTGTTTTGTCTCAGTTCATCTGAGTAATTTTTGTTTCTTATCATAAAATAATCCTCAACGGAGCCAAAAGCTTAGTGTGACTATTTAACTTTTTACACGCTCATGACCTGACTCCACAACTAGGATGTACCTCTCATGCCCCACTCATCTCAGCCTCCTCCAACCAGGCCCAGGCCCAGGAACCCACAGAGGCATTTACCAGCAGCAGCATCATTCTCCAAGAAGACTTTTACTTCTTCAAAACTGTTCACTGTCCCAACGATCCTGGAATATTGGCCATGGCCCAGCATCGTCCTTGGCTCTCTTCCTGACACTCTTTCTCTTCCCATTTCAATCCTTCCTCTCACCCACGGACACCCCTGGGATGAGAGTTACCAGGAAAAGGAGATAAATATCATACACCCTGAAGGTGGCTAACAAGTGGCTTGCAGAGTTGTTCATTCTTTCATTACAGATCCATTCATCCATCCATCCATCCATCCATACTTCCGCTAATCCACCCATGCATCCATCCATCTATCCAATCTTATATAGATCACCCTTCCTGGACTCACTGGGCTTGGAGATACAAAGTGAAATAACACTGAGTCGCTACCTTGTACTCAAAGAATTCACAATCTGAGCCCACATAACATTCCTCAGGGGCCAGTGTTCTCAAATCTCACCCAAGAGGTATAGCCAGAAACAGAGGAGGGATAAGCTACTGGGGTCTTTCCCAGCGGTCTTCATTCTGACATTGACCCTCCCTAGAGTAGGAGAGGGTTTTCAGGCAGCAAAGAGGAGGGCAGTTGTGGGAGCAGGGCACTCTGCATCTGCTGAGACCATATGACAAGGTGACTCCTTTCCTTGTGCAGGTATAAGGCCAGGAAAAGGGAAACTGCCCTTTGCAACACCCAGTCCTTCACTGGGTCTGTGTGGCTGAGAAGAAGGGCACAGCAGGGGCTGCATTGTCCTGGCCAAGTCAAGAATATCTGCCATGGGGTATGTACTCTGCCAGGCTCTGAAATCTGGGGTTACAGGGTGCAGAGGTGGTATTTATTCATGCACGAAGACCCAAATCCCTAAGTCTCCTCCCACACACCTCCTACTCTTGAAAACAGCCAGCTCCTCGGTGTGTACTGCCAGAAGCCATGTCTTCCAGCCACTTGACTTTTTGATGAGAAGAAAGCTCTCCTTGAGGCTAACTCCCCAGGCATCAGTCAGAATCCAGGCCCTCATTTGGTAGAGACCTCACTGGAAGCTGATTAGACTCATGCCCTCTTAATGCCCCAGGGAGGCCAGACCCAGGCCCTTCCAGCTGCCCTTCAGGCACTTACAAAAACAGGGTTCTGTTGTAACTTCTTTACTTGCCTGGCTTCTTTCTATGTAAATTCCTTCCCATTTTCAAAGCTGGCTGTCAAATTATGTTGTTCCAGGGCCTTGGCTGTGGGGAGGCCAGTACTGCCTCAGTCTCCCTCCCCTGGTTTTATTTTTTGGGGCTGGATAGTTTCCTATTGTCCTGTCCATTCTAGAATGTTTAGCAGCATCCCCAGCCTCTGAGGCTGGCAGCATCTCTTTGCCAACAGTGAAAACTAGAAATGTCTCTAGGCATTGCCAAGTGTTTCCTGGGGAACAAAATCCCTTGATTGAGAACTACTGCTTCAGAGGGACACAATCTCGCCATCTCCCTGGGCAGGACTCTGTCTCTATGAGCTGAACAGCTTTGTTTCCAACAGGAAATAGGAAGTCAGCCAGGTGCCTCCTCTGAATAGTCTCTAGAGGGTCTGCCACCAGTAACTTACCCAGATCCTAAAGCTGAGAAGTCACACATAGGCCTGCAATCACCATGGTCTTCTTGGAAGCAGAACTCACTCTACTTGACCCTCTCCTCAATATCCTAACATCCTAGATTTTCCAAGAAAGCTGAAATTTAAACACCCTGTCCTATTGGCCCCATTAATGGACATGTGTCCCTCCATTTTTGATCCAGGAAACATGGGTTCAGTACTCGTGACTCCCCAACAAACAAGAAGCTGCTGCATTCAAGGGTTGATAGTGCTGGTCAGCCTCTATTCACAAGGTGGGCCCTATACCTTCCTAACCCGTATCCCCTTCCCAGGGGGACAAGCTCATTCTGTGTGGTACCCCAGGGAGTTTCTAGACCAAGCTCTGCTGCTTCTGTTTCTGCAGGAGAATGAGGGGGAGAGGAAGGATGCAGACCTGTAGATGGTATGTCCTTCATGTTAATTAGCCTTCCATGATGGGGCAAGTCACAGAGGGAGGACTGTAGAGTCCACAGTGGTGATGATCCTGATGTGATGGTGGGGATGGTGCCACAGGCGGTGGTGGCAGTAGGAATAATGGGTATACAGATGATAGCAGGAGGTAAGCATTCTATAGATGACCACCCCTGCCCCAACTTAAATGCACAAGGAAGCAGCCCTTTAGAGCAGAAATGCAGCAAAGAAGCCCTTTAGAGCAGCTTTTTTAACTTGCTGGTTGTTGCTGGCATTATCTGATTCCCAGGCACTTCCTGGATTAAATCAAGCTTGAAATGAGGCGTCTTCATTCAGAGCAGGCCCTCGGGAGGAAATGTGAACTCTGAAATGCATTTTTGGAGGAAATGTTAAAGCCTCTTTTAATATCCCAGTTGAAAGAGAAAAATGAAAGTTACAGGCTGCTCCATATTTTATGATAAACTGATGCTAACATGAGTTTGGCTGACAGAGGTGGCATTAGAAGTGGGACTCTCCGAGGAGGGCTGGAGATTCATTTCCCAGGTCTTCATAACAGCCTCGTACTTTGGAAGTATGGCTGCTCACTTGGGGAGACGCACTCTGCAGCCTCCAGAGCTTGTCCCACTGCGGCCCTAAACATCTGACAGCATGCTGGCCAAGTCACGTGGTTGGATGATGACAGTGTCCCAACATAGGAACGTTTTTACCATTTTTCATTCTTGTTTCCAAACATTTGTCTTTGCTTATAAAGTGAGGGGTATCTGTGAGTGGTGGAGGTGAAGCAGCAAAGATGGAAACCATTTGTGAAAGAGGTCTGTTTCTACCTTGCTTTGATTCCAAAAACTTTCTGTTCAATATCGAGAACATTTGGTGGGAATGTTTTAAAGGGTGCTATTTTATAAATGGGTGATGGTCTTCTGTCATTTCAGATGAGAACACTGTTCAATTGTATGCCTTTGCTGAAAACATGGGAAATGAAATTACACCTGTTCCTATCGCTGTAATTCAGCAGTCACGAGCCAGGAGCAAGCTTGGGAAGGTTCTCTGAGCAGCTCTGGATCACCTAGCTCTGCCGACCTGGCCTCAGCTTCTCAACACCTTCACTTGCCTTCAACTACAGCAGGGCAATACCCAACCCCCATACCCATCAGTTCTGAGAACTGCTGCTTCCCAGCTCCTTGTTTGTGATCTCACTGCTTCTGTTGAGCCCCTGGTGGCCCATCAAACCCAGCTGTCTGACTCCTTCTTTCCTGTCTACGTGCTTTCTTCTCTTCATCAACCCATGACTCCCATATGCCACACTTTCACACTACACTGTAATTATCTGTTCATGTGTTGGCCTCCTGCACCAGACTTTATGTCGGAAGAGCAGAGGCCATGGCTTCAACATTGCAGCTGCCAGAGCCTGGCATGCACAAACGTCAAATGAATATGTCTTAATTTGTTCAGTTAATGTGTTTTAATCAAGATTACCAGGAAAAAACAACAACAACAACAACAACAACAACAACAACACTCAAACTGGCCCTAAGTCAAAAGGGAGATGATTTGGACAGTAACAGAGTATCTCATTGCATCAAAGAGCAGAAGCGTAGCTTGGCCACCAAGACACCCAGCTGAAAACGGGAACGCCCATGGAAACAGAGACCCCAGTTCTTTTTTGCTGTCTTCCCGGCTCCTTTCCTGTGGTCTCCTGCCTCTGCTTCGCCCTGCATATCTGAGAAGGCTGTGCCACAGAGTGACTAGGCCCTAGGCACTCACAAGGATGCTCTGTCCTGGAATTGCAGGTTCCTAGTGCATTAAACCCACTGTCAGATCCCCAAATGTGAAGCAGGGATGTGCCTCTCAAAGTCAGTGTTTTTCCAATGGAGGAGGTGGCTCTACCACTGCCAGGAGATTAGGGAGGGGCAGCGCAATAAGATCAAATAGAAAGATGAAGGAGAAAGAGACAACTAGTTTTTATTTGTGCCTGGCCCTGGAGAACACATGTCTTTATTGACACTCATTTTAGCCTTGACCTTCCTAAAAGGGCCTTTTCAATTCTCATTTCTTTGCAAGAAAACAGAAGTCCAGAGTTGGGGAGAGGACTCCCACCACTGTTCAGTGGCCAAGCAGAACTGCTTCCACCTTCCTACTCTAGTGAGGGGTTGCAGAGTAAGCCACCATGAGTGACCACACACTGTGCCCCTGCACCCAGGAGAATTGCATCTTAACCCTGGAAATTGTAAACTTGAGATATGACTTTTCCATAGTGGAATGTCAGACCTCACTGGTTGGTTTGATGGAAAGATGGTTTGGGAGTCGAGAGAGTAGATTTATAAAGGACCCAGCACAGTTAATAGTGCAGTCTCCACAAATGGAAAGTACATGTAAGTGTCCATGGCCCAAGGGGACACAGATACATAAAATTCAGTGACATTAGGCTAGTTCTTCATTTGGTTTAGAACAGTGGTTCCCACCCTATGAGCTCTGGATCTTTATCATACCTCAGAGCTATTATGAATACTAAGGGCCCATGAGGCTATTTACACATTAATCTATGCCTGTAACCTTAATAGATCTTATTTCATGTAAATGCTAACTACTACTATTAATGCATACTGATGATGCTATGATTAAAAGATACAAATTTACTTCAAAACTTCCTCAAATGTATAGGAACTTTTAGTTATTAAGTAATCTTTCAAACTCTAGGACTACGGTTCTAGAGTTCATGTAGAAATCCATGAACTATTCTGAGGGTCCTGGAAATTTTTGACATTACAAAGGAATTCTTATAATCTCTCAAATACTGAGGTTCTTCTCAGTTTTCCTTTCGTGAATGATTTGATGGACTTCAAAAGGCTGGAAGTAAATCCTTAAAGCTAACAAAAGCACAGAGGACACCTGTGATCGATTGCAAAAAATTGCCACAATTCTTTGCAGCCTCTCCCATCGAGAAGTATTTCTTGACTTCATGGTTTGATTTGGATAATAGAATGCAGAGAGTGTGACGTCATCCAAGTCCCAAGCCTGGGCCTCAACAGTCTTTGCACATTTCCACATGCTCTCTTGGGATTCTACCACCACTGTCATTTAATAAAGTCTAGATTTGCCAGATGGAGGATGAGAGACCACATGGAACAGAGTCGAGCCATCCCACAGAGCCATTTTAGACAACCAGTTCAGGCTCTGATGGCAGATGCATGGGAGCACCCAACCAGAATCCACCGAGTGGAGCTCTGCGCAGATAATCCCAGCCCAAATTGCTGATCTGCAGAATCATGAGGTAAACAAATAGTTGTTGTTTTGAGTCACATTTAAAATTTAAATTTTGAGAGCCTCTGGCACAACTTAGTCTGTACTTCTCCCCTGGGTATTTGTGACCACTCCTCACTGTATATGTATCTTGCTGCCACCATTGGAAACTACTCAAGCAGGATCGTTGTCGATAACAAAATGCCACAGATATCCAACCATACCAACAAAAGTTCTGCAACGCCTGGAGAGCAGCTTGTAGGGCATAGGGCTGTCACAGCCAGGAACACTATATTCTTTTCTTTTCTTCTTTTTTTTTTTTTTTCTGAGACAGAGTCTTACTCTGTAGCCCAGGCTAGAGTGCAGTGCTGCCATTTCAGCTCACTCCAACCTCCACCTCCCAAGTTCCAGGGATTCTCGTGCCTCAGGCTCCCAAGTAACTGGGATTACACGCATGTACCACCATACCTAGCTAATTTTTGTATTTTTAGTGGAGATGCGGTTTTGCCGTGTTGGCCAGGCTGGTCTTGAACTCCCGATCTCAGGTGATCCACCTGCCTCGGCCTCCAAAATGCTGGGATTAAAGGCGTGAGCCACCGCGCCCAGCTAGAAACTGTATTCTTAAGGTTGGTTCACACTAACCCCTTAGGACAGAGCCTTCTTTTGCCAAGAAAGGGTCCCCTGGATTTTAGAATGAAGTTATGTGATTCATTGCACTTAATGTTGGATGTCTCCTGCCTGTTCACTGTCTAATGGGATCAAAGCTGCATTGAAGCTAGCCAGACCAGAGACTCTGCTTCAGAAAAGTCAGCGTCAATCTCCTCCTCCCTCCAGTCCCATACATTTCACCTGGCCTTTCCTGTGAATGTGAGTTTTTTTTTAAATTCTCTCATCCCTGTTTCTGGGATTTCCTTTGTGACCCATTCTGTCTAAGGTTGAGATTATACCAGCCATTCCCGGGAACATACCTCAGATCTTCCCTCCATAGAAGACCTCAACTCCATAGAAGTTAAAGTCCCTAATTGAATTCTGAGCAAAGTAGCTGGGGTCACTGGACCATAGCAGGGGTCTTGAGTCCCCAGAGAGAGCTGCAGCCAACACAATACACATAAATTCTCTAATCAATTCAGGTCAGTGTTAGTTAGAAATCTGTGTCCCCTGCAGATTGTTCACAGGCCAGATCCTCTCTCCAGTCAGCTGTTGTGGGGCTAAGAACCAGAACACAGCCTTCCTGGGGGAAGGCCACTGCAGTTCTCAGCCTCAGGCCTGGGTCTCACTCTAGCGTCTTCTTGCCTAGATGCTCCGAATGCTTTCTTTTCTCCCACAAGGTCACCAGCCACCCAGCAAATCCTTGACTCAAAAATCCACAACATTTAGGAAAAGTCCGTTGGAGAAGAAAATAAGAATTTAGATTAAGCTTGCTTTAATTCAAGACCCAAAAAGGGTTCTGGGGAAATCCAACCTCCCTCCATGGGTCCCCTGCTTACTTCCTCCCACCCTGTCCATCCCCAGCAGGGCCCAGTCCCCTCCTGACACAGGAATGGCGTGCCTTTTTGGAACTTTTTAATTTTCCCCCACCAAGGAAACCTGGCAAGCTAGCTCTCACCACTGTTCTCGGGACACAGAGCCTGGCAGTGAGACATAACCATTCTTGCCCAGCCCTTTGACCGCCCTGGTCAACAACTTCCAAATATTTGGATCGAGAGATATTTTAGTTTATTCTCACATAACACAGGCAGCCTACTCCCAGGAAGGAATGAGAGTTCACAGCCAAAAGGAAACTGTCCCTTGTGCTGTTGGCAGTTTTACCACGTGAGTCAGTTCAGCATTACACGGGTCTCACAGTGGTCCTCCTAGTCTTCGCAGATCTTTTCAGAACAGCTCTGTGCCCAAGCCTGTGCTGAATGCTGCCAGGCACAAGAGAAGCGAGTTATCTTCATCTTCCTTATCACATTGCCATCATCACCCCCACAAACCCTTACATAGCAATCACTACATGCCAGGCAGAATTAAATATTAACTCATTTAAGCTCATAGCATCTTTATGAGGCAGAGATCATCCATATTGCCATTTCAAAGATGAGTAAGTTGAGGCATGAAAAAGATTCAGTAACTGGCTCAGGGTGACCAGCTGCCGACTGGCAGAACTGGGGTTCAACTCTAGGCATTCATTTTTCTGCATCTCAAGACAACCTTGATAAGTTAGTCTTAGATTCATGAGCAGCTGTGAGCCAACAGGACCTGGGGTGGGAGATGCTGAGGGACAATCCACACCAGAAAAAACAGTTACTAAATAAGTGGCAAACAGAAAGTGTTAAATAAATAAACGACAGTGTGCACACTTAAGACTCGGGTTGGTCTTTTGAGAAACAACACAGTGATTAGCATCCTAATTGTAGCTTTGTACAAAGAAAAAAAAATTGTCATTTTATTTAGTGATTAATGTTTACCAGAACCTTAGCTAAAGATTTACACACAAAATAGCACTTAATCCATATATAACCCTCACGACAACAGCACAAATTTGTTCTAACTTGAATAAGGTCTGGTTTTCTTAGGCCTCTCATAAGAGGCCTCAGAAAAGAAACTTTGGTCTGGCTGCCAAAATGATAGGAGAGCAGTATTAATCAGCACTGCAGTCCCTCGAGGAAATACCTAAGTGGTGTCACCATCCTAACACGCAGAAAATCTTTTGGAAATCATCTTCTTCTATTTCCCTCTATTATCATGTCTCACATCTTGGCAGATGCCCCCAAATCCTCTCTCTTGCCTCATCCCTAGTGGCAAGAAGAGTGCCCCCAACTGAGCCTGTCTTGGCTCCTTCTCCCATCCACCTTCGCCCTCTGGCTTTGTCCTTGTTCTTCAGCCGTTTGTAATAGAAATCCTGTGAGCCTCCACGTTTTACCCTCACACACACTCCCCGGTCTGGATAAAAAAGACCCCAGAACAATCAGCAAAACACAGACGCTTCTCAGCCAGGAAAGGCAGGACACGGGAGGCATCTCATGGTGGTATGCAGTAAGCTTTTGATAGTTCTGGGACCATTGTAAATAAATTCGCAGTGATAATTTTCAGATCAGGAAATTGAGGCTCAGAAAAGTTCATAAGCTCTTCTAAAACAAACAAAAAAATGGATTTGAACCTAGGTTGTTTGCAAATAAATTATAAAAAGCTACAGATAACTTTGGCCTGTCCCCATGATATTAGTTCACATGACCAACACTAGATTTGTGAAATGAGCTCCTCCCACTGCCCTTCCCTGGGTGATCCACAAAATGACCTTTCCCATTTTCAATCTTTGGCCTCTGAGGTGTATTCGTAGACACAGATATACACCTGAGGCACACTTACAGGCCCATACACACACATTCACTGTGATACACACTAATGCACAGAAAGCACACTCACCCAGCCTCGCCTAGTTTTGTGGATGAAACCTCAGGATGCTTCTACACTGGCAAAGGACAGCCTGTTCATTGAAATGGCTCCTGAGAATCCAGCACTTCTGCATTTAGTCTTCTCAGCCAACTTGCAAGAAAATAAATCCTGTTCACCAGTACAGAGATAACCTTAGGTAATGTTTGCATTGCAAGGAAGTGGGCAGCTGACTATCTTTCAGCCACCAGGGCCCGTGCAAACAGGCCACGCAGCTAAGGCAGGTCCTGTCACCCACTGGGAGAAGAGAAGGGAGAGTGGGGTTTGCCTCTTGGAGGAAGCGATGTTTTCTTTACATTTTATAATAAACGAACACTTTGTATGTTTCCACTTGTAACAGAGCACTATTTTGAAAAATAACAATTTAAAACTATTTTTATTCTTTTGCATTTTCCTGTACATGACCTATTTCTTAGCCAGCTAAGACACATATTTGTTGGGTGGGATGGGGTCAGGGTGCCTAGCATTGCTAGAACAGGAATGCATAGAGGGTTAATATTCAGCTCATATTATTGATATAAGATTTCACAGTAAAACAATTGGCCTGAAAGCCAGGCATTGACAAGAGAGAAAGGATGTGCTAAATCACTTTAGCTTCTATTCAACATATTAACAACCAATCAGTCAAGGAGCCAGCAATATGTATTAAGCCCCTTCTCTGTACTATTCCAAAAGAAGAGTCCTATTCTCAAAAAACTTAAGGAAGAAAGACAAACCACAAACAATCAAAAGTAAGATAATCTTAGCTGTTGATAAAAGGAATGAGGAAGCTAAAATTGGGTCAGTGGTGGGTGTGTGTGTTTCAGAGAAATGGGCAGAAGAGGCTGATAATATAGGAAGGTCGAAAGACTCACTGAGAAGGCAATGTTTGACCTGGGACCAGAGTTATAAGACAGAAACCAGGCAAAGGCCTGGAGGACAGTGTTCCAGGCAGAAGTAGCAGCAAGTGCAAAGGCCTGAAGACAGGAAGAAGTTGAGGCAATTAGAGAGGAGAAGAAGGATCAGCGCTGCTGGAATATTGTAAATGAGCAGAATGGAGGAGTAGAAAATAGAAGTTGATGGGGGTGGGTCCTGTAAGGCCTTGTAACAAGCAAATAATTTCAATTGTATTCGTATTGTAATAGAAAACTTTATTCCTTCAAGCATTGCAGTGACACGATCTAATTTACACTTCAGAAGACCAGGAGTTTGAGACCAGCCTGCACAACACAGCAAGACCCCATTTCAACAGAAACATTAAAATAAAAATTAGCTGGGCATGGTGGTGCATGCCTGTAGTCCCAGCTACTTGGGAGGCTGAGGTGGGAAGATCACTTGAGCCCAGGAGTTCAAGGCTCCAGTGAGCTATGATCACCCCACTGCATTCCAGCCTGGGTGACACAGCGACACCCCATCTTACAAAAAAAAAAAAATTGGAAAGAAAAATCACCCTGTCTGATTTTCCCTGTGCTGAGAAAATAAGTTCCATGGCAGTTGCTCGGTACTGTCGACATTTTGGGCCAGTTAATTCTTTGTTGTGATGGGCTGTCCCTGTCCTGTCCATAGTAGAATTTTTAGCAGCATCCCTGACTTCTATCCATTAGATGCCAATTGCCTTTCTCCCCCTTTTGTTCAGTAGTGATAGCCCAAGATGTTTCCAGACATTGCCAAATGGTTCCTGGGGGGCAAAATGGCTCCTGGATGAGAACCTCTGCTCTGCGGGGACAAAAGAAGAAGTAGGAATCCCAGTTAAAAGGCCGTAGCTGTGGACCAAGTGACAAAGGTGGTAGCTTGGAACAAGATGGTAACTGTGAGCATGGTGAGAAGGGTTCTGGATCCACAATATGTTTTGAAGTTACAGCCAATGGGATGTGCTGATGAACTGGACGTGAGATGTGAAAGAAAGAGAGGAGTTAAGGATGATTCTTCAATTTTTGGCCTGAGCAACTAAGTAGATGACAATGCCATTCACCAAGGTTGAAAAATGCCTGGAGCAGAGGGAGGCTATGGAGTTGCAGGGACAGCAAAGCAAAGCAGTCTGATTTGGTGATGTTGAGGTTGAAATTCCTATTAGACATCAAGTGGAAAGGTTGAGAAGGCAATTGGATGTTCAAATCTGGATTTCTGAGTAGAGATTTAGGCAGGGGATAAGTATAAATGTAAAAGAGTGATCCACACATCCATTGACAAAACAGATCATGCAACTTTTTTGGTAATATAAATAGGCTGTGAGACTTGCTGCTCAATTCAGGGGGAGAATTTCTGTGGAGGAAAATAAATGCCAGAAATCCATCCCTCTTGTCCAGAAGGACTAGGGACAGAAGGAGGAGTACGCAGAAAAATCCGGGGCTGAGATGGGCGGGTTCTAATATGTTGGAAATTTGGAAAGAAAGGCCAAAAAGAAGAGGCTTTTAACTTATTTCCCATTGTAAAATCTGGATTAAGTTCCTTGCAGTCTACTGGTGCACCAACATGGTGGCAACTGTACCAAAGTTAATCTAATTGTGCTGTGTGCTAGCACTGAGGGAAGCCCAGAAATGTGGGTTATCTTCTCTGAGCCTCCATGTTTCCTTGTGGCATGTCTAGGACCAAGACATTCTCACAGGCCCTCCAAGGGGGATTGTACAGCAACTGAGTTGGGAGCCAGAGAGTCTGTGTGGGCCACATGGCAAGTGGCACAGTGGCCCGGCAACAGTAACCACACAGGTGGACCTCTTAGGTTGGAGCTGGATGAGGAAGGCAGCAGACCCTGAGTCAGACAGGGAGGACAACCAGGAAAAGAGAGGTAAAAATTGCAAGTTTTGCCAACTGCTGGCCTCGGCCACCAAAGCCATCAAGGCAAGCAGGGACCAGGCTAAGGGACACTGCCTTGGAAACCGAAGCTCACCAATGCCTCATGTTACTCCCTCCTCACACACCCAAATGCCATGTGGGGTAAGATAAAAGGCGAGGGAGGAGAGCTGAAGGACAGGGCATTTACCTAAAGAAACTCTTCAAATAAAGGAATCGATTTGGAATTATTGAATTGAACCAAACTTTGGTTTTGTTTTGCCCCATTACCCAGTGAGTAGGAGCTCATGTGGAATATCAGATCAGTTTTAGGAAAATAAAGAAAGAACCATGCCTTTTGTCAGTGTGGTTAGCATGGATAAACTTATTGTTGCATGACATAATAGTCAAATGTCCAATCCAGTGCTGTTTAGCAAACAATTTGTTGTTTTTTTGTTTTTTTGTTTTTTTGAGACACAGTCTCACTCTGACACCCAGGCTGGAGTGCAGTGGCGTCATCTCGGCTCACTGCAACCTCTGCCCCCCAGGTTCAAGTGACTCTCATGTCTCATCCTCCCAAATAGCTGGGACTACAGGCACAGGCCACCACACCTGGCTAAATTTTGTATTTTTAGTAGAGATGGGGTTTCACCATGTTGGCCAGACTGGTCTCAAACTCCTGACCTCAGGTGAGCCACCCACCTCGGCCTCCCAAAGTGCTTGGATTACAGGCGTGAGCCACTGCACCTGGCCAATGAACAATTTTTGAGTGCCGCCTGTGGCAGCTCCTGTGTTCGCTGAGGAATTTATGGGCTTCCCATCATTTAGCAGAGGTCCCATCATTCAGAAGCATGCAAGACACCCACCTTCGTGGTAGAGTATTGTTCAGGACAGTCCAGGGAGGAGTGCCAGGCTGTGGGGCACGCCTGTGGCTGAGTGTCCCTGCACCCCAAAGCTCTCTGAAAGGGGCAATGCACATGAAGAGCTTCACGTCCCCAAGATATGAAGTTCAAGTAGAAAAAATTGTCACCGTGAGCCTGTATCACTTTTTAAATAAGAAAAACAAATACGCAAAATGATAGAGCCACGGATTCCAAGAGTGATGAAACTGGAAGAGATTTTGGCACTTTCTGCTCTTGTCTTTCATTTAACTGACGGGGGCACTGAAGCACAGCAAAGACACCAGACGCCTTCTTGTTCACACAGCAAATCACAGGTAGAGCTGGGACTTGAAACGGTGCACCGCTCCTCAGCAATGGGCAGAAATAAGTCCATTTTAAGGAGATACTGAAAAACCAACTGAAGCACACAGATGTTAAGGAGATAAACTTTAAACAGAATCACCTCTTTGTGGTTCTCTGGGGCTGGGACTAGGTTGAAGACAGATGGTGTAGGAAGATGTGATCAGAGCGGCTGAGCACCCCGCTGCCACTCAGAATTATGGGACCATCCACAGAGGCGTTCTGCCCCCATAGCAGCAGAAGCGCCTTCTGTGCCCTCGTGGCTCTTTCCCCAGCAGCATCAGCCTGGCTGGATTCGCTGGAGGAGGGCAGGGCATAAATGGAACTAATACTTCCATTATGCTAGTTCCCTTAAGCTGCATCCTACAAAACGTGTACCACCTAATTATTTTGATTTATGACTTTCTGTTCTTATTCTGCTGAGACACCTTCTCTGTTCATATTATGGCACCAACTTGCAATCACATGGCAACAGCTACAATCTTGCAAAGAATCAGAAAACCAGAGCCCTGGCCCCATCCCTGACTCTAACACTAACTTGCTCTAGAAACTTTGCAGTGTTCTTTAACCTTTCTGGATCTTTCTTTGTAGGCAATGAAGGTATTAAACCTCACACTCTCCACTAGGCTTCCAGCTCTGCAAACCTGCGCTTTGATGAATGATGCAAGAGCTGGCATCCCACCGATATCCTGTCTTAACTGTAGAGATAGCAGACGGGACAACAAAACCAGCTGCCCTCACTCTTGGACTTAATTCGTTGGCCTTCAGGAAATCTTGGCTCTGGTTTCTCTCCTCAGTGTCATTCATAGCCCTTCAGTGTTGGCCTTGGGGGCTGGGGGTGGTAAGGAGTGGTAAGCCAGGAAGACTTGAGAACATTTTCCCTGGAGGTCAGGAAGGCACATCAAAAAGGACGTTGTTTTCCTTCTTCTCTTTTCTCTGTGCTTCCTTAAAACTGAAGTGAATGACATCACAACAACACAAAGTTGCCAAGACATACTCTACAAAAATGTCCTCACATGGTTACATTTTCTGCAAATTACAGCGTTTGGAGTATAAATCGGAGTAATTGTTTAAATCAGAGTGACTGTTGAAACAGATTTCCAGTGATCAAATCAAAAACGCAATCATTCTTGCGGTTCCTCCGGTGCTCGGAGCCCCACGTACTTCTGAAACTGTCGGTTGTCAGTTACACGGAGTGTTTACATTAACATACTCTCCGAACAGAGAAAATATATATTTTAAGAAGAAAATGTGAATCCAGGGTTACAAGAATGTTTCTGAAACAGCTAAGTCATCTTGTTTCAAGTAAAACCAGATGTTTGCATCAAGAGAAAGCCAATCATTTCTTTTAATTATGCTCAATGGCCAGGCCACCAAGAATACCCACATGTGTACACATCAGCCGGTGGAAATCAAAGGCTTTGTGACAGAGAAAGCAATCAGCAACTTCCAGACCACCAAATGGCATCCCAGCACCAGCTCTGGGCACTGTTTGAGCTCCTTCTCTAGGAGAGCACTTGGTGAGATCAGACCTCCACTTGCTTCCCCCAGAGCCAACATCTCATGTCCCATCTCTGTCCCTAAGGAGTCCAGCACAAGGCTGGGGTGAATTCCCTGGGTCAAGATTCAAGATTCAGGATGAGGATCCATAGAAAAGGCACCTGGACAGTTAAGCTGTCTTCTTAAATGCCCTCCCAGGCCACTTCTCTTTCAGGAAAGCCTCAGAAATGTCTTTATGCTGAAAGAGACGCAGTGGGGGCTCATGCTCTAGCCTGCATGCCCAGATGGTAGAGGAGGCTGAGTTCATGGGAAACTTACCTGTTAGCTTGGCCTACGCTCTGAAGCACTGTGGGGGTTTGATGGCACTGGTGGGAAGTCACACTCTGGCAGGTGGGCAGAGGGGAAGGCTTTGGGGATATCCACTTCCCTCTGAGGGCTGCTGGGCTCAAGTCTGGGAAAAAGCCCACTTTCCAGTGTGGAGGCTCCAAGCACAGTCATCACTGCCTGCTGGGGTCTTCACTGATGGGGCACAGAGACTTGGCACTAGAAAGACTCTATTGTCAAAACGTTCCCTATGAAAAGAAGGGAGCAGCCATGGCCCCAAGGCTTCCGCCTGTGCAATCACAGTGCCTGAGCCTTCCCGAGGTGATAGTTTTGAATACTTGCTCCAAAAGTCACTGCAGAATCGTACTGTAGAGTTGCTCCTAATAGTACTGCGAAAACTTAATGCGCTCTTTCAGTCTGTTCCCTGAACCACATTGTTTAAGCACCAGCTTCACAGTTTTTACTATCTACTATTATTGGTTTTAAGTTAAAATGCCGTCTTTTCTTGTCTTTTCTGTTTTGATTATTTTTACTTAGTTTATTTAGTCTTTCCCTAAGCAAAATTATTCATGAAATCACAGGTAAGGTGTGTTAATTATATATATTTGCCATATGTGTTAATACATAACCATTAAAATAAAAATATTTATCTATGTTTCGGCTAAAATCATTTCACAAACCACTATCAGTACTTGTCCATGGTTTTGGGAAATGCCGCTCGAAGTTATTTTGTAGAATTCTAGTATTTCTTTCAAACCTGTAATCAGATTCCTTTAAATGACACAGCAACAAACGATTTTCAAGGCAGTAACACTGATCCATGGCTCTGTGAGCACTGGAGCCAGCTCTCAGCATACTGATTGGCACTGGGGAGGAAGTAAGCCCCTGCTTTGTTCTGCCTCACTGTAAACAGTGGCCATTTCCTATCAAGAGAACAAGGGAGGCACATCTTCTCCAGGATGCACTGTGAGGGTTGTGGACAAGTACTCAAAGATGCACGTAATGTTTTCTCCCCGTCTTCACTTGCACCCCCAAACTTTCACGATTATTTCTGTTTTTCTCAAAATGGTTCCAGCACAGGAAGTTTTCAAGGAAAGCGAATGCTGTATCATTATTAAACTAAGAACTCTGCTTTGAACTCAGCCCAGAAGTCAGACCCATGTCTATGGAGCAGGCATTTGCTAATCACTTCTTGGCTGCGGTTGACTGGTAACGTCCTCAAAACCAAACCATCCTGGGGATTCTTGAAGTCAGAAGGGAAGCGAGTTGTTTAAAAATAAAACACTCCCTGCTTCAGGCCCCCAACTCCATAAGATAGCAGCTTAACAGTCTAAATGATTGTTTTGAAATGTGCTTTGACTCTAGTTTTGCTAAATGTTTACTTGGGTCTTTCAAATGATTAAATACCCTGACTTAATTCCCGGCCAACCAATCCTACCATGTAACAGTGGAGTTCCCTTGCCCAATCTGCTTCATGCATGGTGCACTGTACATTGTTACTTCATAGCTCAGAAACTTCATCTGAAGTGCCATTTCTGAGACTCCATTCGTTCATTGATCCATTCAACCTTTTAACACACAATTATTAAGCACCTATTAAATGCAATGGTCCAAGATATTTGCTATGGGGGATTTGAAGATGCATTGACCATGAATATGAACCTCTAACCTTGGAGAGACTTCAGGTCCATACTTCTGAGGACAATTGACCTTTATCAATCCCAGGACAATGCTAGGGGACATTCAGTCCCCCTTTGATTTACTAGAAATAAATCTCAGAACAATGCAGCAGGCTGTTTAAGTAAGATTTTTTTTTTTAATCGCTTATCTTACCTCTTGCAAAAGGTTGAGCCAACTACTGAAGGGAATTTAACTAGAGTCTTAACTGGAAGTGCAAAGAGGTGCTGATACCATCAAAAAAGGAAGGGGCTGAGGGAAGCGACAAGACAAGCTCTTCTTTCTAAACATCTGGTCCCACTCTCTCAAAAGCTTCATAAAACACTGTTCAGAGCTGGCAGATGCACCCAGAGTACCTGGCATACAGCTACATACCCTGAAGCAGGTGGACCTCATCAAACTTTGGCTACAAAGTAGTTCCCTATTAGCTATGCCCTTTCATTTACATTCTCGCATGACAGTATCTCCAGGCAAGGCATTTGAACAGCAGAGGCCTTTGCAGAAAACTCACACCACACATGTGGGATGCTGCTCCACCTGGGGTAAGGCTTACCTTCTGAGAACAAGAAGATGGGAAAACCTGAACAGCGACAAGCCAATCAATAAACCCAAGCTGGATGTCGTGGCTGCAGTGAAGTATAGAGCTTACCACCAGAGGGCAGCAGTACACACAGACACACTGTAACCTCCACATTGGAAGAGAAAACAGGTGGAAGAGGGATTAGCAATGTGCCCAAGGCTCACAGTAAGTACACACAGATGGAAGCTCAGAGCCCTGGCCTCTTACTCCCAGCCAGTCCTCCTCTACTTCCCCTCAAGGTCTCAGGAAGAGGTCATTGTGGATGGTTAGGCATCTTTATTTTACAACTGAAGTTGCCTGGTCAAACCTCAGCATCTCCCCCCAGGGAGCATGGTAGCCCTCAGCAATTCTGAGATGCTGGATGCTCTAACTTCTTTTTACCTTGACCCATGGTAAGAAATACATTTAACATTGCAAGCCACTTTTAGTATACTATCTATCATGTGCAAAACTGCAGCACATTTTTACAAAGCAATACCCTTATTTCTAAATTCTGTCTGTGTGTGTGTGTGTGTGTGCTAGACAGGTCTTCATCCACTACTCATATCATACTCTACTAATTGGCCACCAGTGCTGATTCAAAGGGTGGCATGGAGAGTGGCTCCTCAAAGAAAGTAGGCTGCCCCAGCCCACTGCTCCTTTATCCCTGGATGCTACAGGCCCTGCAAGAGCTTAGGAAGGGTCTAGGGAGCTGAGTTCCTCCCATCTAAGAGGGAGAATCATGGCCCAGGGAAAGTACCACAGATAACCTCAACGGATAATTTAGCTTCATTTTGCCTGTGTCATTCCTTCATTCATTCCCTCAGCAAACATTAACTCACCACTGAGAGTTTAGTCCTGTCCTTAGCCAGCCCCTGCCAGGAGGTGGTGACATGTGGTTTTAAACATCCACAGCCTTCTCCTGCAGCCTGCGAGTCCCAAGACCTCTGTGGGGTCTTGATCCTGAAGCTCGTGTGAAGGAGCAGATGGGGAGAATCTGCTTCTTGAATGGGGAACAATCTGAAGCAAGAGGACCAGAAGATGCTCACAGCTGAGGGGCTGGACCAGGCAGAAGCTGCAAGGGGAATTTCTGACTAGAGGCCGGAATCTCAATGCATGGGCTCGGAAACAGAGGCTCCATGACGCTTCCTCCTGCCGCCAACCTATGCACCTCCCGACTCAGGAGCAACCCCCCCGCCATGGGGCACAGCTCATAGATCTACTTTAACGTCTTTCCTGAGACTCTGCCAAGTATTTCACTTGCTCAATTTCATTCCCTCGCTCCCCACATGTTATTTTATGAAGAAACCCAAATGAGGAGACATCTATCAATGATCAACCCCCAAGTGATCCTAAATCCCTGCTTAAACGCAAGGGCGGGATTTTAAATCTAATTCCCTGATGTCTGGGGTGAATTCCTGGTGAGGTCCCACAACTAAACAGAGAGCTTCCTGCCTCAATTCTGGAATTCATCTCTGCTAGGGGAAGAAAATGTATGACAATAAAGAAAATCTGCCAAGCTCTAAAGCTAGGCTCTGTCCTGAGGATGCTAGCTCAGCCCTCTAGCTTGGCACTGGTCTCTCATCTCCCATCTGCAACTGTAGCCCAGAAGAGAAAAATGACTCGGATTTAAGAGAACTGGTTCATTGCAAGTGATATTTATTGGGTGTCTACAGATTGCAAAGCGGTGATTTTAGCATCAAGGAAAATAAGAAGATGAGTTATACCCAATTACTTCTTCAAGTTTTTCCACAGTCTGATAGAGGACCAGACAAGCCTTGGCTTGAGTAGCAGCCCTCTGAGAACCCATCCCTGCCTCACCCAGGGTACTGGGCCCTTTTTTGACCATGCTTCTTCCCTGAACCTGTTCTTCGCTTACCACATGAAATTGTATTTGTTGGTTCACCTGTCTACTACTCAAGTAGAATGCCATTTTCTTATGAGCAGGTTAGAGTGATGCTCAGCTGCTGGCTTCAAAAACGAAGGAAGGGGCCAGGGCCCCAGGAATATAGGCGCTTGAAGGTGGAAAAGGGAAGGGAATGAATTAATCCCTGTATTAGCTTGTTCTCGCATTGCTGTAAAGAACTACCTGAGACTGGGTGATTTATAAAGAAAAGAACTTTAATTGACACAGTTCCTCGGGCTGCACAGGAAGCATGGCTGCGGAGGCCTCAGGAAACTTACAACCATGGCAGAAAGTGAAGGGGAAACAAGCACATCTTACACAGCCAGAGAAGAAGCAAGAGAGATCGAGGTGCAAGGTGGCTATCTACTTTTAAACAACCAGATCTCGTGAGAACTCACTCACCATTACAAGAACAACAAGGGGGAAATCTGCCCCCATGGTCCTATCACCTCCCACCAGGCCCCTCCTGCAACATTCAGGATTACAGTTCAATGTGAGATTTGGGTGGGGACACAGAGTCCAACTACATCAGTCCTAGAAAGGAATACAGCCTTGCCAACACCTTAATTTTAGCCCAGTGAGGCCCGTGTCAAACTTCTACAGAACTGTAAGATCCATGTGTGTTTTTTGAAGCCAACAAGTTGTGGTGATTTGTTATAGCAGCGATGGGAAGCTAAGACAGATTTTGGTCATTTTCTTTGAAACAAGTACTCGTGATTCTCTTCTGTGCTTCAGGGAAGACATCACCAGGTGAGACAAAGGTGATCTTGGAAAACCAAGGCCACAAGAAGAATTGTCTGGTTCTGTCCTAGCTGGGAAGGAATTGGAAGCTGGTTCTTCAAGGGACAAAGAGAAGAGGCCCACCTCTAGGGAGTGGGATCCTGAGGCTGGAGGGTGGAAGGGTCCCTATTCCAGTTGCACACAGCGTCGGGGAGCAGCCAGACCTGCCAGAGGTGCCATGGAGATGTGGCTAAAAGCATCAGGGTTGAGCCTACCCTGGAAGTACCCCTTGCAGAGCTTGGCAAAGTAGGAACAAGGCTGACAGTGAAACCAGCTGTCTTCTAATGAACCACATGGCCTGGGCAAGAAACCACAGCTGTGCAACCATTCACATCTGCGGCCCTGGGCTTGCCACACTTCTCCTGAGTCACAAAGCCCTGGGGTTCTCATATGACAGTGACGGACAGGGAGCCATGAAAAGCAACAGATATTAGACATCAACTGTGGTAAGAGTCCTTCTACTAGATTTAGTTGTGCTGTAGAAAAACAAAGAATTACTACCTTTTTGTAGGGGGATGGGGAATGTACACCTGATACATAGTGTCCTCTGATCATCCCAGGAGTGAAGACCTGGCTGAGCAGAGCCATCCTGAGCCCAGGAGTGATGGTAGGTGCAGGGGTGCTGTGCCTCTGGGGTGTCCAGAACCTGCAGTGCTGCTGCTCACACCCACCCTTGCCTTTCTCCAAACACCGGCCCAGGGCACATCATCGAAGGACTCTGAATAAATAAAGCAGAGCAGAGAGTGGAACTCAGCTCTGACTCTGAGCCCTGATTGAGTTTCTGTCGTTCTAGAGCTGTGCCTTCTGCAGGGTTATAAGCAGCATCAGGGTGCCAGGAAGGCCCATCGGTCACCAGCCCTAGCTGGCCCTGCCCACAAGCCTGTCACACCGGGCCATTCTGCTGCTCTGGTGTCACTCCCACCCCTGGGGAAGCTCAGTGTGTGGTCCCCATCTCCTCCACATGTTGGCTCCCTTCTCAGGATGCTGTCTCATGGGTGTGTGGGCATCCGCTGCTGCTCACAGAACCCTCGGACCCTCCTCCTGCCCCACCCATTGCCAGAAATCTTTTTTTGGATTAAAGGAGAAGGAAGATGGGAAGTCCCTCTTTCTTCATGTTTCTTCCAAAATCTCTCTCCTTCTCTCTCATTTTCTTTCTCTCCTCAAACCTTCCAGACAACCAGCACCATCTTTTCAATAATTTCAGACTCTTTGGGAGTAAAATCCAGGAAGGAAAGCATATCTTGCAGCAACTTTTGTTTTTAAGCTGCCACAAACATCCCCTGAGACAAGGATGCCCAGGGCCTCTAACTGCTTGAAAAGGGATGGAAAACTGGGAAAATACAGGGAAAGGTAAAAACACCAACTCATATGTTTAAAAAGTTACCCTGACACAATAGAAATAATAGCTGTCATTTCTGCACCCACTTTTTAAATAAACCTTTCTCGAGTGCTCTCTCTCTGCCATCATCGTTGGGTGCCCCAATGCAGCGTTCCTGCTCTGGCAGTCTTTTGTTCTAGAACCGGGAGCCAGACAGCACGCATAAACAAAGAAACAAGCAAACATCCCACCATGGAAAGGGAATAGAGGACGCTCTGATGGACCGGAGCTGGCCACTGCATTTAGAGGGGGCATCACACTCCTCTGGCGTTTAAGCTGAAACCTGAATGGGAGGAAGGTCACATAGGTAGACCCTGCACTGAACACCTGCGATTGTCTTGCTCATCCTCCCAGTCTACCTGCAGAATCTACATCCTTATCTCCATTTTGCAGATGATGAAACTGAGGTTAGTAGAGATGAAGTTTCTTTTTTTTTTTTTAGATGGAGCCTCGCTCACTGCAAGCTCCACCTCCAGGGTTCACGCCATTCTCCTGCCTCAGACTCCCGAGTAGCTGGGACTACAGGCGCCGCCACCACGCCCGGCTAATTTTTTTTGTATTTTTAGTAGAGACGGGGTTTCACCGTGTTAGCCAGGATGGTCTCCATCTCCTGACCTCCTGATCTGCCCTCCTCGGCCTCCCAAAGTGTTGGGATTACAGGCGTGAGCCACCGCGCCCAGCCCGAGATGAAGTTTCTTACTTTGGATAACACAGCTGACCACAAAAGAGCAAGAACCAGACCTGGGGTCTGTCTGGCTCTGAAGCCACAATCCCTTTGAAACCACTAGGATGGGGAGGGGGATCAGTTGCATCCTTCTTGGAATTTTCCCAAATGTTCTAGGCAGAAATTGTTTTTTTCCCACCAGGTGCTGACATTTCAATCTTCCTTCCTAGTCCACTGGCAAAGGCAGCCATCCCCCATGTGAGAGGATAAAGTTGTCCAACAGCCCCCGGCTGGGCCTGCTCTGGCTCTGGCTCTGGCTGGCCAACAGCCTGTCCTCCGCAGCTCTGCCCTGTGGGCTGGGTGGTGAGAGAACTCCACAGGCCAGATGGGCTGAGCAGAGCCCAAGGTGGCTGGCTGGGGGTATTCAAGCCTATTTTTATTCACAAGAATCTGTTCTGGATTTTATTCTGCTTTGGGGCAAGGAGAGGTCAACTCTCTTCACCTTTGCTGTAAGATGAGAATACGGCAGGAAATGAAGTGACAGGGAAGCCAACCAGGGAGAGGGAGAAAGGGCAAATTACTGGAAAATTAGAAACCTGTGTTCAGATCAGAGGGGAGGGTGTCAACGCTCCCCTCCCACCGGGGCCCTTCTTCCCGAGGCCAGGGATGCAGAGACGCTTGACAAACCCCACGTGAGGGGTCGGTGGCTCGGGTGCTGGCAGCATGACACACACACTGACCCAGCCCAGGACTCCAGAAGGAGGTCCCAGCTTCCACCTGGTGCTCAGTTGTCTGCGCCTCCCAGCTCCAGTGGGGTCGCTGGAAGAAACTACCCTGGAGAACAGAGCCAGGAGCTCCGGATTGCTGGCGGACTGCCCGTCTCCATCCTCATCGTGTGGGTACAGTCCCCTCCACGTGCAAGCCCCAGAGTTCCTGTGTGTTCAGGTCAAACACACATGCAGTTACATGGAAACTCAGATAAGGCAGCTCTCTGCTCCTCGCTGTCACTGAGACATTACTTCACCTCTTCTGTACCCTTCAAGGCCCATCTCAGAAGCTCCCCACTCCACAGCTCCCTGAGCAGCCAGGGTGGAGACGGCAGTCTGGGTCCCGGCATCACAAAAGCCGGAAGATACCAGGCAGGCACGAGGCACTGCAGAGGCATAGTTTTAATTGCGTCCAGAACATAATTATTGAGCACCTCCTAAGTGGCAGGCACTGTGCTAGGAACTGAGACATAAATGAGTTCTGCCCCAAGAATGTGGTGCCCACACATTCACTGCCCACACCAGCAGTGTGGTGGCAGGAGTCACTGCGCACAACTCCACATAACAGAGAGCAGTGGGAGATGCGTGAGCTGACCTTCCGCAGGCACAGAGAGGACTCCCTTCAGCTGAACTGACCAGGGAGAGCTCATTGGATGAGGAGGCATTTGAGTGAGGCCTTAAAAGACAGGCAGAATTATATTTTATTTTGCGTGGTTTTGCTTGGTTTTTGCAGAGAGAAATATGGTGGCAGAGCACAGCATCCCAGGAGGAAGGGAGCATAAACATATTATGGGATGGAACACTTTGGGTCCTGGAGTACCCTTGCGGGGCAGTGGATGGCACAGGGGATCAGTCAGCACTGGCTGCCATCACAGAGTACTGCAGACTGGGGGGTTTAAACAACAGAAACTTCCAGTTTTGAAGTCTGGAAGCCCAAGATGAAGGTGTCACAGGGTTGGTTCTTCTGTCCTTGGCTTGCGGATGGCCACCTTCTCCTGAGTCCTCCCGGGGTCTTTCCTCAGTGTACATGCATATCTCTTGTCTCTTTCTTTGCCCTAATTGGCTCCCTTATAAGGACACCAATCATATTGGATTAGAGCCCACCCTAACAGCCTCATTTTAACTTAGTCCCCTCTTTAAAGGCAATGTCTCCAAATACAGTCACATTCTGATGGACTAGGGACTTCAACATGTGAATTTGGAAGGACGCGATTCAGTCCATGACACACAGCATGCCCAAGGAAGGGGATCCATGGGGCACAGGAAGGAGGAGCAATGCAGGGGGTGAGATGGCGAGAACCTTAGACTGAGTCCAGATTTTATAATCTATTGAATGCAAGACCACTTTGGCTTTTATGCTACCGGCTACTGTTACCAAACTATGCCCCACACTCTGCCATATGCAATAGGAGTTAAGAGAACAAAAGACAGGGTGCTAGTGTCCCATGGTCAAGCTTGGGAAACCCATTCCACCCCTGCAGGACTCCACAGAGCCCTTGGGTTGCATCCTCAAGAGGGAATCATGCCTACTGAAGCCAACTGCTAAGGAACATCTCATAGGACAAACATCCCTTGGTATGTACTCCAGGAAACACTGTTAAAGCTAACGGGGACCCAGCAATGGTTTTTGAATGCGAAGCAATACAATCAAATCTTTCTGTGTCAGGTTATGGCACTGGAGTTGGTGCCCTGACAGAGAAGGTTAGACAGCAGCTTCTGGGCAAGCATACGTTTCAGCAGGCCAGGCCTCCACACACAGGGTAGCCTGGTGCCTGAGCAGAGCTCACTGGAATCCTGAGAAGACCCTCTGCTGCCTCAGCAACTCTCTTCCATTCAGCAGGTATGAATGAGGCCCCTATTGCACGCAGGCACTCTGGCCTGCCCGGCCTGCCAGTCCCCCAGCCTGGGCAGCTCTGGCTGGTGCCTACTTCTTCCTTCCTCACTGTATCTCTGCCAGGTTTATGGTTCCAGTGAATGAGGGAGCTCCAAGGAGTGGAACAGCAACAGCAGTCCAGGTCTGATGCCAAGGACACACTCTCCTGCTCTTTAAGTGTATACCAAGTCCAAAGCAAAGACCTAGAATGCTTAGGAGGGGGACTAAGGCACTCCCAGTGCCTCAAGGCTGATTTGAGGCCCTGTTGCTCTGACTCAATCACTTTACCCAAATGCAGTCCTTCCTGAGATAAAGACCTCTGTTGTCCAGTTCCAGGAGCCCAAGCCCAGCTGGACCATGTGGACACATCCCTATAGGCAGTCATTTTCAGGCATCTGCAAGATTCAGAATCAGCTGAAGGCCCAGGATATATCACTAGTGCTGATTTTGGAGAAATGGGACCCAAGGATCAGATCTGTGTGGCCCTACAGCCAGCAGAGGAGGGGTTAACCACCACAGTAACCTCGGTCACCCAGGCTGACCTGCCTGTCCAAAGTCTTCCCCACAACTGCCTTTCCAACTCGCAGCCTCCCTTGAAGCCCCCAGTGAAAAATCAATCAGAAGATGGAGTCCTGTGGTAAAGGACCAAGGGCCTAATGGGGGTGCAGAGGTCTGAGCAGGGAGGTGAGAGCCCTGCTGCTGGGCACCTGCCTGTTGATAACAGGCCCAGGAGGGCTGTTGGGCTGCAGCTTCTCAACTGGACTTCCCCAGAGCTGCCGGCAAGCTGCGGCCTGAAGCTAGAGATTTAGATGCAGCAGTTTGTGACTGCCGACTTTTGGATGGAGTCCCTTCCAATATATCAAAACTCCATTTTTCTATTGTCTTTTTTGTTTTGTTTTTATTAACTAATATATGTGAGTAACACCCCTTTTATTACCTAGGCCCCAAGTCTCACCTCACCTGTGTCTGAGCAAGGGTGCCGATGAGCACTGTTACACACATTCCTTAGGAATTAAAAAAAGAAAAAAGAAAATCTATGCATTTCATGGTGTTTTCTTAATGCCACTGCCACATGTCTCTATGTCAAAATGGCCCCATCAAAATGTCCTGTCCCTTCCATTGCCAAGGGAAGTCTTCTTCCCCTGTACCAACACACCCCACACACATCACACACATACATACACACACACCACACCACATGTACACATACATACACACACACACCACACGCACACATACATGTACATACACACACCATGTACACCACACACACACACACATACACATACCACATATACCACACACACCCCACACAAACACGTACACAAATACCCCCACATACACACCACATCACACATATACACACAAACACAAACACCACCATACACACACACGCCACATACGCATCACACACACACCCTAATAAGGTTTGGCTCTGTGTCCCCACCCAAATCTCATCTTGAATTGTATTCCCATAATTCCTGCATATTGTGGGAGGGACCCAGTGGGAGATATTTGAATCATAGGTGAAGTTTCCTCCACACTGTTCTCATGGTAGTGAATAAGTCTTATGAGAGCTGATGGTTTTATCAGGGATTTCCATTTTTCCGTCTTCCTCATTGTCTCTTTGCCTGCTGCCATCCATGTAAGATGTGACTTGCTCCTCCTTGCCTTCTGCCATGATTGTGAGGCTTCCCCAGCCACATGGAACTCTAAGTCCAATTAAACCTCTTTCTTTTGCAAATTGCCCAGTCTCTGGTATGTCTTTATCAGTAGTGTGAAAACAGACTAATACACATCCCATACCCATACACCCCACACACACATATATACACACCACACACACACACCAAGACACCACTCAGACACCAAACACACACAAACATACCATACCACATACACACACATACATGTACACACACATACACACCACAAACACACCACACACACACCACATCACACACATGCACATACACCCCCACACAAACACACCACACATTGCACACACACCACATACACACACCCCACACCAATACACCCCACACCCATACACCCCACACATACATACACACACACCACACACATACCCCACACACAAACAGCAGACACACACCACACCACACACACACCACACACCTGCACAGACACACACACATCATATATACCACACACAAACACACCACATACACCACACCATACCACATATCACACACACAAACATCACACACCACACACCACACATACACATCACATATCACACACACATCACTTACCACACACACCACACCATATATCACACACACATCACACACCACACAGATACCACACCCCATATCACACACATCACACACCACACACACATGCACACAGACACACCACACATACACACACTACACGCCACACACAAATACCCCACACACACCCTACACCACATACAAAGATACCATGCAGACACGTATGAACACACCACACCCACACCCATCAAAGGTACCACACAAACACACATGAACACACCACACCACACACATCACACACATACCCCACACACACCACACACCATACACACATACATACACACACCACACCCGCACATTACACACACACATATACACGCACCACATACACACGCTACCAACGTCATATACCACATGCACATATACACACACACCACAAACATTACAAACACACAACACAGCACACACAGCACACACGCTGCTGGGAACCGGCTGATGCTCTGGGGACAAGCCTGGTCCCAAGGCACCGGAGTAGAGGACAACCACTCCCGCTTCCCACACAGGGCTTTCCTCCTTCTGGGCTTTCTCGGCCATTTCTGGGCAGCTTCCTGGTTGGCAGCCTACTGCCTCCTCTGCTGCTTCACAACCACATGCGCTTTCCTTGCCCAGTGGGCATTGCCATTTGCTGGGGTTCATCCACAAAGGCTCAAATGTCAGAAACTTACTGAGCGCTTGCTTCCTAGTGGGACCCATCTTCTCTCTTGTTCTTTGAAAAACTACAACTAAAAAAGTACCCTGCTTGTCAGCACAAGCTTTTCTCTACCATGATCAAGCCAATGGCTGAGTGCCCCAAGTGACCCAGAAATCTAAGGAAACAGCAAATCCTTGGGCCCTCATTACTCCCTGGCAGTCTGTGTCCGAACCACTTGCAGCGTTCAAATGGAAAACAGCGACTTCCTGGACAATTTCATATGTGAGCCCTCCTGAAACACAGCGAGATGGCCCCAGAAGAGCCTGGTACCCTGGGGGCACCAGATCATGAGTTTGCATTTTGGCTAGAGCCAAACAGTGCCCCTCCTTGGGCCTCAGTTTCCTCATCTATAAAATAAACTCAAAGACTCCTTCCAGTCCCCAGATTCTCTCACCTTGTACTCTAATTGCGGAGTATATGTCATGCTTATCTGGGGGGGAAGGGGATTATTTTTTCAGGTCCAAAACGTTGTAAGCTCAAACTCACAGTAATTTTGAATGAAGTCACATTAATTCACATAAGTAAATACCTATACTACTGCTTTAGTGTGTTTTTACAGGGAAAAGGGAATGATTTGGGAAATTTCCTGTCCCCAAAATGTGAGTCTTGAGCACATACCTTCTTTCTCAGCTTTACAGCTAAAATGGAATTTTGTCCATTTCTTTCCAGACTAAGGGGCCAGGCTAGGGGACCCCCCCATTTCCCCTTGAAGTGCAGAAGCCCACAGTCCTCAGCAAATGGGCCAGGGGGGAGCAGGCAGTGAAACCAAAGGCAAAGGCATCTGTGGGTCAGAGATCTGGCTTCTCCCTAGGCGACAGTGCCCGGGGGCACGGGGGCAAGCGGGGAGCTTTGGGGATGGAGGGATCCTAACCTGCAAGCCTCACACACAGACGATGACAGCTGGCCTTTAACCCTTAGTGTCACCTCAACCTTTCAGCTTTAAGTTCCGATAGATATGGGGGTGGAGGGAGTAAACTGGGTGAAGAGAGCCAAAAACACCTGGAGGTACCAGCAAATGGGAGCTAAACTAGTATTTTGTGGGGGAAAGGGTTGATATGAAATAGAGTTTGAGATTAGTGTGGTTCATATTGGGTTGCTGCAAAGTAATTGTAGTTTTTGCCATCATTTTTGACAGCAAAAACCACAATTACTTTGCACAAGCCTAATAAATTTAAAAGTTGCTACTGAAGGCCTCCATTTTTACCCAGTGTTTTAGGGTTTGATGTTGAATGACTGCTTTTGAGAGGCAAAGAACGGACTGGGCATTTAAAGAGTGGATTGGCGTGTCCCAGGTGGGGTGGGTGACATCTCCTAGGGTTTTGGAGTTTCACCCTCAGCCCTGATTACAGGCTGTTTGATGGGCTGGCTGGAAACCCACAGGACATAGAGCGTCAGGTGCTTCAGACCTCCAAGTAGGGCACCTTTGCTGGTGTGTGCAGAATGGGGTTCTTGAAGGCCAACGAGCTGTTTACAGGGTTTTTCTGATGTGAGTCCAAGAAACTATTCCATGTCCCCTTTGTTTCTCTCTGCAACTAACCAACACATTAAGTCCCAGGAACAAACCTGAACCCAAATTGTGAATTTCTAGGTCACAAGAGGACAGGGCTTAATCAGACTATTTAAAAAGCCCTGTCAACACACACGAGAGGGAGGAGGCCAGCCAATGCCAGTGACATTTTGTGGATTTCTTGTAGCATGTTTGGTCCATTCTTTTCCTATTAGGCATTCAAATCCTCTTCATATTCTCTAAAGCAGGATTCTGTCATCTGCTCACCCACTGAGGCTCAGTAATCCAAGACACATGCCTGGAGCCACACTAGGTTGATGACCCCAGGGCCTAGTTCCACCACATCATACACAACACACAGACACACGCACCAGGCATGCCTCACGCAGAGGCACCAAGCATGCAAGCTAGGAGCTCCCAAGCCTCAATCTCTCAGCCTCAGCCCAGAAGTCTTGAGAGCTCTCTGCAGGGCTGGCTCACCGTGACCTCAGCACGATATGCCTGGTTCTTACAAGAGCTCTCTGATGTTAGCATGGCAGGTGTCACCGCATTTTTCTGGATGGAAAAACTGAGGCATAGGCCGAAGAAGCAGCTGGCCCGAAGTTACAGAATCCCATTTAATAGAGAGTTAAAGTTCAGGCAGAAACAAAGACAAATTTCCTCCCTGCCTGTAAAGGAAAGTGGCCCTTCCTAGCATAAAGGGTTGCCCAGCAGCCTGGACCTTACCGCAGCTCTAATGCCCTGTCCATGGCCTGACTGCTGCTCACCGCTACCCTCCTTGCTCTCTGTATTAGTCTGTTCCCATACTGACATTTTGCTCTTCTCCCCTTGGTTCAATCAACCGAGAGAGCAGGAGTAACTCTTAATCACACGCATTAGTGGGAGAGTCAAGCATGGATAATACAGAACAGCAGGTAACCCCAAAAATACTTCCATGTGGCTCTGGGATATAACCTATGAGTCATTAATTATACAAAGGAATTAGAATAGACTATGTAAATTACGACCACACGATGGATGGAAGGAAGCAGGGCTGCCATAATCCTCAACTCCAAAGATACCTTTCAGCCCATAGAAAAATCAGTGGTACTCCCTGGAGTTGTGCAGTGCACAGCCTGTGTAACTGTATGTAGAGACCTTGGTGGAGGCTGGTCAGGGCTATCTGAGCAGAAAAGGAAGATAGCAAGGAAGAATGACCAGAGGTCACACAGAATTGATCACAGCACTTGGAAAAGAAAATTTAAGATTTCAGACATAAAATTTAAGTGTATTAAAAAATTTAAATATAAGATTTAATACACACAGCACGTCAACACCTGTAATAAGGCATTATCACATTCATGCAGACTCATACTAATTTACACACAAAGCTTCAGAGAGCAACCAAAGAACTCTGTTTAATTATGCTTAGGGAAAAAAAAGGTTAGGGATTATCTCTTATTCAGGGACAGGCGGGAGGGGAGAGAAGGGGCCTACCAGTAGACAGGTGAGAAGCCACCCACCAAGCTGCTCATCACCTGTTCTTCCAGGGCTCAGGGGAGAGAGGCAAACAATCAACTCTGCTCCCCTGAAGGTGTGTTCCTTTATAACATGTGAAAGGAACTTAGAGTAACAAGCACCCGACACAGGAGGACTTTATTCTCTAAATGATGCCACGTTTGCAGCCTGTTGTTGATTTTAGCCGGAATAGAGGAGGCACGTCACCCCTTTCCTTTTAGAGGCCGCAGGTCGCAGCCTGGCCTTGGTTTTCTGGTCGTCATAGCAGGAGTCTGAGGTCGGCCAGGCCCAGGCCACACAGCAGGGCTTTACAGGGCATGGGACGGGGCCCATCAGTCTCGGAGCTGGGCATGTTGTCCCCTGAGCTTTCTGGCTCAACTGGAACCAAGGTGGGTTTAGACTCCAGTGGGAACGGAAAACAAACCCTGGGCCTGTTGTTAGGAGACCTAGGCTTTAGTCCTGCTGGTACCCCAACTCACAGAATGGGTTCAGAGCCCTTCCTTTTCTGGGCCCCCGAGGGAGGCTACTTGGGCTTTGCATTTCCTCCTTCCCGAACGCAGCCGCCCGCCAAAGTGCCCAGTCAACTCTAGAAGCTTCACCTGGACACAACTGCACATCACCAACCAACACTGACCCAAGAAAAGACACATGGCCCTGTGTTTCCTCGTCTTTCCTTACTTCGCCACCTCCCAAGTCCCCTTCCCCTAGGATCAATCCTGGCTTCCTGTATCATGCCACGCCAGGAAGAAACTCACAAGAATTTAAACATGAAAAATGGAGCCAGGCACTTACCTGAAGAAAACACAGGAAAATATATGCTATAATCTAGCATTTTTTTGAGACGGAGTCTCGCTCTGTCGCCCAGGCTACAGTGCAGTGGCGCGATCTCGGCTCACTGCAAGCTCCGCCCCCCAGGTTTACGCCATTCTCCTGCCTCAGCCTCCGGAAGTAGCTGGGACTACAGGCGCCCGCGACCTCGCCCGGCTAGTTTTTTTGTATTTTTCAGTAGAGACGGGGTTTCACCGTGTTAGCCAGGATGGTCTCGATCTCGTGACCTCGTGATCTGCCCGTCTCAGCCTCCCAAAGTGCTGGGATTACAGGCTTGAGCCACCGAGCCCCGCCGAGAAAGGTGTTTTTAATTAAGCATGATGCAAAACCTCAATATCCGTGAAATGTAGACTTGATCAGTTTCACTAGATTTCCGTTTAAAGGAGAACACCACCAAAAAACAAATGAACAGATAAATGAAAACCTGGAAACATAGTTGGAATTTATATCACAGGTTAAAGATTAATTCCCTTAATACTTAGAAAGCCCATCAGGGTTTGAGGGGTCTAATAAATAGCATCCCCTTTTTCTGCCAAAATTCCCTACCAACAAGGCAGTAGGCAAGTCAGAACCCCAAACTCAGCTTTATTACTTCCGGATCTGCCTAAACTTGTGATTTAGACATGTGCAGAACAGGTCCTCTCATACTGGATCCCAGGATGAAGTAGCTCTAGATGCCTGCAGGCCAGGTCATAAGGCCGGGGTCACCAAGAGCACAGATTCTCAGCACGCAGGCCCCAAAGGGCAGGGAGGGAGAGGGAAGGGCCGAGGTAGGTATACAGCTTCCTCCTCTCAAGCTTGCAATCAGATCATTTACCTTTCCTGCTCACAGTCAGAGTGAGGGAAGGGAAGGAGACCAGACGAGGACAAGACTTACATTCAATTATGCCCTTTCATTAAGAAATATAAAACATCAAGAAGGGGAATTCTCCTCTCTCTTTCAGTAAATTCCAACAAGTAAGCAGGAAAATGAGCAACAATACATTAGAAAAATGGTAGGAGGATATGAACAGACAGTACAAGGAAAGGGAAATTCAGATACCCACACAAATATACATGAAGAATACAAAACCTCCTTTGTTATATGAAAATCTAAACTAAAACCACAGTGAATATCATTATGTACCCATCAGATTGGCAAAAGTTAAAAAGCCCTGTCACCACACTGCATTGACACAAGTGTAAGGAAGTTAGCATTTTCATGCATTGCTGAGAAGATAGCTCAAGTTTTATAGAGGATGGTTGGTCAATAGGTGTCAAAATAGGTGTCAAAATCCCGAAGGCAATAACTTTGACCCAGCAAATCCACATCAAGGTATTTATTCTAAAGATATGTGATATGTGATAATCATTGCACCATTGTTCTTACAAAGGCAAAAGACTGGAATCAACCCAAATGTATACCCATAGAGAACTAATTCAATAAATTAAAATATATCAATACAGTGAAATATTATACTATGTAATTATATTTAGACAGCAGTTCCTTATGTCCTAACATGGAATGAACTGCAAGTTGTGTGAAACACAGACAGAATTTTTGTATAGAATGCTATCATTTGTTTAAGAAAATAGAATATATATACTTGGGTAAGGATAGAGGCCTTCTAGAAGTTTACATGAAAAACTGGTAACACAGGTTGCCTTTGGAGAAATAAGCTGGGGGAATGAGGCTGAGAGGGAGACTTGTTTTTCGCTTGGT
Organism: Macaca thibetana thibetana; assembly: GCF_024542745.1. NCBI lineage: Eukaryota > Metazoa > Chordata > Mammalia > Primates > Cercopithecidae > Macaca > Macaca thibetana. The sequence goes on from NC_065590.1 coordinate 86,338,412, forward strand.
ATGCTTTTATGTCCTTTGAATTTTATGCCATGTACATGCATTATCAGAAATAAGTAAATGGCATATGTTAGATGCTGGTTGAGTCACGTAGTAGTGAGAATCCTGGGGGTAGAATTAAAACTCATCCCAGGTAAGCCCAAGATCATCTCCAACTCCCTCCCTCAGCCGAGTTAGATTAAATCTGGCTGCCAGGCCCCTAAATTGAATGAGAACATCTTTGCTCTCACTAGACCTGGCTTGCCCCAGCTGGGCGAGGGAGGTGGGAGAAGGGTCCTGCATGACCAGGAAACCAGGGTGTTTGCCTCAGGATGCTGTGTCTTCCTGGTGGCACAACAATCAAGCCAAAGTGAAGCTTCCAAGGGACAGCCAGTTTCCTCTCCTGAAGCCAGTCCAGGACGGGCCAAAGGAGCTATAAGTGCAGAGGGAAGATGAGCAAAGTTTGGCTACAGTGTGAGTGGCCTTTGAGTTTTAGAAGGTTCTAGAAAGTGTTCCAGCAACCCAAGACCAGCCGTGATTATAGGCCCACCCAACCCCTCCAACCCACCACCCTGTATCTATTCTGCCCATACTTCTTCCTTTCACAGTTGACCCATAAACAACATGGGTTTGAACTGCACAAATTTTTTTCAACAAATACACTAGAAAACTTTTTGGAGATTTGCAGCAAATTGAACAAAACGCCCAGACAAACCGCATAGCCTAGAAATCTTGAAAAAATTAAGAAAAAGTTAGGTATATCATGAATGCATAAAATATATGTAGATACTAGTCTCTCTTAAAATTTACTATCATAAAATAGACACAAGTTTATTATAAAAAATTAAAATTTATCAAAACTTATGCCCACAAACTCTTACTGACAGTATATGACACCATTTGCAGTGGAGAGAAGTGTAAACAAATGTAAAGATGCAGTATTGAATCATAACTGCATAAAATTAACTGTAGTGCATATTGTACCACTGTTGTAATTTCACAGCCACCACCTGTTGCTATTGCGGTGACCCCAAGTGTTGCAAGAATCTGCTTAAAATGCCATGTGACGCTATTCATCTCCACGTGAGAAGGTTATCTCTCCAGTAAATTGTATATTGTAATAACAAGTGATCTCTTGTTATTATATCTTTTTCTCCATGTTTAGTGCAATACCATAAACCTTGAATAACACCATGGGACCCATACGAAGTGCCACTGGTGATGCTGGAAGCGCTCCCAAGAAGCAGAGACAAATCACGACATGACAAGAAAAAGCTGAATTGCTTGATACGTACCCTAGATTGAGGTCTGCAGCTGTGTTGTCCGCCTTTCAGATAGACAATTCATCTTGTAAACAGGAGACATCAATTACAGTATCGATAACTCCATTACAGTACTGTACATGTATTTTCTCTTCTGTATGATTTGCTTAATAACATTTTCTTTTCTCTAGCTTTATTGCAAGAATACATTATATAATACATATAACATACAAAATATGTGTTAACTGATTGTGTATGTTATTGGTAGGCTTCTGGTCAACAGTAGGCTATCAGCAATTAAGATGTGAGGTAGTCAAAAATTACATGCGGATTTTTGACTGTGCCGAAGTCAGTGCCCCTAACTCCCCACACTGTTCAAGGGTCGACTGGACTTGGTTCTGCCACCAAAAACCTCCCTAATTAGGATCCATTCCATTGATCAATCTCTAACAAGGACCCTTAGGATGAGTAAAGTAGGCCATCTGTCCTTCTCTGCTTAGTGTAAGTTTTATCCAAAGCCTAACCAGGATCTGTTGCCATCAAGGAAGGGAAGAAGTGCAGGTTGATTGGAGAAGAAGATTTTGGAACTGAGGCGCTTGGGGGAAGAGGACAGGCCTTGTGGGCCATCAAGGTGGTGGGTTTTGAGCAGCCAGAGGCCAAAAATAAGCACGTGGGAGAGAAAAGTGCAAAGAAATAAAAAATAAAGATTCGAAACAAGGACAAACCTTGCCAACTAAAAGGTGAGGCTTTTTATGAAATTCTTATGGAAGAGACAGACATATCTGAGGAAAGGGACGTGCATATGCTGCTTCCCATACGGTATAATTCAGAGCCAGCAATGAAGACAAAGGGCCTTTAAGCCCACTGCCTCCTGACAGTTCACTTCCCAGCTACTGTGGCAAGTGTTGAAATAGCCTGTCCATCCTACTGGAATCTGGAAAAAATCACCCTCAGAGGAAACCACAGCAAAGAGAAATTACTCATGGTGGGTCATTCATCAGCAGGAAGCTCCAGCCCCAGAGCTCCACGCCTGGAGCTGATGACTGCCCGAAAGACAGAGCACCTCGATGTGGAAGCAGGAATATCCTTCACCACCAAGGGATCAGACAGGGGCACTGAAGAAGTCACACAGCAGAGTGCAGCACCCTGGGCTGGGGGTGCCGTTGTGTGGGCAAGGGAGCATCTGTGTGCATGTGGGTGCACACGTGTGTGTTTCTGCACCCAGGCAGCCACTGCTTGCAGACTCTTCTGGCTCCTGTCATTTCCATCATGGGCACTGGGTGCAGCAGCAGCAGAAGAGGAAGGGATATGGCTTTACTCCTACCATGGTGCTCAACAAAAACGGCTTCACTGACTTTACTCGTCATTTCCTTTACCAGAGATCTTGCACCCATGAATGCTATGTCCTTTTGGTCCAATTTAACTCCCTAATAGACCAGAAGTTACAAACCTGCAAAAAAAAGGGCCCACAGAGAGCCTGACTGGTAACATAACTGTCAAGGAACTAAGGCAAACCAGAGAGTGTGTGTCCCACAAAACACATTAAAATTCAGATTTGTGTTAAACCCCATGCCGACAAAGTAAAACAAAATATGTGTACCCTCTGCAGGCTATAAGCTCTCCAATGCTGGTTACAATGAACAGTAAAGTTCAGCTAAATAAAATGGCAAATAACACTGCAATTAATAACCAGGACTCTAAGACAGGTAGAGAGAGAGAGAGAGAAAGAGAGAGGGTGAGATAAAATCCTCATGACAATCTTGTAAGGTAAGTACTCCTATTATTCATTTTACAGGTGAATAAATGAATAATCAGTGAGGAAACTGAGACACAGAGATGTTAAGTAGCTTGCCAAAGGTCACACAGCTAGTAGTACCAGAGTCAGAACTTGAACTTAAGTAGGCTGTCTACAGAGCTCAAATTGGGTTTCTTGTGAATTAAAAAGCTACAAGGGAATTGAGCTTTGCTACATAAAGGCATGGTTATTTATGTCTCTGGCTGTGTCTCTACTAAGTGTCCTGGAATCCCAAGCACACACCCAGGGCTTTCCAATCTCTATAGAAAGCAAAACCCTACCAAGAAATTCCCTCTTTCCTTTATGGATTTGCTTGGTGGATTTGCAGGGTAATTTTCTCTGTTCTCTCCTTTTCTCTTGTAGATGGACTTGATGAATGGTGAAAGCCAATGACTTTCTGATTTAAAAACTAAGGTCTTTCCATGCAGTCCACGTACACTGTGGAGAGTGTTCTGTCACCTACCAGCTGTTTGACTTTGGGCACATCCCTGAGCCATAGGGATTGTCACCTGTAAGAGGGTCAGGCTGGAGGAGATGATTACTTAGCTTCCTCCATGCCTATAAGACAAAGTAAAAATAGGGTATTAGGGCTTTTCTTAACTCAGGCTGCTATAACAAAATATGTAAACTGGGTAGCTTATAACCAGGGATCCCCAGTCCCCGGGCCATGGACCGGTGCCAGTCAGCGGCCTGTTAGGAACCCAACTACACAGCAGGAGGTGAGCAGTGGGTGAGTGAGCAAAGTTTCATCTGTATTCACAGCCACTCCCCATCACTCTTATTACCACCTGAGCTCCACCTCCTATGAGATCAGTGGTGGCATTAGATTCTCATAGGAGCAGGAACCACATTGCTACATTGTGAACTGTGCATGCAAGGAATCTAGGCTGCATGCTCCTTATGAGAATCTAATGCCTAATGACCTGTCACTGTCTCCCATCACTCCCAGATGGGACCATCTAGTTGCAGGAAAACAAGCTCAGGGCTCCCACTGAGTCTACATTATGGTGAGTTGTATAATTATTTCATTGTATATTACAATGTAATAATAATAGAATAAAGTGCACAATAAATGTAATGTACTTGAATCATCCCAAAACCATTCCTCCACCCTCTGTCCCTGGAAAACTTGTCCCTGGCAATTTGGGAACCACTGGCTTATACAGTACACATGTATTTATCACAGTGCTGGAGGGTGGGAAGTCCATGGTCAAGGTGCTGGCAGATTCAGTGCATGGTGAGGTGATGAGGCCTCTCTTCCTGGTTTGCAGGTGGCTGTCTTTGTGTTATATCTTCACATGGCTGAGAGAAGGCATGCTCTGCGCTGCTCTCTTCCTATTCTTATAAAGGTGCTAATCCTATCATGGAGGCTCCATTCTTATGAACTCATCTAAAGCTAATTACTTCCCAAAGGTTCCACCTCCAAATGCCATAATATTGAGGATTAGGACATCAACATATGAATTTGGGTAAGACACAGACATTCATAAAAATGAATGTAAGACACAGATAGATACGCACAGGCCAACAACTGCTGCACAATGCATCTTGAAAGAGCATACCATGCTTATCACACAGCCTCATTACAGCTCCCTCTCCCTTCCTTTCTGTCTGGCCACCTGTTTGCTGGCTGAAGGCATGTATTGTAATTCTGAAGAACCTCGGTCCTCTCTTCCAAGTCTCCATTCCCAGACCATTGCGTGGCCTGAGCCTTCACACCCATTCTTCAGGGAGAGTGAGGACTTTGAGCACAAGCCAGAGGGTAACTGGAAACCCCTTTACTCTTGTGATTCCCAGATTCACCCCCTGAGGACGTGCATCTTCTAACTTGTTATTGTACTCATTCTCTAAAAGCCAAATAAAGAACTTGCACCTGAAAAACACTGAACCTTGTATGGTACTTGGAGTTCCAGGGTGTGAAACTGGAGGTTAATCCTATACTCCCGCACTGGGGAGGAGTGCTGAGGAACCGAGGAGCAGCCTTCCAAAGCACACAGCTGGCCCTGGATATCTTCCCAGCTCTGCTGGAGAAGGAAGGGTGGGTCACCCCACAAGAGCCAAGCAGCCAACGCCTCCCCAGGCCAGGGATCCAACTAGAGGAATCCCACAGCCCAAGGTTCCTGTCAGTCCTGAGGCCTGGCACGCAGTCAAGGCAGGGGTACTGCTGCCACCTGGAGCCACCACCCATCACCAACTAATAGTGGCATTTTAAGCCTCTCCAGGGTGCATGACTTGTGACTTTGGTGACTATGCCATTAACCAAAGAGCTGTTTAGGTGATCAGTGATCCAGGTATTTATTGCTGCTCAACAAGCCACCCCAGCCTGATAGTACTTAATGATGATCATTTACTATCATTATTCTTGGTGTTTCTAGGGGTTGGCTGGGCTCAGCTAGCGGGTTCTCATTCAGGTCCCTCATGCAGTGGGTCAGGTAGTGGGTGAAGCAGGAGACATCCTGGAGGCCCTCTTACTCACAGGTCTAGCAGTGGAGGAGACAGAGAGCCCCCACTGTGGTTGCTGGCCTGAGCACCTCCAACATGCTCTCTCTTCATGGCCCGGGCTTCCTCGCTTTGGTCTTTATTAAGGTTCTTCTCTGTGATGGGAGATACAAGAGAAACGAAGAGGTTTAGGCCATGGAATCCACTCCCCACTAATTCAGTCTCACTCAGGAGATGGTGCCCTCCAAATCAAGAGAAACTGAAGAACCACAGGAGCTAGCACAAGGCAGGCAATGTGGACAAAGATGCCGAGATGAGTCGATGTCAGTGGAAAGTGATCCACCAAGACAATGCACTGGGAATAGATCATAACACTGGCACTGGCTTCGGTACCATAGTTTTTCCCATGGCTGTTGGCAAGTGTGTTTGTTTTGTTTGTTTTCTTCTGTCTTGATGTCAGACTGCAGTCAGTAGAGCAGGTGATGAAAGTAGTGTTTGGACTCCAGAATAGGAGTGGGGGGGGGGGAGCGGGGAAGATATAGGATGAACTTCTTTCCCTCCACCTTGAATCATTATTCTTCCCATTAGGGCTTGAAGCTGAACCCACCCTCATCTCTGAGGGCAGCTGAGCAGACCAGAGCTGGTATCTGGGGTGCAGGGGATGGAGCTAGCATGGAAGACCCTGTCTAAGGTATAGGAGATAGATACAGCTAGTGGGATCCAAGCCAAACCCTTAGACAGTGCTGAGTCACTCACACATGGTGAACCCAGCTTGTAGGCAGAGTCCAACGCATGTGAGCTGACCTGGAAGTGAGAAACAAGCCCAGGGTTAGAGACGGCTGGAACTGGAATGAAACAAGGGCTTCATCATGAGCAAGGTGAGGAGGGCATGGAGGGCTTGGCTTTGCCTTTATTGGACTTTAGCTCATGTGGTGCTTGGGTGAGTCAGACTACAAAACAGCCTGATCTCTGCTTAAATAATAGCAAGAACAATAAATATTCGTTGAGCTCCCACTGTGAGGCAGGCACTCCACAGACACTTTCTGTACATATTTCCTTTCATCCTCTTAACAACCCTGTCAGGGGTTATTATTCTTATTCTATAGATGAGGAAACTGAGACTCAGGGAGGGGAGTGTGTCTGTTCAGAGATCAAGGATTAAGTGGTAGAGCCAGGACTATGAACCTCAGCAACCTAGTCCTGCCCAAGCAGCAGCTGCCGCCTGGACCATTTCATGGAATGCCAACAATGAGTTTGTGATGTCGGTGTCTTTCCCCCTTTTCTCCCATGAGAACATGGAAGATAAATGACTTGTTTGGTGAGCTGGTAAGCAGCAGAGTAGGGATTTGAACCCATTTTAACTCGCCAGTCCAAGTCCTTGTCACTGCTCCAAAGGCTCTTATTTGAGGTTGGGGGTGGGGCATTGAGATATGAAGTTAAGGAAGAAAAGAATGCCAAACAGATCTCAGTATCACCCCAGAAGAAGGAAGAAAGCAGATTGTTAACAGAGGTGAAGGGCAGGGCAGGGAGCAAGACTAACCATATGCCATCTCCTATTTTGCACTTAAAAAAAGAAAATCGCCTATCATTTTTTAAAAGTTATCTGTCCTGAATGGCTGAAGGAGCAGGTACTCAGAGCTAGACACCTGCTTCCCTCACAATCTGTTTCCAAACTGTTATCTGGCCTGGCACATGTCTCCTGGTCCCAGGGACATTTGAAAGGGGCCTTCCTAGCTAGGTCCAAAGAAAACATTCATTTTGATTACAGAAAGAGGAGCATCTGCTAGCCTGGATTTGTGGGAGAGCCCATAATCCCTGCATTTTACCTCCTATTAGCCTTCTTCTCCAGGAAAGAAATGTCCTGCTCTTTAAAGTCGAGGCCGTAAAATTTTGACAGCTCGCTTGCAAACAGAGCCGATTCTGGAACATGAAACAGCCCTTCAGATAAAATATACAACTCAGGTGTGGGAGTAAGAGGGCCGAAGTCTTAAAACTGAATCAGTTGTTAGTTACATTCTGTTTTATGGATCTATCTGGGCAGTTCCCTACTGTAGAGCATCACTAATTCCAACATTTTGGACATATTTCCCATTAGACCTTTATTTGAAATTTTATGCTTCCCCTCATAAAAACCTTCAGCAGATTAATGTGCTTGGGATGTTTATTTATAAGTACAGCTGGTCTCCCTTCGAGTTGTTTTTATTATTGGGTTGCCTAAGCATGCCCTTTGAGCGGGAGCAAAAGGGTGGGACTGCAACCCAGCAGCCAGCATTATCTCAAAGAGATGCAGAAACACACGATGGGGGTGGGGTGGGGAACGATGGAGGACATGAGATGGCCGTTGAGGTCTACCATGCAATGAGGCACTTGGTGGCTCCCTTTTTCTGGTTGCCATCATACGCGTCGGAGCAGGCATGTGTGGGTGGCAGGTACACAGGGGACCTCAGCCAGCTTTCCTGGTCTCCCAGAGTGGCCTGGCTTGTAAACCCTGCCTTTCAGGAGCCATCAGGACTGGTTTGACTCTGTTCCAAGGGGAGCTCTTCTCCTTTAAGCTGAGAAAGAGGGTCAAGTTCTAACCAGGATTGCCAGGACTACTCTAATCTTGGATGAAAAATCATTGCTTCTTTAACAAGATACATGATAATCAAATGTCTTGTAAATTTCTAAATTTGTACCATTCTTTCCTCTATCCTCCTGCTTCATTATTTTTGCACTAAAAATGAACAATACCATTAAAATGTTTAAAACCGGGTGTGTGTGGGTGTGTGTGTGTGTGTGTGTGTGTTATTTTACTCAGAGTCAACAGATTGCATGTTTTTATTGTACATTTGGCTTTTTAGGTCTCTTACCTTATAGGAAAACTCTGTTGAAACATCACTGATGAATATTTCCCCAGCCTCTGTTGTCTTTCCCCAGGACTGGAGGTATCACTGCCCTTGGATTATTGGGAAGTTCTGCTTTCTATTGGCAATAGATCAGCCTCTTTTCAAGTCTCCTATCAGTCCTACCCCTGCCCTCTGGGGCCACATATTCTACTTCCTCTCCTTCTTCCCCACAAGAAATCCAAGGACCATGACCAGTCCCCCCAAAATCATCTTTTCCCCAGGCAATATGTCCTGGTACCTTCCCATAGTCTGAGTGAAACCCAAATGAGTATTTGCCAAATTAAATCTTTTTCGTCTTCCTGGGACTAATGGGTTCCTCTGTCAGTAAGACCACTAAGCACTTGTCACCTATGCCAGCCATTAAGCAGTTATGTACTCTTGGCAAAGACTATCTTTGAACTCATGATCCTAGGCTCCAGGGAGAAACATTCATTTATTAGTCAGATGTCCTTCAATTACACAGACATTATCCAAAGCAGAAGATACTGAACCCAAAGAAAGAAGGGGAGAAATCTTCATAACAAATGGCAAGAGATTAATATTTATCTTGCTCTTGCTTTCAAAGATGTTTGGTGATGTCCAATAGCATAAGAAAACACAATCTGGAGATTAAATATTAAGTGTATGTGGTCTTTGGAAGGACAAATGCTCCAGCCCCCATCGCCTCATATTCTCTGTGAACCCTTTGCTCCTAGCTAGTCATCAGTGCTCAACAGCCCTCTGAGTGTCTGGAAATTCTGGCCAGCCCCAAAAATCCTGGAGGCTACAGGAAATCAGGGGTAAAAGCAAGTGTGGTCACAGTGTCCGGTCATTTAGGGGAAAAGCTGAACAGTTGCTACAAATAACCTCTTGAAAATACTAATGATGTTAACAAAGATGTAGCCCTGGGAATAAAATACCTTCTGTCATACCCGTGGCAAGACAGAAGGTCCTGGGAGGCTGGGAAGAACCCATCCATCAAGCAGCTGAGACCTGGCACATGCCACACTTTTGAATTAAGCTGGTCAAGTCAGTGCTGCGTTCCTGAAGAAGTGTTCCAATTTATACACAGCCTCACTTCCATTGGCCGCCACCTATCTGGGTAACTTCCTGGGTCCAAGTCCTTTGTTTCCCCCAAACTGACCAAGCTTACAGATGACAGTTGCTTAGGAGAGAGGAGGCCTTCAGTAAGAAAAGTCTGAGAGCAAAGCTGGGCTATTTCCTATGCCCATCACCAAGATGGGCACTCAGACAGGTGAGAGCTTACACCAGTGAGGGCTTGGGATGGACAGGGAAGGCTTCCAGAAGAGGAAAAGGCCTGAGAAAGGAGGGAAGCTGAAGAGGCAGTGCTTGGAGAGTGGACAAGTGGGAAGACTCTACTCATCAGTTCACAGCATATTTGCAGAGGGAGAAAAGCATGGATCCATTGTGTAAAACGGTCTGACTCAGAAAAAGATTTGGAGCATGCAAACATCTGTGCTTTTCATGGCTAGGTTAATCTCCGTGACGCAGGACTCCAGTCCGTGCCATCCCCTCTGAAAGACTAAAGTCTGTTTTGATCCTTCCCACCCTGCACCAGGGTTCATGCCCGGCCCTCCCTGCACAGGATGGCACTCTTGGAATTCTTGGCTTTGATTTCAGGTGAAATTAACCCTGAGAGTCTCCTTCTTCTAGCTGGTACAACCCGAGGACTGGGTCTATCCCTTACAAAAAGGAACAGAACTTCAGTTCTGTCTCGCAGACTCTAGAGACTGCAGCTCTGGTGCTGTGGAGCCCTGGCCAAAGTGGTCTCCACCAAAACCAGATGATTCATCCAACTCACAGGAAGAGAGATGCATAAGCAGGGAGGAGAAATTAAGATCCTTATCAACTGCTGGCCCTGCATAGACAAGTCTTCCTTCAAGAATTGCTTCTGATTGGTGATATAGACCTGAGAAAGTCAACTTAGGACAGAATTTGATTTCTTCTGATAAAGATTTCATAACTTGAATGTAAGAAACTTTTGTTATCTTCTACCTGTCCCTGAACCACAAACTGGCAAGCAGGAACAGGCCTTTACAGACCATCAAATCCCTCCTGTGCCACTAGGCAAGGCAGGAGCCCGACAAACGTTCCCAAATAAATGAGAGCCTTTTCCAAAGCTGGGATTCAGAGAATGAGACATGGCTTCAGGGAGAGGTGCGAGGGTTCTCACTCTCTCCCAGGCCTCAAACCCTGCCTCGTTTCATCTGAAATGTTTCTTCCTGCTTTCTGCATGCAAGTCTGCCCAATGAAGGCAGAGAGGGCTAACAAGGTTCCCATGAGGAAGTCACACGCATGCGCATACACACACTTACACACTTGCACTCAGTTCAGTGTGTCCTAAGATCAATGACACTCCCCCAACTTACTTTGGGGGAATGTGTTTGTTTGCTGAGCAAGGCTAGTTGATGTGTCTCAGTTATGAGGAAGATGCCCAGTGAAAAAGAGCCAACCATCCTCCCACAAAAGATTCCTGTAGCCAATACAGAGTCTCCGTGAGTAACGTGGATTTGTATGGAGTGGGGAGGGGTGAAGATATGGGAGGCAAGGTGGCAACATGGCATGAAGTCCTGCAGAAAGCAGGCTCCAGACAGACCTTGGTACTGTGCATGTTCTGCATAACACACCCAGGCCAAGCTCTAGGGCTCCTGCAACCTTGTGGACAACAGGCTGGTGCCACAAGACCAGGAGGAAGGGAAAGGACAAACCTGTCTTCTTGGGGTCTGGTGAGAGTGGCTGCAGCCCTTAGAAGTGGCCTGAAAATACCTTGTGGATTCTGGATGCTGCCCATCTTGATGTCTCTCTCCTCCAAGGAGAGGCAACTAACAGCTTTGGGCTTTTGTCCCATGCGAGGCAGCCCCTTGTGGCACTATTTTCTAAGAAGAGCCTTCTCATCCCTGATTCAGGCTCCCCCAAACCTCAGACTCCTAGATCTGTCCTCATGACCTTGTCTGTACCCAGCACATTTCTGTTGTGATTTCTCATAGTCAACTTTTTAAAAATAGGGTATGGCATTAATGAGACTAGAGGTTTTGTTGTTATGCTTGCTGTTTTCCCATTACAATGTCCCTTTAACATGTACAGGTCATTAGATTTATCATCCCCTTCCATCCAGATAGACATATTTGAAATGATCTGTAAAATATATACAACAACTAATGGAATATGAGGAAGCAGTGTCAGCCTCAGAGGATGTTGGGGCTACCCAATGGGATTACATGTGTTGGGTATGCTGAAAATGTAGACACCATTATTCCCACCAGGCCCCTACTCCCTGAGATCCGGGCCACCATGGGATCTCTTTCCTGCCACAAAACTCTGCCTGGACTCCAAGTCCTGCCCACAGATGGTTGAGCAGAGGAAGTACCACCAAGTTCTGTGAGGCCTTGGGAAAGCTGCTGTACCTCACTAGGGCTGACTCCTATCTGAACCCAGGGAGGGATTCCAGAGCTTCCAAAAGACAGGACAACTCTGAGTTCCCTTCCAGGTGCATGTTCTACAAAGCACTGGTCCTGTTTGGTCCATTGATTCCCTGGGGAGGACAAGGGATCCTGGAGTTTTCAGATACTGTTGGCCAGACCTTTCAGGTGGGTGCAACTAGATCTAAGTAGGACATATAATGTTCACACATGTAAAAACAGTCACCGGGCAGCAATAAGGACCAACAGCACCTCCCTTGCAGGTTCTGGGTTGCAAAAGGTGAAGCGAACTCCATGAATTCACTAGTTCACATTTCACTTTAGATTACAAGAAAAACCGCAGAAAAATAAACCGTGTCAATCAGCCCTGCTGTGTAAACAAGTGGCTGATGATAAGTCTTGAGACAGTTCGCATTTCTTTATGAAGTGGCCAGCGACAAAGATCCAAAAACAAACCTTCTCTTTTACGGTTATTTGGAAAACGAACAAGGAAAGCATTTTGTTTTACCTCTGGGAGCGGCAGCAACCAGCCCCTGGCTCCCCGAACAGCCTCTCTGAGCAACAGGCCTGTGGCTCTTCTACTGCCTGGAACCAGCTCCAGAGTCCAGCAATAGCCTGCGGTGGGCTGGGGTGAGGCCATGCAAGCTGCCCTGACTACTCTGAGGCTTCCACCCTGTGAGGGACATGCCTGGGATCTCCTCCATAAGGCCATGCTAACCCATGAGGCACCTTTGTGCAAATTAGAAAAATGCAACCCTCTCTTTAAGATCCAACTCTGAATTGGCAGGAATTGGCAGGAAGAGAGTGCCTTTTGCAAATTAAAGAAAGATGCCCCTACCTCTCGATCAGTTATCTGCAAACTTTTTCTGTTAAGGGTCAGATAGTAAATACTTTAGACCTTGGGGACTATAAGATCTCTTTCACAACTACTCAACTGTGCCACTGTAGCACAAAAGCTGCCACAGGCAACATATCAATAAATGGGCCTGAGTTCTAAAATATTTTTTATTTTCAAAACCAGGTGGTAGACCTGATTTGACTCATGGGTCACAGTTTGCCAAGCCCAGCCCTGCATAGATACAGCCTATCCCCAGGGCTTAGCAACTGGTGCACAGGTGAAAACTTGCCCACAACTCATCCCTTTGACTGGGTGCACTTGTGTATAACCTACACAATCCTATATGGCGGCCATGTTCCTGGGTCCCCAAGAAGATGGGGGCTTAAGAAGACAAACTCCTTCCACCTGAAATGGACCACGCTGTGTGTCTCAACATTCTTCATCCTCGCAATTCTCCCTTGCTTCTTGCTTCAACAGCCTCCAGATCTTAGGATCGGTTCAATCAGAATGCCAATTCCTATAAACCCTAAGTCCTTTCGTCATTACACTGAGTAGCCCCAGTGCAGTGAATTGCACTGATCTTAGCTTTAAAAATCAGATTCGTTCTATTACTTGAAGAGATAAAGACAAGATCTGCAAAGACAGGATGTCCAACAGAGCCAAATCACTGGGATTCTCAGATGAGCAAAGCAGCCTGTCTCCTGAAGCCTCTTCTTTGGCAAAATGCCGGTTCACCAATGAATAATTGGTTAGAATGGAAGATTAAAACCATTGGCAGAAATGAGTTATTTCTGGACATTTTCCAGCTTGTTTTCCCAAACCAGTCATCCAGTTATAATTAAAATATGGTGGTTGTTTCATGCAAAGCATAAACAGCCCACAAACTTACACTACAAGCAAAGCCTACAGAAAACCCATTTCTTACAGCACCAAAAAGCAGCAGCAGCAATGTTTCCCAGGAACACTGGTCTGACTTTAAATGGAATACTCTGTTATATTACTCACCCTTGATTTGACCTTCATAAATACCAAAACCTTGCCATCCTGCGTTGTGACATTTAATTCTTCCTGTCATCTAATGAGGCCACATTTTGTTAGAAGGTCACTTGTCATTTACACCTCTGAGAAAGACATATCATTTTAATGAAGCTCCTAACTCAGACTGAGCAATGAAATTGTGGACAAGATTACAACACGTGCTGGCCTGGAGACAATGGAGGCCCTTGGACTTAGCCAGGTCTTTGTGAGATTGTACTAAAAGAACGAAAATCAAGAGAGGGAGACTGGCATTCCTGCAGAAGCAGCACATTCTGGCTGGTGTCACCCTAAATTCAATTATCCAGAAGAAGGTGTGGATTCATGTTAATATATTTTATAAGGTCATATAATTTATCATCCTTTGTTTTTCTTTATGAATAACAGATTTTCCCTCAGTTACAAAGTGCATTGGGGGTTGGATGAATGGAGAGAGTCAAAAAGTCACTTCGTTTTTCCTGCGTTGAACAGAAGGGCATGCAAATTCTTCTCTCTAAGACAGCTTGGCAAGAGTTGGACAGGGAGAGGTGCTAGGGAGTGCATGGCAGGGACATGGATTTCAGATGCATCCATACTTTACACTGAAAGGGGAGAATGAGATCAGTGCAATGGCTGTAGATACTAATGATGGTTGACGATGACCCCAATCCCTCCACTGGCTCATGCAACATGAGGGTACAGTCTTTCTGAGCAGCAATAGGAGCTGGCCAGGCACTTCTCAGAATGCAACTTAGGGGGGCAGGAATTTGCAGGTAGGAGTGAGAATTTAATTACAAAGATATGGAGCTTTGACTTGCTTAGGGAATGCAAAGTCTTTTCAGATAACTATTTCATGACATACTGTATTCCATCATTATCTCAGACCCATTTCTCTGGCAGGGACCAAAGTTTGCCCAAAAACTTCTGACAACAATGCTTCCTACCACACTCCCCCTCTCCCCAACATACATACAGAAAAAGAAATTCCACACTGGTCTTCTTCACACCTCTGAGGTTCATGTCACCCTTTGTTCTGGCCAGGAAATGACATGCCATGTTACCTGTAGTTGATGCAAATCTGGCCGAAGTGTCTGTGGAGGCCTTTGGTGTAAGAGTGTGAAAAACTACTTGCAGCTCTTTTCTTGGATAGAGAGGTAAAAAGGAAGGACAGGGAACTTCAGGGAAGGGAGGAGACTCTTGTACCCTAGTTGATGAAGGCCCGCCTGGGAAGGAAAGGGATGGGACTTCAGACAGCCTGATTTCAAGTCTGGTGAGGTTTTCCAGCAGTGACAGATATCCAAAAATGAATATCTCCCACCTGATATGCTCTTCTACAATGTGACCTTGGCATCCTCCCATGCCCTGGAATCTAGGAGGGCTCTTGACCACTTTGACAAGTAGAGCACAGTGGAAATAACACAGGACCAGTTCTGCTTCCTGCCTTTGACATGCTGGTTCTTGGGATGCTGTCGCTCTCTCTCTCTGGAAAATCAGGCACCCTGCTGTGAGAAGCCAAAGCTACTTGGAAAGGACAAGCATAGATGTTCCAGTTGACAGCCCCACTGAGCTCCCACTGAGCTCCCACTGACAGCCACCACCAACAGCCAACCACATAAACAAGCTCTCAGATGTCCAGCTCAGTTGAGCCTTCAGATAAACTTCAGTTCCAATGACCATCTGACTGCAATCACATGAGGGATCCCTATGGGGAGTCAGCCAGGTGAGCCTGGTCAACCCACAGACATTTGAAAGATAATCACAAATAATAAATAAAAAGTTTCAGGGCAGTTTTTTGCATAAAAAGAGATAACCAAAACAGGGATATTCAAAATATATTATATGATGGAGCACTGACCATCATGAGGAGCAATGGGCCTAGAGCAGGGTCCTTAGAGAACTCCTGCTATCTCAGATATTTCTCCTTTAATTTCTGGATTGTGAGAGGGTCCAACAATTACTGGGGGAGGGGCCAAGGTGGCAGAAGGGCACTCAGAGAGTTTGGGGCAGCAAGTGTTGCAGTTTTTAACAACCGTTACAGACATAGTCCTGAGCACCAGCTGGGCATCAACCCTGGCATCCCCAAACCTGCAATTCACACCCATGGATCAAATATAGGACAGCAACCTACAGCTGCTCCCAGGTCAGGACATGTAAGTAGGTGCCACTAAGGCTCCAAGAGGCCTCTGAGAACCCAGCATTGTCACCTTTGTAGAATCTTTATGATCGCCTTTGATTCTGACAGGGGTCCTTGGAGGGAGATATTACTGGCCCTCATTTGGCAGTGGAAAAAATCTGAAGTCTAGAGAAATTAAGGAAGAATTGAGGCAATGATTGGGAAACAAATAGGTTGGGATACTTTGCTTTTAGTTTTGCCTCTGACGCCACCTCACTGTGAGACCTTAAGTCAGTCCTGTGGATTCCTGGAGGTTCCCCAATTCTAAAGTAGGAGAGGTAGAAAGATGATTCCCATGGGGACATCTGGCAATCACTATTCTCTGACTATGTGACTTGCCTGAGGTCACCATGAAGGGAACTGCAAAATCAGCACAGGGTCTCAAGGCACTTGACTTCACATCCAGAGCTCACATGACTATCCCCACAGCTGCCTGCCTGGAACACCTCCACCTCAATATGCAAACCCTATCCCCAGTTGCTGGGCAGGAGAATGTTTCCAGGTCCAAGCCCAGAGATGCTTTTCTCTGCTTGTGCTTCTGGCCCTGGGGTTTCTGTCCAGATTTCCAAAGACTGAATCCTCATCCTCTGTGAGCATCTCTCAGCTGTGCATATGTAGGAGCTAACTATGGGATGAGGAAAGAGGAGGGATGGGGAGAGAGGAGATAAGGTGGGGAGTTCACTCTGAATTTCAGCCAGATCTGCCTAGGCTAGGTCTGAATAACTCCTGCAGCCACCACACAGGAAGCCACTAATCAGGGCAGACACTGTCTCATTCAGGGGTTCAGGGCCCCTGTCCTGACCTAGTCCAAAGGCAGCACCGAGAGGTGATGAATCTCTCCTGAGATTGTGTGGTTTCCAGTAAAGCATTCCAGAATCTGAAACAGGCTTCAAAGGAATGTGTGTCTGCTCACTCCCTCCCTGGCTGGGAACCAGCCCAGGGCACCTTATTCTTATTAGGCTGGAGATGTCTGGGGCACTAAGCTTGAAAAATGCACTGAGGATTCTGACACAGATGGGGAACAGTGTGGCTATGCAGAAAACCCCACTGTTGGCAGCACGAGACTTGCTTTGAAAGATTTTGGGGGCAAGTAATATAATTCCTTTCCATTGGAAATTTTCCAACTTCAAAATGGAAATGAGAATTTTTCTGTAGCGTAACTTTCCCATACCTATGAAGGACAGTGTGGGAGCTGAAGAATCCATTATCAGCTGAAAGGGTCAATGTGTTCCATACTGGCATCAAATGTGAGGGAGAATTCCCAGGGAGAGAATGACGACTGTCCAAAATGTAATGTCAGGGGAAAGGGGTTTGAAGTGAGATTTGGACTGGAGAATCTGGAAGGACCAGGATGGAAGGAGCAAATATGATTGGGTAGGAATGTGGGCAAATTCCTGAGAAGGGCACCAACATTCCCTGTTCTTCCATCCCCGAGTGCATGTCTGTGATGAGCAGAATAAGAAGGAGGGACACCTTGGCCCTTAAATAACCTGCGAAATTATTTACCCACAGCTGACATGGTTGTGAACAGGCTCACAGCAGGTGTCCCAAATGTGGATGGTTAATTTTATGTGTTAACTTGGCTGGGCCATAGTATACAGATATTTGGTCAAGCACTAGTCTAGATGTGATTATGAAGGTATTTTTTAGATGTGATTAGCTTGTAAATCAGTAGGCCAGGCACAGTGGCCCACATCTATAATCCTAGCACTTTGGAAGGCTGAGGTGGTTAGATTGCTTGAGTTCAGGAGTTGGAGACCACCCTGGGAAATATAGCAAGATCCCCATCTCTGCAAAATATACAAAACCTAGCCAGGCATGGTGGCACACACCTGTGGTCCCAGCTATTCAGGAGGCTCAAGTGGGAGGATTGGTTGAGCCTGGGAGGCAGAGGTTACAGTAAGCCAAGATCATGCCACTGCACTCCACCTGGGCGACAGAGCAAGACCCTGTTTCAAAAGAAAACAAACACTTTAATCAATAGACTTTGAGTAAAGCAAATTACCCTCCATAATGTGGAGGAAGGACCAAAAGGCAGTAGACTACACTGCCCAATCCAAAGCCCAAGTCCTGCAATGGTCCTGCTCAGACACAGCAAGGGATGAGGAGCTCACTGACTCCAGCGGCAGCACTTTCCATTTTGGGGCAGCTCTTATCATGTGATATGCTTTGCCTGTGCCCCCACCCAAATTTCATCTTGAATTGTAATCCCCATAATCCCAACATGTTGTGGGAGGGACCCACTGGGAAGTAATTGAATCATAGAGGTGATTTCCCACATGCTGTTCTTGTGATAGTGAGTGAGTTCTCATGAGATCTGATGGTTTTATAAGCATCTGGCATTTCCCCTGCTGGCACTTTCTCTCTCCTGCCACCCTGTGAAGAGGTGCCCTCCACCATGATTGTAAGTTTCCTGAGGCCTCCCAAGCCATGCAGAACTGTGAGTCAATTAAACCTCTTTTCTTTATAAATTACCCAGTCTCAGGTGTTTCTTCATAGCACCATAAGAACAAACTAAAACAGTACATTGGTACCAGGAGTGGGGTGTGCTATAAGGATACCCAAAAATGTGAAAGCAACTTTGGAACTGGGTAACAGGCAGAGGCTGGAACAGTTTGGAGGGCTCAGAAGAAGACAGGAAAATATAGGAAAGTTTGGAACTTCCTAGAGACTTGTTGAATGGCTTTCACCAAAATGCTGATAATGATATGGACAATGAAGTCCAGGCTGAAGTGGTATCAGATGGAGATGAGAAACTTGTTGGAAACTGGAGTAAAGATTACCCTTGCTATGCTTTAGCAAAGAGACTGGTGGCATTTTGCTCCTTCCCTAGATAACTGTGGAACTTTGAACTTGAGAGAGATCGTTTAGGGTATCTGGTGGAAGAAATTTCTAAGCAGCAAAGCATTCAAGAGGTGACAGAGCATAAAAGTTTAGAAAATTTGCAGTCTGAGGATGCAGTAGAAAAGAAAAATCCATTTTCTGGGGAGAAATTCAAGCCAGCCACAAAAATTTGCATAAGTAATGAGGAGCCAAATGATAATCACCAAGAAAATGGGGAAAACATCTCCAGGGCATGTCAGAGACCTTCGTGGCAGCACCTCCCATCATAGGCCCAGAGGCCTAGGAGGGAAAAGTGGTTTCCCAGGCTGGGTCCAGGGCACCAACTGTGTGCAACCTCGAGACTTGGTGCCCTGTGCTACAGAGGCTACAGCCATGGCTAAAAGGGGCCAAGGTACAGCTTAGGCCATTGCTTTAGAGGCTGTAATCCCCAAGCCTTGGCAGCTTCCATGTGGTGTTGGTCCTATGGATGCACAGAAGACAAGAATTGAGGTTTGGGAATCTCTGCCTGGATTTCAGAGGATGTGATGGATATGTCTGGATATCCAGGTAGAAGTCTGCTGCAGGGGTGGAGCTCTCATGAAGAACCTCTGCTAGGGCAGAGCAAAAGGAAAATGTGGGGTTGGAACCCCCAGACAGAGTCCCTTCAGGGGTACTACCTAGTGGAGCTGTGAGAAGAGGGTCACCAACCTCCAGATCCCAGAATGGTAGATCAACTGACAGCTTGCACTGTATGTCTGGAAAAGCCACAGACACTCAACACCAGCCTTGAGAGCAGCCAGGAGGGGGGCTGTATCCTGCAAAGCCACAGGGGTGGAGCTGCCCAAAGCCATGGGAACCATCCTCTCGCATCATGTGAGATTTGCATCATGTGAGACGTGGAATCAAAGGAGATCATTTAGGAACTTTAAGGTTTAATGACTGCCCTACTGGACTTCAGACTTACATAGGGCCTGTAGCCCCTTCATTTTGGCCGATTTCTTCCATTTGGAATGGATGTATTTACCCAACATCTGAACCCCCATTGTATCTAAGAAGTAACTAACTTGCTTTGATTTTACAGGCTCATAGGCAGAAGGGACTTGCTGTGTCTCAGATGAGACTTTCGACTTTGACTTTTGGGTTAATGCTGGAATGAGTTAATACTTTGGGAAAATGTTGAGAAAGCATGACTGTGTTTTGAAATGTGAGAACATGAGATTTGTGAGAGGCCAGGGGTGGAATGATATGGTTTGGCTGTGTCTCCACCCAAATCTCATCTTGAATTGTAATCCCCATAATCCCTGTTTGTTGAGAGACAGAGACCTGGTGGGTGGTAATTAAATCATGGGGGCGGTTTCACCCATGCTGTTCTTATGATAATGAGTGCATTCGCATGAGGTCTGGTGGTTTTATAAGTGTCTGGCATTTCCTCTGCTGGTACTCTTTCTCTCCTGCCACCCTATGAAGAGGTGCCTTCAACCATGATTGTAAGTTTCCTGAAGCCTCCCAAGCCATGTGAAACTGTGAGTCAATTAAACCTCTTTTCTTTATGAATTACCCAGTCCTGGGTATTCCTTCATATCAGCATGAGAATGGACTAATATACCATGGAAGTTCTTTGTTCTGTTGAGCCAAAATCTGAGCTCCTCTTACTGGCCCTGGAATTCGTGGACAAATGGGTGCTGAGGTGACTTTCATGCCCACAGAATCCTGACTACCAGGAGAGAACCACACCAACATCTTCCGCTTCATACATACCTACAAATGTATCAATATTTACCTTCATTTTAATCTTCCTCTCTTTAATCTCCAAGGAAAATGGCTCCCTCCTCCTTTTCAAAGATATCGCAGTACTCTTGACTTACCCTCTTTTCATCTTCTCCAGAACTTCCCTCACTTGATTTTTCTTTATTCCCCCTTCATACCTGTCCACCTGGCTAACTCTGGCTCTTCACCCAAGGCTCAGCTTCCTACAAGAAGCCTTCCATGACCTCCAGGTTCTACAAAGTACATCTCTTCTGAATTCCCACAATTTCCGGCATTCATTTCTCTAGTAGAATGTCTCTTTTCAAAAGTATGTATTCATATTTCTATCTCCCCCTTGGGATTATAGTTATATAATCTCCAAACTTATAGAGATCATGGTTATTTATTTGTGCCTCTGTCATGTACTCCAATTCATGACACAGAATAGGTGCTCTATAAGTATTTATTGAACTGAATCTCACAGTTTTCTGGTTTTCATTTCCCCTATAATACAATTCTTTCATTCATTTGACAACTATTTATTAAGTAGCTGTTATGTAGCAGGTACTGTTGAAGAAGGTGAGGATATAATAGCAAATAAGACAAATGAGATCCTTACCTCCAGAGGCTTATACCTTTGTTGGGGAAAACTGATGGTAAGAAGTACACAATTACAGAATACAATCTTTCAATAATAGTAAGTGCTGCAGAGTAAATAAAGCAGGGTTGCTGAGGTAGAGAGGGACTTAGAAGAATTAATACTACATAGATAAGTTTTTCAGGGAGTTTTTATTTGAGCTGATACTTGAATAATGAGAAAGACCCAGCTATAGGAAGCAATGCAGTAAAAGCTTTCCTGGCAGAGGAAATAACAAACGCAAAGGCCCTGAGGTAGGAACAAGCTTGGTGTGTTGGGAAAGTAAGGTTTCTGTGGCCAGAGGAGAGTGAAAAGGAAGTGATTGGAATGGTGTGAGGTTGGCAAAGTAGTCAGTGAGCAGATGATGACAGCCCTGTGACAGTCTCAGAACCTTACGACACCCAGCAAATGGAGATATCGCATCACAATCCTGTTCTCCACCCTCTTCTCCTTTCACTCAACACATTTTCCCTGCTTGATCTTTCTCCTATCACTTAAACCATATCCTCTTTTCTGATGATTCCCAAGTCTATAACACTAGCCTAGGCCGCTCTGCTGAGCTCCATAACTGAATACTCAACTCCAATTGGACAATCCATCTGGAAGTACCACTGGCACCTCACACTCAACAGTTGTAAATTGCATTTATCATTCCACTCCCAAACCTGCTCCTTCTCCTGCTGAATGGTATTATCATCTGTCCAGTTTCCCAAGCCATTAACTTGAAAGTAAAAGATCATTTCTCTCTCCCTCCCATTGCCACATCCCATGATCACTAAGCCCTGCTAGGATGGGCCGTTAGGATTCTCCAAGTGATAAGGTCACTGTCCCTAACAGAGTGCTCGCTCTGGCTTGCACTGCTCAAACAACCTTCAGCTGGCTTCACTGGTCTTGTCTATAGTCTATCGAGAGGATGCCCCAAGTACCCACCACCCTCTGCCCAGGTTTAGAGTCTTGTCAAAAGTGTCATTTTTCTACTTCTCACAGGTAATGAGAATGTACTGGTGTGGACATAGCTGGCCATAGGGTAGCTACTTCCAAGGCTTTTCCCAAGCCAGGCTCCTTCAGGCATCATTTTGGGGCATGATCCTTACATTCTCAGGTGTGCTCAGAAGCTTTGGTCAGTCTTCTTATACCAACCTGTAATTTCTAACCAGCCTCTTCTTTCACTCAAGCCTATCAGAGTGTCCTCTTTGTCACAAGAAGGGAGGCAAAGAAAGGTCCCCAGGTAGCCTGGATGGGCTTCAAGGCATAATTGCATTGTAATGTGCCTCTGGGGGAGTTGGTCTGGCCATCAGCACCTTGGAGAGCTCCAGCTCTGACCTCTGTTGGGGAGATGACTGGACCAGAATCCTGGATTCTTCTAGGAGTAGTGGGGGATGGGAAAAAGAAAAGGGCTGAGGCTGAGCACCTCCATTAACCAGACACTCAGCTCAGTGATTTTAGGGATCTCAAAAATACTAATGGTCCCAACTTGGGTTTTGGAGGCTCCACAGTCTCTGTTTAAGTGGTCCACGAGTGGCTGGTGGTTATGATCCTGAGTCCTGGCTAAGCCAGTTTAACACTAAAGACTAGGATTCTGGGCCCAGGCTGCCCGGGGGTCATCAGCTTTTATGATTTCATTTCAGGGTAAGTGCCCATGGAAAGGCTAGCCACCTTCAATGTTACGCATCTTTCCCTTTCTGTGCTCCATATAGTAGGTCCCACTTCTTCTGCTCTCACTGTGGATGCACCAGCAACCCCTACTCCAGCACCACAGAATAAACTGGACAGCAGGAACTTAAGGGAGGTGGAGGCTTCAGCTGACCTCTGGGTCAATGCAGCAGGGCCTTACCCATTTTTGGACGTTTCCTCTGGTCACATGCTCAGGGAATTCTAAGGAGATTAATACACTGGGTCATCTCAGCAGTGACCTGTTATTCCTATTGGACTAGAATCCTCTGAGATAGAATAGAAGCAAGGCTCAGGTCTCCAGGTGAAGATCGTGTATCTCTGTGGAGACTGAGAAAATGTCTGTCTCTGGAATTAATTCAAGCATTCCTCTACTCCTCTTCTCTCTTCCCTCAGATCTCACCCTGCATGGCTGCATCCCCTCCACCCTATCCTGCTCCTGCATTTGCAGCCTTCTATTTGCTTACAAAGTGTTTCACGTTTCTCCAGCAGCCCATCCAATCTTCACAACAGCTCAGGGGTGTATGTAGAGCTTTTTCATTATCCAGACTTACAAATGAGGAAACCATGGATGACACTTGGGTGACTTGTCTGACAAGCAGGGCTTCTGCCTCCAGGTGACTGCTCTTTATAATGTTTCAAAAACTGCCATCAAACCAGGACCCTACCGTAGTGCCATGAAACTCTTTATCCCAGGGTTGTAATGCTGCCAAAGAGGAAACATTGCCTAAAAGAAAGAAACCTGCTTTTTTAGGACTATGCTCATATGTCTGGAGTACGTCAAAGTCCATCTGCTATTCTCTGCCTACAGAACACAAACAAAAACCCAGTTCTCTGGAAGTCTGTCAACAGCTTCCTCTGAGGTTTTTAAGATTTCCTGGGGACACTTCTACCCCCTCACACATAAAGGTCAACCAAGGCTCCAAAAGAAAAAGCAATAAAAAAAAAAAAAACTCATTGGCAACATTTTGATCCTTATTTTGTCAGGTCTGCCTTTAACGCTTCAGTGTACAACTTTCTCAGAAAAAAGGTTCTGAATTCAGTAAAGGCAGAGGCATTCAGCTGTGCCCTTGTGTCCAAATTCCTGAGAGAGGTGGCCATCCAGGGAAGATGTTCCTAATTAGCCAAGGAAATTGTGGGGGGTGGGGGAGGGGTCTATCTTCTGCAGCTGCAGTCAGGAGCAGCTGTGCTGATGCACGTGTTGGTCTCAAAGGATATGGTTTTCCTCCAAGTTTAGTTACAGTGTGTCACTCCACATTGTAGTTTTAGCCTTAGTAGACCACCTGAAACTCAAGGCCACATGGGGTGCCTCAAGTTGAAGACCACAAACATACATGTCTCTCTCTCTCCTTTCTCTACAGCAACACCCTTCAGAATTAGCAAACATTATTTGTATGGCAGGGACACCTTATTTTTTCTAATAAAGAAAAAAAAAACCTCTTTATTTTTGTTTGATTACTTTTGAAGCCCAATTACAATTTCGCTTTGCATAACAAACGTGCTCTTGAAGGTATGAGGGTAAATCGCTTTCTGTGTAGTTGAATCAAATCCTATTTGAAATTTGTTCTATAGGAAAGCTCAGCTCTCAGCCTTTTTACAAAGACAGGATCTCTGTTGCAAGTTGAAGAATCACTCATCACCTTTAATAGTTAAGGCTGGTCAGACAAAGAGCTTTCCTTTTCCCAAGGGGTACGAGACAACCCCACCTCAAAATGTCCCGCCTGATTGACTCTTTCTTTGCTTTCTTTCTCCTAGGATAAAATAGATCAGACAGCCCAGTCCATCCGAGCACCTCAAACTTCCCCTGTTTCCTCTCCTCTCTTCTCAGGGGTCCTATCCTACAATTGCAGCCTCCCAGGGCCCTCATGCTTTCTGTACCGTGTAGAAATGTCTGCTCTGAAAGACAAAGCAATGCCAGCCACTTACCCCAACAAGAGAGTCAGTCTCCATCTTCTGGGGTATTCATTCCTACCCTAAATTCTAGCCAGGACAGGAAAGGTTGTCTTCTGAGAAGGGATTTCCAGGTTCATAGGAAGATCAAGTGGAGGAAGAATGTCTGAGGATGGAGGAGTCTGCTGGGGAGCATTAGTCTATTCTCCCTATACATAAGAACAACCCCAGAAAGGGCTGCCTTAATGCAAGAGGGGTCACCCTTAAAGTGTTGTCTGGAATTGGGTGCTGAGCACTCTCCAGATGGAACCTGCAGTCAGGAGGGAGCGGGTGAAGAGAATACTGCAGCAGCCATGAGTGAGCATCCCAACACACCCAAGAGCAAGGCCTTTTCTTGCCTCCTTAGGTGAAAAGTGGGCAGAGTGGGTCCCTCTGTGACATTCCGTCCCAGGTCGTGGCTCACTGGGTAGATGCTGTCTGTGGGCTGAGGATTCATGGAGGCCACTTCTGCAGCCTGCAGGAGGCACAATATGAGATGGCCCAGCCGGGAAAAGCAGGAGTTTGGGAAAGGAAGCTGCACAGCTCTTGATATTCAAGTTGAACACTTAGAAAATGACCTGTCGTGTTTGGCTTAAACTTTTCCATACGCTCAACATTATTAGAATTTCTTCTTAACGACACAAATCATCCTCAGGATCCGGGACAGCTGGACGAAAAAACGTTCTGTTCCCCACCCTTTCCCTTGAGTTCTTATAATGAAGGTGCTTAGTTAACACAAATTACCAGCTTTGCTTTCTACTTTTCTGACAGATGAACAAACATAAAATCATCATTTTATATAGGCCTTGCTGGCCAAATCCATTTCAATTATCTATCACCAGGGCAGAATTCTCCTGGTGAGATGGAAAGACACTGATGGAGGTTTCCGGATTGTACTCTTGACTCCGGTAAGCAGCCTGTTTCACGCTCCCTTGCTGGAATGTAAGAAGGCCTCAGCTATGAACCAAACGACAGAGTTGGGATGTCTAACTTATTTTTTAAAATAGCAAAACACTTTTTTATTGGCATAAATTAGGAAAAAGAGATAGAGAATACAGTTGAGGGAGGCCTGGGGTGGGATGCAGGAGGCCTAAGTTCTCATCCCAACCCACCAACAATTCTCTGTGTGGCCTGGATGTGTCCTTGTCACATTCCGGGCCTCAGTTTACTCATCTGTAGTGTACACGGGTAGACTCATTCAGTGTTTTCATATCATGTGCTTCGAATCCCAAAGACCCATGAAGCTACTCTACGGATTTCAGAAATAATTTCATTTCAAAACATAATATACAAAAAAATATTTTTTGTCATTGATAACGCTGTGATTTAATACAATCGATAAGATAACCAGTCCTAACACTGTGCAGATGAACAACTAAAACACTGTGTGACCAGGTGAACTCTTTTTTTTTTTTTTGAAATCTCATCACAGAGCTCCTCCTGCCGCTTGTCTGATTAATTGTAGGGCTCTGAGGTCGCAAGACAGACTGTCACAGAACAATAATCATTTGTATCTACTCAGCACGAAAAAGTAGGATGTTCTCCAAGCTGTGAAAACAAAATAAAATATGGAAGTAAATTGGATTCTGAAACTGAACTAAGACACGGATCCCCAAAAATGCCCAATTTCTAATTTTGGTGCTGATTAAAACAGCTTCATTGTGCTTTTCTGTTTGTCACAAGTTTGAGATAATAAAATAAATATATTTGTCGACATGATAATTTATTAGTCGATGATTAATATAAATAATAATAAATATGCATATCTTCATAAAATAATGCTGTCTGTTTTTGGAGCTTAAGATTCCATATAAAATTTCATTTGAAAAAGTGGTTCCAGTCTTTTACAAAGTCTGAAAACCACTGAACTAATTACCTCCTATTTTCCTTCCCACAAGAGGATACTTTATTCAAATCTTTCTCTGGGGATAGAAGAATTGTATGACTTCAGGAAGTTTCTAGCTTAATCAGAACATTCGTAAGAAAAGCAAACAAACAAACTTGGTCCCCACAGCTACAGCTTGCCCTGCTCGGCGCTGCTCCTTCTCCTTGTGAAGGAGTTGAAGGTGGCCCTGGCGTGAGCCCATGCCCTGAACCAGTCGGTTACTGTGCTAGATGCAGAAGGTGCCAGAAACATAGACTCCCTGGAGGGCTCACCCAGCCTAGTGGGAGAGACTTACCTGCCAATGTGGATGGTGATACAAGGAAAAATGTGCTCAGGAAGGGAGGCAGCCTAACCTTGTCTGAGCACCTCTTCTGTGCCAGGCTTCATAGTGGGCATATTACACATGCCATTTTAAAAATTCTATTTATTGCTACTCACAATTCTTTGCAATATTGTTTGCCTCTTACAGAAGAAGTGATGGAGGTGGTTACACAGGCAGTGGGTGGCAGAAGCAGGTCTCAGGTCATCACTATCCACACTCCCTACGAAAAGTAAGCTCCAGGTGACTGGTAAACAGCATCGCACACTCCCCATTGTGGAGTCCAAAGGGAAGGCCATTTATGCAGACCCTGGCAGTCAGGGAAGGCTGCAAGGAACAGTGGCATCTGAGCTCGATCTTGAAGGATGAGTAGAAATTCTCCAGGAGGGAAAGAGAGAAAAAATTTTCCAGGTGGTGGAAACAATGTGAGAAAAACAGAAAAGTTTTGGGAGAATGGCTGTTCAGCTGGCACACACACGCAAAGCATCTTGTGTGGCAGGAATGAGAAGTGTGGGTGAGAACACAGGGACCAGGCAGGCAGGGTGGTGACAGCTGGGATCCTCAGTGCTAGAGACTCAGCCCAGTATTCTGGGCCTCCACACCACCCTGGTCTCCCACCCTCACTTTCCACTGCCCTGGCACAAGGACCCTGGCCACCAGTGACTCAGACTGTCCTCTATGCCTTTGTTCCCACTGCTCTGTCCACCTGGAGAGCCTTCCCTTGCCCACTTCTGCCTGGGGAAGTCTTTGCCGAGGTCCCAGCCCAGCCAAATCCCTCCTCTTATCCATAGCCTTCCACACCTGATTCCCTCAACCAGGTGAGATCTCTTGCCTTTGAAGACCCAGAGTTCTAATATTAGATCAAAGTTGAGCCTCAGTGGATGATCACACAGTGAATGTGTTGTCTTGGCAAGAAAAATTCTTGGGGAAAGATACTGAAATAGAGTCTGCAGCCTCAGCCTCAGCAACATCTTCAGGCCATCTTCACAATCCAGTTAGCAGGCCAACAAGCTCCACACCCAGACTCTCAGCCCCTGCCCTAACTCTTATAGCTTCAGACACTGGAATCCCCACCCTTGAAGCCTGGCAGGACCCTCGTGGAGCTGGGCATAGCCCTGAGTATAATATGCTCCAACTCTTCTCAATTTCAGGACCTATCCTTTCCCAATGGCAGAGGTCCTAGCATCTAGGAGGTGCTCAGGAAATGTTTGAATATTTGTTGAACCCAATTGAACCGGAGCTGGGGCCCAGAACTCTCTTCCACCCGCCCTGAGGGAAGCATTCAGAGCAGCCCTCCAGAACAAAGCCTGACCTTGGTGGCCAGCTCAGTGTGCCCAGAACATCACATGACTGGACATGAAAGGGCTGAGGATGCTTGCTGGAGGGGCACTTAGCCTGGAAAACCTGAAACCATTCCCTTGACTGAGAGCCGCTAACCACAGCCTCAATGAATGATTAATGATTATGACCGGAGCTTATTGCAAACAGACATGTGACAGCAGAGCCACTACCCACCCGCAGGACCTGCCCATGTGATTGATGAGCCACAGAGGTGTGCAGGGGGCTGCAGGGAAAAAGGGGTAGCTCAAGCTGCAGCCACCGGTGGGCACCCATCCTTGGGGGGGCCAGAGTGACGCCAGCGGCTGTGTTCTGGGCTGCAGCTCATCTCACAAAAGCCGTACCAGCCAACCTGCACAATCTACCCAGGCAACGACAGGAGGACTGGGTCAAACACTAATGAGGAGTGAGGTGCGGAAATGGATGAGATGGCCCTGGAGGGGTCTGTGTTTGGTGCGTGCATTGGGTAGGATAACTGCAGTTTTGGAGCTATGAGGAGTGTGCAAGGTGCTCTGAGAGAAAACTATGTGTTCTGTGTGGACAGAGCAACCGCAAGAAATGTGTTATCTGGCCTAAGACCTTCTTCCTAGCCCTGCACGCAACCACTGCTAGCCAGAGACAGACTTTCCTAAGACCCTATATCGCTTTTCAACGGGATCTGCAAAGGAGAGGAGAGGGTGGCTGAAGTGAGGTCCCCATTCTGATGTTTTCTCTCTCCTCCACAGGGCCAGTCCACAGCCAGAGAGCTAAGTGAGCACAGTGTCCTCACCCTGCCGACCACTCCCAGCCAGAGCCCTCCAGGATGCCCAAGCTGAGCTTTCTGTTTCCCCTTCCAAAGCCAGGTCCAGCAGGAGACTGGGCTTGGCTCTCTGATGGATCCAGGACAGGGGACAAATGAGCCACATTCATGGAGCAGGGGCTGTGGGAGATGAAGAAGGCAGAGCCCCTGCCTTCAGGAGTTTGTGCTCTTGTTAGTAAGACAAGCTTCCATCCTGTCAAACAAGCTCAGACTGAACAAAGCATCAGCCCCGAATGTGCTGCCGAGAGGGAGTGAGAAAAGGGATAGCAGCATTGAGTTGAGAGGCCTCCGGGAGAGGCCAGGGAACCTGAGAAGGGCCTTTGAGGCCCCTGCTGGGCTGTAGGACTCTACCCACAACAGAGCCACTGCCCAATCTGGGCCACCAAAGTATACAAGGCCACTATTCCCACCCAGGTCTCCAGAGGCATCTCTGAGTGGCTGTGAGGCAGTGGCAGCAGGCGAGTTCAGCAGGGAACCGGGACTTCTTTGAGACAACGCAGAGAGCCAGCCAGGAGCCCAGGGACGACCCTTGTTGGGGCCGGGCTGCTCTGTGGATCTGGCTCCGTTTCATCTTAATACACTCCTGCATGTACCTGATATCTGATACTCGTCCTACAGCATGCAAATCTAATAAATTCTTGGCTCCTGCAAGTTTCTTCAAAAATATAAAAGAGGATCATATATAAAGAAGTTGATTAATATACACCCTGCTAAAACAGCCTGGAACATCTGTGTATTAAGTTCATTTATTAAATTACACCAATCTGTATTTTAATGAGTGAAAGATACAGTACTTATTCTGTCATCCATCAAAATAAACTCAGGAAATACTTAACATTATAATCATTTTTCTTGTTTGAACACGAGTTATGAAATATGAATCCCACACTAAGAATGCTGGGCTTGCCGTCATGATCAAATATGTTTTCACAGGTGCAGCAAATATTCAGTTTTCATTTCTTTCTCCAACTGTTGAAAATATAAACCATGTTTTCTATTCCTTCACTGGGTAACTTTGCCTTCCCTCCACATGGCACCCATTATTGCAGACTTATTACCCCACCGTCTTTTTCTCCCCCCAAACACACTCCTCCTAAAGTTGCTTCGTAATGAAAACACAGGCTTCTGTGGGGCCGCCACAGCACAAGCTCTTCCCCGGGGGAGGGGGTGTCTTTGGGCTCAGACTGGGGCACTGTCCTTTACTTCCATCCTAATAGCAGCCACGTCCTCTTGGTTGGAGCCTGAGTTCTGAAAGCTGTTTGAAGCAAACAGTCCATCTGGTCAAAAACACAAAAGGCATGGAGCCCTCCAGCCACAGTGAAGCCAACAGTGAAGCTGGAGGGTCTCCAGGTCCACTGGCTGCCTCTCAGAAATATCCCACTAAGACGAGGGGGCAACTTTAATAGGAGCTGAAGCCTCAGGAGTGAGTCCAGAGTTTACCTGGGTTCAGCTATCCTTCAACCAGAAGTCTCGGGACCCTTGGAACAAAACTACTCACAAAGCAGCAAGTTTCCAGGAGCTGAGGAAGGCCAGTGCCTGTGCCCAGTGTCAGTGGGAGCTCATCATGTTGGAGGATTCTGGGAAAAGCTCCAGCTCTGTAATCTGCTGAGCAGGGCCAGCCCTATAGGAGGCACGTGAACCCAGTGACAAGCTGGCCAGGCTTCTTCCTGCATAACTCACTCTGTGGCGCCCCGTCACCAGCAGGGAAGTCACACTTCCACCGCACGGCTTCTGCCTCTCTTGGGTTTCATTTCTGGCTGCTCCTACCTGGTCCCCTAACACATGCACGACTCACACACTTTACCATTCAGCCCTCCTGAGCTACCACCTGCTGGGGCACAAATCTTCCACGTTCTCTCCTACCCCAGGTTTTGCTCTTGCTGTTCCCTCTGCCTGGAATACACCTCTTTGTTCTTTATCTTCACCTGGTTAATATTTAACTTTGATCCCAGGACTCATACCATGGGAAAGCCCTGTGGAGAAGGCCACTCATTTTGACCGCTACGAGTCAGAGAAACCTCACAGATAAGGTGACATGGACCCAAGAGCCAGAACTGTCCAGGAGGGAAGGATGGGGAGGCATTCAAGGCAGAAGGAAGCCTATTAGCAAAGGCACAGGGTACAGAGCACTAGAGCTATTTGTGGATGGAGAAAGGCAGAGATAGATGAGCAGGGCACAGAAGATGGGGCAGGGATGAGAGTTTGAAACCAGATTAGGGAGGATCTTGTGTGC
Organism: Macaca thibetana thibetana; assembly: GCF_024542745.1. Lineage (NCBI taxonomy): Eukaryota > Metazoa > Chordata > Mammalia > Primates > Cercopithecidae > Macaca > Macaca thibetana. The sequence continues at coordinate 86,369,593 of NC_065590.1, forward strand.
TGGGCCAAGAGCTCTTATGCTATAGATAAGGAGAAATTTTTGAAAGGCTTTAGAAATTCAAGGGATGTGTTCAGATTTGGATTTTCGAAATGACGGCTACTGGTGATTCCGTGCAAATAAGGGCATTTGTGAGAGATCCTGGAGCTGGCAGAGAGGCCAGTGGGACCTTGCTAGAGTAATGGAGTCAGGCGGCTTGGGCCTGGGTGGAGGCAGTGCAGGGCACCTCCCCACATGCCAGGAACACTGCACAGGAGGTGTGCAGGAGCAATGCTGAGGAATTGTGCTGATTGCCCGGGCTCCCAGCCTCCCCGGGAGCAGGCTCCTTCTCTCCTGTGCCCAAGGAACCCAGTCTCCTCAGTTCAACCTTCTAGGCCTTGGATCTGTTTGGTCTGTGGCCTGAAGGCCTACTGATTCTTGTGGGATGCAAGCCTAGGAACCTTCCTCCCCAGCCCTCACTTCCCCTCCCTCCCCACTCCACACCCACCTTTAACAAGATCCAGAAACCTGAAACAGCATCCTCCTGGGCAATTTGAAAGTGAGCTTTTGACACCCCATACAAAGATGGGAACAAGTCATAAACAGGCAATTCACAGAGAGGAAGCATCAGTAGCTGATACTCCCTGTGATTTTCTGAGTAGTTCACAGCAGATATGGCACAGACGCTGACCAATCCACACAGGCTCAGGCTCCAGCATTGTTGCAGGGTCGTGGGAGTGCCCCTCAGGGCCAGGCATCCCTGTCAATACCGGATTATGGGGAGGCCCCAGAGCAGGGGTCCCAGTGGAGCGGCTGCATTGGGGAAGCCAGTGCGGAGGAGCATTTGGGGGCTCAGACAAAGGCTATTTCAACAGCTGGTTCCTGCTGGCTGATATCAGCTTTACTAATGAGCACATAAAGAGATGTTGAAGCTCACCCATGATTGGGGAAATGCAAATGAAAATAGCAATGAGTTCCCACTTTCACAGGTCAGATTGGAAGGGAGATATCCCCCAGATGCCCATTCAAGGAAGGGAGCACAAGGCATGCAGTCAGCAAACAGCCTCGCTGCGGGTCGGCCCCAACTGCAGAGGAAAGATGTACTATGACGGCCTGGCCATCTCAGCAGTGCTCACTCCAGGGCTCCGCAGGGTCAGCTGAGGCTTTCCTGTGCCCACTTCATAGTTCAGCTTCTTCCACTACTCAGTCTCACTTCCTGCCACTTTTCCTCGTAGGTGCCGATCCCTTATAATCAGCTTTTTGTTCACCAAACACCCTCTCAGTGTCTCTGGAGAACCCAACCTGCGAACCAGTGGGAGTCAATGCTCACACATTGCTGGTGGGAGAATAAGCTGGTGCAGGCACTTTAGAGAGAAGTCTGACAACACCTAGTGAGATGAAGTGTGCATACTCTCTAAAGCCCAGCAATCCCACGCCCGGGTGTATGCCCCGGAGAGCCTAGCTCACCGCCCTCACCTGCCCACACAGAGAGGCAGCCAAGCATGGCTGGCTCAGCGTTGTGTCTGATAGCAGACAGACTTGGGCAATCTTGGCATCTGTTGCCAGAGATATGGGTGTGTCGGATGTAGTGATGAGCACATGTTGGGATTCCATGTGACAGACACACTGAAAATGTGTCTGCATAGAGCAACATGTGGAGTTCTCAAGTACAAGAGAACTCAAGATCAGAACGCAAGACAAGGATTGGAGTGCAACTCATTTGCTCAGGCAGTGATCTCTGGAAGCGCTGGTGGAGAGCTGGGTATTCTCACCATGTTGATTGAGGGCCACTCCCAGGGCGTTAATTGCCCTGCACTTCCAGCCTACTTGTCTCTCACCACCAGAGAGAGCCCTCAAAGACTTCTAGGAGCACACAGTAAAAGCCACTGGCACATCCAGGAACAGTGAGTGACAAAGGAATGTGGATGCAGCCCTGAGAGCAGCGCTCAGATAAGCAACAGTGAGATACAAAGCACAGAACTTCTTGCAAGTTGCAAGCACTTGATGTATTTTAAATGGCTACACAGATGTCTAAAGAAAGTATGGAAGATGGTCTGGAAGTGCATGCATTAGCACCCTAGAGTAGTGCTCTGATCACCTACCATTCAGGCCCTTGGTGAAGGAGGGATTCCCAACATCAGACAGGTGATACTGACAGCAGCTTAGTCACCTACACTCACAGCTGGGAGAAGAGGACATGGCACACTAAGCAGGGCCACATGGAGGTTGCACTTGGAAGCTGAGTGACCTAGAAGGGGCAGCTTTGTAGTAATAGGAGGCTGGGGTGCCCCCTAGTTACCCAGGAGGATGTGGTTGGCTTGTTTGAATAATTTCTTGGGCTGGCAGGGAGGTGAAACCCCTTGGGCTGGGGATTGGGTGGGGCACAACTGGCATAGTTGATAGGGGATCTAGCTAGGCAGGGAGCATTTCTCGCTGGGTGGGAGCATATTTGGCAAGGGCAGGCGAGCTCACAACTAAGTCTCAGGGGCCTGTGAGGCTCAAAGCTGTCGATGTGGGACCTTACAAGTGGGTTCCTATGGAAAGAGAGAATGGGACAGAGATGGAGACAAAATAAAACAAAACAAAAGACAGGTCTTTTTTTATATACTTTATGTTCTAGGGTACATGTGCACAATGTTCAGGTTTGTTACATATGTATACATGTGCCATGTTGGTGTACTGCACCCATTAACTCGTCAATTACATTAGGTTTATCTCCTAATGCTATCCCTCCCCCCTCCCGCTACCCCACAACAGGCCCTGGTGTGTGATGTTCCCCTTCCTGTGTCCAAGTGTTCTCATTGTTCAGTTCCCACCTATGAGTGAGAACATGCGGTGTTTGGTTTTCTGTTCTTGCAATAGTTTGCTGAGAATGATGGTTTCTAGCTGCGTCCATGTCCCTACAAAGGATATGAACTCATCCTTTCTTATGGCTGCATAGTATTCCATGGTGTATATGTGCCACATTTTCTTAATCCAGTCTGTCATTGATGGGCATTTGGGTTGGTTCCAAGTCTTTGCTATTGTGAATAGTGCCGCAATAAACATACGTGTGCATGTGTCCTTATACCAACATGATTTATAATCATTTGGGTATATACCCAGTAATGGGATGGCTGGCTCAAATGGTATTTCTAGTTCTAGATCCTTGAGGAATCACCACACTGTCTTCCACAATGGTTGAACTAGTTTACAGTCCCACCAACAGTGTAAAAGTGTTCTTATTTCTCCACATCCTCTCCAGCAGACAGATCTTGATGTTAGTGTTACGGGACCTCATTCTATACACTTGAGGCCCTCAGAAGTAACAATACTATTTTTTTAATTATAAAAAGGGAGAAAGAATGAGGTTCAGGTTGGGGGAAGGGACGGACTAGGCTTTCAGATACAACCAGGCTGCAGGCCAGGGGTCTGTGTTCTCGTGGAACAGAAAATGCTCTTTGTTACAAAATGTCCTGGGAGTGATTGCCCATTGAGATAGCAAGAATAGATGGAAATAAAACTTCAAACAGAGTTTAATGGCTGAGCTAAGCCAATTGGGTGGTGAGACAGGCTGCTCTGAGTGAGAGCAGAGCGGGACAAGAGCTGGAGGCAGACGCTGCTAGGGGATGCAGCGGGGCTAAGAGCTTGTTTTCTCTGTCACTCAGACACCTTCCCCTGGGAGAAACGGTAGTTACCTTCTGGTGTCCAGAGGGAGCAGTGTGAAGACCTGGACACTTAATAAAATATAATGAGGCAAGTTATAATTATGAAGCTTCTAGATATTGGAACTTTTCAGAAACTTTGACAGGGACAAGACTGAGATCAGCAACTACAGATACGTCACACTGGCCTGTGTCACTAGGGTGGGAGGTGGGGTCAGGGGATAGCAGGAGGCCGTGTGTCCTCTGAGATGTCATATCACTCTTCTGAAATCCAGCAGGAAACCCAGGTTAGACTGCTGCACCTATAGGTAGCACCCCCAAATCAAAGCCTGCTTTTCTATCAAAGGAGCCCACTAGTCAGAGATTAGTAGCTCTCTGACTGCACCCTCTTCTTTCAAATATGGCAAGGAGTATCCTGGGCTAGAAAGCCCTCCAGAGCCCCAGAGAAAGTCTTTCTGTGCAGAACTGAAAAGGTAGCACTCTTCTGTCTCCTCTGTCTCTCTCTCTCTCTCTCTCTCTCTCTCACACACACACACACACACACACACTCACACACACACATGCAATCCTGGCCTAGGGAACCCTCAGAACACACACACCTGGTACAGTGGAGACAGCCTTCGGAGACCTGAAATCTGGAAGAGTCTACACTGCAGTTCCACACCCACCGCTGTCTGTGTCCTTGGACAGGTTACTGCAAGACCCACACTATGTGGCCTTGGGGAAAGGCTCTTCCCTTCCAAGCCTCTATTTCCTGGCAAATGAGAATAAAGTCTGTCTTGCTTAGCTTTCAAAATTGGGTGAAAAATTCAACTGGATAATGAATGGGAAGTAACCTAGAAATACGAAGCCCTGGACAAACGCAGTCCAGGCAGCCACCGCAATCTGCCCTGTGTGAGATTCTCATGGAAACTGAGGCTAGGACTCCAAGTCTCAGTTAGGACTTTTCAGAAACTTTGACAGGGACAAGACTGAGGGAAGAGAGGCTGGTTCTGCTGTTGATCAGACGGGACCCAGGTTCCCCCGTCACCCAACTTTTAGCCAACTGCAACCACCCTGCCCCAACCACATGGCCACATTTGCCTCAGAGGACACCTCCCACTGACCCTCCAGCTATTGGCTGATCTCACTGGCAATAGCGCTGACAGACATTTGTCCTACTATCTGCTTTGATGTGGAAGCCTCAGCAATGTTCCTAATTGTTTCCGGAACCCCTCGGCCAGCTCCATGGTGGTTTCCCCTCGATGGGATGTGCAGAGATGCCATAAAACAAACCTGTCTTTGAAATCAACCCTCAGAGGCTGATCTCTGGAAGTGGCCTGGTTCATTTTTTTTCCTACAGGGTCACGGACATAATTCACACTTAGATGTGTCGAAAATGAATTAATGTGTACGTTATTCTTCAAATATGCAGTTCCAGATTGTGTTTCATTCACATAAGCAGCAAAACACCAAAGCCAAGACGCTGGAGTCTAATCCTACTTAATTCTAGCCCAACAGTTCCTAAAGTGTGGTCTATGGGGCTCTAGGATCCCCAAGACTCTTTCAGGGGATCCAGGAGGTCAAGACTGATTTTCACAGTAATACCAAGACAGTATTTACCTTTCTCTGTCCTGACGTTTGTATCAATGATATACAGGACAGTCAAATTCTTCACCTCCACACATTCACAGGAATTTTTTTTTAAAAAAAGATAGCTTGAATTAAGAACGTTCTTGAAAAGCCCTATTTTCCGGGCTATCTAATACAGGAGTCCTATGTGGCCGTTGTACACTTTTTCTAGTCTGAATTTAGCAGCGCTATGAGAGCAAAATGCATAACAGATTTCAAAGACAACACAAGAAAAGAATGTCAAATATCTCATTAATAATGACTATTGAAAGTATGTTGAAATAATATTTTGAATATACTGGGTTAAATAGAATATGTTATCTTAAAAAACAATGTTCCTGATGAAACCATAAAAGTTATCAATTTTATTGAAGCCAATTTTTTAATATTCTGTGCGATGAAATGAGAGATACTTACCTTGCACTTCTACTATGTCCCCCAGGACTACGGTTGGCTCAAGAGAAAGCACTTGTACCATTGTTTGAGTTGCAAACTGAACAGGCCTTTTTCTCTTCTTGTCTTTTATCATGGAGAACTACCTTTACTCGGCCGAAAAACTGACGATGGTTATTCAAATTTAGGTTTTTGGCAGATATTTCTTTGAAAATGAATAAAGTAAGCCCATCATTTCAAGAAAAAATGAATGGTTTTGTTGCTACTGATAAAATTCAAACTTTTAAGTGAAAAATAAGAAATTGGAAAACTTGTACCAGTTACTATGGGTTTGGCATCTTTCCAATACTTACTTTTCTGATTAGATGGTGTATTAGTCAGGGTTCTCTAGAGGAACAGAACTAATGGAATATATATATAGTACCCCCAAATCAAAGCCTGCTTTTCTATCAAGGGAGCCTACTAGTAAGAGATTAGCAGCTCTCTGACTGCCCCCTCTTCCTTCGGATATGGCAAGGAGTATCCTGGGCTAGGGAAAAAAAAAAAAATATATATATATATATATATATATATTCCATTAGTGTGTATATATATATATATATATATTCCATTAGTGTGTGTATATATATATATTCCATTAGTTCTATCCCTCTAGAGAACCCTGACTAATACACCATCTCATATACATATATATATATAAAGGGGAGTTTATTAAGTATTTATTTACAAGATTTATTTACACAATCACAAGGTGCCATCCCACAATAGGCTGACTGCAGGCTGAGGTGCAAGTGGAGCCAGTCCAAGTTCCAAAACTGAAGAATGTGGAGTCCATGTTCAAGGGCGGGAAGCATCCAGCACGGGAGAAAGGTGTAGGCTGGGAGGCTAGGCCAGTCTCTCTTTTTACATTTTCCTGCCTGCTTGTATTCTAGCAAATCGGCAGCTGATAAGATTATGCCCACCCAGATTAAGGATGGATCTGCCTTTCCCAGCCCACTGACTCAAATGTTAATCTCCTTTGGCAACATCCTCACAGACACACCCAGGATTAATATTTTGTATCCTTCAATCCAATCAAGTTGATACTAAGTATTAACCATCACAAATGGGTAGCAGTATTAATGAATGTGATTATTTTATATTAATAAAATATCTTGATCAACATTTGGAAATCCACATAACTCAGTGAACCAATATTTTCAAAATAACCTAAGTACGGTACCAAATATACATGCATAAGATTTCTATTTAAAGCAAGATAAACCGACAGATCTTAGTGTAATAGACTAAAAAAGTTCATTAGTATGGTTTCCGATTTCACAGTGTAACTAACTCCTAGGTACCGACTGAGTCTGGTATAAGTACCACAGAAGAATATCCACAATTATCTGAAAACATTAGTAAAACACTCCTTCCTTTTCCAATTATAGATCTGCATGATACTGGACTTTCTCCATGAACTGACATGTCTCTTGGAAGAATAACTACTTACCAATGTGCCCATCCCACTGCCACTCAGATCCCGATGTCCTACTGTCTGGACATAGGACCGGGTCAGTGTCAAACTCCTCTTCATCTGTGTCTGCAACTTGATGGGGCCACAGAGAAGTATCAATAGTGAGAGGAGGAGAGGAGCTAAAAGTGCTGAAAAGTGCATAGAAAAGGTTAATTTCCTCCTAGCTTGTCTCCTATTCCTTATTATGGAAGCAGTCTATCTCTTGCCTACCCTTGAGTCAGATTGCACAAAAAACATTTTACTCTATCAATCTTAGAAGGCATCAGGCTTAAAGAAAAGGGGGTGGGAAGGAAGAGCCCACACTCGCATGCAGAACAAGTTGGCAGTGTGTGTACCAAACCCTCTTTCTTGGTGGTAGCACTACCTATGAGAAGCATTCTAATATACCTGTATTTTGCATAAATAAACGCTCTAAGACATTTGTAATTAGAAGAATAGCAAAAATTCTTCATCTATGTGAAGGCATGGAGTGATGCTTAAAGTGTGGTCAAAGTCATTCGCTTTGGTCCCTACAAATGTGCCTGGAAATGTGCATGAGAGAGCTCTTAGAGGACAGCTGAGAGGGGACAGGGTGACGGTGTGCAGCGGGGCCAAGGGCTGGCCCTGCGCAAACTCTGAAGCCTCCAAGGGAGAAAGAAGGAATTAGAAAGGCAATCACTAAAGAAAGGAGAAAAGGGGCTCCACGATGGCAGGTCCTCAATGCTGGGACTCACACGGGCTCATTGACAGGGAGATGTCATTTTAAGCTGGAAAGCCCTCTTCACGTGGGAGATGTTGCTGTTGTCATTATTAGGGGAAGGGGATGAAACCCATCAAAAGCTATAAGTGTATAAAAGAAACATCCCAAAAGAATAAACGTCAAACATTGTCACAGAGTTACAGACATCGAAGGGCTGAATGAAACCTAATAAATTATTCTAGGCCAATCCCCTCATTTCCCAAGGAAGCACCAAGGATTTGAAGAGGTTTGGGAATGTGTTGTGGCACATTGCAAGCTGGTGCTAGAGCCAGGACCAGAATCTCTGCCCCCAGCCCTGAGCCCACTTCCTTACAGTCTCAGTGACAGCCGGTGTGTACCAGCCCCAACAGCCATGAAGCCTGGCTGTGTGGAGTCACCTTCATTCAGAAGCCAGAGCAGTGGCCCTGGATTCCAGGAAGCAAAGAAGCCTCATCCAAACTCTGGAGACAGGGCTTGAGACTCCACGGAGCAGATGCGGGAGGTGACACGGGCTGGAGAAATCCTTGCTCCATGTTAAAATGGCAGACCCACGTCTTGTCCTGGACCACGAGGTGAAGGAATATGTGAAGCCCTAAACTAAGCTGACCCTCCAGCTAGTTTTAAGTTCAATGACACCTGGCCTCAGATCTGTAGCCCTCACCCCACCCAGCAGCCCCACAGCACTGACTGGCTTCTTTCACAGGTGGACTCTCAGAAAGGAGGCTAGAGGGAGGGGTGGGGGGGTGGAGTAGAAGGGAAAGGTGAGAAACGGACCTGTTTTATACCTCCCTCGCCATACTTCCCAAACCCACTGTCCAACACGGATGTGTGCAATTCATCTGTCTTTCTATAACTTTGTGTGTATTTGGGGGACGGTAGAGGTTTAAACTCAAGCATTCCTTATGGCACCTCTGGTTTCCTCAGGATTGTGTCTGTCTTCTGGGAAGCTCCTAGTACTGAGGGCCAGGGAAGCGAGGTAGCATCATGCCCACGCAGCACTGCTGAGGTGCCCATTGTCCCACCTGCTACTCAGCTTTTAGTCCATAGCAGTCCGCAGGAGGGAAGCCCTCATTCCAGGCATAAGACCCTTTAGATCCAACTATTCTCTCAGCTTCTGCTGTCACTCAGGATGTCTCTCCCATCTTCTATGCACATGGAGTCCTTTCCACTCCCTTGAGAATATCAGTTTCTGGAAATGCCTGTCAAGACAACTCTTTGTTTTCTCTGCTTCCTTCTTCTCCCATATCTGTTCTGGGGGACTGAGCATCCAACGGCCTGGTCACTTAAATTGGCTGAGTGGAGGGAGAAGAGGAAAATATATAACTATGGTTGGGGGGAGGAATACTACATAAGTTAATGTAGCAAAATGTTGTCATGCTATATTTCAGAATTCTTACAGTGTTTGGGTGTGCAATAAAATTCCTCATGTGTGCTGAATATCTGCAAGCAGGAATGTCATAAAAGAGGCTGAGAATAAATAGAGATCAGAGACTTGGGAGAAGTGGCCCTAGAGGAGAAATTCATCCATCTCTGGTCTTTTGTTCTTGAGTAGCAGTGGAGAATTCTGGGAATCACCTGGAGGCTCAGGGCACTGAAGACACCGGACATGGTAAGGGGCATGGTGGTCCTGCAGGGGCTGCTAGCACATGTTGTGCAGCACCTCTGGGCAAGAGGGTGCCCCTTTGAGATTTCAAATTACAAAAAGATGTCCTGTCCTCTGGCCTGACACAACTCAGGACCAAAGAGCAGGGCCTAGCAAGCAGGAGAAGGGCTGCGTTCCAGCCCGACAAGCCCCCTCGGCCAAACACTGTTATGCCTCACACAAACTGAATGACCCTAAGTGGGAACACAGCTCCCTTTCATTACAAAACCAGGTTGTATTTTAGATAAGATTACAAGGGAACCTGCAGGAGGGCCTTGGTTCCATATTCAATAATCATGGGTAGTTAGGGAACTCAAAACCCAAAACAACAAGGCAATCAGGCATTGGCTCTGCACCTGAGTACCTAGTTTTGGTTTGTTGTTTTGGTTAAAGGAATCTCCACCTCTCAAGTAATATGCCAAAGCCTGAGAATGAACTACTCAAGAAAAATCCCACACTCAAAAGCTTCCTTGCTAGCCTAAATGGTTTTCTTGTGCCTATGTATCTCTGCTCCTCAATGTAAATGTCATGGGACACCCTACAGGGACCACAGAGTTTTACAATTCACCTCCCAAGGTTAAAAAATGATAAACAAGAGAAGGGAAAAGAATAAAGAAATTAAGCCAGCCCCTGCACATGCCCAATTTTCTGGTAACACAGATCATATCTGAAGCAAAAGCTGCTTCCAATCAGGGTTGGTTGCATAGCTGTTATAATACTTTCCACATTGGACATTTTAACTCGTGCATTAGGAGGCCTGTGCATACACTGACTGTCAGGATGAGGAGGTGCTCTCTAAGGAAAGCCTGCATAAACACGTATGGATTAATCAACCTCCAAGAAACGCTTCCTGCCCCTGCTCATCACAATCCAGTGCAAAGTTGTTGTGCAAGTTGCCATGCTAACCTGATTTCAGGCTACTGTTCACACTGTGAAAACAAACTATTCTACCTGAGAAGCTTTCTAGCATCAGCTCAGAGAGGCACTGGTGACATGGCCTCAGGATGCTGGACACTGTCAAGGAAATGCCCAGTGGGGAACGTCATTGAGGGCTCAAGTTTGAAGCTCTCTGGAGCTTCAAATGTCCAGAAGATAGTTGGCTTACAGGTGAGAGGCTATCTGGGCCAGAGCTCTCAATCTCATCCCAAATCCACGAAGGGTTCCCTGGTTAGTCAGTCGCTCTCAAGAACCTGTCCTTTGCAGCCAACAACTTCTTCCCTCACCTCCAGCTGGCTCCTGAGCAGACACTAGGAAGAGCTGTCCATCTGCATTCTCAAGGTGACTGTGGCAGAGGAACACCACTGTGTCTGCCACATACAAGCTGCAGCACTTTCCAGCCTCCCCTGCAGTGAGGAAGAGGCATGTGGCTGAGTTTGTCCAGTGGAATACGAGCAGAAGTGACAAGTGGCAAATCTGTGTTAAGACAGTTAAAGGCCAGTGTGCCTTTATCAGGGTTTCTCTCTTTCCTTTCAGAGCCCACATATTTAAGATTGCAACATCATGAGTTAAAGGAGCCAGGATTCCTGAGTTACTGCATGGGGGACTATGGCCAGGAAGAGCCCATTTAATCCACATCCGACTTTGGGAGTAAGAAATAAAACTTTCCTGGTTGGGCACAGTGACTCACACCTGTAATCCCAGCACTTTGGGAGGCCGAGGCAGGTGGATCACCTGAGGTCAGACTTTTAAGAGCACCTTGGCCAACATGATGAAACCCTGTCTCTACTAAAAATACAAAAATTAGCCGGATGTGGCAGCGGGCACCTGTAATCCCAGCTACTCGGGAGGCTGAGGTGGCAGAATAACTTGAATCTGGGAGGCAGAAGCTACAGTGAGCCAAGATTACACTGCCGCACTCCAGCCTGAGTGACAAGAACAAAACTCCATCAAGAGAGAAAGAAAGAGAGAAGAAAGAAAGAGAAAGAAAGAAAGAGAAAGAAAGAAAGAAAGAAAAAAGAAAGAAAGAAAGAAAGAAAGAAAGAAAGAAAGAAGAAAGAAAAGAAGAAAGAAAGAAAGAAAGAAAGAAAGAAAGAAAGAAAGAAAGAAAGAAAGAAAAAAAGAAAAAAGGAAGGAAGGAAGGAAGGAAGGAAGGAAGGAAGGAAGGAAGGAAGGAAGGAAGGAAGGAAGGAAGGAAGGAAGGAAATCTGTCCTGTGTGAAGCATCTGAGTCTGCAGGATCCCTTGTTATAAAGTTAGAGAAGGTGATGTTGACTAATCCAATGGCTTTCTGAGATCATTAGAACCAAAAGTTAACCAGCTCTTCTTTACACCTGGCCCTTCTTTCAACACGCTTTCATTCAACCTCAAGAATGCCCCAGGACTTGATAGACTACAGGGGTGAAGAGCAGGTTTCCATTAGGAGGGCCTTCCTGAGAAGGAGGCTTTCAGAAAATGAGAAAAATATGTGTTCTTCTGTCCGGGAAATTCTTTTTTCACTTCCTCCTTTTCCTAGAGGCTAAAAAGGCAACTTGGAATAAATCGGTTTATATTGCCAGACCGATAACAAATGTATAAGTAACATGTGAGGTGTTGATAGAGGCGCTGAAGAAACATAACATAGGGTAATGGGATAAAGAGCAGAAGGAAGGTAATTACCATTTTATACAAAACAGTCAAGGTAGTCCCTCTGATAAAGTGGCATTTGGACAAATATAATATGGAAGAGCATAAGCCATGTGAATACCTGTGGGAAAGGGGTTCCAGGCAGAAGGAACAACAGGTGCAAAGGCTCTGGGGCAAGGGCAGAATTTGAGGAAAATTAAGTCATCCAGTGTAGCTGCAGCAGAGTCAAAAAGGGGCCAAGTGCTAACATATGGGGTCAGAGGGCTGGCCAGAGGTGTACCCTGCAGCACCTTGCAGGCCAGGGAAAGGATTTTGGTTTTCTCTGAGAGAAAGTTGGTTCTGTTCTTTCCCACTTCAAATTACCTGTTTCAGTTTGTACCCAGCAGCCAGAATGACTCTGTTTCAACCCAAGTCATATTGTATCACCTATCTGCTCAAAGTCCCCGCTGCATCTTCACATCAGAGTAAAATTCACAGTCCTCACAGTGGCCTCAAGGTCAGCCCTTCCTACGTGCTCTGGCCCCCGTTGCCTCTCTGACCTCAACATTCTCCCACTCTGCCTTGGCCATGGTGCCCCCTGGCTATTCCTCAAATTAAAATAAAAGAAAAAAAGTGACATCAGCAAAAATGGCAAAGACCTCTGAAAATTCTCTGCCTTAGAAGCAATTGGGAAAACTGGCAAAATTTGTCAAAATCAGTTTTTTCATAACTTTGGAAATGAACTAAACACTGGCACCAATCAGGATAGTATTTATGTGAAAAAAAAGTTGAATTTTGAAAAGAACAGAGTGATTTTAGGCATTTTAACCTGCCCTTTTTCCATCACTCTTGCTCCAGCTCCATCTCCATGGAAACCTTGAAAACCAACAGCCTTAAATCACACTAAAAACCATCAGCCTGGCAGCCCCTGGAGGGGTAGATTGGCAATGCAGTTCCCTCAAAGCCTAATTCCCAGACAACTATCATTACCTCACCTGGACGTGTGGTGCTTCCCTGGAAGACCCCATCTACAAGGCTGTCTTTATTTGACCTAATTCATAGTTTACCAGCTACGAAAATCCTTTTCCCTAGAAATGTTTGCCAAAAGAAATTAGAGGCAATTGATTAACTTTGCAGCTTTGAGGCAGTGGAAACAGTTGGGGGAAACAACATACTAATCAAAAAAGCTTAAAAAGAAAAGCTGGGGAAGGAACTATCCATAGGGGGTTTCAAAAGTTATGACATATACCTCGGATTCTAGAAGGTCATATGCATGTGTAGGGCTGTGCACATGCTCAGTAAAGATCTGAGAAAGCCCTAAACTCTCTCTGTGGGCTGACCTTGGGCTCTGGGCAAGCATGAAGTGAAGGCAAAGACAGAGTCATCAATGATCTGACTGAGTTTTGGAGACCCACACCAACACACACACAGAGCCCCCAGGCAAAGACTGGAAAAATTATTGGTTACATTTAAGAAAATCTCCATCCAATAATTAGCTGACATTTAAGCTAACCAAGCAGAGACATCAGTGTTCACACACAACAAAGAATACAGACTTTAAAGAATTAGTTCAGAAAAGTCTCTAAAGAAACAATCACAGAAAGAAACAGCAACAAGCCAGAGGAAGGGGAGATAACCTGATTTCTAGAGTTGCCACATTGTATTATTTAATTTGTCTGGTTTTTTTTTTTTTTTTTTTTGAGATGAAGCCTCGCTCTGCTGCCCAGGCTGGAGTGCAGTGGCACAATCTCGGCTCACTGCGAGCTCTGCCTCCCGGGTTCACACCATTCTCCTGCCTCAGCCTCCCAAGTAGCTGAGACTACAGATGCCCACCGCCACACCCGGCTAATTTTTTGTATTTTTAGTAGAGAGTATTTTTAGTTTTACCATGTCAGCCAGAATGGTCTCGATCTCCTGACCTCATGATCCACCCGCCTCGGCCTCCCAATGTGCTGGGATTACAGGCATGAGCCACCGCACCCAGCCTAATTTGTCTGGTTATTAATAAAATATTATGAGAGATACAAAGCAACTAGAAAAAGTATATCCTATACAGGGGTAAGGGAGTGGGGAAGCAGCCAATAGAGAAAATCCAAGCATTGTACTTACTAGACTACCACTTTAATTATTACAAATGAGTTACAAGAACTAAAAGAAACCACATCTTAAGAATTATAAGAAAGTATTGCCTAAAATAAACAATATCAATAGAGATAGAAATTATTAAAGAGGAGACAACTGGAGAATCTGGAAGTTAAAAGTGTAATAATTAATTTTAAAATTCACTAAAAGGGCTCAATAAAAAAATCTGAGCAGACCTAAGAAAGAATCAGCAAACTTGAAGATAGGACCATTGAGATTACTCAATCTGAGAAACAGAAAAATAAATGAATGAAGAAAAATGAACAGTTCTTCAAGTACATGTGAAACACTGCCAGGCATACTAACATATGCTTGACATGGGCAGAAAAAAAAATTTGAAGAAATAATGGCTAAATGCTTTCCAAATTTGATGAAATACATGAATCTGCACATTCAAGAAGTTTCAAGAACTCCAGGCATGATAAACTCAAACAGACACTTAGTTACATTGTAGCCAAATTGTCAAAAACCAAAGATAGAGAATTTCATAAGCAGCAAGAAAAAAGTGACTCACCATGTACAAGGGACCCTCAATAATATCCACGGCTGATTTCTCATCAGAAACCATGGAAGCCAGAAAGCAGTGGGATGAAATATTTTGTTTTTAGACAAGGTCTTGCTCTCCTGACCAGGCTGGAGTGCATTGGTGTGATCATAGCTCACTGCAGCCTCAACATCCTGGGGTCAAGTGATCCTCACACGTTAGTCTCTCAAATAGCTGGGACTACAGGTGCACACCACCACACCAGTGAAAATTTCATATTTTTTGTAGAGATAGGGTCTTGTCATGTTGCTCAAGCGGTCTTGAACTCCCAGGTTCAAGCAATTCACCCACCTCAGCCTCTCGAAGTGCTTGGATTACAGGCATGAGCCACCATGCCCAATCCTGAATGAACTATTTAAAATGCTGAAAGGAAAAGTCAACCAAGAATTCTATAGCTAACTAAATTAAACATCAAGAATGAAGAAAACTTATTCCTAGATAAACAAAAGATAAGATATTTTGTTTCTAGTAGACTTAATCTATAAGAAACGCTAAAAGGAGTTCTTCAGGTCAAAATGAAAAGACATAGAAACTCAGAGCCATATGAAGAGATAAAGAACACTAGTAAAAGTTACATAGTAGTTGCACAGGTCAATATAAAAGCCAGTATCATTTGCTTTAAAATACCTCTAATTTTCTATATGATTTAAATGGCAAAATCATAATTAAAAATCTATGTTAATGGGCACACAATGTATAAAGATGTAATCTGTAATGATAGCTATATAAAATGGAGGCATTGTATAGGAATACAGTACATACTTTTGAAACTAAGTTCATATTATTCAAACTAGTTTATTATAAGTTAAAAATATTAATTGTAATCACCAGGACAACTACTAAGAAAATAAGTAATAATCCCAGCACTTTGGGAGGCCAAGGTGGACGGATCACTTGAGGTCAGGAGTTCTGACCAACATGGTGAAACCCTGTCTCTACTAAAAATACAAAAAATTAGCTGGGTGTGGTGGTGCGCACTTGTAATCCCAGCTACTTGGGAGGCTGAGGCAGAAGAATTGCTTGAACCCAGGAGATGGAGGTTGCAGTGAGCCAAGATTGTGCTATTGCACTCCAGCCTGAGTGATAGAGTGAGACTCCATCTCAAAAAAAAAGAAAGAAGAAGAAGAAGAAGACATGAATATATACAAGAATAAAATACTTTACAGAAATAAAAGGGACTATTTGTAAAGAAACAGCAGGGAATTAAAATGAAACAGTAGAAAGTATCTATTTAACATCAAAGAACACAGCGATGGAAGAATATAGGAAGACGAAAAACTTAAGACATAGAGAAAACAAATAATAAAATGACAGAGGTAATTCCCAACATGGGAGTAAGTTATATTAGATGTAAATATATTAAACATTCCAAAGGCAAAGGATGTCAGATTTTTTAAAAGGACCCAAATATATGCTCTCTATAAGAGTTACACCTTTTTTTTTTTTTTTAAGCCATCTTTTATTTTAGATACAGAGAGTACCTGTACAGGTTTGTTACATGGGTATATTGCACCCAGGTAGGGAGCATAGTACCAAATAGTTAGTTTTTCAATCCACTCATTCCTCTAATATTCTTCAGTATCTATTGTTCCTATGTTTATATCCATGTGTACTCAATATTCAGCTTCCACTTAGAAGTAAAAACACGTGATAGCTTTCTGTTCCTGCATTAATTCGCTTAGGATTATGGCCTCCCGCTGCATCCATGCTGCTGCAAAGGACATGATTTCATTCTTTTTTATGGCTGCCTAGTATTTCATAGTGTATATGTACCACATTTTTCTTCTCCAATCCACTACTGATGGGCACCTAGGTTGATTCCATGTCTTTGCTGTTGCGAATAGCACAGCAATGAATGTACAAGTGCATGTGTGTTTTTGGTATAATGATCTATTTTCCTTTAGGTATATATTCAGTAATGGGATTGCTGAGTTGAATGGTAATTCTGTTGTAAGTTCTTTGAGGAGTCTCCAAACTGCTTTCCACAGTGGCTAAACTAATTTACATTCCCATTAACAGTATATAAGTATTCCCTTTTCTCTGCAGCTTCACCAGCATCTGTTGTTTTTTGCCTTTTCAGTAATAGCCATTCTGACTAGTATCAGATGGTATCTCATTGTGGTTTTGATTTGCATTTCTCTGATGATTAGTGATGAGGAGTATTTGTTCATGTTTGTTAGCTGTTTGTATGTCTTTTGTGAAGTGTCTGTTTCATGCTTGTTCATTTATGTTCCTTACAGATTATGGATATTAAATCTTTGTTGGATGCATAATTAGTGAATATTTGCTCCTATTCTGTAGGTTGTCTGTTTGCTCTGTTGATGGTTTCTTTTACTGTGCAAAAACTCTTTAGTTTAATTAGATTCCATTTGTCCATTTTTATGTTGCAGCTGCTTTTGAAGACTTAGCCAAAAATTATTTGCCAAGGCCAATGTCAAGAAGGCTATTTCCTAGGTTTCCTTCTAGAATATTTATAGTTTGAAGTATTTCATGTAAATCTTTAACAGATTTTGAGTTAAAATTTTAATATGATGAAAGGTAAACATATAGTTTCATTCTTCTGCCTATGGCTACCCATTTATCCCAGCACCATTTATTGAATAGGGAGTCCTTTCCCCATTGCTTGTTTTTGTCAGCCTTGTCAAAGATAGGATGATTGTAGATGAGCAGCTTTGTTTCTAGGTTCTGTATTCTATTCCATTCATCTGTGTGTCTGTTTACCATGCTGTTTTGGTTACTGTAGCCTTATAGTAAAATTTGAAGTTGAGTAGCGTGACTAGAATTGATAAATAATTTTAGAAAGCTTTCAGGATATAAAATCAATGTTCAAAAATCAGTAGCATTTCTATACATCAATAATGTCCAAGCTGAGAGTCAAGCAAGAACACAGTTCCATTTACAAAAGCCACAAAGAAAATAAAATATGTAGAGATACAGCTAATCAAGGAAGTGAATGATCTCTACAAGAAGAACTACAAAACACTGCTGAAAGAAATCAAAGATGATGCAAATAAATGGAAAAACATCCTATCTTTATAGATTGGAAGAATCAGTATCTTTAAGATGACCACACTGCCCAAAGTGATTTATAGATTCAATACTAGTCCTATCAAGAGTTACACTTTGGATTCAAAAATGAAAATAGGTTGAAAATTAAAGAATTTTTGAAATGCCAAAGGTAACTAGAGTATGAGACCAGAGAGTTTAAGGCAAAAAAAAATGTTAATAAAGACAAGTAAGAATATTTACAATGATAAACAGACAACGTTAATAAAATCTAACAATGAAGCCCCATAAGACATGAAGCAAAAACTGACAGAAATAAAGAGGTAAATAAACCATTTAAAAATAATATTTTGAGACTCCCACATCCCACTTTTAATAATGAAAAGAGCAACTAGATAGCATATCAAAACATCAAAAATATACACGACTGATAAGACCTGAACAGCACTATTAACCAACTAGATTTAACAGGTATCTATAGAGGACTTCACTTAACAGCAGAATATGTTCTTCTCAAGTGCTCACGGAATATACTTAAAGATAGATCATATATTAAACCACAAAACAAGTCTCAATCATTTTTAAATGATTAAAATAATAAAAAGTATTTTTTCACTATATGGAATGAAATTATAACCAATGAAAGAGAAAATGTAGTGAGTTCACACATATGTGAAAATTAAACACACTCCTAAATAACCAACAAAACAAATTAGAAATTACAAAGGAAATTATAAAATACTTTGAGATGTGTGAAAATATAAACACAACACAACAAAAAAGTCTGACCAATAAAAACAAAGGCAGAAGACTCAATTACTAAATTCACGGATGAAATGCTTTATGGAAATAAAAGGAAATATAGGGGAATATTATAAACAACTGTATCACAGCAAATTAGATAACCTAGATAAAATAGAAAAATTCATAGAAAGACACAAACTACTGAAATCTCAAGAAAAAAATAGAAAATCTGACAGTCCTATGAAAAATAGTTTGAATAGGTAATCAAGGCACTTTCCTCAAAGAAAACCCCAGAATCAGATGTCTTCAGTGTTGAGTTCTACCAAACATTTAAAGAAGAGTTAATGCCAATCCTTCACAAGTTTTTTCAAAACACGGAAGAGGAAGAAGAGCTTCCCAACTCCTTCTATGAGGTCAGTATTTCTCTAATACCAACCACAGACATCACAAGAAAACTACAGACAAAAATCTCTCATGAATATAGATTCAAATATCCTCAACAAAATTCTAGAAGACCAAATCTAGTAACATGTAAAAAAGACCAAGTGAGTTTTATCCCAGGAATGAAACATTGGTTCAACATATGAAAATTCAACAGTACAATACACCATGTTAATATAGTAAAGGACAAAAATGCATAATCATCTCATTTGACAAAATCTAAAGCCCTTTCATAATAATAAAAAAAAACTCAACAAACTAAGAATACACATAAACTTTTTCAACCTGTTAAAGTACATCCACAAAAAAAAAAGAGAAAAGAAACCTAAAGCTAACTTTATACTTAATGATGAAAGAATAAAAACTTTCCCCTGAAGATCAGGAATGAGAAAAGGATGCCCTTGCTTATCACTTATATTCAGCATTGTACCTCACACCAGGACTATTAGGAAAGAAAATGAAATAAAAAGCATCCATATTTGAAAAAAAGGAGAGAAAACATTTATATTTGTAGATGGTACTGAATATAATAATACACACACACATACATATGCACACACATGAACTATCAGAACTAATAACAGGTTCAAAAGGTTGAAAGATATAAAATCAATACACAAAATATAAAATACACATACCAAAAATCAAGTGTATTTCTACAGTACCAATGAACAATCCAAAAGTAAATTAAGAAAACAATTCCATTTTTAAAGCATCAAAAAGAATAAAATAACAAAGATGTGCAGGATTTGCACACTGAAAATATCATTAAAAGAAATTAAAGACCTAAATAATTGAGAAGATATCCTGTGTTCCTAGAAGGAAGATTTGATATTGTTAAGGCAGCTGTACTCCCTAAATTGATCTACAGATGCAAAGCAATCTCTGTCAAAACTCCAGCTGAATTTTTTGCAGAAATTGACAAACAGATTCCAAAATTCATATGGAAATGCAAGGGACTCAGAATAACCAGCACAATCTTTGGAAAATAAGAGCAAAGTTAGAGGACTCACAATTCACTATATCAAAACCTACTACCAAGCTATAGTAATCACGACTATGTAGAATTGACATTAGGATATATATATAGAAAAATCAAA
This sequence comes from Macaca thibetana thibetana, assembly GCF_024542745.1. Classification (NCBI taxonomy): domain Eukaryota; kingdom Metazoa; phylum Chordata; class Mammalia; order Primates; family Cercopithecidae; genus Macaca; species Macaca thibetana. Next base: position 86,389,610 of record NC_065590.1, read on the forward strand.
TAGAATGAAGAATCCAGAAATAAGCTCATATATTCTACTAGTAATTAATTTAAGACAAGAATGCTTGACAATCTTTTCAACAAATGGTATTTGGTCAAGTGGATATCCACATATAAAAGAATGAATTCATATCTCTGCTTCACACATTTACGAAAATTAGCTCAAAATGTATTAAAGACCTAAATTTAAGAGTAAAAACTCTAAAACTCTTCAAAGGAAATACAGGTATAAATCTTCATGACCTTGGATTAGTCAGTGGTTTCTTAGATATGATACCTAATGCAGAAGAAACCAAAGAAAATAAAAGTAAATTGGACTTTATCAAAGTTAAAATATTTGTTTTTGAAAGTACATTAGTGGTTGCCAGGGACTGGGAGAAGGTGAGAGAATGGAGAGTGACTGACAATGGCATGGAGTTTCTTTTATTAAAACATTTTTTAAATATTTAAAAAATATCTTTATTGAGATAATAATGATTATATATTTTTTTAGATATAAAGATATATCTTTATTGAGAGAATAATCAATAATAAGGCCTGGGATGGGTCACATCTGTAATCCCAGCACTTTGGGAGGCTCTGGCGGGCAGATCCTCTGAGGTCAGGAGTTCCACACCAGCCTGGTCAACATGGTGAAACCACGTCTCTACTAAAAATACAAAAATTAGCTTGGTGTGGTAGCGTGTACCTGTAATTCCAGCTACACAGGAGGCTGAGGCATGAGAATTGCTTGAATTCAGGAGGCAGAGGTTGCAGTGAGCCAAGATCTAGCCACTGCACTCCAGCCTGAGTGACCAAATGAGGCTCTGTCTAAAAAAAAAAAAAAAAAAAAAAAAAAAAGATATAATCATTCACATTTTATACAATTCACCCAAAGTGTACAATTCAATGGTTTTTAGTATATATTTCAGAGTTGTGCATCCATCACTATGATCAATTTTAGAGCATCTTAATATTCCAAAAAGAAACACTACACCCTTTAGCCATCACCACCCAATTCCCCTTCCTTTATAGTCCTAGGTAACCACTAGTCTATGTTCTGTCTTTATGGATTTACCTCTTCTGGACATTTTATATAAATAAAATCATACAATATGTGGTCCTTTCTGACTGGCTTCTTTAACTCAGTGTAATATCTTCAATGTTCATCCATGTTGTAGCATGTATCAGTACTTCCTTTCTTCTTATTGCCAAATAACATTCTATTGTATGAACATACCACATTTTATCTATTCATTAGTTGATGGACACGTGGATCATTTCTGCTTTTTGACTAGTATGAATGATGCGGATACAGGGTTTTTTTGGAATGAAGAAAATATACTGAAATTAGGTAGCGGTGACTTTGTGAATATACTAGAAACCACTAATTTGTAGACTTTATAACATGTCAATTATATCTCAAAAAAAAAAAAAAGACATACTATACTTTATGGCCTTTTCGCTTGCTCTTTCCTCTTCTGGAATCACCATCCTTAGATACCCTTCTGGCTTCCTTTCTACCTGATCTAATTTCACCTTTCAATGTGTCCTCCCCTTGCCATACATAATATATTGTATGTATTTATATCTCCTATATAGTTTAGTACTTCTTTTCTTTATTGTCTACCTTCCCCCATTAAAACAGCACTTGGAATAATGCCTAGCACAAAATAGCCAACAAATGTTCGTTAAATGAGTACATTAGAGGATTTTGTGCAGAGTTGACAAGACCTATCTTAGGTTTTAACAGAATCACTCTGGCTATGTGTGCAAATAGACACCAGGAGAGAGAGAGTAAAAACAGGAAGACCACTTAAGTTCATTGCCATAGCTCTGTTGCAAGATGTTGATAGCTTGGACTACATGTTCCGACAACTTTTAAAACAGAAACAACTGGTTTTAACTTGTCCTAGGACAGGTTTTCAAATATTTTCTCCCATCCTGTATGTTGTCTGTTTACTCTGTTGATGGTTTCTTTTGCTGTGCAGAAGTTCTTTAGTTAGGTCCAACTTGTCAATTTTTGTTTTTGTGGCAGTTGCTTTTGAGGACTTAGCAATAAATTATTTGCCAAGGGCTGATGTAAAGAAGAGTACTTCCTAGTTTTTCTTCTAGGATTTTTAGTTTCCTTATTACATTTAAATCGTTAAAGCATTTTGAGCTAGTTTTTGTAGATTGTGAAAGATAGGGATCCAGCTTCAATTTTCTGCATATGGCTAGCCAATGATCCCAGCACCATTTATTGAATAAGGAGTCCTTTTTCCATTGCTTTTATCGATCTTGTCAAAGATGAAATAGTTGTAGGTGTGCAGCTTTATTTCTGAGTTTTCTATCCATTCCATTGGTCTATGTATCTATTTTTATAACAGTATCATGCTGTTTTGGTTACTGTGGCTATATACTATAGTTTGAAGTTGACTAATGTGATGCCTCTGGCTTTGTTTTTCTTGCTTAGAATTACTTTGGCTATTTGGGCTTTTTTGTTGTTGTTGTTCCATATGAGTCAACTCAGGTGCCCATTAGTGGCAGGGTAGATAAAGAAAATGTGATACGTATACACCATGGAATACTACACAGCCATGAAAAAGAACGAAATGTCCTTTGCAGCAACATGGTTGAAGCTGGAGGCCATAATCCTAAGCAAATTAATGCAAGAACAGAAAACCAAAATTGCATGTTCTCACTTATAAGTGGGAACTAAACATTGAGCACATATGGACATAAATATGAGAACAATACACATTGTAGACTACTTGAGGATAGTGGAGAGGGGCTGGGTTTAAAAACTACCTATTGGGTACTATGCTCACTACCTGGGTGACAGGATCCATACTCCAAACCTCAATGTCACACAATATTCCCATGTAACAAATCTGCAAATGTACTGCCATAAATTTGAAATAAAAGTTGGCGGGAAAAAAACCTGAAAAGCGTGATTAAGAAATTTTGGAAAGTATGTGGGTGAATTAAATGTCAATGAAGAATTAAGATAATTTTTCACAGGAGACACAGGGCCTGGCATGCCTTTGAAGGAAAATGTAATCAGTGCCCAACTGTGAATTGTTTCCATGTGTTTGTCAGCAACCTAATAAAATAATACAAAAGTGTTGATGATGTCCCAGCCCTAGATCTGCCAACTCAGGGTGCTAAGCGGCCCACCAGGCTTGAGAGATCCAGAATCTATTTCTTTCTACTGCTCTGGGACAAACCTTCAACCCTCAGAGTCAGGATGATAGGAATTCACTTCAGTGGACACTTTGCCTTTTTCTCCACCAATGTGTTTCTCCTTCTTCCCCAACACATGCAGAACATGAATGCTTTCTTTTCTCTGCTGGGGCCTCCTTCTTTTATACAGAAAAGTGTCCAACTCCCCTGTCACTGAAAGGGTTATGAGAAAGGGTTTTATTTTTTTAAGTATAAAACAAATTTAATAATGGAAAGGCCTAGGGTTTGTTCAAATCCATAGGCCAACACTCTGACCCTCTGGCACTATGGGGATATTACAGGGGCAATTCTGGGCCCAGCCTCAGACAGGCTAATGGTCTTCACCAGGACAAATGAACTTATATTGGCCACATCATTGACAAAGACTTATACTTCACTTCTCAATGTTTTGTAGTGTTCAGTGGGTTATAAGGATGCTTTTACCAGAGATGTTCTCCTTAAGGCCATCAGTCTATTTGGGGAAGAAATAAGCACAAGTCACCCCGTCCAGCTCAATTGTTAGGTGTTTCTGAGCCCGTTCATCGGAAAGACTCTCACCATGGAGTGCCCAATATTTTATCTTGATATTTCACAGAGAACATCTGGTGAAATAATGTGTGCTTATTCTGGGAGGTCTCAACTACACAATCCCCTATATGTCTCCTGGTTGGCACCCGTCTGATGCTCCTAAGCCTCTAAGGCGTCACACACACACACACACACACACACACACACACAGAGCAATGTGTTTCCATTATTAGAAAGTGACTTCCTAATCCGGCTCTGAGAACCAGTTACTTCAAATCTTCATTTATTCATCCATCCATTCATTCATTCATCCATCACTCATGGATTAATTTATCCAAAATTTCCTAAGGGCTTTCTGTATGACAGGCATGACGATAAACATCAGAAATAGGTGTGCTGCCCTCAGGGAGTGTGCAGTCCAGTAGATGAAACAGAAATATTATTTGACCAAAGGTCAGACACAGGGAGCACAGAGGAAGGGCTGTGAAATTCAGTCTGCCAGGGATGGGAAGACCTCACAGAGGTCAAAGCACTTAAGCTGTGTCTTAAAAAATGGGTAGGAATTGCTGAGAGAGATAATTTAAAGGGTGTTCTCTTGTGACGATCATTAACCGTTTTCAGAGTTTTGATTTTCCTATTCTTTGTGGAACCTGACCATACACTAGTTTATAATTAACTATATTAAACCCTCAAGTTTCCCTAAGAGGCTGAGAGTTACCACCAGGGTTGGCTGCTTGTAGCTACAATGCTCTGGCATTGGGTGGCTGTTGCTTGATCTGTAAGTACCAGACCCTGAGTCAGTCGACCCCAGGAGAGTCCATCTCATTCCCCAGGCCCATCTCATTCTAGAAAGATCTCTGAGCACTCAGTGTGAGACAGGGCCTGTGTATTCTCAGTTACTATACGGCTGTGTTAATCTCACTTATTGTTCAATTAAGAAAAGAAGCAAGTGGGTCTCTAGGGGCCTTTCACCAGCACCTATGCTTGCCCATGCCTGTCCTTAGGCCTCTTTTCTTTCCCCTTCAGGGTGGTATGTTAGTCCATTCTCATGCTGCTATGAAGAAATATCAAGAATGGGTAAGTTATAAAGAAAAGAGGTTTGGCCGGGCGCGGTGGCTCAAGCCTGTAATCCCAGCACTTTGGGAGGCCAAGACGGGCGGATCACGAGGTCAGGAGATCGAGACCATCCTGGCTAACACGGTGAAACCCCGTCTCTACTAAAAATACAAGAAAATTAGCCGGGCGAGGTGGCGGGCGCCTGTAGTCCCAGCTACTCGGGAGGCTGAGGCAGGAGAATGGCTTGAACCCGGGGGGGCGGAGCTTGCAGTGAGCCGAGATCGCGCCACTGCACTCCAGCCTGGGGCACAGAGCAAGACTCCGTCTCAAAAAAAAAAAAAAGAAAAGAGGTTTAATTGACTCATAGTTCTGCATGGCTAGGGAGGTCTCAGGAAAATTACAATCATGGCAGAAGGCACCTCTTCACAGGGCAGCAGGAGGGAGAATAAGTGCAAGCAAAGGAAATGCCAGATGCTTATAAAACCGTTAGATCTCATGAGAAGTCATTATCATGAGACCAGCTTGGGAAAACCGCCCCCATCATTCAATTACCTCCCACCAGGTCCCTGCCATGACACGTGGGGATTGTGTGGTGTATTAGTCTGTTTTCACATGCTGGTAAAGACATACCCAAGACTGGGCAATTTACAAAAGGAAGAGGTTTAATGGGCTTACAGTTCCAAGTGACTGGGGAGGCCTCACAATCACGTTGAAGGCAAGGAGGAGCAAGTCACATCATACATGGATGGTAGCAGGCAGAGAGAGAGAGCTTATGCAGGGAAACTCTGCCTATAAAGCCATAAGATCTCGTGAGATTTATTCACTGCCACAAAAACAGCATGGGAAAGACCTGCCTCCATGACTCAACCTCCCACCGGTCGCTCTCACAACATGTGGGAATTCAAGATGAGACTTGGATGGGGACACAGTCAAACCATATCATGGGGATTACGATTCAAGATGAAATTTGGGAGGGGACACAGCCAAATCATATCAGGTGGTGAAAGCCCTCACTTTCACACTGAATTTCCCTGAACACAGTGTCTCCCCTCACCCCACACCTTGTTTTCTAATATAATAAATTACGAGGCTGACAGCTAGAAGACCAAGGCTCTTCCAGCTTATAGGAGTGAACATTTTGAGGATGGTGCAAAGATGGGATAACAATATATTTTCCCACATATGGGGGAGGCCATCTGTTTTGCCCATAGTTGGTTGGGTATTCCTTCTTTGCTTCATAAGAACTTCAAAATTAATTTATCCCTAATCTGTGCTGTCAGTCACCAAATCTTCCAACTTGCTAAAGTCCTCTACCAACAGACACTTCATTTACCTGTAGCTGTTGGATACAAATACTTGAGACGCTCCTTAGAGGGGAAGCTGGTTGCATAATGTTTTCTGGAGTTCCTCTCAACTGCAATAGGCCTCTAGCTCAGGACATTCACTCTCAGGACATGGGTGTCTTGTTATACCCTTTCCTACAGAGGCCTGGCCAAATCCCCAGGGGATAATTGGCAGGTGGACTGAAGAACAGGGATATGCAGGTAGATTCCCAAGGAACTGTGATATCTAAGGCAGAGGAAAAGGATCCCACAGTGGATAGTGGATGTGGCCAGATGGTTGCGGGGGAATTAAAGGAGTGAAGGGTGACAAGGCAGTCTCTCCACAAGAGAGCAGCGGCACCAAGTGTCAGATGCCACAAAAAGGTCAGTTAAGCAAGACCTGAATCCTTGAGAAATTGGGAGGCTGCTGATGAGCTCCACAAGAGCAGTTCTAGTGAAGTGGTGGAGGTGGCAGCCTGGTTGCAGGGAATAACACAGAGAGTGAATGGCAGGGGTGATGGTTGCACAACAATGGAATTTTCTTAATGCTGCTGAAATGTACACCTAAAATGGTTAAAATAGTAAATTTCATGCTATATACATTTAACCACACACACACACACAAGACTAGAAAGTGGTCAAAAGAGAGACAGAGAGAGACTGATGGGACATAGGGAAAGAAGAGAGCTAGAAAGAAAGAAGATGGAAGCGATGTGGTCATAAATTTCTATTTTGCTTTAGGGAGGGAGCAACTTGAGCAAGTTCATAGGCCAAGGCAGGGGGAGTTGCTAAACACACATGACAGAGGACTTGATGGTCCAAAAGAGGGAAATGGGGAAAATGAACCAAAGACAAAGTAGAGTGACTGATCTTAGAAAGGAACTGTATTTGCGTCATCTTCCAAAATCAAAGGGGAAGCGGGGAGGATGTGGAGCAGGAGAGATGCAGACACTGAGGCGTGGAGGAGAGGGGAGAAGGAAGGCTGGGCTTCTGATCTTAGTGGGCTGTGGCAGCAGTAAGGGGGTTGGTGGGGCAGACAAGGCTGAAACCACCACTGTGGGGCTGGATAAGGTGATCACTCACCAATATGTAAAAGGCCCTGACTTTTTTGTACTGAGTTTATCAAGTAGCAAAGGGCAATGAGGAAATGCTTCTTCTGGTGAGTCTTTTCTGATGAGTCTTTCTATCTTTTCTTGGTCACTTGCTCTCAGCTGTGAATTAATTGTCCTGATTCCAGCTGCCAGAGTCTCCTCCGCAGAAAACCTGGACAAATGTTCCTCCACCCGTTAGGCCAGTGTCTCCAGGAGCCTCCAGGCTGACTTAGCTAGAGTCATCAACAAAATTCAGACTGGACTCCCAGGCTAAGCTCTGGGCCACCAGACACAGGTGTGAGGACAATCGCAGGAGCAACCTTGGCAGCACATCCAGCAGAGCTGCTGAGACCAGGAGGCTTGCAGTCACTGGGCCCCATAACTTGGGCTTCCTGTTTAATCAACAAAGACAATATACACACATCAGGCTGGGCAAGACCAGTGTCAGGATTCTCCTTTTGATTTCTGCTTTTCCTCTTTTATCATCACATGGTTCTCATGATTGCTATTATTACTGTTATCATCACCATTATCACTGTAGTTGAATTCAACCCCATGGGATGTGGAGTCCAACACAGAACATAGATGCAGCATAAAAGCATTTTTATCTAGCCTGCCTCGTATATTAAGTTTCAGTTTTATAGGATTAAAACCAGCTGAGGTCTGAGGGCTTCCTCAGGCCCACTTGACTACCTTCAGGCACCCTGTGTGGTTTGCCACCCACAGTGGAGAAGATGCTTCTGGGATGCAGATGGCAGAGGATTGGAAAGACTGACAGGCAGGTGGTTGGAGAAGCCTCTCATAGCTTCTCAGGACTGCAGCCATGGGATCCTAAACTCTGCTGCTCAGCGTCAACGTTGCTCAAATCCCAGACCTCAGGCAAGACTCTGAGGGACAAGAAAACCCAAGAGGCAAGAGAAAAGGGAAGGATAAGGGCCCTGCACCAATGGAGGAAATAGGGGCTAGTGTTGGGAAGTGGGCCGGGCCTGGCTTAAGGTGAACCTCACCATCATTTGCAGGCTACAGGCATTTGTGCTAGCCTAAGAGAGGTGCAAAGGGGGAAGAAATCAAAAAGCAAAACCCATCATCATGGTCTGGGTTTGAGCAGCAGAAATAAGCCCCTAGAAAAATGAACACTATATGCCCCCACCCTACTCCCCGCATTTCTCTTTGGAATTATGGCGGTATCCCTGGGGCTTCTGGCAGAACTGATGCACTTCGTGGCTGGAGTTCTGAAGCTGGAAGTCCAAGACAACAAAGACACTCTACTCCAAACCCACCTCACCCTAACAAGGCCTGCTGTGCTGAAAGTCTCTTTTTGTGGAATAATTCCCTGTTGGAAACATTCATTTCTTTGAGAAAACACATTTATCAAATTCTCACATGCACCTGCTTAAAACACAAGGCCTCTGAAGGATTTTATTCTGAGTAAAATTTTACTCTATTAGAAATGGTGTTCACACTATAAATGAGTTTCAGTTCTCTGATAGGCAGTGTCTTCATCCCATTGGGCTGCTATAATAAAATACTGTAAACTGGGCAGCTTATAAGCAACAAAAATTTATTTCTTACAGTTCTGGAAGCTGAAGTCCAAGATCAAGGTGCTGACAGATTCAGCGTCTGGTGAGGTTCCATTTTCTGGTTCACAGATGGTGCCTTCTTGCTGTGTTCTCAGAAAATGGCAGGGGTTACCTAAGCTCTCTGAGGTCTCTTTCCTAAAGGTACCGATCCCATTCATGAGAGCTTTGTGCATATGACCTAATCACCTCCCAAAGTCCCCATCTCCTAAAGCAATTACCTTGGAAGCTAGGTTTCAACATAGGAATACTGAGGAGACACAAACATTCAGATGACAGCAGGAAGAGAACTGGGGGTATGTGGTGGTAGAGTGGTGGATTGGGAACTCAGACAGGATAAAGGCCTTGACACTGCTCATAGGCAACATTCCTTGGACTTCATAACGATCTCCAGAAGGCGTTTAAAGACCACTTTCAACTCTAAATTTCCAGAGGCTGTGATGAGTGTCTCTTAGAATCTGGATTCCAACCCAGAGAGCCCTGGTTAGAAAGTATATGTTCTTCCAGCTTTACTTCATTCTGCAATTCTCTTTTACGTGCTCCTCCAGGATGGCTCCTAGGACAGCCGCAATCCCTGGTTATCTTAGGAGTTGGGTATTCCCATTGTCTGTACTTAAGAGGATGGATTGAAATCACCAAGTCTGCAGAAATGAAAAGAGAGGAAATCAAGTCTGTTGTTGCACAGATCCTTGCCCTTCTAACCCAGTTTGTGCTCATCTTTCCTAGAGGAAGGATCCAGGCAAAACCCAAGGGCCAGGACACCATGTTTTCAGAGAAGCTCTTGATCTCCTGGGAGCTCTTACTTATGCTGTGAGAGGAGAAGTGGACAAGGCTGGGGAAGCTGGAGAAGAGACCCTAGTCCCATCCTGGAAGTAGATGAATGTCATTCTGATATCCCAAAAAGGAATAGAAATTGATTTCTTAAGGGAAAAACTGACTTAGGAATGAGAAGAATAGACTTCTATATGAACGGTATAGAAATGCAAGATCAGAAGGAAGAAGTGGCAAAAGAATAAAAAATACAAGCAAGATATTTAAAATGAATAGAAATTACATGAAGATGCTAAGAACAATGAGCTATGTCTTTGGAGAATATCTAGCCTCTAATTTGCATTTCCTTCAAGAATAAAGAAATAATGATGGCCGGGTGTTGCAATCCCAGCATTTTGGGAGGCTGAGGTGGGAGGATCGCTTGAGCCAAGTTCAAGACAAACCCTGACAACATAGTGAATTTCTGTCTCCACTTAAAAAGGTGGGGGGGGGGGGGAAGAAACACTCTGAGGGTTTCTCTGAGATCTAAACCTATTTAACAGGTCATGAGTGAAGAGAGGCAACAGGATTCCCCAAGCACATGCACTTGAGGAAGTTTTGTGACATTGAGCGGTAAGGATGGAGTCAAATCTAACTGGATTCCACCATATTAGACCATTCCATTCATTTGGTTAATAAGTGTATGTGGGTTCATGTCATATTTCTGCAACTTACAGCCTTGTGACTTTGGTCAAGTTTATCTAAACTATCTGGATCTTAGTTTCTTCTTCAGTAAAATAGATTTACTATTACCTCATATATTTGTTGAGAAATCTGCATTAAATAAGACAATGTGATAAACACATAATATTAATAATATACCTAACATATCATAGATCCTCAAAAATGTGATCATTCTACTTACTCATTTTGATGTTTTGCATTTAATTATGTTTCCTGAAGCAAAATGTCAAAGACACTCAAAAGTTAGAGTGAACTTGAAAACTAGGCAAAGGCCAGTTAACATTTATAGAGGTCCAGCTTAGCTTCCATACAGTGGTTTGACAAACCCTAAAATGGCCTGAAAATAGATCCCAATTCCCCCAGCCCCCATCACCATTACATAACGTTTAGTTTATTGCTTTAGTGTTCAGCCCCCTTGAGGTGGGACTCTGAGCCTGTGAAATGGCATGCTGAAGCCAGAGTGTGAGTGAATCTGGGTTTGTCTCTCCATTGAACACAGTGAACAGCTGGAACATGGCCATTCCCCTCTGTGCTCCAGCATCACTATCACTTAAGCTCCATAGTTAGAATTACCTCAGTGGTGTAGTGCGCAGTATGGGTTTTGGTTGAGCATGAAAATAATATGTGATAAGTTCTTCATTCAATAGGCCTACAGTGACGAGGACAAAGGGTTCTACAGAGCAAACATTAAACTCAGTTCTTTACTGTTCTTCGTATTTTTTGTAGAGCAAATCACTTCCCAGTGGGATTTTTCCATTGTGATGAACATGGAAATTAAATGGGAAATGCACATTTTTGTGCTGCATTCAATTTTTTTTTTCAGTTCAGCTTGGTGGTTTCCTCTTTATTGATGTGCCTCCTACCTTTCCCCCCACAATTTCAGTCCCTTCCAACTACCCCCAAAAAAGAAGGTAGTGAAAGGAAGGGACTGCTGGGGTTCTGAGCCCCTTGGGCAGTCAGAAAGGGAACAGAAACCAAAACAATCACTGGATGTGACAGAGACTGACAATCAAGAAGTCTAAAGCAGGATGGGAAAGGCGGGCAGAGAAAGGGGAAGAAAGGAGAAAGGAGAGGTACAAGATGCCAACTCCACCATTACCCCTCCGAAGAGAGGCTGGAGAGAAAACTTCAAACATTAAGAGGTGCCCGTCCTCAATAAGGGAGGTGGTGTTTGAGCTTGAAGGAGGAGGAGGTCAAGAAAAGGGGGCCACCTCTCTCTTTGTAGAATGAGACCCCCCTCCAGCTCAGGGACAGCAGCTTCACAGACCGTAGACACTTTCGTCACTGTAGGCAATGTAGAGAAAGAAGTCTTCATGGTGTTCCTGGTAGAGCTGACCCACTGTGGCACTGGTGGGTGGAATGACATTGTTGACAATGAAAAACAAGGCATCCTCAGCTCGGAGATGAATTCGCTTCCGGATCAAGAAGTAGAACTGACCAACTGTGAGATCAGAAGGCACCAGGTATTTCTTTTTGTCCAGGTGGCCTATCCGAGCTTTGGGAGCTTTTTCTACTATCACCGGCACCCAGTCCGGGTATTTCTTTCGGATTTTCTCGCCCTCAGAGCGGCACTTCTCCAATGGATGCTCTTCTTTGTACACGAACTTCATCCTCCTGGGAACCGGGCTGGACCGGGCTGGGCTGAGGGAACCTGGGGGAGCCTGCATTCAATTTTTTAAAAGAAATATATGTAGAATAAGGTCAATATACATGTAATGTGTACTATGTGTATATAAAATACCACATGTTACATAATGTAATTTATATAAAAATGTTATATATTATACATAAAATATTATGTGTGTATAAAGTATTACAAAGATCACATAGTAATTGTGGTAGCAGTGCTCACCATAGGATCCATTTGCTCTTATTCTTGCTAACTTCTGCCCAGTGGACTCTAGTCAAAAATGATATTGTTGCTTTCAGACCCAACCATAGAAGGGCAGCTCTAATTTCTCTATGCCCCTTTCTTCTGCCTCAATGAATGTGGAGTGTTCTAAGTGGATGTAGCTACACACGATAGTGGAACATCCATCAACTGGATCTCTGGAGCAAAAGCCCTTCTCCCACCCCATCCCTTTGCTGACCCACAAGGGACAGGTAGTGATGGCAGTGGTGGCCCGTCTGGAGCAGCCACTGCCAAGATGCTAGCTGCAGCCAGGGAGGTGGAGCTGGGGCTGCATGCTTTGCAAACCGGTGGGGCGGGAACTGTCGGGAGCCCTGCCCCCTACCAAGTTGGCAGGGCAGGAGCCCTGTGCTCCTGGGCACAGCTGCAGCCGCCCAGCCAGGGCTCTGGGAATCCCTGAGCTGTGGGGGCCCAGGAAGCGCCCTCTGGCCCTGCACACTCAGAAGTGCCTGCTCCCACTCCAAACTTCTCCCTGCTCCCAGTGCCCGCTCCACTGTGGAGGACAGTTGTGGCCAAGCCCAGATGCTGTCCTGACCTGGCCAGGTGTGCACATGCTCCCGGCTGCACTGACATGCCAGACCCCTGTCACCTCAGCCCCCTCCAGACTTTGGACGCTGACAAGCACAGGAGAAAGGTGGGAGTTGGGGGAGCCGAGGGCAGCTCCGCATGGGCCTGCAGGTGCCCCTCAGCAGGAACAGCCTGGGCACCGTGGAGGGCATATTGATGACAGGAGGCAGACAGGTTCCTGGATGGAAAGGGGTGGGTCCCCACTGAAACCCCACCTTCAAGCCAGGAACTGCCTGAAGCCTGGGGGTTGGGCTGCCAGTTCCAGGTGAAGTCCGGGCGTGAAGAAAGGACTACATTACTGACGGTTCAGCCAATAAGATGGTCCTTTTTCCAGGCCCACCCATGGCCACCCATGGACCAATCAGCACATATTTCCTCCCTTCCGAGCCTATTAAAATCCAGAACTCAGCCAAACTCACAGAGGTCACAACTACCAGCTGCTGAAAGGAGCAATCGTCTTTGGGTCTCCTGAGAGCTGGTCTGTCGCTCAGTGAAGCTCTCCACCTTGCTCACCTTCCAGTTGTCTGCCTACTTTATTCTTCCTAGATGTGGGACAAGAACTTGGGACCTGCCGAATGGTGGGACTGAAAGAGCTGTAGCACAAACAGAGCTGAAACACACCCCCTGCTCACCACATTGTGGGTGTTTTGACAAGGAGAGAACAGACGTGGCCCTTTGGGAACCCCAGACTTAGGGGCTCCCAAAGCCAGGGCTGTGACACCCTCTTTGGGGTGCTGTGATTCCTGGTGTCTCCAATCTTCTGGGGGCCACCATGTTCCCCAGTGCCCACAATGGAAGCTGCTTGTGGTACGCCTGGTTCAGCCACAGTCTTGCATGCAGCTGGCGCTTGTACCAGTGTCTGGAGCTGCCCAGCCTGACACAACTGGCATGCTTGGCTGTGCACAGTGGCCAGACCCCATGCTCGCTTGCTCACACACCTCTTGCCACTCTGTGCCTGGCTTGCCCATGGCAGGCATGGGATCCAGTCTGGTAGTGCTAGCCGAGCTCAGCCTGCCAGGCCAAGTGGGCAGAATGAGCCCAGTGGGCCTGAGCAAAACTCAGGCAAAGGCTGCACCAGTTACAGAGATTTTTGGCTGGAAAAGTGACAGCCTAAGGATCATGTGACAGTAGCATAAGGGCTACACCTTTGCTGTGCTAAGCCACTGGATATCATAATTAATTTGTTATCACAGCAAAACTTATCTAATCCTGACTGATGTAGTAACTATTCCTTGAAACTATCTAAACCAAACCTTGACTAGAGCTTTAAGATCAGAGTCAAGAGTAGCAGGTTTTAGGAGCAGTAATTTCATATTCTATTATTATTTTCTCAAATGGATTTTTAAAAATCAGCTAATAACTTTCAATTACTCTCTTAAATCTAAAAAAAAAAAAAAAAGTACTTTTCATATAATTCCAAACTCTTGAATCTGTATGAGGGTGATATGCTTTTCTTTCCTTTTTTTTTTTTTTTTTTTTTTTTTTTTTTTACCATTTCTTGTTTAGTTTTCATTTCCTTCTGGAATTTTTTTAATTTTTAATTTTTGTGGGTATATAGCATATATATATTTATGGGGATACATGAGATGTTTTGATAAAGTCATGCAATGTATAATAATCACATCATGGAAGATGGGGTACCAACCCCTCAAGCATTTATCCTCTGGGCCACAAACAATCCCGTTATACTCCCCCAGTTATTTAAAAATGTACAATAAAATTATCATCAACCAATGCCATCCTGTTGTGCTATCAAATACCATGCCTTATTCACTCATTTCAACTATTTTTTTTGTACCCATTAACCATCCCCACCTCCTCCTCACCCTGCCATTACCCTTCCCAGCCTGTCGTAACCATCCTTCTACTCTCTTGAGATGCGTTTAAGTCTTCAAAGTTCCACTTATTTTTAGACTATCCTTCAAGCAATGGGACTTTCTGTAATAACTAATAAGGACATCCCAAATATAGTGTTCCAGAATTAGAAGGCAGAAGATTTGGAGTTGTGTTTCATTTGTGTTACAGAAGGAATTCACCAGATATTTTTGTAAAGTTAAGGTAATTTTGTAAAGTTAAGGTAATTGAGCTAATGTTTATAATATAAAATACCGATAACAATTTAAAAAACAGAGCATCTCTCTGCCAGCTTCATGATTTATGTGAGACAACATGGTGAAGGAAGAATGTTTCACAATTCGTCCAACCCAGCTGGTTCCAAGGAGGAGACAAACACATGTCTGTGGTTAGAGTTCAAGATTATGCAGTGAGAATAATGTACTGCTTGCTGACTTTCTCAACTCCACAGAGGTTTTATGAAGATTAAACAGTTAAGCACTTTGAAGACAACAAATGCTTAAGTACTAAGCATTATTAGTATCTGAAACTATTACTACATCAATTCCTTGTGTAATCAAGTATTATTATTGGAAACTCTGCAAGAAAATCTAATCTTTGGAGATTTTTGACTCTATTTGCAGAACAAAGAGGCATGGGTATAATTTATCCTCAGTACTTTAGACATGAATCAAGGATACCGAGACATTGAGTGAATATTTCTTGTTTGCCCATATTTCAACTAATAAGAACTTTGTATTTATTGGCATGGCTCAAAAAGCAGTATGGTACTTTGGGGAGGAAATAAAACCCAAAATGATTTAAATTCTAGAATAAGGAGAAAGTAAACTGGAACCTACTCAAACATTTTGCCTAAGATTAAAACCCCTCCTGGATATTCGAATACATTGCTCTTTAAGTAATTAAAACTATAACCTATGGTCTTTAGTAAATTCTGACAATTTATCTGTACTCAGTTTCAAGTATTTTCTGGTTGGCTTCTTTCCAAAGAGTACACCTGCATGTTAGTTGAACAATGTCTTACTGAAAGATGAAATTAACAAATTTTGTTTGATTTGGACCTTGGTTAAATCTCTGAAGTTAGATAATTATATGTAGAGCCACATAAAGAATACTAGCTTAAATTATTCCACCAGGGACTATAGTAAGATTTTCATTTAGCTAATAGAACGTTAGAATATGCTAAGCTAATGAAAATGATTCATCTCTATTTTTCTATCAAACATAAGAGTTGGAAGAGGATAAAGATTATTATTTAGGTATAGAACTTCTGGTATTTTAACTTTCTTCCCTTCCATGCTACATTCTCTTCTTAAATTTATTCACTTTGTTTCTGAACTTTGAAAAGTTCTTGACCTATTTTAATTCATGAAAACCCAATAAAACATTGTTTTGATTTTAAATAATTGCTCTTTAATGCCTTTGATCCCATTTTCCATGTAAAATAAAAGCCTAATGATTCTCATTAAATGGAGGGAATAAAGTTTACTCCAGCAACTACTTTCATTTTATGAGGTCAATTTAAAGTTTTCACTTTTGTCCATTAATTATATGGGAATGTTGCAAATGTTGGAAGATGGGATTTATTTCCAATTTTGATCTCAATTGCAGTTACAGCTTTGTACAGAATTAGCACATAACTAAGGGGTGCACCATCCACCCCTCCGTCATCCTTCAGAGTACAGGTGTGTTCAGTAAGAATCTGGTGTCCTTCACAGCCATGCTCCAATATCTGAGCAATTATGCTTTCCAGTGAGGATTGCACCAGAATGACCCCCATCTTGCTGCCAGAGCGTGCAAACTCTCCTGACAGTCCAACATGTGGACTTTACCCAGCCTTGACAGGAAAGAATGCTGCTGGTTTTTCCTGCCATGCTCTCTGAAGCCCAAAACCATGATGCAGTCGAGATTGGGAAAGAAACCTCAGTAAGAAAAGAGCCTTTTGGTTGCACCTAGTGTGCCTCCTAGGTTGCATCTCAAAAGTTTTGCAAACTGCCTTGGAAAAAGTAATGAATGTTCGAGATTTTGTTTTAAGATTATTCAATTCTACAATAAAATATTAGAGAAACAAATAAATAAGGACAGATGAAACTAAGCATAGAGGTAGGTATCATGGGGGATATATTAGACGAGAAAGAAGTAGAGCATACGTGTGCAAAACATGGACTGGAATAGACGGAAGAACCAAGGAGGAACTCACTATTCATGGGGCATGTGATGCATCGAATTTTCATGAGGCTCTAAACATTGATGAGATATTTGAATATCCACCTGGTGATGGTACCCATTTAACCTCCACTTTCTCTCAACCCGCCACTTAATTTGGAGTGCTTTGTTTTGCAGCAATAGTATTGGGGGGTCACTGTGACCCACAGGACACTCACACTCTGCAGAACCACTGCCCAAAGAGAAGAAGTAGTATCTGCATCTTTGAAGGCCATGTGTCTCTAGTTTATATATTATAGTATATAGCATATATCATAATTCTATTAATGTGCATATATAAAGAGCTCTTATAAATCAATAATAAAACACAAAACAGTAGAAAAACTTGGCAAAAGTTGTGAACATACAAGCTCACAGTAAAAGAAAAATATGCATTAAAGCATGTTTTAAAAGCAGTGAGTGTGTAAGAGTAAAGGAAGAGAAAGAGAGCAAGGGGATAGTCTGGTTTTCACACAGCTGCCCTCTTTTGGCTTCTCCAGCAGCGGGGTGGCCGGAGAGGGAGGAAAAGGAGGAGTCATGTGGCACCTCCCACTGCGGGTTGTTGGAGCAGGCAAGAGACACAATGCTGGCTCTCCTAAGCAGTATACATGTGGTTCCTGGAAGGGCCACGTATTTCTCTAACTCCTGTCAGTTTCACCAAAAATATAGACATTTCTAGGCATTCCCAGGGATATCTCATCTATGCTGTTATCCACTTAGATTTCATGCAGCCTCTCCTGTTTCCGGCCTTTGGAACAGAAATGCTTATCTCTGATGCGAGGGTTTTACAACCATGAAGCAGTGGTGTTTCCCTCCACAAAATGGGGAGAATGAATGACTCCAACACTCTGTGTCACTGTTTGTCACACAGATTTGAGAAAAGTAAATCTCTAACATTCTTTTTTTTTCTTTTTTTATATTATACTTTAAGTTCTAGGGTACATGTGCACAACGTGCAGGTTTGTTACATATTTATACATGTGCCATGTTGGTGTGCTGCACCCATTAACTCGTCATTTACATTAGGTGTATCTTCTAATGCTATCCCTTCCCCCTCCCTGCACCCCATACAGGCCCCAGTGTATGATGTTCCCCACCCTGTGTCCAAGGGTTCTCATTGTTCAATTCCCACCTAAGTGAGAATATGCGGTGTTTGGATTTTGGTCCTTGCAATAGTTCCCTGAGAATGATGGTTTCCAGCTTTATCCATGTTCCTACAGAGGAGATGAACTCATCCTTTTTTATGGCTGCATAGTATTCCATGGTGTATATGTGCCACATTTTATTAATCCAGTCTATCACTGATGGACATTTGGGTTGGTTCCAAGTCTTTGCTATTGTGAATAGTGCCACAATAAAAATACATGTGCATGTGCCTTTATAGCACCATGATTTATAATCATTTGGATATATACCCAGTAATGAGATGGCTGGGTCAAATGGTATTTCTAGTTCTAGATCCTTGAGGAATTGCCGCACTGTCTTCCACAATGGTTGAACTAGTTTACAGTCCCATCAACAGTGTAAAAGTGTTCCTATTTCTCCACATCCTCTCCAGAACCTGTTGTTTCCTGACTTTTTAATGATCGCCATTCTAACTGGTGTGAGATGGTATCTCACTGTGGTTTTGATTTGCATTTCTCTGATGGCCAGTGATAAGGAGCATTTTTTCATGTGTCTGTGGGCTGCATAAATGTCTTCTTTTAAGAAGTGTCTGTTCATATCCTTTGCCCACTTTTTGATGGGGTTGTTTGATTTTTTCTTGTAAATTTGTTTAAGTTCTTTGTAGATTCTGGATATTAGCCCTTTGTCAGATGGGTAGATTGTAAAAATTTTCTCCCTTTCTGTAGGTTGCCTGTTCACTCTGATGGTAGTTTCTTTTGCTGTGCAGAAGCTCTTTAGTTTAATTAGATCCCATTTGTCAGTTTTGGCTTTTGTTGCCATAGATTTTGGTGTTTTAGTCATGAAGTCCTTGACCATTCCTATGTCCTGAATGGCACTGCCTAGGTTTTCTTCTAGGGTTTTTGTGGTTTTAGGTCTAACATTGGTCTTTAATCCATCTTGAATTAATGTTTGTATAAGGTGTAAGGAAAGGATCCAGTTTCAGCTTTCTACATATGGCTAGCCAGTTTTCCCAGCACCATTTATTAAACAGGGAATCTTTTCTCTATTTCTTGTTTTTGTCAGGTTTGTCAAAGATCAGATGATTGTAGATGTGTGGTATTATTTCTGAGGGCTCTGTTCTGTCCCATTGGTCTACATCTCTGTTTTGGTACCAGTACCATGCTGTTTTGGTTACTGTAGCCTTATAGTATAGTTTGAAATCAGGTAGTGTGATGCCTCCAGCTTTGTTCCTTTGGCTTAGGATTGTCTTGACAATGCGGGGTCTTTTTTGGTTCCACATGAACTTTAAAGCAGTTTTTTCCAATTCTGTGAAGAAAGTCATTGGTAGCTTGGTGGGAATGGCATTGAATCTATAAATTACCTTGGCCAGTATGGCCATTTTCATGATATTCATTCTTCCTATCCACGAGCATAGAATTTTCTTCCATTTGTTTGTGTCCTCTTTTATTTCATTGAGAAGTGGTTTGTAGTTCTCCTTGAAGAGGTCCTTCACATCCCTTGTAAGTTGGATTCCTAGGTATTTTATTCTCTTTGAAGCAATTGTGAATGGGAGTTCACTCATGATTTGGCTCTCTGTGTGTCTGTTATTGGTGTAGAGGAATGTTTGTGATTTTTGCACATTGATTTTGTATCCTGAGACTTTGCTGAAGTTGTTAATCAGCTTAAGGAGATTTTGGGCTGAGATGATGGGGTTTTCTAAATATACAATCATGTCATCTGCAAACAGGGACAATTTGACTTCCTCTTTTCCTAATTGAATACCGTTTATTTCTTTCTCCTAACTGATTGCTCTGGCCAGAACTTCCAACACTATGTTGAATAGGAGTGGTGAGAGAGGGCATCCCTGTCTTGTGCCGGTTTTCAAAGGAAATGCTTCCAGTTTTCGTGCATTCAGGATGATATTGGCTGTGGATTTGTAATAAATAGCTCTTATTATTTTGCGATACATCTCATCAATACCTAGTTTATTGAGAGTTTTTAGCATGAAGGACTGATGAATTTTGTCTAAGGCCTTTTCTGCATCTATTGAGATAATCATGTGGTTTTTGTTTTTGGTTCTGTTTATATGATGGATTACATTTATTGATTTGCGTATGTTGAACCAGCCTTGCATCCCAGGGATGAAGCCAACTTGATCGTGGTGGATAAACTTTTCAATGTGCTGCTGGATTCGGTTTGTCAGTATTTTATTGAGGATTTTTGCATTGATGTTAATCAAGGATATTGGTCTAAAATTCTCTTTTTATGTTGTGTCTCTGCCAGGCTTTGGTATTAGGATGATGCTGGCCTCATAAAATGAGTTAGGGAGGATTCCCTCCTTTTCTATTGATTGGAATAGTTTCAGAAGGAATGCTCCCATCTCCTCTTTGTACCTCTGGTAGAATTCGGCTGTGAATCATCTGGTCCTGGACTTTTTTTGCTTGGTAGGCCATTAATTATTGCCTCAATTTCAGAGCCTGTTATTGGTCTATTCAGGGATTCAGCTTCTTCCTGGTTCAGTCTTCGGAAGGTGTATGTGTCCAGGGATTTACCCATTTTTTCTAGATTTTCTGGTTTATTTGTGTAGAGGTGTTTACAGTATTCCCTGAGGGTAGTTTGTATTTCTGTGGGATTGGTGGTGAGATCCCCTTTATCATTTTTTATTGTGTCTCTTTGATTTTTGTCTCTTTTCTTCTTTATTAGTCTTGCTAGCCATCTAACAATTTTGTTTTTCCTTTCAAAAAATCAGCTCCTGGATTCATTGATTTTTTGAAGGGTTTTTTTATGTCTCTATCGCCTTCAGTTCTGCTCTGATCTTAGTTATTTTTTGCCTTCTGCTAGCTTTTGAATGTGTTTGCTCTTGCTTCTCTGGTTCTTTTAATTGTGATGTTAAAGTGTCAATTTTAGATCTTTCCTGCTTTCTCTTGTGGGCATTTAGTGCTGTAAATTTCCCTCTATACACTGCTTTAAATGTGTCCCAGAGATTCTGGTATGTTGTTTCTTTGTTCTCATTGGTTTCAAAGAACATTTTTATTGCTGCCTTCATTTCATTATGCACCCAGTAGTCATTCAGGAGCAGGTTGTTCCATTTCCATGTAGTTGAGCAGTTTTGAGTGAGTTTCTTAACCCTGAGTTGTAGTTTGATTGCACTGTGGTCTGAGAGACAGTTTGTTATAATTTCTGTTCTTTTACATTTGCTGAGGAGTGCTTTACTTCCAACTATGTGGTCAATTTTGGAATAAGTGTGATGTGGTGCTGAGAATGTATATTCTGTTGATTTGGGGTGGAGAGTTCTGTAGATGTCTATTAGGTCTGCTTGATGCAGAGCTGAGTTCAATTACTAGATATCCTTGTTGACTTTCTATCTTATTGATCTGTCTAATGTTGACAGTAGGATGTTAAAGTCTCCCATTATTGTTGTGTGGGAATCTAAGTCTTTGTTGGTCTCTAAGGACTTGCTTTATGAATCTGGGTGCTCCTGTATTGGGTGCATATATATTTAGGATAGTCAGGTCTTCTTGTTGAATTGATCCCTTTACCATTATGTAATGGCCTTTTTTGTCTCTTTTGATCTTTGTTGGTTTAAAGTCTGTTTTATCAGAGACTAAGATTGCAACCCCTCCTTTTTTTTTGTTTTCCTTTTGCTTGGTAGATCTTCATCCATCCCTTTATTTTGAGCCTATGTGCATCTCTGCACGTGAGATGGGTCTACTGTCCTGAATACAGCACACTGATGGGTCTTGACTCTTTGTCCAATTTGCCAGTTTGTGTCTTTTAATTGGAGCATTTAGCCCATTTACTTTTAAGGTTAATATTATTATGTGTTAATTTGATCCTGTCATTATGATGTTAGCTGGTTATTTTGCTCATTAGTTGATGCAGTTTCTTCCTAGCATCGATGTTCTTTAAGATTTGGCATGTTTTTTCAGTGGCTGGTACTAGTTGTTCCTTTCCATGTTTAGTGCTTCCTTCAGGAGCTCTTGTAAGGCAGGCCTGATGGTGACAAAATCTCTCAGCATTTGTTTGTCTGTAAAGGATTTTATTTCTCCTTCTCTTATGAAGCTTAGTTTGGCGGGATATGAAATTCTGGGTTGAAAATTCTTTTCTTTAAGAATGTTGAATATTGGCTTCCACCCTCTTCTGGCTTGTAGAGTATCTGCTGAGAGATCCGCTGTTAGTCTGATGGGCTTCCCTTTGTGGGTAACCCGACCTTTTCTCTGGCTACCCTTAACATTTTTTCCCTCATTTCAACTTGGTGAATCTGACAATTATGTGTCTTAGAGTTGCTCTTCTCGAGGAGTATCTTTGTGGCATTCTCTGTATTTCCTGAATTTGAATGTTGGCCTGCCTTGCTAGGTTGGAGAAGTTCTCCTGGATAATATCCTGAAGAGTGTTTTCCAACTTGGTTCCGTTCTCCCCGTCAGTTTCAGGCACACCAATCAGACATAGATTTGGTCTTTTCACATAGTCCCATATTTCTTGGAGGCTTTGTTCATTTCTTTTTACTCTTTTTTCTCTAAACTTCTCTTCTCACTTCATTTTATTCATTTCATCTTCAATCACTAATACCCTTTCTTCCACTTGATTGAATCAACTACTGAAGCTTGTGCATGTGTCACATAGTTTTCATGCCATGGTTTTCAGCTCCATCAGGTCATTTAAGGTCTCCTCTATGCTGTTTATTCTAGTTAGCCATTCATCTAATCTTTTTTCAAGGTTTTTAGCTTCTTTGCGATGGGTTCGAACATCCTCCTTTAGCTCAGAGAAGTTTGTTATTACAGTTCGTCTGAAGCCTTACTCTCTCAACTCATCAAAGTCATCAGCTTTGTTCCATTACTGGTGAGGAGCTGCATTCCTTTGGAGGAGAAGAGGCGCTCTGAGTTTTAGAATTTTCAGCTTTTCTGCTCTGGTTTCTCCCCATCTTTGTGATTTTATCTACCTTTGGTCTTTGATGATGGTAACATACAGATGGGGTTTTGGTGTGGATGTCCTTTCTATTTGTTAGTTTTCCTTCTAACTATCAGGACCCTCAGCTGCAGGTCTGTTGGAGTTTGCTGGAGGTCCACTCCCAACTCTGCTTGCCTGGGTATCACCAGCGGAGGCTGCAGAACAGCCAATATTGCAGAATGGCAAATGTTGCTACCTGATCCTTCCTCTGGAAGCTTCATCTCAGAAGGGCACCCGGCCATATGAGGTGTCAGTCAGCCCCTACTGGGAGGTCCCTCCCATTAAGGCTACTCGGGGGTCAGGGACCCACTTGAGGAGGCAGTCTGTCTGTTCTCAGATCTCAAACTCCATGCTGGGAGAACCACAACTCTCTCCAAAGTTCAGTTGGAAATGCAGAAATCACCCATCTTCTGCATTGCTCACACTGGGAGCTGTAGACTAGAGCTGTTCCTATTCAGCCATCTTGGAACCTCCCCACTAACATTCTTATAAGAGGGAATTCTGTCATGGATCCCACTTAAAGAGATTTAGTTGTGGAAGAATCCAAAGTATCCCTCCATGGAAGTGGTCCCAGGGAATGAACGGCACGGAGAGTACTGGGGTTTACAACCCTCCACGCACCCTCATTTCCTCCTTCATTCTTTTACTACCTGATCTTCCATTTATAGCCTTAATACCTAAAGTGGGGTTCAACAGCATTGTATCACCTGGGAACTTGTTAGTAATGCAGCATCTCCATCCCATCCCAGATTAACTTTGTCAGAATCCGCATATTAACAAAACCCCCAGGATATTCCTAAACACATGTAAAACTGAAGATGTATAGAGCATAATTTGTGAGTTCTCCCACTCCAATGGCTTACATCCACATTCATTTTTAGCTTGGTGACTCTAGAAAGAAAAGCACTATTCTTCCTTCTTTCTCTTTCTTCATCAGACCTCACCTTGAACAAAGCTGTGGTTGGCAGCATTTTACTCCTGTACCCATCTTTTCCCATTTGCTGTTCCTTCCTGTTGATAAATGTCTGCACAGGCTCCTCAGGCTCCATATATCCCCCTCCCAGAGAGGCTGGAAACACACCCTTAGAAGCAGCTGTGGTGGCTTGGTGAGGCTGCCCTGTGTCTTCTTGTGTCAGCTGTCATTCATGCCCAGGGTACAGAGGTTTATGACTTATTTCTTGTCCTTCCAAATATTCAGTCAAGATGCCACAGTGTTGAGGTGGCAGGACTGATGACTTATTTAAATATTTTCCCAACTCTGCTCTTTCAGACCATTTCTTCCACGTTGATGTCACTTGTGTAGGAATATGAATGTAGTGAAATCATGAGGATCATTATCAAGTTTGCCTTTTAACTTTTATATTGATTAAGTAACTAGACTGGCAGTTTCCACCAGCTTTAAATGTACTCTGAAAGGAAGAGTACTTGGAATTGGCCCGCAGATCCTTTCATAGGTGTTTGGATGCACTCTAGGTATATGCTTTTGCTTCCAAGTCATGGCAAGAAATTGTATTTTAAGTCCAGAAAGGAGAAAGATGTCTTTTGGTATCTGGGTTACTTGGAGAATCCACCTGCATCTACAAAGTTAAAATGCTTTCTCCTGAATGCATGCATACACACACACACACACACACACTCACACTCACACACACACCCCTACATACAGGCACACAATTTCTGTGCTTTATGGTCCACACTTATAATCCCCGAAGAGCAAAAGATGAAAAATAACAGAAACACAAAGTTTATATCTGGGAAGAAAAACTAACCATAATGGTATGTATAACTGGTGATGCTATGCATTTCATAGGCATTAGAATAGTAAGGACAATTCAGCTGACAAGACATCGCTGGTTATACAATCCACATGATGCCCTCTTGATGATACAGAAAGCAGTAGTTTTAGTTGAAGTTAAGGTGGTTGGAAGATTAAATTTAATTCATGAAAAGTAAAAGAGAAACCAGCCATTTTCATTCTCTTTGGGCACATGTTTCTCTGAGAAGGTAAAAAGCAGAGAGTAAGAGGGAATATCCAAAGAGATTTAAAACAGGCCGAATATAATTTTCTCTTATAATTTGGTCAGCCACCTAGATAAACTGAGATTATCTGGAACTCTGATTAAACAAATAATGTTTCCAAAGAGCATTTCTTGATGAGATATATATCTCATCAAGAAATACTGTAATCCCAGTATTTTAGGAGGGCAACATGGTAGATCACCTGAAGTCAGGAGTTTGAGACCAGCCTGGGCAACATGACCAAACCCTACCTCTACTAAAAACAAAACAAAACAAAACACTACTTGTGATGGTGCATGCCTGTAATGCCTGTAGTTCCAGCAACTCAGGAGCTGAGGCATAAGAATCTCTTGAACCCAGGAAGTTGGCAATGAGCCAAGATAGCGCCACTGCACTCCAGCCTGGGCAATAGAGACTCCGTCCCCTCCAAAAACCCACCAGTTATCAGATTCAGTACCTACCCTAAATCCAGGATGATCTCATATTGAGATCTTTAACTTAATTAGATCTGCAAAGACCCTATTTCCAAATAAGGTCACATTGATAGTACTAGAATTTAAGACTTGGACATATTTCACAGGACACAAATCAACCCACTAAAGAGAAGTGGTAGTTTTAAAACATGGCCCCAAATTATTTGATAGTTCTTTCCATCAAAGTGGGAGGGGATCTATGGCCTCTCCCTATGAATCTGGGTGACTTTGCATCTGCTTTAAACACCAGGGTACAGAAGAAGTGGCACAACGTGATTTTTGAGGATTGTGAAAGGTATGAAGCTTCTGCCTTGTTTGTTGGAACACAGAGCCATTGGGTAAGCAGGCTGTTCACCCAGAGCGGCCGTGCTGGAGAGACTCCAAAATCCTCAGGAAGATATTACACAAAGGACCCGTGAGGAAGCTCGTCCATCCGATTGGCCAGCATCAAGTGTTTCTCTGACATCTCGCTTGTCATGAAACCCATCACCAGCCACACAGGGCTGTCAAGCACTGGAAATGTGGCTGGAGCAACGGAGAAAGAGAATTTTACATTTTGGCTTATTTTAATTAATCTAATGTTAGAATTACTGTAAAATACATCGTCACTCATTTTTATATGGGTGGATAGTGACATGATAATATTTTAGATATATTGTGTTAGACAAAATACATTATTAAAATTAATTTGGCCTTTTTTAATGTGACTGTCAGAATACTTTTAATGATTTGTGACTCACATTGTATTTCTACTGGAAAGTGCTACTTTAGTATCATCTCTAAAACGTTCTGGAATTTCAAGCTGGTGGCCTTGCATAGGTGTCTCCTACCTGGGCCAGGTCAGTCACTTGAACCAAGTGACCTTCCAAGCGTCTTCCAGCACTCTGATCTGCACCTGAGCGTGGAACAGACCAAAAGATCACAAGATAAACTGGTGGAATTTTAAGGATACTTTAGAACAGAAAGAAAGGCCTTTCTTTGTCTGATGCTCATTGCTCTTTTGGGGCACTATGGCATTTTGGAAAGATTTTAGTTAACCCAACTCTAAATACTAGCTAAGCTAATTACTACCTGTGTGATCTTAGGTTTGTTTCTAAATCTTTCTGAACAAACAAACAAATATTTACTGTGAATACATTTAACCTGCCCGGCTAGACCTGTGAGTTTCTTGAAGATGTGACACGATCCATTCTTCGCAAAGCTATTGTGAGGATCGGGGATCAGGGCATAAGAGGCCCATCAGCCAGTGGCTAAATAAACAAATATTTATTATAATTTAATAGTTTTTACATTAAGAAATACTTATAATTCATATTAATTAATAATAATTTTAATGCCTAAGTATCCTGACAAATAAGGAAAAGTCCTGCAGAAGACAGTAGTAACTAAAGACTTTACATTCCTGCACATGTGTGTGCATGTATGTGTGCACAAGTGTGCGTGTGTGTGTGTCTGCACGTGGTTGAGGTGGTACAGGAGATTGATAATAAGCAAATAGACAAATAAATCTGTAACTCAGAACATGACAAATACTGTGAGAAACAAATAAGGCGGGATGAGGAGCTGGTGAGAGACAGGTGGAGAGATTGGTTGGGAAGGTGGGAAGGTATCTCAGCTAAGGGGACCTTAGCTGGGGGTAAGCCTCAACTACGTCTCCATTTCATCTGGTGCCAGAACTACAGGATGTAGTCTCTTGACAGAAATCTGTGCTTTCAGTCTGCTTTATTTCACTTTTCCTGTATCTGCCTATACTTTTTTTTTCTTTATACTCCAAAAACTGACCTTCTAACCTCAGAATCAACAGAGCAGTGCAGTTTTCTAAGAAAGCAGCTTAACTAAAGCCAATGGGCCTAAAATTAATGCCTTTAACATCAATTTGCATATAGCCAACTTGCTCATGGTCTATTTGCCATAAGCTGCTTTCACTTACCTTTCTCTTAAAGTTTCACCTTCAAAACATCTCCTATGAAGCAGATCAGTTTCAGCCTCTCGTGGGGTTTTCTGATTCAGTCCCTTGTTAAAAGTATTTCTGTTTTATTTTCCTATTTTTATTAAGAATTTATGCAGTTATTCATATATTGATTCAATGGTTACAGATTCACTGATCAATTTAATTCATCAAGTTGGTTCCTTTGGAGATTTCTTACCTCTCTTTTACTATTTTCTTTGTTTTTTCCATACCTACATATCTCTATGGGTTCATCAATACAAATTAGTCCCACTCGTGTTTGATGCAATTCATAAGATGACTATTTTGGCAAAGGCAAACAACTACAGAAAACTTCCTACTGACAGCTTTTTGCTCTTAGGTTCATGAAAGTAGAAAAATGAAATGGTATTACCATAGTAATGTACCACGTGACCACATTAAACTCATTGGGATCTTAAGGCTCTAGGCTTGAGTTGCCATAGCCTACACATGTGGGCAGAGACTTGACAACAGGGTTTCTGACTCCAAATTCGGTGTTCCAATTAAGAGCTCTACACTGCTTCCCTCAATAATTTTGCAAATGTGCTAATTATACTTTCTAATTAGTTAAATAAGACATGGTTTATCTACCATTTGCTCAAACACTGTCTCATTTTAGCCTCCAAAATATCATTTCTCATTACCATTATCACCTTAATGAGGAGGAAACTTGGTTAAATGAATGAGCAAATTAATTAATTATGTAAAGCAGGATTTAACAACTTATTCCAGTGAGGAAAAAAGGAAAACCTGAGATAAGAAAATAGTTGAACAAACCAACAAAGGAACCTCCTCCTTTAGAACATTTAAGCCAGTAGGTCTCAGCTGGGGACAATTTTACACTCTCACTGAACAAGGACACGTTTTTGGGTGTCACAAGTGGCGAGAGGGTGCTCATAGGTAGAGGCCAGGGGTCCTGCTAAACATTGTACGATGCATAGGACAACCCCACAAGAAAGAACTTTCTGGCCCAAAAATGTTGATAATGCTGAGATTGAGAAATCCTGTTTTAAGGGCAGCTTGTTTTTCTTTTTTTGTTTTGAGATGGAGTCTTTCTATGTTGCCTGGGCTGGTCTCAAACTCTCCTGAGTTCAAGAGATCCTCCCACCTCAACCTCCCAAGTAGCTGTGGGATTGCAAGTGCTTGCCACCACACCTTGCAGGGCTGCTTGTTTGAAGAGGTAAAAATAGAGTATGCTTCCAAGACGAACACTGACCTTGAAAGGACTGGTCTTCTTCATACACTGTCTTTCCCAAATAGGGCATCTGCATGTCTTGCCATGTATACACACACACCTGTTTCAGAAAGAAATCTATGCTCCTATGTTCCTTTTCTCTGCCTGAAGTCTCGGGTGAGGCTCTGTTTCATTCACCTGTTTTCTCTGGCACAGTCCCTCATCCACCAACTCTCTTTATGAACTTGACTCCAGCCCTCAGTGAAGAGAAAGGCCATGATTGCCTCAGGTTGTGTCCTTGCTCCCAGACCCAGTGCCTGGGCGAGGCCCCCATGTCAGGCCAAGTAGGCTGCGTCTCTGGCTCAATCTCCTGGTTCTCCAGGCCAAGGCTAGCTTAGGAGCCAACTAAGGGAGGATGTTCCATCCCTTTCCATCGGTCTTTCTCACACCGTGCTTCTCAGTGTCTCCCTCTTCTCTCTTCCCTCACTCCTCCTTCAGACCACTGGACCTCAAGACTCACTTCTTTTCATCTTCCCTTTAAACCCCATTGCCAGAGAGAGTCACTCAGGAACAACTCAAAAAGTTAATGACTGATAATAAGTTTAGACCCCTTTCAGGCAAAGCTGCCCATAACAAGCTCCTGTGGAGCACAAGACATGATAATACAAAGCACTTTTCCATCCTTTACTTCATTAGCTTTCAGAGCTTCCCTCTAAGACTGAGGCACAGGAGATTTCCATGCCACCTTAGAATGATGGTGAAACAGGCTCAGAGCTCCAGGTTACCCGGTTGGTTGCTGGTGGTACCTGCATGTAAAACTGGGCTTCAGATGCCAAGCCCCGTCTCCTCAATAAAGAGGTCCTGTCTGCTGGGGGAATGCAGACTCTTGCAGTGCACCTCCGTCTCCTCCTCACATGTACAGCCCTCTTCTGTTTTCACAAAAAGGCAGTCAGTGACCCAGAAGAGAAACCCTGTACCCCATTTGGGGGAAGGCATTGTTCCATTTCCCCTCCGGTCTCATGGCCTTTGGAGCTGTATTATTTGCTGCAGTTCTGAGTCCTGAACAGCTCCTCCTCATTAAACCCTGACTTATAATGATACAGTCAGCTTCTTCCTTCCTAAGAAAGATCCTCAACAGATGCTCATCCCTTTATAATGGACCATCAAGCTGTATTTGTTTGATGTTTATATTTCATCTCATTCCTTTCTGGCATGGGAGGACTCCAGTTGAAACAGCTCACATTTTTCCTCCAAGTTCTTGTTCTGCCCTCTTTCCTCATTAAGTAAAGGTAATTATAAAAAGGCAAAACAAAACTTGGAATTTCATTGTTGGAGGAAATGCGAAAACATTTGAGAAATGGCCCTAAGATCCCTGAGGAATACTCAGTCTAGAGAAGAAACAACACAATTAAAGGCAGTCTGGAAAATGTTGTAATTGTTATATGCCCATGAGACTGTGAGAGGCCAGAGAAGAAAGAGACTACCTGGGTAGGGTGGCAGGGGACACAGGACAGAAGCAGCTATACAGAGCAGATATTACCTAGCTTCATAACTCAATATCATCTTCAGGTAAACATATTTGCTTGTTTCAATGGCACCACAAGTTTTCAGTGGATGGTTTAATTTTCCACTGTCTGAATGACTTCAAGTGTCAGTTACTTTAGTGTGCGCTGCTTTACTAGAAAACCAAAGTTTTGAAGTGATTTTCTATGTATCCCAAGAGGTAAACTATAAATGAGAAAACATAGTTTTTATTATTGTTTTGCCCTATTTTCTATATATGGAAAATAATAGATTCTATAGAGAGAATCAAATTATCCTCTATGTCCTATATTTTTTCAGTCTGTTGATTTTTATCCTGGATCAAACCTCCTGTAACTCCAGATGAAGTTCTAACACTACCTACAGCCTCTATTGCCTTTATGTCATTATGTTTTTGTGCAATAATCATTGCCAAGTTATTTCGCTTCACACCAGCTGGGACAAAGTAGGACAGTTACCTAATGTACCCCAACAAACGGCATGAAAATTGCTTAAGAACCTGCCTTGATGTTATCACCGCTCTAGTCATTTCATTTTATTATTCTCTCCAGCTAAACCTCCCTAACCTAGTTAGCCACTCCCTGCCCTTTTCCTTTAAACTCCCACGATGATTCTACCATACTTCATACAAGGTTTGGCTTTGTTTTTTTTTCACAGGACATTTATGTGTTCCAAATAACTTTTTCCTTTTTAACTAAATCAAGCAGCAAAGCACCTGGAGAGTCATTGGTTTGGGATGTTCTCTCTTCACAAATTCAGAACATAATAACCTAAGATCATAAGGATTATGATCAGTTATATAATGTCCCATTTGAAATTAGAAGTGGAACCAGATGGATGAACTGTAGATAGAGCCTGTCTTCTCTAGCACTCACACTGAGCTCTCCTGGGTGACTGACTACCAAGATACAAAGGAAGTCCTCTGGAAGTAGAAGGGAAGGAAACATTACTATAGTCTAAGGAGATATTGAAAAACAGGAAAGACAGGAGATGAAGCTGAACCTTTAAAGCTAGGTAAGATTTCAGAGGGAGAAAAGGCCCTCCAAGGAGATCAACATCTCAAGCAAGATGCTATAGTCGAAAGTATTGGGGCCTATTTTTTTAAAAAAATAAGTTAATCATGTTGCTGGAGATCAAGGTTCTGGGGTGGAGAAAGGCACAGAAGGATAAGGCTAGGTAGGTGGGTCATCAGCAGATCATTTAGGATTCTGGATGGCAAACTGAGGGTAGACTTCATTCTGTAAGAAAGAGGAGCCATCAGAGACTTCAGAAGCATTGAGGAGAGGAAGATATTCCAATGGTAAAAGTGAGAGGTTTTGTAAACTTTAATCAGGACACTGGCTATGGAGAAGAAGAGGAGGGAAAAGAAACTTTGTAGGAATCAAACAGATCAAATTCAAGTAGGTTGGATATGGGAAAGTGGCAGTGAAGGACTGGTATAAAGAAGAAAAAAAACAAAGATTAGGCAATGTTTATCAAAATATTCTCCTAGTGCAAGGTCCAAGGGAGACACTTAACAAATATTCCTTGAAGTTTGTGATTCCAGGGTTTGGAGCATAAGTGACTGGTGATGTTATTTCCTGGGATAAGAGGAAAATATCAGGCATTGTGAGGAAGACAACAGGGTCAGCCATCGGCATGTTGGATTTGTGGGTAGAGATGGCTAATTGGCATTGGATATACAAATCAAGTGAGAGATCTGGGAGAGAGATAAAATGGTCAGTGTTTAACATATAGATGAAACCCCCAAAATAAATGAGATCTTCCAAGAATAATGTATAGAAGACAACAGAACTAGACAGCGAACATCTCCCAAGGATTTGCTCTTGTCTTTGTTCTCTTCCATACATTCTTCTTGCAAAAGAGCCTAGCACAGGCCTGGCAGAGAGCATATATTCAATAAACATGTGCTGAGTAATGGAATTAATAAGTTTAAGGAGAATGTAGTTTGCATTTCATCAGACAAGTACGCAGAGATGGGACCTTACTTATGTTGAGCATCAATTATCTGCCAGGTACTCACTTTACTTGTGGTTTCTCCTTTAAGAGAATAAAATAATGTCACCCAAAGCTTTACAAAACTTTAAAGTCCAGGTTTATAGTGACCTCAGCTTTTGCAATGTCCGCAACTCTCATGCCTTCCTTTGGACTTTTCCCTGCCCTCAACGTTTTTGTGTTTAATCACCACATAAGAAGTCAGAGCAAAATGAAACTCCTCTGAACTTGGGACACTCTTCACATTCTCTTCCATAAAGAGAACTCCCATATAACCAGAAACCTTGTGGTTTGTCTGGAACAGTTGCAATTGTTTCTTTAGTTTATTAATTCATCATTTTCTAAGAGCTGGCACTGTGCAACATGTGGAAAGAAGACAAGACTCAGCCAGCGAGAAGCTCAAAATATAGTTCGAATGTGTGTGTGCCCACATTTTGGGAACTCAAGATCAACTGATAGAAAACTAAGGTTTCCTTGGATAGAGCCTGCATAAAATTTCTGCACTTATGTATAGACCTGCATCACAATTGCGATGTAATCTGCAAGTAAACACTGTGTTCTGTGGATACACTCAGAAGAGTGGGCCTAATTCTGTCTTAGAAGCACAGGTAAGAGTGGAAGATCATGGAAGTCTTCGTAGAAGAAAAGATATGAAAACAGAGCCTTGAAGGCTAAATAGGTTTGTTTCTTTGCTTCTTTGTTTTTCCAGGTAGAAGGGGCCACATAAGCAAAGATGAAGAAACATAAAAGAGCCTCAGTGTGGACTGTTTGAAAGGTGGGAGATGAAGCTGGGGCAGAACACCAGAAGGGTTTTAAATGATTGTGGCATGATTGGATTTGTGTTTTGGGAAGACTGTTCTGGCTGCTAGTGCAGACATTGGAATCAAACATGGAAATATGCCTGAACAGGGAGCTTTAGGCCCAGGTGCCTTCTCTTTATCCTCTTCTGCCTCCAAAGACCTGAGAAGGGCTGGATCTTGAAGACTGACATGTGTAAATGCATTGAACCATTAGAAACTTTTCCCAGGAAATCTATTACAAAGTTCACCATGTTTATTACATTTTAAAATACTTTTTAATATAAGCCTGTCATTTGTAACAACCTGTGAAATTAAACTTTTTTCTTTTTCTTTCTTCTTATGCTTTGTTTTCTTTTCTCTTGATGTTAGAATGAGAATGAACACTTGATGAAGAGTCTAGAAGTCTGAGTTTCAGTCCAAAACCTGCCAATAATGCTGGAAAACCTTAGAAGGTCAACAAACCCTCCTGAAGTTAAAATTATTCACCCCTCAAAAAGACAGGGACATTCTGAGCCTCCTGCCCCATAAGATTGTTGTGAGTTTCAGACAGGAATCAAGTCGGTGAGTGCAGCCTAAAAGCCACCATGAGCCAGAGCAAAGGAAGGAAGTTTCCAATTTTCTATAGATATTTCATATCAGACATCATGTAGTTTCAGCATACTTAGTTTTCTTTGATATTATCCATAGCCTTGGCCCTCAAATATTTCACATTCTTAATTTAATAATAACCTGGCGCTGCTGCCTATGTGCCCTACCATATCCACATCCAACTATGAAGACAATAACTTTCTCACCTGAGAACTAAAGACTTACATGGCTATAGCTCCATATTATAATCTACTTAAATTATAAATTATATAGTATCAGACCATCATCTGAACCATTTTAGATCTAAGAGATTTGCCATGTCCTCATACACTGTCTATTATAATCTGATTATTCTTTCAGTCCACAAATATTTATTAAGCAAAGGTTCCAGCTACAGAGACACTTGAAAGTAGCTAGAAACTAGGAAATCAAGAAGGAGTACGTCTTATACAATGTGAATTCTAGGAGGATTTTGTGGGAAAAAAATGTTAAGCAAAATATGTTTTCAGAGTTTCACACTTAATTATTAAAAATTACAATGATTTTCAAAGTGTATCTTTGGCAGTGGAGATTATGTTTTGTCTGGTAAACCATCAGCTTTTTCCTTTAACCAACAGTTCATCTAAAACATTTTGCCAAATCCAGAAGATACGAGAATTTACAGTGAAGTTTGGAGGGTAGGGAACCCAAAATCAACTGATAGAAAACTAAAGTTTCCTTGGATAGAGCCTGCATAAAATCTCTGCACTTATGTATAGACCTGCTCAGAGCAATATCTGTGGAACTGACTTCAAAAGCTCCAAGTGCCAGAAATAACAACTGCCCTAGATCAAGTCCAGGAACAGATATTGGGACTAGAAAGAGGGATTTTCTAAAGATCTGAGTTTCATTTTTATCTATAATATTGTTGACAAATGGAAATGCTACTATGTGAAACTCTGGCACTTTTTTGGCTATAAAAAGCCATGTATACAGTATGAGCTATCATGCTTTATCAAGTCTAAAGAACAGAGAAAGCCATGTGGGTACCTTATAATGGTTAATACCCTCCTAATAAAGTACATTTGTGCATTGATAAGGACTATTTATAATTTCTAATTAATTATTAAGATTATTTTAATTTCATTTCTCTGTTAAACTAATATCACTGTTCCTGAATAGCATGCTTGTGTTTGGGTTCTTATCTTGAGAAAAGTTTGAATTGCCTTAATATTTTGCTAGTCACATAAAGAATTCAAGCACCATATTTTCAAATTAAACTTGCTTTTGCTTAAAGTCTTTCCTCTAAAACATACACATTCAGCTAAGTAATCTATATTTAGGTATTTAATCTAAATCTATATTTTATTTCAAGCAAATACAGAAAGCATCTTTTAGAAAAGTTATCATACACCATTCCACAACATAAAATTAATTTTTTTCTTTGAAAAATCCGATTTTACATATAATGGTTCACTCAAAAAATCAACAAGAAAAATAAAAGATGGGAGAGAAAAGCAACCTGCTGATGTTATAAGTAAATTTGTAAGGCAGCTAATCCATACCTCTTCAAGAATAATCCTTACCACTTTACGGACCTGGTTTTAGCAATGCTAGTGAGTTAAGTGTAGTTTACCTATTACAGTGTAATAGTCATTTTTATTTTCAATAGCTTTAAAATAAAATAGTATGATGATCCAAAAGCATATTTCTAAAAGGATTAGCATGTTGTTGTAAGAATATGGGTTTAAGAATTGGATGGTTAAACTATATGATCTTCTTGTAGGGCTACAGAGAAAAGATTAGCTTATTTATATTTCCAGCAGCAAGACAGACTCAACACCCTGAGTGATTCTCCCTATAAATACCACTGAAACAGCTAGACAAAATACTTTATTAATTTCCAAGCTCATTTTATTTTATTTCGCATAATTTTTATTTAAAAATATTTAATTGACAAAGATTGAATCTTTCCAAGGTGTACAACATAATGATTTGATATATGTATACATTGTGGAATAATTACCACAATCAAATTAATTAACACATTTATCAACACCCATGACTTTTTCAAAATGAATAGCTGAACTAACAAAAAAGCCAGAGATCTTCGGAGGAAAACAAAAACAAAAACACCTTGGGAATTAAGTGAATACCAAAGTTGGCTAAAGAAAATCACATAAGTACGAGAAGAAAACATGGGTGACTTTCACTTTAACTTCAGTGTAGGGAAAGTTTTTCTAACTATGACCTGAAATTCAAAGGCAATAAAAGTAGGAGAAAATATTTGTAAAAAGTATCACAGATAAAGGAGTAATATCTCTAGCTTTAAAAAAATATTCAAACATTGAGAGAAAAAAAAAGACCAAAAAGTCTTAGAAAAATGAGCAAAACACAGACAATTCACAGAGCTGTGAAAATGACCTTAAACCATAAGAAAGGATGTTTACCCTCACTCACAGTAAGAGAAATGCAAATTAAAACTATACCGAGATACCATTTCTTACTCAATAGGTTGGCAAACATTCAAAAGTGTGACATACACTCTGTTGGTAAGACTGTGGGAAACAGGACGTTTTGTACTTTGCTGGTGGATCTGCAAAATGGGATAGATCCCATATGGAGGGGAATTTGGCAAGTTCTAACAAAACTGCATATGTACTTATTCTTCAACTCAGAAATACCTTTGCTAGAAATTTACCTAGGGGATATATCTCCAATGATACAGAAATTTATATGCACAATGCTACCCTTGGTAACATCATTTATAATTGAAAACTGTTGGAAACTACCTACATGTCAAAGCATAGGAGATTAGTTGCATACCCACAACACAGTACTGTGCAGCTATGAAAAAGGAATAAGGATGATATCTATGAAATGTTATAGAGTGACTTTTAGGAAATAATAACTTAAAAAAGCAAAGTGCTAAGGAGTACATATAGTATGCCTAGATTATACCAGCATATACTTATATCTGGAGTAGATATATATAAGACTATATATAGTATGCTATATAGTTTTGTGAAAGGATGAAAGGAAAATAAGAAAAGGTACATATAACTACTTATCATTACAAAAAAGAAATACAAGATGGATTAACCAGAAAATAGTAACCAGTCAGAGGTATGAAAAATGGAGTGTAAATGGGAAGAAAGGGAATGAAACTTCTTTGACTTTTGAAAGCATGTCATCATTCTTCAAATATAAGAATAAAAATAAGTTAATAAGAATAGGAATGGAGCAGCCAACATCATACTGAATGGACAAAAGCTGGAAGCCTTCCTCTTGAACACTGGAACAAGACAAGGATGCCGTCTTTCACCACTCCTATTCAACACAGTACTAGGAATCCTGGACAGAGGAATCGGGCAAGTGAAAGAAATAAGAGGCATCCAAATTGAAAAAGAGGAAGTCAAAGTATCTCTGTTTGCAGATGATATAATTCTATAGCTAGAAAACTCAATAGTCTCTGCCCATAAGCTCCTTGATCTGATACACAAATTCAGCGAAGTTTCAGGATGCAAAATTAATGTACAAAAATCAGTAGCATTCCTGTAAACCAACAACATCCAAGTTGAGAAACAAATCAAGAATGCAATCCCATTCCTAATAACCACAAAAAGAATAAAATACCCGGGAACACAGTTAACCAAGAAGGTGAAAGACCTCTATAATAAGAATTACAAAACACTGCCTCAGAGATAACACAAACAAATGGAAAAATATTCCATACTCATGGATAGGAAAAATCAATATTGTCACAATGACCATACTGCCCAAAGCAATTTACAGATTAAATGCTATTCCTATCAAGCTACCAATTGCATTCTTCACAGAATTAGGGGAAAAAACTCCTGGCTCAAGAGATCCTCCCACCTTGGCCTCCAAAGAGTGCTAGGATTACACGTGTGACTGACCACACCTGGCTAGAGTGGACTCTTAATGCAATATGACTGGTATCCTTATAAGGAAAGAAGAGGAGACACGGAGACAGACATACACAGAGGGAAGATAATGTGAAAAGACATACAAGAACATGTGACGAAGGAGGTAGAGATCAGAGAGATGACCACAAGCCAAGGAATCCCAAGAATTGCTGGCAACATCAGAAACTAAGAGAGCACAGAGCAGATTTTCCTTTGGAGTCTTCAGAAACAGCATGGCCCCAACAGCACCTTGATTTTGGACATCTAGCCTAGACAATTGTGAGAGAATAAATTTATGTTGTTTTAAGCTCCCCAATTTGTGGTAATTTGTTATAGCAACCCTAGGAAATTAATATAAAAGGCAAGTCTGAGTGAGTGAAGTTTATACAGGGTGTACCTTGTACTATTTTTATTTTTTGCAACTTTTTGTAAGTTTGAAAGTTATTTCCAAATAAAATGTTTTTAAAAGAGTGTAAAAACAAACAACGCAAATGCAACACAGGGCTTCGAAGAATCGTGCAAGTGTTGTCCCAGTGTAGTCTTCCAAAGCCTACGAAAGAGAGGGGCTTATCTAGAGATTTTCGAGTGTGACGTTTGCCTAATGGAGAGGATTATACATTGAAACACAAAAAGCTCACAACATTTTCAAAGGAATTTTCTCAATTTACACTGAAAACAAGGGATGGCACAAAATGAAAAGAGGCTTTTTTTTGAATTCCCAAACTACAATGGGCAGCTAACAGTCTTAGAAAACTAATCAGCTTGTGGGGAGAAGGGAGAAAAAAGAAAAGAAAACTACTCAGTTTTAAGTACGAGCCATTTCTTATAGAAAAGGAAAAGTGGCTCAGACTGCAGAACCAAGAGCCCAGAGAGGTCACTAAACCTTTCAAAACTTCCTTATCCTTTTTCCACTTTCCAAGATTGTCTTTAATTTGGCCCCCTCCCTTGGCCAACCACCTCCAAATCCAATCTTTCTGACACATTACTGTCATAGTGCTCTTCCTAAGCCATGTATGTTTAAATTCCTACTCCAGAATTACCAATATCTCCTCGATTTCCTGTAGGACAAATTTCAAAGGCCTTCATTCAACTTATCCAGCCTTATCTTCCACCTCTCCCGCTTAGAATTTTCTGACCAAGCAGTAGTGTTTCTTCACTTTTGATCATTCCGATGCTCATGACCTCCAATACTTTTCTTATACTATGTTTTTTTAATCCAGGATGGCCCTTGCCCTATTCTATACTAATAAAAATGTTTAATGTGATTTATAGGGCTCATCTCAGGCAGAATCATTAGAAAAAGGAAGAGATACTTAGTCTGCTCTCATAATAATGCTAGTTTCATCAACATTCGGTAATGTCCAGCCTCTCTGTATACATGAATCTAGGCAAATTACTTAGTTAGATTTATAAGTATACCTTGTTCCATAATACTAAGCCAAAAAGGATAAAAGCCATTTGAACATAAATGTCCTATGATTTTAAAAAATTGGTACATGCGGCACAAATTCCTTTCCATTTACATCTAATGTTATGGCTATTTAGAGTGATAAAAAATTTTTACAAAATTTTCCATATATGTAAGTATACATGGAATTCATATAGCTGAAAATACCTTTAGAATGCTTAAATCAATTTGCTAATAGATATAAAACCGATTAATCTTCTAAAGTTCAGTGAGTTATTCTCCTCTTTTCTACAATACAGAAATCAGTTTTATCTCTACAAAACAAAATTAATTTGCATTGCTATGGACAGTGATCATATGCATTACAGGTTAACTTCTACTCCCACAGAAAGTTGATGAAAAGGCAGTCAAAGGAGCACACCTGTTTACAATCAGACAATTCCCCTAGTGTATAAGTGATAAAACGCAGGCCTCCACTGATAGGAGATACATTAATCTCTTTTGCCCATTTCCATGTCTTGGATGATTTTTACTGATGATCCCAATGGGGAACATTACTTATGGGGGAAAAGTAAGCAGGAGTGGTCTCTAGTTGGATGAGCTATGGCTACAGAATGGGGAAAAGGGGGCAGAGTTAAAGCTGAAAAAACTGATGCCCAACTAATGTGCCATGGATGGGCACAGGTGAACCCCCACCAACTTATGGCAGCTTCATGTTCAATCCCTTGATTCTAGGACCTTTCTGTCACTGCAAACAATAACCCTGATTCCTATTTGCAACTCCATAAGAACTTCCCAACACAATCAGATCACCAAGACATGCTTTACCACAGCCCAAGATGTGGTGGAGATTTTTGAGCTCATTGTATTCCATTCAACCTAAACCTAAGGTCATAAGACTTTGACTCACACTCACCACCAGACTTCCAGATTAGGATGCTGCTTCCACTTTGGAGGGATTATGGCTGTCTTAAGATATCAAGTGAGAGGTTGTCCCACACAGAGTAGGTTCAGTAGAAGCCAATCAAAAGCTCTGAGGAATGTCAGCAGTACTCCTGCTGAGGAACATAGATGGCATGCTGACCACTGCCCAGGAAACTTCTCATTAGGCAGCTAAACCCAAGAAAAGTAGCATAGCTCTTTAACCCAGGGAGTATTCCAAGGGAGACCAGACACCTGGGTGCACTGGCTTAACTCCTTTATGACTCATGGGGAGTGAATATTCTTGGCTCTTTACTCGAGTGGGACACCAAATGCTCTCCAATGCCATCTCTTTTTCTTTCCCCATGATCTGTCCCAGTTCCACCACTCTCCTCCCTAGTTAGCTGGATCTTCTTCCATTCTCTGTCAGCCCGCCCAGCCCAAGGAACTTTCCTAAGCTTCTCTCTTACCCATATAGTCTTCTAAATCCATAACCTAGTCATTTTATTTCCTCCCCTTTCACTGAGGCTTAGAGTTTTCAGACACAAAAGCAAGGATCACCTTCTTTCTGTTTTGTTCTGTTTCCTCCGTTGCTGCAGGGAATGTGGAATGCCTACTTCACTGGGAAGAGAAGGGCCATAAGAACACACCAGAAACATTATGCTTCACATGTGATGTCAAAAGCACGGAGCAGCTGTGAGACACCACTAACACAGTCAAGATGACTGGCAACTTAGTGGCCTCCATCTGCAACTACATTTAGAGCAGATGCTTCTTTTTTAAGATGCTGTTCATTCATTCATTTACTCATTCAGTCACTCACCAATGATGTTGGCATTTTGAAATTGTATTAAGTTGGTTAATTACTTTGAATGAAGAAAATGTTATGCATAAAATATCAAATAACAAACTTTAGAAAATCACT
Source organism: Macaca thibetana thibetana (assembly GCF_024542745.1). Classification (NCBI taxonomy): domain Eukaryota; kingdom Metazoa; phylum Chordata; class Mammalia; order Primates; family Cercopithecidae; genus Macaca; species Macaca thibetana. The sequence continues at coordinate 86,430,168 of NC_065590.1, forward strand.
TTGGAAACAAACATAATATTCAGAGTCCACATAGGTCAGAAATCATAGTGGATGAGCTAGTATCCAAGTTCAATTGTTAGTTTGAATTGAGCAAATACTTGTGAAGAACAAACAAAATATCAGAACCGACAAAAGAACACTAGGTCTTTCAAAGTAAGCAATTGTGATGAAAACAAACTTTCATCTTTATGCAGGTTGGATCAGAGGCATATGCCTCTGAACTAAGTATCTACTTTTGTAAAGGCATTTTTCCTTCAGAGCCTTAAGTACAAGCAAGGGGAACATCAAAGAAGAAAGGAGAACAAAAGGTACTTTTCTTCAGTAGAAAACTGGTTGGTAGGTGGAACTGGGGGCTTTCTTGTTTGAATTTCATCCTCAAGGGTTTGGAAAAACAGGTGAAGTTGTGATGAAAACTGCCAATCCCAGCCATAGTTACTATTTGTAGCTATGAATAATGGATGTCCTTGTAAATTAGATTTTAAAACAAACAATGTCTACTCCATAAAAATGCACAAATGCATAATTTTTAAAATTTACTTTATTTCATTGAAAATTAATTTTGTTCTGCTACTGATACGGAAAAGTTCATGTAAACTCAATGGATCTTGTTTCCTCATCTGTAAAATGGGAGGATTGGACTAAATGATTTCTACATGTTCTTTCAGAATGATCACATATGTTCATGATTTAAGGGAAAGTCAGCATTCATTAATGGAGGATCTTGTGCTGGACACAAGCACTCCTGGTGCAAGGGATTACTGGCCTTCGACTTATCCTTTCCTCTTGAGTTTCCCTTACTCTTGTGGCCCCTGGTTGATTCCCACTGCTACCATCATGATGACTTCAGAAGGATTCTGAATACTCTCACACCCAAGGTGAACACAAGCCCTTGCCTTGGCTCTCCCAAACAACAGTTCGATAAAGCTGAAATATTTTAAATGGAAATACACAGAGTAGGTTGCACACATGTAGAATAAACTGGCTTATAAGCTGACTTATTCTTACTTTGTGATTCACCACACTGATCCCACTCAGATTAGGCCTGTATCTGCCTCTAGGGATAAAAAGGCAGTCTTGAGCATGTCTCACCTAAAAGTGTCCTTAGGGAAACACAGAATCCTCAAAACTCAGGCTCAGAGAGAGTAAGAAACGCCCAATCAAGTTAGGCCCACCTTATAGTGTTCTGGGCCTATCTGAAGACTTTGCCTCTTCTTGAGATGAAAGATACCAGGAATGGCCATTTGGAAGACCTTATCCTCACTTCCCCACTCCCAAACCACCAGTTCAAGAGTCATGCCCTAGGAGGACTCAGCATGATAGCCATATTATATTAGAAGAAAACACAGCAACCCCAGCACTCTTGTAATGAAATAATACAGTGAGAAATATATATAAGAAAATGGACCTATGGGCATGGTGGCTTACACCTGTAATCTCAGCACTTTGAGAGGCTGAGGCAGGCAGATCAGTTGAACTCAGGATTTTGAGAACAGCTTGGGCAACCTATCCAAACCCTGTCTCTACTGCCCCACAAACAAATACAAAAATTAACTGGGCATGGTGGTGTGTGCCTGTAGTCCCAGCTACCTGGGAGGCTAAGGTGGGAGGATGGCTTTAGCCCAGGGAGTAGAGGTTGCAGTGAGCCAAGATCTTGCCACTGCACTCCAGCCTGGGAAGCAGAGCCAGACCCTCCCTCAAAAAACAAAAATGGACCAACTTATACACTGGGGTAATTGCTCTAATTGAGATGTATTAGCCAAGATTAGAGTTGGTACATGTAAGAGAAAACCAAAATAAGGGTAGGATAAACAAAATTAATAAACCTCTATCCCTCAAGTAAAAGAAGCTCCAAAGTACATAGTCCAAGGCTGGTATGGCAGCCTCATAGTGTCAGTCTTGGGATTGTTCTTTCTGCTCCACCACCTGTAATGCAGATCAAATTTACAAGGGCATCCATTATTCATAGCTACAAATAGTAACTAATTTGGATGGTAGAGCTCCAGCCAACATATCCACATTCCAGGCAGTGTGAAAAAAGGGGAGGCAGAAAGACAAAAAGAGTCAGAGCCAGATATCTGTCCTCCTTTTGAGATTTCTCAGAAGTCCCGTTCAACATCTATTTGGATTTTGTTGGTCAGAACTTGGATGCTTAGACACAAGAAGGTTGGAAATTGGGCACACTGGCACTCCAGATAGTAGCAGGAATATTTTAGTGGGGAAACAGGGGAGAATGGTTGTTGGATTGTCTGTCAATTTGCCGTCTCTGCCTCAGCAAGTGTATACAAAGTACAGTGAGAACACAAGAGGGTGCCTGGGACAGGCAGAAAAGGACTCACTGAAAAGGAAGCATTTGAGCTAAAACAAAAAGAACTAATTAGCCTCCTCAGTTCACAAAGAACATCCCTGGCCACACAAATAGAGTGTGGTAAAGACAGAGAGGTCAGAATGTAACTTGTAGGGAAACTCTAGGTAGTTTAGACTCTTGGAGGAGGGAGATAAGACCAGAAGGGGAGATTAGGACCAGATGATGAAGATCCCATAAGCTGGAGAGAGAAGCATGGGTTTCATCTTGCAGATAAGAGGGAGCTGATTAGCAATTTTCAGCAGGAGACTGACACTGTCTGATTTTTACAACTAAAAGATCTTTCACCACCTACTCTAGGATGCATCTGTCAGTGAGAGATGCAAGGGGAATTCTCTCATCCCAAATGGGTCACCCCAATAGAGAGCCACTAATAGATGCTAAGAACATCTCTGGTGGTGACAGAAAAAGGAAAGAGGAGCAAGGCAAATAACTGGGACTCCCTCGGAAATAGAACACACACACACACACACACACACACACACACACACCCCAAACAAACCCAGTTTAGACACACTCCAAATCTTCAGAGGTCTAACGGTAAACATTGGGGCTTGAATAAACTAAAAAAGGGAAAAGATTAAGAGACGGATTTTAAAAAGTAACAATTTAACTCTGATCTATTCTTTTGTTCTGTCTTTTGTAGATCAGTCTTCTACCCCTGCCCGCCCACACACACTTAAATCCTATCTCACCCTTAACATAATGGAGAGCCAATTTTTTAATCAAAAGCAATTTTTAGGATCAAAGAGAAACATATTTCTAGGCGGGTAGTATATTAGTTATATCTTGTAACATCATATGGTGAGGAGTATTCAACTAAAATTAGAGATGATATTCACTGAAATTCGCAAAAAATCAAGTGCCTCCAAATCCAGGGGGGAAGGAAATGGAATCTTTTTTCTTGTGGGATATTTTTCTCAAGTACTACCGGAAGTGCTAATGAGAGACAGGCCTCCTTGCCATCCAGTGACAAATGTAATAGGTCACATGAAACCACAGAAAATGAGTCTATTTAAAAATGTCAGATACAACACTAAAGAAAACCTCAGTCTTGTATTTTTTCCTCTTGATCATGGTCTAATAGAGACAATTCAGAAATTATTTCTTCTGAACTTCGTGATATTCATGATTGAAATCGTGTTGCTAATGGTAACAATGTGTAGAATTATTACACAGAAAGTACTAATAATGTAAATCATATGATCCATAGTTGCAGTTCCCCTATAGATTTTTTTTTCTAGGCATATTTGATTCCTCTGAGATTAGAAACAAATCTCAGATTTGTACTAACAGATAGAGAATTGGGGTTTAAAAGAACAAAATTAGAGCATTCACCGAATTTTCACTTATGCCAGTTTCCCCATGTAAAATAATGGCAATGTAATGCAGGTGGCATTAAACAAAAAACACTCTTTTCAGATAGTTTTGGCATTTGATATGTTTTTGCTTAGATCTATCTATAAGAAATGTGAAAACAATTATAACATTACATGAGTACTTGTTAAATCAAAGGCACAACTCAATCTTTGATGTAAAAAATATAATGCTCACTTTGGAATCTTTAACTTCTTAACTACATTTTCAAGAAAAAGTTAGGGTTTTTTCCCTATTTAGAAGAATTTTAAAAATTATATTTATATCTCATACTGTTTGTATATCTATTAGGTCTTGGAAACTATCTTTCTCCTCTGTAAGAAACACTTTAAAAAAAAAAAGCTTGGTAGAAATTTTTATTTTTAAAAGTTATCTTATTTTATTTTAAAAAATTATTTATCTTTGACTTTCATGGGCATATAGTAGGTGTATATATTTATGGGGTACATGAGCTATTTTGATACAGGCATATGATGTGTAATAATCATATCATGGTAAGTGGGGTCCATCATCACAAACATTCATTATTTCTTTGTTACAAGCAATCCAATTATACTCTTTCAGTCATTTTTAAGTGTACAATACGTTATTGTTGACTGTAGACATCCTGTTGTGCTATTAAATACTAGAACTTATTTACTCTATCTATTTATATTTTTGTACTCATTTACCAACCTTCTTCCTCCCTCCCCCATCCACCACCTACTACCTTTCTCAGACTCTGGTAACCATCCTTTTACTCTCTATCTCCGTAAGTTCCATTGTTTTAATTTTTAGCTCCCACAAGGAAGTGAGAACATGCAAAGTTTGCCTTCCTGTGCCTGGCTAATTTCACTTAACATAATGACCTCCAGTTCCATCCATAATGTTGCAAATGACAGGATCTCATTCTTTGTATGGCTGAATAGTACCCCACTGTGTATATGGCACCACATTTTCTTTATTCAATTGTCTGTAGATGGACACTTAGGTTGCTTCCAAATATTGGCTATTGTGAATAGTACAGAAATAAACATAGGAGGGCAGAGATCTCTTCAATATACTGATTTCCTTCCTTTTGGGTATATATCTAGCATTGGGATTCCTGGATTACATGGTACTTTTATTTTTAGTTTTTTGAGGAACCTCCAAACTATTTTCTGTAGTGTTTGCACTAATTTATTTATATTCCCACCAAGATTGTATGAGGGTTTCCTTTTCTCCACATCCTTGCCAGCATTTGTTATTGCCTATCTTTTGGATAAGATTCATTTTAATTGGGTTGAGATGCTATCTCATTGTAGTTTTTTACATAAAACAACGAGCTCAGGTTGTTTTACCAAGATTTATCAGATTTACCAAGAAGTAAATCATGGTAGTTTTCATTTGCATTTATGTAATGATCAGTGACACTGAAACAACACTTATTTTTCTTTTCCTTTTTATTTGTACAAATGTATGGGGTATATGTGCAAGTTTGTTATGTGCATAGATTGTGTAGTGGTCAAGTCAGCACTTTTAGGGTATCCATCACTCAAATAACATACATTATATCCATTAACCAACTCTTCATCATCCTCCCTTTTCTCACCTTCGGACTCTTCCAAGTTTCTATTATCTATCATTCCGCTACTTACAACAATGTGAACAAATTTTTAGCACCCAATTATGAGTGATAATATGCAGTATTTGTCTTTCTATGTCTGTCTTGTTTCACTTATGCTAATGAAATCCAATTTCATCAGTGTTGCTGCAAATGACATGATTTCGTTTTTATGCCTGCATAATATTCCATTGTGTATATACACCACATTTTCTTATCCATTCATCTGTTGATGTAACTTAGGTTGATTCCATATCTTTGCTATTTTGCAGTGTATCAATAAACACATGAGTGCAGATATCTTTTTGATATATTGACTTATTTTCTTTTGGGTAGATGCCCAGTGGTGAGATTGCTGGGTTGAATGGTAGTTCTATTTTTAGTTCTTTGAGAAATCTCCATGCTATTTTCCATAGAGGCTGTACTAATTTTCATTCCCATGAACAGTGTATTAGCCTTTCCTTTTCTCCACATCCTCAAAATATTTATTGTTTTTGAGAGATATTTATATGATGTCATTCTCCTTACCAGTTATTTTTATCTGTTTTAAGGACTGATAAAATTAGAATTTGAAAATGTCAAACCAGAAAAAAAATGTATTTTTTTATATTAATGAATTTCTAGAACTATGTCCCAAAGCTGATGGGTATAAAGCAATGGGATTTCCTCAAAGAAACAGAGCTGTAATAGAGAAATTTTTTTGACCAAAGACTTGACATCAAATGAATCATGACTGTCTGCAAAATTTGTCATATAACAAATAGCAGATTTTGCATATAGCAAAGGCACAGCTATAAATCTTTACAATAATAATTTAAATAACAAAAATTGTGTTTCCAGTTGCATAAAATGTACTTACACATTATTTGTTCAAAAGATGTTACTATATCATATTTAGATGTACATTATTAATTATATGTTGTATGCTATATATAATACAATATTTAAAGGTACATACAAAGGATATATACCTATATATTTGATATGTCCTGTATTAGGCACTTTTGCTAGCTTTTGCTGCAATAAAAAAAAAATCCTGAAATCTCAACAATTTACAACAACAAAGATTTATTTCTTGCTCCCATTACATGTCCTTCCCAAGTTGGCTGCACCTCTACTCTGCATCTTCTTCATTCTGGGACTCAAGACAAAGGAACACCCCAATCTGGGACATGCTGATCTTGAGGCAGAGAGAAAAGAGGAATGGCAGAATTCCACAATGGCAGAATCCCACAATGGACCATCTGTTAACATTCCATTGTCTATAACAAGCCACAAGGCCAAGCTTGATGTCAATGGTGCACAAAATACAATGTCTCACTGGGAAGGGCAGAAAATTACTGGGAGTAATTTTATTGTTTAAGAGACTTCCTGAAAACATAGTTATCCAAAGGACAGATCACCCAATTATCTCCACAGGACAACGGTCACTCAACTGAACAAATGTGCTTGCTTATCAAATGACTGTTTACTCGTCAGTACATCAGAAAATGGGATATAATCAAAGCAAAGCTCAAAGGAACATTCACCACTGGAAGACTTATATTTGCAAATAGGACCCAGGTTAGAAAAAAAGAATCCCAAGGAAAGGTGAAGAGAAGAATCATACATTTTTTTAAAAATCAGTATTAAATTTAATAAGAGAAGCTTATAGAACTAATATGTAAATTCAAAAACTGTTTCTACTGAAAATCTTAAAAATATACAAACATGGCCAGGCACACGCCTGTAATCCCAGCACTTTGGGAGGCCGAGGTGGGCAGATCATGAGGTCAAGAGATCGAGACCATCCTGGCCAACATGGTGAAACCCTGTCTCTATTCAAAACACACAACTTAGCTGGGTGTGGTGGTGCGTGCCTGTAATCCCAGCTACTTGGGAGGCTGAGGCAGGAGAATTGCTTGAACCCAGGAGGTGGAGTTTGCAGTCAGCCAAGATCACGCCACTGTACTCCAGCCTGGTGACAGAGTGAGACTTCGTCTCAAAAAAATTAAAAAAAAGTTTTTAAAATAAAAATGTATACAAACATAAATCATTATTTAATCTTATCAAGTGGGGAAATAGGTGACATCACAAAAAGCACAAAAGTTGGAAATGCTAATGGAGTAACCACAAATATATTTAAAAATGGAAAGATTCAAAAACAACTATTTTGCTCAACTCTAAGCAAATAAATTTGAGAACCTGAATTAAAAGGGTGATTTTTAAGAAAATATAAACTGCCAATAATCCCAATATTATTTAAAATTTTTCCAAAGCATAGAATATAAAAGAAGGGAAACTTCTAAATTGTTTATATGAAGCTAGTATAATATTGGTAACAAAAATCCTAAAAGAAAGCCACAAATATATCTTACTTTAAAATATCAGTATAAAAACCTATATAAAATATTAGCAAATAGAATATAGAGCCATATTAAAATAACATTTTGTCATTTTTATATTTTTTAGGGGCCCCCAAAATAAGTACCCTTCATTCCTGAGTTCCGAAAAAAACCAAAAACTGAATCATCAGCCTAGGAATAAAGCATCTGGAGACCAAAATGTCCCTTTCTTTCTGATAAAGGCTATATTACGGTCCATAGCTAGAATGAGAGTCAAAAGGGCCTGCAAAGAAAACCTCAGAATTAGACACACTTACCATAGGCAGTCACAGACAATGTTCTCCTGAGTTGGAGACTTTCCTGGGTTATTCTCAGATCCTGGGTAAATGAAGACCTCCCACCCCCTGGGGGAAGCTAGCTCCAAGAAGACAACAGATGATTTAAGCACTCGCAGTTATTCTTCCAAACTTTAGATACCAGACAAGTCACTCCATTTTCCCTGGGGCAGGGTAAGGAAGGGATTGAAGCCAAGATTGTCCCACTAACTGAAGTCACTCACCATAGAAAGAAACATTGGAGATCAGGTGTACTGTTTCACACTTGTAATCCCAGCATCTCGGGAGGCTGAGGCAGGAGTTTGAGACCAGCCCAGAAAACAGCAAGATCCTGTCTCTACAAAAAAGTTAGAAATTATCTGGGTGTACTGGTGCATACCTGTAGTCTCAGCAATTTAAGGGGCTGAGGTGGGAGGATCTCCTGAGTCTAGGAGTTAGAGGCTATACAGTGAGATATGATCATGCCACTGCACTCTAGCCCAGTACAGAGTGATAATCAGTCTCCAGAAAACAAAAAAAGAAACACTGAGGATGGAAAATATAGTCCAGCTTGTTAGTTTTTTTTTCTTTCTTTCTTTTTAAAAAGCTCACTCGGTTTAACCATTACCCTATGGTCTATATCTGTCAAAAGACAGACTCCTCAGGAGAGTCCTGCCCCTACCCTCCGCAGACTCCACACCAAGAACTGTCCTGTGGGTGTCCTTCAGGAACTGCTGATGGGCAAGATGGCTATTGCCCCCTGAAGGCAATGAACTGGCTCAGAACACATATTTGATAAATCCAAGGTCATCCTGTGCTCAAGACTGGAATTGTATTACCCATTTTGTTGTCCATTTTAAATTTTGTCCTTGCTGTGTTGTCTCAAATAACCTATCAGAGCTTCTGCAATGAGATTAAATGACAACGTCAAGGTACTCCCTTAGTAAAATGTAAACACTTATTGTGCCCTGGAAACTTCAGATTGGAACCATGAGGATGCAGTCAGCCAAATCCGTTTTTAAGAGGTTGAATATCTACTGGATATTAGAAGGTATCAGAGTTATTGTTAATTTTGTGAAGTGTGACAATGGTATTGTTGTCCTACTTTTTAAAGTCCTTATCTGTTTAAGATTCATACTGATGTATCTAAAGTTAAAATAATATGATATCTGAATTTTGCTTTTAAATATTCCAGCAAACAAACAAAAAATAGTGATGTGAACATACTGCAGATGTAGTAAGTAAATTATCTTGAGATTCCAAGAGCCTAAGTCCGCTAAGGAAACTTAGGACAGTGATATTTGAGGATTAAAATATGTGTAGGAACTTTCTGGGCTAAAAGGGGTAGGGTAATCATGGAAAAGAATAGTACTCTAGGCAGACAGCATAGGTTATGTAAGGGTACAGAGGTTTGGAAAAGAATATTGAAACAGACAAAACAGAGCTCAGGGCAATTCTGTGGCAGAAACTGTGTGCAACCCTAATGAAAACATTTGAGATAAAAGTGTTATTAGTCGTGATTGTACAGAGTTGGGACAAGTCCAGTTTTCTTCACTGGCTCATGCTTTTTCAGACTATTTTATGTATTCGTTAAATTAATCTCTTCATCTAAAATGCAATTTTCTCTCCTTATGCAAATACTGTCTTTCAAGGCAGAGTTCAAGAATGTTCCTCAGTCGAAAGCCCTTCTTTTTTTTGAGACAGAGTCTCGCTCTGTTGCCCAGGCTGGAGTGAAGTGGCATGATCTCCGCTCACTGCAAGCTCCGCCTCCCGGGTTCCCGCATTCTCCTGCCTCAGCCTCCCGAGTAGCTGGGACTACAGGCGGCCGCCACCGCACCTGGCTAATTTTTTGTATTTTAGTAGAGACAGGGTTTCACCGTGTTATTCAGGATGATCTTGATCTCTTGACCTCGTGATCCGCCCACCTCGGCCTCCCAAAGTACTGGGATCACAGGCGTGAGCCACCATGCCCGGTCCCAGTCAAAAGCCCTTCTTAGCCAGTTATAGTTCGCTGGACTCTCATTCTTCTGACTTTTACAAGTGTGCTCTTCAGTATAGTTCTTTGTGATGAGCTGGTCAATAGAATGAGCACAGTTTTACGTGGGCTAATACCTTCTTGACTAGAAGGAGTTTTCGCAAACCAAGCCTAGCACAATGCTTAGGATGTTATAGGACTCATCACATGGGGGCATTTTCCAAACAGGAAGAGAACCACATCCACACATGGGCCGCCAAAAAGTTAATGTACCTACTCAGTCGCCACAGACACTCTTTGAAGCTGATATATCAACCTCACCATCTTGGGAAAAGAAAGAAACAGAAGGAAGGAAGGAAGGAAGGAAGGAAGGAAGGAAGGAAGGAAGGAAGGAAGGAAGGAAGGAAGGAAGGAAGGAAGGAAGGAAGGAAGGAAGGAAGGAAGGGAGTTAGGGAGGGAGGGAGGGAGGGAGGGAGGGGAGGAGGAGGGGAGGAGGAGGGGAAGGGCAGGGGAGAGGGAGAGGGAGGGCAGGGAATGAATGTGCTTCCCCATTTCCCTGAAATGTTACACAAAAGGAATGACTCCAAAATTTTAATAATATTAGAAATTCACATTTTAAAAAGATTTTAGTTTAACTCTGTGAATTTCAGCTAAGAATTCTAAAGCAAACCATGAATGAAAATGGAATCTAAGAATGGATTTGAACCCTGTGCTACAGTGTGCCTATATTTTGGTGATTACAAACTGTGAAAAGGCAGGCAAACATGTGACCGTTTCAAAGGTATCTAAATTCAAGAAAGCAAAAGTGTAACAGAGAAACCATAATAGTATTTTGGCAACAGCTAGTGCTCTGAAGCTTGGGATTCTCTAGCTAATATCATTCACTTGTTTTCAAAACAGAAATGGTCTGAGCCTTCATTTAGTTGATTTATTAGTTCCCTATGGTTGCTGCAACAAATTATCACAAATTTAACCCTTAAGATAACACTAATGTATTATCTTACAGACAGCTCTGGAGGTCAGAACTTCAAAAATGGTTTTAATGGGCTAAAATCAAGATGTTGATGGGCCTGTGCTCCTTCCGGAAGTTCTAGAGGAACATTCACTTCCTTGCTTTTTCCAGCAATTGGCTGCCTGCATTCCTTGGTCTGTGACCCCTTCCTCCACCTTCTAGCCAACAACATAGTATCTTCCAATCCCTCTCTTTGACTGACAGCTGCCTCCACCACCACATCTCCTTCTCTCACCGTGCTTCCAACATCACAGTATCATCTCTGAATCTGACTCTCCTGTGTCCCTCTTTCACAAACCCTTCTAGTTATATTAGGCCAACTTAGAAAATCTTGGATAACCTCTCCTTTTCAAGATCCTTAACACTTCTTAATCACATCTGCAGAATCTTTTTTGTCACATAAGGCAGCAGCACAGGTTCCAGGGATTAGCACTTGGACATCTTTGGGGTGTCATTACTCAGTCTACCACAGTCAGATAGGTGGATGGTATGGAAAGGTGTTTTGTCTATGAAAAATTCCATTCTTATTTTACTGGGGAATATAAAGTCTCCATTAAAAAATAAAAAGGAATGATTTGTGAAAAGTCCTATAACAGTATTATTAACCCACAAAAGCTTTGTTGAATTGACAATAAGTTCCCAAGGAATCCAATAAAATGGGAACATACTGTACTCTAAAGGGATATTCATCTGCAGCTAGTCCTACAAATCTCTACTTTGTTTTTAATTTATAGAGATAGTTGAACTACATCTCCCATATTTTTCTTATCCTCACCCTACCCCGTCCTGCCACTAAAAGCTTCTTTATGATGTGGTTTCATTGAGGAGGGCTAATGGGTCATATCATGGATTAATACAAAACATTTGGTGTTGCAGTTATACTAAATGGTGAATTACCTTGAAAGTCTTAAAAATACGATTTTAGTGTCTCTCTATAATATATATAAACACATATATACAAATGTATGTGAGTATATACATATATAGTGTATAATTTTTGATGGCAGGAACATCTAAATGTTGGTGTTTGCCAGGTTTTCTTATTCATTTTACAAGCCAAGTGCATGTATGAAGGCAGTACTATCAATGAATAGTCTGCCAACAAGAATCTCCAAGTCTCACAGCTCAAGTGTGCTGGCTTTCAGGACCATCTATCTCTTTGAGTGTTAGCATAATTAAATACCAGGAGGAACAGCTTAGCTATAATATGGGAGTTAAATATGGCTTTGTCAATTTTTAGCTATTATCTCTATTCTGTGCAGATTTTTAAAGACTAAAATAATACACATTTATAAATTTAAAAAAGAATGGATTTTGATTTTTAATTTATGCTTAAGATGAATCATTACGTGATCTGTTTTCTGACCCAAAGTGTTTGAAAAAAGAATTAATGTGGATCTCAGGGTATGCCAGTGCCATTTTGTGGAGGGCTGCGTTAAATAATCCTATGTTTCAAAGCATTTATAATTATCCCTATTTATAAATGTATAAATAAGAAAATTCAGTATTAGAGCCAGTGGGAAACCATAATTCAAAATTCATTAACATTTATGACTCGTGGTCTGATCTCTAAAGTACACATTGAAGAGAAATCTTTGTCTTCTATACTTTGAAAAAAGATTTTTATTTTTTTCTCTCATCTCTTTGTTCTTTCTTTCCTTTTTCTTCCTCTTTCTGCCTTTCATATAATCATCAACCACACATACTAATTCAACAGATATCTAAACCAGGAGTCTCCACTTTCTGTGGAATGGAATAATAAGGAAGAGGGGAACATTTTTGATTAATGAGCACAGGTCCTTCTAGCATTCTAATATCCATCAGATTATCCTCTCCTACCATGAAGATCTGAATATTACCCATTTCTCTGGATTGCTGTTACTGTGACATCATCAGCCTTGCTATGAAGTGTCTCTGACTAATCCCTCACCCCCAATAATGTTCTCCAGCAATTGTGGCAGTTCCTAGGAGTTTCCTTCAAGGGTCTCTGCATAGCTGATCTCAGACATATGAGGAATGCAGCATTTTTCCTCTCTTTCTTCTCAATGAAATTGCTCGTGAAATGCCAAAGGTTCTGTACTATCTCCACTGTAACTCCCTCCCTGTAAGTGCTGCATGTGGTTGGTGGTTGATAGACCTCTGAAATCATTTCATGTTTGCGGGACACTTTACTGGATTTCTCTGTTCTACAAGAGGCAGCTTTCTCCCTTCTGCTGTACTCCTTGGTACCAAAACCTGTCACAGTGGTTCCTGTCACAGAGGATTGCCTTGGGATCCCAAAATCTCTCCTAGACTTTGAGGAAAAATTTATTTCTTTCTTCTTGCTGCTAGAGCTTTCTCTCCACAGGACTCAGACGTGAGTCCATATGGATTGGGCAAAGAGGGGCCGTTTATGTCTGAGACCATCATCCTCAACTTTCCCTCAAACTTCTTTGCCCCTTCTAGACCCATGTAAACCATTTTGCCATTTCTCTGTCAAGTCACAGAACTTGATATGCAGCAGATATTATTATCTGACAGAAGTCTCTCCTTCTGGTCATTTGCACATTCCTTAACATTTCATAATTAGCCTATTTTATATGTCTCAATTTACATTGTGGAGCTTCCTTTCCATAACTTATTTCCTATCACCCAATTATGAAGTTAAATAATCAGGAAACCCTTCATTGCATCTTTTTGTGGCCACTACTAAACCAAATGAAACAGGCAGTCAGCCCTTCGTGGCTTTTATAATGAGTCCTCAGATACCCCTGGAGTAGGTAAGGATGTATCAGGAGGCTCTCTGCTGGAAATAAAACAACACAACTGAAACTGACTTAAAAATAGGGCTTTCTTGGCTCACAAAACTAGAATGTCCAGACAGTAGCAGATGATCAGAACCCTGCCTCCACTTCTCTGTGATTCTCTCCATGTCTTACTTCTCCCTATTTTAACTTTGCATCATGGAGACAAAATGTCTGCAGCAATTTTAGGCATCATATTCATACAGCACATTATCTGGAAAGACAAAGAACACAACTTTGCTGACATCCCACGCTTCACCCTGACAGAATGGGCTTAGGTTATAGATCAAGCCAGGAACTAGTGAGTAAGTCCAGGGAAGGGGAATATGATAACTGATTAAGCCAATCAAGGGCTGTCCCAGAGCTAAACACATGAGCTTCTTGGGAGAAAAAATAAGTATTATTAGAAAGGAATAAGAGGGCCAGGCGCAGTGGCTCACACCTACAATCCCAACACTTTGGGAGGTCAAAACAGGAGGACTGTTTGAGCCCAAGAGTTTGAGATCAACCTGGGAAACATAGTGAGACCTTATCTCTAAGAGAAAAAAAAATTATCCAGCCTTGGTTGCTTGCACCTGTAGTCCTAGTTATTCAGAAGGCTGAGGTGGGAGGATTCCTTGAGCCCAAGAATTGGAGGCTTCAGTGAGCCATGATTATGCCACTGCACTCCAGCCTGGATGACAGAAAGAGACATTGTCTCAAAAAAAAAAAAAAAAAAAAAGGAGAGGTAGGGTGGGAATAGATAACTAAACAACAGAAAAAAAAATGTCCACCATGTCACCCATTGCTTCAGTTTTGTTTTGCCATACTATCAGCCAAAATGTTACTTTCTATTCCATTTCTTAGCTGGAACTATGCTCAGCTTTGCTATCCAACCAAATACACCATACAGGATTACACATTTCTCTATGTGCCTGTATTAGTCCATTCTCACACTGCTATAAAAATATTACCAGAGACTGGGTAATTTATGAAGGAAAGGGGTTTAATTGACTCACAGTTTCACATGGCTGTGGAGGCCTCAGGAAACTTACAATCACGGTGGAGGGTGAAGAGGAAGCAAGGCACATCTTACGTGGCAGGAATGAGAGAGAGAGAGAGAGGACGGGGGAAACTACCAAACCCCTTGAAAGCATCAGATCTTGTAAGAACTCACTCACTATCAGGAGAACAGCGTGGGGGAAGCCACCCCATGATCCAATCACCTCCCACCACGTCCCTCCCTCGACACGTGGAGATTAGAATTCAAAATGAGATTTGGGTGGGAAGTCAGAGCCAAACCCTATCAGTGCCTTACACTAAGATCTATATTAGATTTCAATAGATTTATTTAGTATTAGGAATAACAATTATAATAATAAACCAGTATTTTGAGTTGAATACAAATCAATAATGAATTAGAACAACTAATTTAACTGCATGGTTTTTACTCCTAAAATTAGCAGCATTTCCTAAAATTTACAGTTTTAGAGAAGACTTTAAAATGCTTAAAAATTCCAGCCAGGTGTGGTGGTTCATACCTGTAATCCCAGCACTTTGGGCAGCTGAGGGGGCGGACAAGTTGAGCCCAGGAGTTTGAGACCAACCTGGGCCACAGTGCAAAACCCTATTTATACTAAAGATAGAACAAATTATCTGGGTGTAGTGGTGTGTGCCTGTAGTCCCAGCTACTCGAGAAGCTGAGGTGGGAGGATCACTTGAGCCCAGGAAGTCAAAGCTGCAGTCAGCTGTGATCGAACTACTGCTCTCCAGCCTGGGAAACAGGAATGAGACTCTGCCTCAAAAAATAAAAACCAAAAATAAATAAATGAATAAAATACTTTAAATTTCCATGTAGGTATTAAATAACAATTCAAAATAATACTACAGAGAGAGTATCAAGGGAGCATATCATTATCTTATGATAATTTAGAAAATATGAGCCTTGAGTTCAGAATGAAAGCAAGAGGCAGGTGAGATTAGAGTATTTAAGGATTCTCCCACTCTCCTTATCCCACATTTATTTCCTAGTTTCATGCAGCTCTCTTCTCAACATTACCTAAGACAGAATTTTTCCTCCCTGTACAGTATAAAGTAATGCACCACTGTGGCAGCACATCTCCAAAATGACCCCAGCCTTTCAGAATTCACATATCTACATAAATAGCATATAGAAGTGATAAGTGATTCATTTCACTGAAGGAATGATGCAGTATGCCAATTCTGAGATTAGATTATAAAAGACTATGGCTTTCATCTTGGGGGCTCTCTCTGTATTCTCTATCTCTTCCTCTGATTGAAGAAAGCTGCCATATTTCAAACAGCACTGTGGAGAGGTCCTCATGGTGAAGAACTGTGGCATAGAGCCAGTGAGGAAGTGTGACCTGCCAACAACCAAATAATCTAGTCTTGCTTCTTCAGCCCCAGTCAAGGCTTGAGATGCTGTAACCCTGAGCAACTGGCTTAACAGGAACCTCATGAAAGACTTGGATAGAACCTCTCAGCTAGGCTGCACCTTGTGTCCTGACTCTTTGAAATTGTGTAAGGTAATAAATGTTTTATGTTTTAAGCTGATATATTTTGGTGCAATTGGATAAAGAGGTAACTAATGCACTCCTTGCTCTATGTTTCTAACCCTGCCTTTTAATTCCCCTTGTACTGTCATTATATATTAATTTCTTTAGTTTGTTTATTGTGTCTGTGAGAACAATGACATTTCTCTTCGAGTTGCCTTTGTATTCCCAGCCTGGAAGAGTGTTTGGAATGTAACAGACAGTCAATAAAAAATGGATGAGTAATGAGAGTCTAAAATTTTTATCCAAGAGATGATAGCTTTTCATTTACTGTTTTTAAATCAGTGTACAGTGGTCTGACTTTATGGCCATTTGTGATTACAGTAGACATCTTTGTGGAATGTCTGCCCCATTCACTATGATCCTCTTACTTACGGCAAAAAGTCAATATGACCGCAAGCACTTGCCATTGACTATTGGATGATTGCTGGACACCAGATCTGCTATGTTGGTGACTGGATCATGAGGGATCTGCCATTATGAATGGATTAATCCATTCATGGACTAAGATTAATGGGCTAATAGATTAATGGGTTATCATAGGAGTGGGACTGGCGAGAAGGCTTTCACCAGATTCAGTCTCTTGACCTTCGTCTTCTCAGCCTCTGGAACTGTACGAAATAAATTTGTTTTTATATTTATTTATTTATTTATTTATTTATTTTTGAGATGGAGTCTCGCTGTGTCACCCAGGCTGGAGTGCAGTGGCACCATCTCAGCTTACTGCAAGCTCCACCTCCTGGGCTCACGCCATTCTCCTGCCTCAGCCTCCCCAGTAGCTGGGACTACAGGTGCGACCCACCATGCCTGGCTAATTTTGTTTTTGTATTTTTAGTAGAGATGGGGTTTCACTGTGTTAGCCAGGATTGTCTCGATCTCCTGACCTCGCGATCCACCTACCTCGGCCTCCCAAAGAACTGGGATTACAAGCGTAAGCCAATATGCCTGGCCCAATAAATTTGTTTTTAAAATAAATTACCCAGTTTCAGGCCAGATACAGTAACTCACACCTAGGCAACATGGCAAGACCTCATCTCTAAATATATGCGTGTGTGTGTGTGTGTGTGTGTGTGTGTGTGTGTGTGTATACACCACTGCAGACTGATATAAATATATAAAAATTAGCCAGGTATAATGGCATATGCCTATAGTCCCAGCTCTTCAGGAGGCTGAGGCAGGAAGGTAGCTTGAGCCTAGGAGTTCAAGGTTACAGTGAAAAATGAAAATGAAATGAAATAAAACGTATAAATTTCCCAGTTTTAGGTATTCTATTGCAAGCAACAGAAAAGGGGCTAAGACAGAAAATTGGTACTGGGTCTGAATAATTGTCCCCCCCAAAACTCATTATTGTAGTCTGTTTGTGTTGCTATAAAGGAATACCTGAGGTTATGCAATTTATAAAGAAAATAGGTTTGTTTGACTCATACCTCTGTAGGCTGTACCAGAAGCATGGTGCTGGCATGCACATCTGGTGAGGACCTCAGACTGCTTCTACTTATGGTGGAAAATGAAGGAAAACTGGTATGTAGAGACCGCACCAGCAGTAGAAAGCAAGAGAGAGAAGGGAGGAGGTGCCAGGCTCTTTTTAACAGCCAGCTCTCATTGGAACTAACAGAGTAAGAACTCATTCACTCCTGGGAGCATGGCACCAAGCCATTACGAGGGATCCACATCCACAACCCACAACCCACAACCCAGACACTACCCACCAGGCCCCATCTCCAACACTGGGGACCACATTTGAATCTGAGACTTGGTGGGGGCCAAAGAAACCATATCCAAACCATAGCATTCATGTTGAAATTTATTTCTTCTTGTTTTAAATACTTGTTTTGTTTTTTATTTTTGTGGGTACATAGTAGGTGTATATATTTACGAGGTCATGTCAAAATTTAATCCCCAATGGGGAATATTAAAAGATGGGACCTTTATGGTGTGATTAAATCATGAGGGCTCTGCCCTCATGGATAGATTAATTCATTCATAGATTAATGGATCAATAGGTTACTGAATTAGATTATTGGGTATCCCGTGAGGGGAACTGGTGGCTTTACAAGAAGAGAAAGAGAAACCTGAGCTAGCACACTCAGCCCCATGGACAAGTGAGGCCCTGTGCTGCCTCAAGACTCTTCAGAGAGTCTCCGCCTGCTTTCACCAGGTATAGCCCTCGACCTGGGACTTCCTAGCCTCCATAACTGTAAGAAATATTTTTTTTTCTTTATAAATTAGCCAGTTTCTGGTATTCTACTATAAGCAACAGAAAATGGACTAGGACAAGACCTGAGCTGAGCCAATCAGAAATTCTCCCCTGGGTATTAGGAATTAAAATCAACAGACGGAGAAAAAAGAATCTCTGAGTGGCTGTCCCTCTGCATCAATCTGGACAGGCTGTGTTGCACTGTGTTAAGAAACAACAGCAACAACCTCCAGAGCCTTAAGCAACAAAGGTTTGTTTCTTATCACAATATGTGTTGCTGTGGTTTAGATATAGTTTGTCCCCAAGAAATCTCATGCTGAAATTTGATCCCCAATGTGGTGATGTTGAGAAGTGGGGCCTAGAGGGAGGTGTTTGGGTCATGGGGTGGATCCCTCATGAAGAGATCGTTGCTGTTCTCGCCAAAGTCAGTTCTTGTTCTGACACAGAGCAGAGACCCCTCTTAAGGTCTTGTGGGGCACCCTCCACCAAAAGATTAAAATAAAAAAAACTTGACTTCCTTAAAGAAAATTCCAGACATCTAGCTAGTCCTAAAAAACAAAAACAAAAACAAACAAAAAACTTAAAAGCAAGAAGATAATAGCTTAAAACAATAGCCAAAAAATTAATGTTATAGGATATTTTATTCCCTATAAAAACTAAAGGTAACATCTTAACATATGTCCCAAGTTGTTTTTCAGAAACCCAGATCCCTACTAAATGGACCCACTGGCACATAGGCCTCAAATAAGGGAGAACCGAAGACTAAACTCTGACTACTATTCTTCGTTCTAAATTTCTTCTTGATGACCCTAAATGAGGCCATGCCCATGAGCCCAAGTTAACATCCTTTTCTGCTAATGTCAAATTTTTAGACAGTTTCACCTTCTTAACAAATCACAAGTCAGAAAATTTTTAAATTTCACCTATTACCTGTGGGCCCCCCTCTTTGAGATGCCCTGCCAATGCATGGCAGGCAAGCCCCAAATTGGGGATTTGCCCAGTAGAGTTCTTGGCTTCACCAAGAAAAAATTCAAGGGTGAGCTGGTGACGTTAAATAGCTACTTTCATTGAAGTAGTAGTGTCCAGAAGCAGCACAGATACTGCTCCTTGCAGAGCAGGGCCACCCCATAGGCAGTGTGTCCAGAGTAGCATCTCAAAGGCAGTTCTTGTGTCATATTTATAGTCACTTTTAATTACAGGCAAATTAAGGGGTGGATTATGCAGAAATTTCTAGAAAAAGGTGGTAACCTCTGGGTTGTCAGGTTGTTGCCATGGAAAGGGGCATTAATATGGAAAGCTGCTTCCTCCCTGGCCCTGTTGTAGCCAGTCCTCAATTTGGTCTGGTGTCCAAGTCCTGCATCCTACCTCACTGCATTTTTAGGTTAAGCCAATATATAACCTCCATATATTGATTTATGACTTTGCTTATAATCTCTGACACCCCTGCATTTAAAAACCCTTACCTACAAACAGTTGGGGAGTTCAAGTCTTAAGCACTATGTGACCAATTCTCCTTGCTTGGGACCCTACAATAAATGCCTCACTTTCTTTCACTATAATCCTGATGTCAGTGTTTGGTCTTGCTGCACAGGGCAATTGAACCCATTTGGTTTGATAACAGCTCTTGAGAGATTGAAAAAGAGAGAGTCCCTGAGAGAGTGGGTTGTTATACAGTGAGCTTCCACCTCCTGTTTGGTCCCTTTTCACATGTATCAGTTTCCCCTTTGACCTTCTACCATGTTGTGACACTGCACAAAAAACTGTAATCAGAACTTAAGCAGATGCTCACTCTATGCCCCTTGAGCTTTCCAACGTGCAGAACCATGACCTAAATAAACCTCTTTTTTAAATCCAAGCATACCTTGAAGATATTGGGGGTTCAGTTCCATACTACCACAATAAAGCAAACATCACAATAAAGCAGTTCACACAATGTTTTTGGTTTCCCAGTGCATATAAAAGTTATGCTTACACTGTACTGTAGATTATTGTGTACATGTCCAAAAAAATGCACATACTAAGAAAAATAGCTCAGAGCTGTCTGAGCTATGTGAGGTATGCAAAATTTATTAGGCCCGGACAGACGTGAATACTGGCTTCCATCACGCCTTCCCACGTCTAAGGGCAATTGTTAAAGGCATTTTGTTCTTTACCAGCTGCCTCACCCATTATCTTTATGTTCCTGGAATTTGTGATACATGGAAGAAAGCATAGCCAGTCAATAGCTTAAGTTTTTAAAATATAAATTCTTGGTAAACAAGATCTGCCTCCTCTCCTTTCCTTAAAAACCTACTCTGACTGCTTGCTAATTGGAGTGTATATTCAAAGCAACTTGAATCTAAGTTCCTGAGTGGCCATTCTCAAGCACTGAGCCCAAATCAACTCTATACTTAATATTATTTTCTGAATTTTCTTAAAGTTGGCAACACCTTAATTAAAAAATACTTTATTGATCATGCTTATGAACATGATCAAATGAGAATCAACTTTCCCGTGTATGTGGGGAAGATATGCAACTAGTAATGCAGAAAGAGGGAAATGGGAAGAGGGAGAAAAAAGGAGCAGACATGGAACAAATGAGAGAGAAGGAAAGGGAAGCCATAAGTATATCAAGGATGACAGAAAATAAAAGGCGGATAAAATTCAAACGAAAAAGAAAGGAAAACCCCAACACCCTCCAAGAGGTCTCTCTGAATCTGAACCACCGGCTCCAAGCCCCAAACAGAAATCTCCAAGGCAGCTTGTGCGCCGCGCGTCCGGCTGACATCGGCTTCCAGGATCAGCTCGCGGCGCGGTACTGTGACGTCACCTGAAGGGAGCACTTCCGGTCTTGTGCCGCCTTCCCAGGACCCTCAGGGAGAGCCGGCCGCCTTCCAGGCGGACAGGTGAGGTACAGCTTCACGAGCCCAGGGTGACTGCCCAAAGGAAGGACGGGTGGGCAGGCACGCGGGATCTGGCGCCTCTTCTGTGTGGTTCCTCGCAGAGCCCCTGTTGCCCTGGGCCAGATGGCCCGTAGCAGCGAAAATAATACTGTTCCGACAGCTCGCTAGTTAGGAGCCACTTGGCCTGGGTGTACTTTCAGCTGCAGGCCGGGCAGTCGCTCACCCGAGCGCAGGAATGCAGCATTTGAACCCCTAAGTGCAGCCCACCTGTGAGGGAATCTTACGGCTCCCCCGTGGAGGAGTAGAGGCCAAAAGGTTGGGCAACCGGCCGGGAAGAAGTGGCTAGGAGGGGTCAAACTCTGGGCCATGAGTGTTCTTTGTCCCCAGAGTTTAGTGCTCACGCCGCCTTTTATTCACGGTGAAGACCTTTACCGTAAACTCTCACCCTGGGGTCTTAGTTCGGTTTTCTTCCCCACGCAAGACAGGATGCAGATTGGAGCACTTTATTCCTTGATTAATTAATTCGTGTCTTCCCTCGCAAGTAGTTACCGGACAACTGCTTTGTGTCCTGTGTACCAAACACAAGACGTTGATAGTCCTGGCCGGGCGCGGTGGCTCTCACGCCTGTAATCCCAGCACTTTGGGAGGCCGAGGTGGGCGGATCACAAGGTCAGGAGATCGAGACCATGGTGAAACCCCGTCTCTACTAAAAATAGAAAAAATTAGCCGGGCGCAGGGGCGGGCGCCTGTAGTCCCAGCTTCTAGGGAGGCTGAGGCAGGAGAATGGCATGAACCCAGGAGGTGGAGCTTGCAGTGAGCCGAGATCGCTCCACTGCACTCTAGCCTAGGCGACAGAATGAGACTCTGTCTCAAAAAAAAAAAAAAAAAAAAAAAAAAAAAAAATGTTGATAGTCCTTTAGTTGAAAGAACAAATCTGTTTGGAGAAAGAGATACAACCAAAAGAAACCCAGAAGATTTAGAAGCATCTCCAGAATGGTTATTCTCAAAAGCTGTTTTTTAATTAAACTTCTTTATGAAACTATAAATAGGAGTGTCTCTGTTGTGTGTTTTCCCATTTTTCCACCTAAAGGTGAAAGGCTTGGAAAGCTGCTAAGGCCCGTCTTTTCAGCATGTAGCATTCTAGGGCACAATCAAGGCAACACAATGGTGCCCATCTAAAATTTTGCATTTTAATATTTTGCTTTTTGATAACTTAATGCCTTCAGACTGGAGGACTTTTTCTTTGTTAAAATGTTGCTCTACTTTCAGCATTTTCTCCCTTGTAGTATTACCATGATATATTTAAGATTAAGCACTTAATTCTGAAGTCACTTTAAGTATACTTCAACCAAAGGGAAATTAGTATATTATTTCTAATGAGTGTATTTAATATAGGTAAGTAGTTTGTACACTTATGAAATTCTTGGCATTAATTGATGTCCAGAAGCTGAAAGCTGCTCTCTGGCACATTTGAAAAGCGTGTGTGTGTGATTACAAGAAAGTTTGATGTCATAGTTGCCACCTTAGACATAGCAAAGGAGTTGTGCAAAACAAATTGCCTTTTTCTAGTAAAGATAATTCAGCAAGTTCATCTTGAGTGTAATGTGTGCTTTAGTTTTTAATATGTCCTCAGCAGTAGTCATGGATTTTATCTTCATTTAAGCTTGATTTTCTGGCCCACTTGCACAGATTTAAGAAGATTCTCACTGGGGTTAGTGTGCAGTCATTCAGATAGCAAATATAGCAAAAGTAGGTGAAATGTAAAAGTCATTAAAAAAAGAATTGTGAAATTGCTCATGTCGCAACCATATCAAGCAGGAGCAAAGACAACTACACAGAATCTTGGTATAACATACAGTCATTACCACTTGGACTTTCTCCTACAATATTTTGCAGTTTGTTTTTTGGATTCTTTAGTGTTATACAATATTTCAAAGTTATATGTGACTGGGAAATATTGGAATAGGTATCAGAGGACTGTAGAATTTATTTTGCCATTTAAATGCTTATGTCCTTGAACAAAAAATGTAAACATCTTTGACCTTTAATTTCTTGTTCTATTAATTGCCTGCTTTTTAGGTCTTCTTAAGGTCTGATGAGAAAGGAAGAGAATATAATTTGCAAATGAAAAGAAGTTAAAAAAAAAAAAGCAGTGGTTTTATTGCAAGGGGCTAGATGGTGATCAAGTCAGGATATAGAAAACAATTATTTGTTATTACATGTTATTCTGGAGAAAGATGAGATGGATGCCCATAGTTACAGCAGACTGTAAAAAAAATTCTGTTTATGCATCATCTGTTTATATGTTGACTTTCACCTGTATGTTTGCAAGTTTATATAGGGCTATGTGCTAAGATACCCAATTTTCCCCTTTCATACCACTTATACCAATTGCAATTAAATACATATATAATTATTAATAACTTTTTAAAAAACCTTTTCGTTTTGAGATAATTACATAGTCACAGGAAGTTGCAAAAAACTTTACGGGGAAGTCCCTGTGTACCCTTAAGCCTGCCTCTCTCGATGGTAACATCTTGGATAACTGTGGCACAATGTTAAAACTGGGAAATTGGCATTGATGCAGTTCACAGAGTGTATTTCCATTTCACCAACTTTATAAGGACTAATTTGTGTGTGTACACCGGTCTATGTGTAGCTTCTTATAACTACCATAATCAAGATAAAGAATTATTCCATCACCACAAGGCCCCCTGATGCTGCCTCCTTATAGTCAAACTGTCTTGTCCCAGCTCTATCCCTAACCTGTAGCAACCACTGCTCTATCTCTATAATTTTGTTACTTCAAGGATATTGTGTAGATGGACTCATACCATATGTAACTTTTTGAGATCCATCCAAATTGTGTGTATCATGCATTCCTTTATTGCTGAATAGTAGTCCATGGGATGGCTATGCTGCAGTTTGTTTAACGATTCATCCATTGAAGGACATTTGGGTCACGCTATTATAAATAGAGCTTCTATGAACTTTTGTGTGAAGGTTTTTGAGTGAACATACATTTTTCCCTTTCTGGGATAAATGCCCAAGAGTACAATTACTAAATCATATGGTAAGTGTATGTTTAGTGAATTAATACTTGTTTAGCTTGTTGATATGGTGAGTTACATTGATTTTAAAATGTTGAACATAACTGGTATAAATCTCACTTGGTTATAGTATATAATTGTATATTTCCATATTCTGTTTGCTAATATTTTGTTAAGGTAAAAGTACAGAGGTATGAGAGGTTAAGGTGTAGGTATGAGAGATGTGTTGTAGTTTTTTGCTTGTTTATTTTGTACTGCCTTTGCCAGGCTTTGGTAGAGCAATAGTATTCTACATGGTTTTTAGTGATAACCCTTGTTTCATTATTGCTGCTGTATTAGTAATTTGTGTAGTTTTATCTTTTTCAGTGGTGATTTGCTGATTACAGTGACCTTTTTCAAAGAACTAGCTCTTTATTTCATCTTTGTCTATTTTTAATGTCATTGATTTCTGCTCTTTTATTATTTTCTTCCTTCTCACTTTAGGATTATTTTGCTTCTCCTTGTCTAGTGCTGTGATTATTAGTTTAAGATCTTTCTTTGTTTCTAAAGTAAGCATTTATTGC
Organism: Macaca thibetana thibetana; assembly: GCF_024542745.1. Classification (NCBI taxonomy): domain Eukaryota; kingdom Metazoa; phylum Chordata; class Mammalia; order Primates; family Cercopithecidae; genus Macaca; species Macaca thibetana. The sequence goes on from NC_065590.1 coordinate 86,455,141, forward strand.
TATAATTTCCCTCTTGGCATTGCTTTAGTTGCATCTCACAGATTTTGCTGTCTTGTATTTTCATTTCCATCCAGTTCTATATATTTTAAATTTTTCCTTAGAAGTTTGCTTGACCCATGAAAATATTTGGGAGTGTGTCGTTTAGTTTCCAAGTTTTTGGTGATTTACCCATTGTTTTTCTGTTGTTGATTTCTAGTTTTTTCCACAATGATCAGAAAACATAAGCTGTGTAATTTTTAATTTCTAAGTTTGTTTTATGACTGCGGGTATGGTGTATCTTGGTGGATGTTCCATGTATGCTTGAAAAGCATGTGTATTCTGCTATTGTTGGTTGCAGTGTTCGATACGTGTCAGTTATGTCCTGTTCATTCATGGTGTTCTGTCCTTCTGTGTCTTCTTGATTGTCTAATAGTTATTTTTGTTGCTGAAGATCCCAACTATAATTACAAATGTCTCGTTTTTCCTTTTAGCTCCGTTGGTTTGGCTTCATGTATTTTAAATATCCATTGTTTGGTGCATATACATTTAAGATGTTTTCTTGATGAATTAATCGTTGTATCTTTATACAATAATTTTCTTTGCTCTGATGTCTACTTTATCTGATGGTAGTGTAGCCATCACTACTTAAAAAAGAGTAGTTAGCATGGCATATCTTTTCCATACTTCTATTTTCAACTTACCAATGTCATTATGTTTTAGTGAATTTCTTGTAGACACTATATGCTTGGGTCCTTTAAAAAAAGAAACTACTCTGCCAAACTCTGTCTTTTAGCTAGTATAGTTATATCATTTACACTTAAAAGGTAATTGATACGGTAGGGCTTAAGCCAGCCATTTTGTTACTTGTTTTCTGTTTATTTCCTGTTTTTCGTATTTGTTCCTCTTCTGTTTCTGTAGGTTTCTTGAATATTTTCAGAATTCTATTTGACGTGTTTATAGTATTTTTGAGTATCTGGCTAAGTTAACCTTTTTTATTGTGCTTTAGGTATAACAATAGATGTAACAACTTATCACAAGGGATACTTTTATTGCCTTTTGCCAGTTGAAGTGTAGAGACCTTACTTCCATTAAGGTCCTTTTTCTTTTTCCCTTTTTAAAATTTAATAGTTGTATTTTCTCTATACACCTTGAACACCACATCAAATGTTGTTATAATGTTTACTTCAACTATCAAATACGATTTAAGAAACTCATGAGATGAAGAATAGTTCATTTTATATTTACCATGACTATTACTTATTCCAGTGTTCTTCCTTTACTCAAATTAAACCTTATTGATACATCATTTCCTTTTTGTTTGAGGAATTTCTTTTAGGAGAACTTCCTAAAGATATGTCTGTTAATGACAAATTAGTTTCCATCATCTGAGAATGTTGTTCCTCTTTGTTCTGGAAGGGTGGTTTTGACCTATATGAAATTTGGCCTTGACAGTTCTTTTACTTTAATATTTGAAAAATGTGCCATTTCTTTCTGTCTTCCATGATTTCTGATGAGAAATCTGATGGCATTCAAATTATTGTTCCCCTTAAAGGTAATGTGCCATTTCTCTCTGGCTGCTTTGGAGATTTTTTATTTTTTATTTTTGGAGACGGAGTCGCGCTCTGTCGCCCAGGCTGGAGTGCAGTGGCCAGATCTGAGCTCACTGCAAGCTCCGCCTCCCGTGTTTATGCCATTCTCCTGCCTCAGCCTCTGGAGTAGCTGGGACTACAGGCGCCTGCCACCTCGCCTGGCTAGTTTTTTGTATTTTTTTTTTTAGTAGATACAGGGTTTCACCATGTTAGCCAGGATGGTCTCGATCTCCTGACCTTGTGATCCACCCGCCTCAGCCTCCCAAAGTGCTGGGATTACAGACTTGAGTCACCGTGCCCGGCCAGGAGATTTTTTTCTTTGTTTTTAGTTTTCTAAACTTTGACTTATGATGTATCTTGTATTTTTATTTTTTCCTACTTAAGGTTTTCTCAGCTTCTTGACTGTAGATTTATGTCTTTTTTCAAATTGAGAAGTTTTCAGCTATTATATCTTTGATTATTTTTTTCAGCACCATACTTTCTTTTCTTCCTCTAAAACTCTGATTGGATGAATGTTAGGTCATTTGTTATTGTCCTACAAGTCCCTGATGCCCTTCTTGTTTCTTTGTCTGTTTTTCTCTGATCAGACTGAGTAAATTCTGTTGATCTGTTTTCAAGTTCACTGATCCTGTTCTCTGTCAATTCCACTCTACTATTGAGCCCATCCAGCAAGTTTTTAATTTTAATTAGTATTTTTTCAATTTTATAATTATTTTTAGTTCTTACTTTTAAAAACATTTCATCTTGCAAGGAGAGCTACTTTCAATATACATGGAATTTCTTGGAAAAACATAACAGTTTTAGATTATTTGTATATATGAACTAATGTTACTCAAGATTTTAAACCTTCTCTGCAAAATTACCTCTGTAATTAGCAGATGAAGCATGAACGTATATAATTTTTTTCTCTCTGTCTCAGGTAATTCCTTGTTAAAGGCCCTAATAAAAGGGAAATGGGGAAAGAAATGGAGAAGAGAATTTAGGCCTTGGCAAATTGAAAATCGTCTGTAGTGTCTCGCTGACAGGTAAAGTAGGAATTTTGAAACTCTAGAGAAAAGGAACCAGGAATGAAGATGGAATGAAACATTTATATTTACTTCATTAAAACTTTTAAAGTTGTCATATAGTTTCAGATTTAAAAAGCTCTTTCTTCCAGCCTAGGCAACATGGTGAAACCCCTTCTCTACCAAAAATACAAAAAGTTAGGCAGGCATGGTGGTGTGTGCCTATAGTCTCAGCTACTTGTGGGGTGGAGGCCGGAGGATCGCTTGAGCCGAGAAGGTTGAGGCTGCAGTGAGCCAAGATTGTGCCCCTGTATTCCAGCCTGGGTGACAAAGTGAGATCCTATCTCAAAAGAAATAATAAAAATAAATAAAAAACCAAAGAGTTATTTCTCCTTTCCTTCTTTTCCCTTGAAGAATACTGAAGATTTTACATAGTTGACAAATGAGGTAATGTAAGAAAAAACAAAAATTAAGTAGAATGGGTAACTTTCAGTGGCCATACTTGAGATTTAGGTTATATTGACTGCTGAGGTTTATCAGTTTGATTCCTATCCCTACGATATAATTAAAAATAAACCATGGACCCCCTCATTGTCAGGCTCACTGACAGTATAACATTGTGGTTAAAAAGCTCTTTCTCAGTAAGTATGAAAAGTTAATGCATGAAAAAGAATATATGTTAATTTAGTGGGGGAAAAGATGGTTTCTGTATTACAGTGGTATTAGCACAAGTAGCTTTCCATCTGAAAGAAAATAAAATTGGATCCTTATATAGTGGATTAAAGGTTTAGAAGTAGACATTAATAAAAATTAAACATCTGGGAAACAATATGTAAAATATGGAAGCCCAGAAAAGCATTAGCATCTGCATTATACAAAGTTTTCTTACGGGCTGATAAGAAAATGATAAATAACTCACTTGGAACCTAGGCAAATGATATGTTTTTTTTTTTTTTTTTGAGACGGAGTCTCGCTCTGTCGCCCAGGCTGGAGTGCAGTGGCGCGATCTCGGCTCACTGCAAGCTCCGCCTCCCGGGTTCACGCCATTCTCCTGCCTCAGCCTCCCGAGTAGCTGGGACTACAGGCGCCCACAACCGCGCCCGGCTAATTTTTTGTATTTTTAGTAGAGACGGGGTTTCACCGTGGTCTCGATCTCTTGACCTTGTGATCCGCCCGCCTCGGCCTCCCAAAGTGCTGGGATTACAGGCGTGAGCCACCGCGCCCGGCCTTAGGCAAATGAAGAGACAATTTGTGGAAAAGATAGTCTAAAAAGCTAACAAACATGAAAAAATGCTTAAACATGCTTGTAGTCAGTAAAATGCAATTTAAAGAATGAGGTATTTTACATCCAAAGACTGTAAGACTTACAAACAGTGGTATCGCTTAGTGATGATAGGGTTGTAGAGGGAAAGATAACTTTCTACATCGCTAAAAGAATTACATTCTTTTTTTGAGAATAATCTGGCAACATCTATTAAAATTCAACCAGTAATTTCACACTTGGCAATCTGGCTGTAAAAACAAAAGCACTGGTAAATATGAATATATGTAAGAACATAGGTATTTAAGGGTACTTATTGCAGCATTGTTCTGAAAAAACTGGGAACTAATTGAGTGCTTGGCAACAGGGAGACGGTCATATAAATTGTGGTATATCCACATTATGGAACCATTAAAATGAATTACTTATATAAACTCTTTGACTTGGCAAGATATCCATATGTTATTAAGTATGAAAGCAAAATGCATAGAAGTGTATATAATATGCTACTATTTGTCAAACACTGGCAACTCATTCATGAAAAAATGCATAAATGCTTAACATATTTGTGTATAATTATAGAAGAATATGGAAGACTATACTAAGTAACATGGGTTTGGGAGAGATATGGATGGTAAGGAGGAGAGGTAGAATGGAGGCATGATGCAAAAGGTTAAAAAATTGTTTAGAAAAATCACAGCATGCATTGTATCTCATTTATCCATATAAGTGAAATTATATATATGCATATAAGAAAATTTTAAAAATAACATGAGCTCTGGATCTTTCAGACATTTATGGGTTCAAATTCTGACTCTGCCACTTTACAACTTACTAACTGTGGGACTTAGGCAAATTGCTTAATGTCTTTCAATCAGTTTTCTCATATTTTCTTGGGGTGGGAGGATGAAATAATAGTACCCATCTCATAGGGTCGTCATCAGGATTAAATTTAGATAGCATCTGTGAAGTGCTTAGCACAGTACCTGGCTTACAGAAAGCACTCTCAGTTATTCTTACTGTTGCCTTGGTTCTTACGCTCTTGGACATTTGTTAATATTTATTTTTAAAACTTTATCACCATCCTGCAAGTTTCTTGAGACACTCCTCACTGGCTTACATTACTTTACATGTCTTAGTTAATGCCTATTTCTAGTTGTTCCTTTTTTATTTTGCTGATGTCTTTTTCCTTACCTATGGATATTGCTCCCAAAATATAGCAGGGGTTACCAAAGAAGCTTTTGAATTAGGGTGATTGGGAGAATAGTGGTTCTATCTATGGCAGCAGAGAAGTCATGATGTAGGGTTTATAGGGTTGATTTTTAAAACAAGATGATTTTGATATTTGCCATTTTTTATGCATCAATGAGGCATCCAGATGAAAATGTTCAATAGCTGGAAAAACTTGACAGGAACTTAAGGAATAGATATAAAGAATTCTCCCACATGGCTAATTCTTGAAGTGGATGTAATCTCCGAGGGAGAGCATATAGAGAAGTGAACCCAGGACAGAAACTTTGGGAACAGGGAATAGGGGAGGAAAAGGTTCTCAATGAGGACTGGGAGGTGGCATAGAAACCAAGATAGAGAAGTTCTTTAAGAAGCAGCTGGAGAAACTGTATGTCTACTTTGTTCTGTCTTGAGCTTTAGTTCTGTGGCTCACATTGTCTTCTGGCCTTGTTCCTTATTTTCTTGAAACTTAAACTACATTTTAAACTAATCTCAGCTTCCTTTCCTCCCACTAATTTCCCTTCTTTTATATTTCCCCTATATGTATGTGAGTAGCGCTTTCATTCCTCTCATCGTTGGCATCAAAATCTGTCATCCCTGCCCCTTTCCCGTCCGTGGTTCTCCATATCATTACCAAGACTTTAGACTCCCATTCACTCCTTTTTCATTCCTACTCTTGCCTACATTTGACTGATTATTATCAAAATAATCTAAAGAAGATCCTTTTGAAATAATCTAAAGATTATTTTGATAGCTTCCAAACTCTAGTGTAATCTTCTGTTTTTTCTGTCTTTCATAGTCTTCTTTTAAAAAAAACTAGTTTAATCCAGTCCCTCTCCCTTTCAAATCCACCAGATTCTCTTTCCTACAACATTTTCCCAAACTGTTCTGAGGAAGGAGATGAGGTATTAATGAGAGAGATTAGTAGGATCACCATTAATGAAATATAGTCAAATCAGATTTTAGAAGGTCGTATACCTTTTTGGCACCAGGGACCACTTTTGTGGAAGACAATTTTTCCACAAATGGTGGGGAGTGAGGGTGATGGTTTTGGGATGAAACTGTTCCATCTCAGATCATTGGGCAGTAGATTCTCATAAGGAGCACACAACCTAGATCCTTTGCATGCACAGTTCACAATAGGTTTTGTGTTCCTGTGAGAATTTAATGCCTCCATTGATCTAACATGAGGCGGAGCTCAGGCAGTAATGCTTACTTGCCGCTTATCTCCTGCTATGTGGCCCGGTTCCTAACCAGTTCTAGTCCATGGCCCGGGAGTTGTGGACCCCTGTTGTATACTATGTCCCCAGCTTCAGCATTCACAGTTCCTATCGATGTGCTTTGAAAAAGTTCCTCAGAAGTAAAGCTTACGTGCCTTTGTGTTTAACTTAACTTTGCAGATTGTGTTTTCCAAGGAAGGCCACAATAGTAACTCCCATACCACATGTTCTTTTTACAATATGACTTTGACACTTCTTCTACTGACCCCTCGCAGTAGAAATGTCAAAGTCATATTGTACAAAGAACATGCTGTCTTTGAATATTGATGGGCTTCTGTCTAACATGGAAGTGATGCTATGTGACTTTTGAGGGTAGGTCATAAAAGGATACAACTTCAATCTGGTACTCTTGAGACATTTGCTCTTGGAACCCAGCCACCATTTTCTGAAGAAGCCTAAAGCAGCCCATATTGGCAGGCCAAATGGAGAAGGCACTTGCAGGTGTTCCAGGCCAACAGCCTATGTGACAATAGCATCAGTCACCAGGCATATGAATAAAGATACTTCCAGATGACTCCTGCCCCCAGTGATCAGGTCACACCCAGTTGCTGAGTTTTCTCAACCAAGGCCCCAGACTTTGGATCAGAGATAGGCTATCTTTGTTGTGCCCTTTCTGAATTCCTGACCCACAGAATCCGTAAGCATAGTAAATGGTTGTGTTAAGCCACTAAGTTTTAGAGTAATATTTTAGGTAGTGAGAGTAACTGGAACACCCAATGTTTCCTGAGAATAGTTTATTTTCTGAAGTGTGGTAACTAATAGCTTGTGATACATGTTCCTTGGAAAAACTGTTTGTGGAATTACTGGTTTTCTAAATTTTTAGCTTGCCATTCAAGGCCTTCATAGTGAACAGTAGGATAGCTTCAGTATTGGCCTGTGCATATCCAGCAAATCAGTCTCCTCCCTGAATGGTATTTTATTTATAGTTTCTGTATCAGTATTCTTTTACTCTTCTAGAAAGCCCTTATGTTTAGTTGCTATTTGATAGTCTCTTTTGTAAAGTGCCTGTTCAAATATTTTGCCCATTTTTCTATTGAGTTGTCTCTTACTGATTTGTAGAAGTTCTTTGTAAATTCTGGATATGTGCATGTTGGGAGAAAAATCTATATTTTATATCCTATGTGTATATATATATTTCCCAACAACAGGCTCATATTCAGAATACTATACATATGTGTATATATGTGTGTGTGTATATGTATAGTGTTCTCCCGCTCTGTAACTTGCCTTCTGACTCTCTTAATAGTGTCTTTTGCTAAATACAATTTCTTAATTCTAGTGGAGGATGGAATTTGAAAGTATTTTCCTTTTTTTTTTAGATGAAGTCTTAAGTCTTACTCTGCCACCAGGCTGGAGTGCAGTGGCGCGATCTTGGCTCACTGCAGCCGCCAACTCCCTGGTTCAAGTAATTCTTCTGCCTCAGCTTCCTGAGAAGCTGGGATTACAGGCACGTGCCACCAAGCCCAGCTAATTTTGTTGTTGTTGTTGTATTTTTAGTAGAGATGTGGTTTCATGATATTGGCTAGGATGGTCTCCATCTCCTGATCTTGTGATCCACCCTCCTCAGCCTCTTAAAGTGCTGGGATTACAGGTGTGAGCCACCACGCCCGGCAGTCTTTTCCTTTATGGCTAATGTTTACTATTACCTTGTTTAAGAAACCTTTGGCCACCCTAGGCTCATAAAGGTATGTTCCAATGTTATCTTTTGGAAGCTTTATTATTCACCTTTCACATTTAGATCTATAATATACCTAGTACTATATTTTGTCTATGATGTGAGAAAGGAGTCAAGATTCATTTATTTTTCACGTCCAGTTGAACCAGCATGATTTATTTGAAGGACCTTCTTTTCCTTACTCCTCTGCAAGAACACCATTGTCATAAATCATGAAGATACATGTTTGGATTTGTTTCTGGATTCCCTGTTCTTGTCCACTGTTTTGTCTATTTTGTCTGTCTTTGTATTTAATAATGGTATGTTTTTATTAAACCTGGATATAGGGTAAAGTCCTCCAACTTTGTGGTTGTTCTTCAAACTTGTCTTGGCTATTATTATTATTATTATTATTATTATTATTATTTTGAGATGGAATCTCGCTCTGTTGCCCAGGCTGGAGTGCAGTAGCACGATCTCTGCTCACTGCAAGCTCCGCCTCCTGGGTTCAAGTGATTCTCCTGCTTCAGCCTCTTGAGTAACTGGGACCTCAGGTGCCCGCCCCCATGCCCAGCTAATTTTTTGTCTTTTTATTGGAGACGGGGTTTCACTGTGTTAGCCAGGATGGTCTCGATCTCCTGACCTCATGATCCACCTGCCTCAGCCTCCCAAAGTGCTGGGATTACAGGCGTGAGCCACCACACCTGGCCTTGTCTTGGCTATTCTTGACTTTTTACACTTCCACATACATATTAGAATTAGCTTTCCAATTTCCATTTTAAAAAAAAAGGAAAGGGAAAAAAACCTGATTTGGATTAGAATTTTACAAATCTAAGAATTAATTTGGAGTTTATACTAGTGGGTCTTCCAGTTCATGAATATGGTTTGTCCCCTCATTATTTAATTTGTCTCAGTAATATCCAGCAAACCATTTAGCTTTCTGTGTAGAAGTCTTGTACATCATTTGTTAGATTTATTCCTAAGTATTTGATTTTTTTGATGCTGTTGTAAGTGGTCTCTTTTTTAAAAATTTTATTTCCAAATTGTTTGTTGCTGGTATATAGAAATATATTTGATTTTCATATATTGACCTTTTAGCTAATGACCATGTTGCATTCACTTATTAATTCAATTAGTATATGTAAGGATTTTTTTGCATTTTCTATGTATATCATCATGTTTGTGCATAATCACATTTCCTATCCAATCTAAATACATTTATATCTTTTTTTGGTTTCTTATTGCATTGGCTAAGACTTCAAGTATAGAAGTGTTGATAGCAGACCTCCATAGCTTGATCCCAAACTCAGAGAGGGTTTCAATATTTTACCCGTAGTAAAACATTTACTGAAGATTTTTAATACTTGTATTATATGAAAAAATATGTATTTCATGTTTATATTTTATGAAAGATTTCTTTATTTCTCACTTTTTAAGAATTTTTTCATGACTCTTGGATTTTATAAAATATTTTCTCTATCAATTGAGATGATTATGTAAGTTTTCTTTACCCTGTTAATGTGGTAACTTAAACTGATTAAATTTTGAATATTTAAACAACTTTTCATTTCTGGTATATACACAATTTGGTTGTCATCTATTACCCTTTTATATAGCGCTAGATTTGGTCTGCTAATATTCTGAATAGTTTTTGCATCTATCTCAACCTTAATTATAATATACATTTTAAACTAAAAATTACAAAGAATTGCTGATTTCATAAAAAGAGTTGGGAGGTGTCCCTCTTTTTCTATTCTCTGGACAACTCTATGTAAAATTGGTATTATTCCTTCCTTAAGTGTTAATTTCATCTGGACCAAGAATTTTGTCTTAAGGTATAAGTCTATTAAGAGTCTTCTAGTCTTTTTTCTTTTTGTATCTGCTGGGTTCAGTTTTTTTGTTTGTTTGTTTGTTTTGGAATTTGTCCATGTCAAGTTTATTGGCATACATTTCTTCATAATATTTGTTTATTATTTTTTGATGTCTGTAGAATCTGGAGTGATATCCTTTTTTCACTTCTGATATTGATTGATTGTGCCATCTCTTTTCTTGAGAAGTCAAGGGTTTGCTTATTTATAGGTGTTTTCAAAGTAAAAACTTTTGGGTTTGCTAATCCTCTCTAATGTAAACTTTTTTTCCTATTTCATTAATATCTACATTATTATCTTTTTTCTATTTTCTTTATTTAGATTCATTTATTTTTTTTTCTAATTCCTTAAGCCAAATGGTTCTTTTATTTGCAGCCTTGTTTTCTAATGTATGCATTTCAAAACTTTGAATTTTCCTGCATTCATATCTTTATCTGCGTTTCATACATTTTGTGTCATATTTTCTATTCTCTATTGCTTCTCTGCTTTCTGCTTATTTCTATATTAATTATTTTCTATATTTTATTAGTTTGTTTCACAGTCTTGTAAATTCTTTCAGTGGTTACGGATTTTTTTAACAGATTTTTAAAAAGTTTTTCTGGCTTTTCTAATTGTTCTCAATGGAAGATTATTTGGGATATACAGATCACCAGCATGTTTCTGTTGGCTTGTAGGCCAATTTTTTAAAATGACCAAATAAAACTTCTGATACCAATTAAAAATTTTGTATTTCTGCCCTGGGCCTTTAAAAGTCAAACCTGCACTTGACCAGTCACCATATATTTTCCAAGTAGATTTAATACTAGTGCCTAGGAATAGCACTAATGAAGGTTCAGACACATGCAAAGTATATGCTCTGCTGTATGTCATTGTGGCACAATAACAGAGTCCACAAAATTGTCCACATTTGATATTATTATGTTTAAAGTTTTTGGCATTTGAGGAAGTTCTGCTGTGTGGCATTGTGGGACAATAACAGTCCACAAAGTTGTCCACATTTGAGAATATTAGGTATAAAGTTTTTGGCATTTGAGGAAGTTTTAGAAGCTTCCTGTTCATCTTACATATGTAATAAATAATGTAAGTTATGATTAGATATTGTTGGTACTTTAACTTTGAAAGAAAACCATCTTATTACCTCTTTTTCAAGTTTTATTGAAAGATTGGACATTTAATTGAAAACTATTTGGACATTGCAACACAAACTTTAAAAAAATTATAATCTACAGTTCTTACATGAATAAAGCAGTATTCTTACCAAGTAGCCAAAGTAAAATGCAGACATTTTACTGTATGCTGAAGCTGATTAAGATGTATTATTTATAACTCCACTTTCAAATATTTTATTTATTAGTACAGTCTTACTGTTCTCAGTGGCTAACTTTATAATAAATATTGTAAGTATTTAACTACATAGAATCACTTAGTGTATATTAAGTATATATTTAAACATATAAATATAAATAAATCAGCCCATGACTTTATATGTTTATATTATAAATACTATAACAAATATTATAAATTTGAACCTCTAAAATTTACACTAGTCAAATTATCTAGATTTGTATGAGATTTAATTGGAAAAAAACCCTAGAAACCCATTAAGCAAATTAAAACCTATATTTAGGAAAATAGTCTTGCCTAAGATGTACAAATTGTATCCACGCTTGGTTGTTATCCAGCACAAGTCTTGCTGCTTACCAAAATTGATTTTATTAAAGATTGCTTATAGGCTGAGGCTGAAGGCGTGCCATTATCCTTTACCAATATATAATTACAACATGCTGTCCTTTGTTAATCTGACACTTATTTGAAGAACTGAACTACCTTGGATTCTTAGGTAAGAAAGAGTTTTAATTTTAGTGCCTCAGATTTTCCATTGCTGCTTTTACATGGGTGTGTGAGATTCAGAAATATGAGAGTGAAGTAAAATAAAAGATGCTTTATAAATACATGGAATTAGGTGCCTGCAGGGGAAGCTACACAGCAGCTAGCCAGCATTTTAATTCGATGTTTCTCAGCTGTATTTTATTTGAGGTGTTAGAGTTGTACTTTTTTGTTTTCCAATGTTTATAGACTGAGCTTGATTTTCATATCTACTTGAATTCTCATTGATTTTGTGGCTAATCAGTCTCCCAAGATGTCATTTACTTGAAGTTAAGTATTGATATTTATGATTTGAATATATTTAACAACTTTATAGTTAATAACTTTAAATTATCTTCTGGTGAAAGTATTCAGTTTGGCCAGTGTCTTCTCAGTCAGTGCTCTAATTTAATACAGTGTTTACTGCTAAATCTAATATTGTTTCTAACACATTATAAAGGTCAGAACTTATATAAATATACTGTAGTTTGTGATAGTTTTGGAGATTGGGCTACAGTGGCATTTATTAGTGAAGTAAAAGATCAGTCCATAAGAAAAGATGAAGTGATACTTTATTTAGTCCATATATTTTTAATGGACAGTGGTCTCCACTTTCTAAGTGAGGATTTTTCATTTTTCTAAGTATTCTTAAGAGAATCAGTTTTGGACTTTTGGTTAAACATAGAGGTTAGAATAAATATGTTTATTTCTTCCTAAATTCACTAAATTGACAGAATAAACAATAAAGGAATAAGAGAATGGAACAGGCAATATAACATCAGGCTAGAGAAGTGAAATTTTAGAAATGTTAGAAAAGAAATGCATAAATTATAACCAACTTAGAGCAGTTTTGATGGAACTTAATATTTGATCATTATATTGAGTTACAATTTAATTATTCCTTAATATTGAGTCATATATATAATTTTTTTAGTGTCTAATAATGGGTTATCATAATTAACCATTCATCTATCAATTACCATTTAGTTTTTTCAGCTTTTCACTGTTACAATTAGCATTCCATGTATCAGTCTTAAAATATTTTGGGTTTTTTTCAGAATGGAATGACTGAATCAAAGTTTATACCTTTAATGAGTATTGATCCATGCTGCCAGATTGCTTTGCAAAGCCATTTTTATTATTACCATCAATGTGTGGAATTTCCCATTTCACTACTTCCTAGCCAGCATTGCATTTGCCTTAGGATGTTCAATCTGGGAAGGGACACATAGCCCTTGCATCAATTGCTTGTCTGTGGTGCTGTGGGAAAGTGTGGCATGACATGAGATGACAAATTTTACCAAGTGGAGCTTAGCTGTGTGCCTTTACCACTGCCACCTTATAATAAAGACAGATGCTGTGAGTTTAGAGGAAGAGGTGATTTCCCTTATTTACCTGGGGTGCTCAAGGAAGGATTCATGTAACAAGTAGAATTTGAGCTGTGTATAATGAGGGAAAGATTTATAAAGAAAAATTTGCACAGACACATGAGAGGTGTATCAGTCTGGATCAAACCAGAAGACAGAAGCCACATAGTAACTAAAATTGTTAGTTTAACTTAAAGAATTATTAGGGTATGATAGGAGAAAAACTATGAAGTCACTCTATAAAGAGAACTCCAAAAGGTACCCTAGGGCTGAGGAAAAGTACCCAGTGAAGGATGGAATTGAAATGAGATTCAGACCTCATTGAAAGTGTGGCTATAGCCCATTGGATGGTAGAGAAGTTTGCTGGGTTGTCTGAGCCAAAGCTGGTGCACACAGTGTCAGCGGGTGAGTTAAGACTGATAGGACAGCATGCAGAGGGAATCAGGGCAGTGCAGCAGGGCCACAGTAACAACCCTTGGGGTGCAAGTGAGTTGAGGTTGGCTAGTGAGTAGAAGGAGTTGGAGCACCACTTTAGATACCACTGGAATTACAAATTGGAGAGGCCTTCCTGTGTAGCAATCTAGAGCACTGCTGTGTACAGCTTGGGGCAGGGCAATATACCAAGCTGCTGTGTGGAACAAAGGTCAGGTGGCTGACTGGCCAAGCTGGTGCATGTGGGCTGAGGAGAGGGGATGGGGAGTAGCCACCTGGCCTGGGGCTCCTGGATATGGTGCTGCTGCTGCCTGAGTAGAGAGCTGGAGAAAGAAAGCACACAGCAGCTAGCCAGATGCTGGAGAAAGCTTTCCCCTGTAGGCACCTAGTACTAGAGCAGTGTTGTTTTTCAGCCTTGGCATTATTGACCTTCAGGGCTGGATAATTATTTGTTGTGGGGAGCTGTCCTGTGTATTGTAGGATATTTAGCAGTATCCTTGGCCTCTATTCACTGTATTCCAGTAGTTCCCCAAGTTGTGACAATGGAAAATAGCTCCAAATATTGCCATATGTCCTCTGAGGGCAAATTATCTCTAGTTGTGAACCACTGCAATAGAGAAATCTCACAGCGGTGGAACAGTGGAGGGGTAAAATATAAGCTCTCCAGAAACCTGCTGAGAAAACTTCCTTCTGCAAAGCCTCTCCAGTGCACTCTATTGACAGAGCTTAGCATCATGTCAACTGGCAAAGGAAAAATATTTTAAAGGCCCAGATCCACTTTTCCAGATAAGACAATGAAGGATGAATTTGGAGTAGAGAGGCAATAAACTGACAACTGTACAAAGTGCAGTTATAGAATTAAATATGGTTGGAGAATTAAATATGAGCAAAGCTGTAGAAGCAGAAAAGCATAGGGTCACTAGGGAAATTCAAGGACAAGAAGACTAAAGTACAAGGCTGATGTAAAGTGGTAAGAGGAGAATAAGCTAGAAGGGCCCTTTGATCTTAACTCTGGAGTGCTTTGAGTGAGTGGAGGAGAGGGGAAGAGAAAGACAAAGACCAATGAAGGTTTGAGATTTGGTGCTGTCAATAGAGAAGGAAGGCAGAGGCAGCGGTGGAGGAGTGATAGAAATAATTGGGGCCTACATTTTTGCACATAACAGATTACTCAGGAAATGGTTTGTGATAGTATATCCTGGGTTTTTTTTTTTCCACCTATCCATTTCATAATTTAATGTAGTGCTTTAATACATAAAATATGCTTATTGGGGCCGGATGTGATGGCTCATGCCTGTAATCCCAGCACTTTGGGAGGCCGAGGCGGGTGGATTACCTGAGATCGGGAATTCGAGACTGACCTGGCCAACGTGGCAAAACCCCATCTCTATTGAAAATACAAAAATTAGCCAGGCATGGTGGTACATGCCTGTAGTCCCAGCTACCCAGGAGGCTAAGACAGAAGAATTACTTGAACCTGGGAGGCAGAGTTTGCAGTGAGCCAAGATCATGCCACTGAACTCCAGCCTGGGTGACAGAGGGAGACTCCGTCTCAAAAAAAAAAAAAAAAAAAAAATATATATATATATATATATATACACACACACACATATACACACACACACACACACACGGATATGTATATATACATATATATACATACATACACACATATCCACACACACACAGAATTTGGGACAAGAGAAGAGTAATACGAGGAAATAAGAGACTATAGGGAGTTCATTGTCCCTCTTACTCTTCTATGGGGAGAATGCAAGGGCAAGCCAGAACCTCTGCACTTTCTCACCGGGTGAAAGTAGGGGAACATGTCTCATGGTAATGCACAGAGCTAAAAGAGAATTCCAGCAGAGGGAAAGTGGAAGTTATGGTTTTAACTCAAACGCCTCTATAGTCTTTTATTTTGCCAAGGATATGTCTCCTCCTTTCTAAATACTCTTGTGGTTTGTTTTGCTTGTCTTGCAATCTTATAATCCAGCATCACTGAATGGTCTTAAAGTTTCCCAGATGTCCTTGTGGCATTTCCTTCTAGGTATATTGAAATTTGCCCTTTTTTATTCTTGAATTTTGTCCTTGGCTCAAGGTTTTACATTTTACTGACTCTTCATACTACTTTTCTCCCCTTATTTAGCAATGGACTCAGAACTCAAGGAAGAAATTCCTGTGCATGAGGAATTCATTTTGTGTGGTGGAGTCGAAACCCAGGTTCTAAAATGTGGGCCCTGGACTGACCTCTTTAATGATCAAAGTGTCAAAAGGCCTAAGCTGCTTATTTTCATTATTCCTGGTGAGTATAAAAGTCTGGATGAGGAGACATTTTGTAGATACTCATAACTATGTCTGATTTTAAAGTATAGAGAATTTGGTAAATATAGAAAACCTTGGAGAAGGAATTAAAATCGCTCGGCCCATTGTTAACAACCACCCTTAATATTTTGATGGCTGGACTTTGTGTTTTTCTTCTATGTATTTACATTATGTTGTCTGTTATGTGTGTGTGTATTTGTGTGTGTGTTTGTGTCACAGTTGGAAGTATATACAAGATATGCAGTTTTGCAATGTGGTTTTTAAAGCATTTCTTAATATTTAAAACTTCATCAATATTTTTGCCAGTTTTCTAAACTTTTTCTGCCTCATTTCAACATGATTATATGTTTATTATAGAATATTTGGCTGGGTGCGGTGGCTCACGCCTGTAATCCCAGCACTTTGGGAGGCCAAGATGGGCAGATGACGAGGTCAGGAGAGACCATCCTGGCTAATGTGGTGAAACCCTGTCTCTACTAAAAAACAAAAAATTAGCTGGGCCTGGTGACACATGCCTGTAGTCCCAGCTACTTGGGAGGCTGCGGCAGGAGAATTGATTGAACCTGGGAGGCAGAGGTTGCAGTGAGCCGAGATCACGCCACCATACTCCAGCCTGGGCAACAGAGCGAGACTCCATCTCAAAAAAACATTTAAAAAAATAAAAATTTTTTAAAAGTAAAAATTAAAAATTAGAATATTTGGCCGGGCGCGGTGGCTCAAGCCTGTAATCCCAGCACTTTGGGAGGCCGAGACGGGCGGATCACGAGGTCAGGAGATCGAGACCATCCTGGCTAACACGGTGAAACCCCGTCTCTACCAAAAAAATACAAAAAAAAAACTAGCCGGGCGAGGTGGCGGGCGCCTGTAGTCCCAGCTACTCGGGAGGCTGAGGCAGGAGAATGGCGTAAACCCGGGAGGCGGAGCTTGCAGAGAGCTGAGATCCGGCCACTGCACTCCAGCTCGGGTGACAGAGCTGTCACCGTCTCAAAAAAAAAAAAAAATTTTCCGTCTCAAAAAAAAAAAAAAAAAAAAAAAATTAGAATATTTATTCTGATGTTCGGCAGCTGAGTAACTTTTGCTAGATCACTGTCAATAGAATGTTAGGGACAGATGCTTGAGCAATGGCAGGTATTCAAAATGCATTTTAAATTGTGAGTTTGAACATACATGTTTATTCTTATTCTGTGAATTGTCAGTTTGAAACCCTTGCCCATTTTTCAATTGTGTTTTCAATGTTTTCCTTATTGATTTTCAGTTGATTCTTACACAACTGTAAAATTGTGTTATATCTGTCATACGTGACAAGAATCTTTCCTGGTTTGTCTTTTGACATCATTTACAATGTTTATTTGGTTGTATATAAAGTATCATTGTTATGTGGCCAAAATGCTAAGTCTCTTCCTTTAAGACTTCAGGGTTTTATGAGTTTCTTAGAGAGGAACTTTCCTCTCTAAGAAGGAAAGTTGGCTTTCCTACTCCAAGATTATAAAACAATTCTGCCATATCTTCTAGTGTTTTTACAGTTTCATTTGTGATCTTGAAATTGATGCATCTAGATTTTAAGGGCAGGGACTGAGGAAGGGATCTAGTTTTCTTCTCCCTCTCCTTTGATGGCTTATTGCATGGTCCACAACCATTTATTATATAATCTGCCTTTCTCCTACTGGCTTACAATGCTGTGTCGTAAAGTAGGTTATCCTGTGGCTGGGAGTCTCTTTCCATGTTTTTTGCCTCTTCATGTGTTCTTCATGTTTTTTAGTAGCTGCAGTTTTATGATACTTTTACATATGTTTTGGAACTTGTTCATTTTTATTCTTTTCCAGAATATTCTTTAGCTTCTTTTCTTTTGGCTGCAGAATATATTTTTTGGCTTCATTAGGAGGAAAAAAAAAAGCTTAAATGATCTTTAAAGTCAACTTTCCTAAACTTGATCTCATAAAGACAGAGAGTAGAATGATAGATACTAGAGACTGGGAAGGGTGCAGGGCTGGGAGGAGGGATGAAGAGGTAGGTAAACAGGTACAAACATACAAGTTAGATGAAAGGTATAAGTTCTATTGTTGGAACTTATTTATACCAACAGAATTGGCATAGTCAGCAGAGTAGACTGACTATAGTTAACAGTAGTGTCTTGTATTGGTATAAAGTAGCTAGAAGAGAGGCCTTGGATTTTTCTCAACACATAGAAATGATAAATACTCAAAGTGAATGTACTAAAACACCCAGACATGATTGTTACATGTTCTATACAGGTAATAAAATATCACATGTACCCCATGAATATATAACATAAATATCACTATATTTAAAAAATAAATAATAACCAAAAAAATCAGCTTTTCTAGTTCCAACAGATGTTCTCAGAGGCAACCACTTTTAACACTGGTATATTCCTGTGATATTTACTCCACATTCCTTTATGTTTTATTTATTTATTTATTTATTTATTTATTTATTTATTTTTTGAGACAGAGTCTCACTCTTTTGCCCAGACTGGAGTACAGTGGTACGATCTCAGCTCACTGCAACCCTCTACCTCCTGGGTTCAAGTGATTCTCCTGTATCAGCCTCATGAGTAGCTGGGATTACAGGTGCCTGCCACCATGCCTGGCTAATTTTTGTAGTTTTAGTAGAGACAGGGCTTTACCATGTTGGCCAGCCATGTCTCGAACTCCTGATCTCAAGTGATCTGTCTACGCCAGCCTCCCAAAGTGCTGGGATTATAGGCGTGAGCCATCGTGCGTGGCCTTTACTCATTTCTAAATGAAATACTTGTATTTCTTCTTCTTGAGTTGTTTTTTGTTTTGTTTTGAGATGGAGTCTCTCTCTGTCGTTTAGGTTGGAGTGCAGTGGTGTGATCTCAGCTCACTGCAACCTCCGCCTCCTGGGTTCAAGCAATTTCCCTGAGTTTTTTAATATTAGATATTATCTGTTATCTTCTTCCATGAAAGAAAAAGGTTAGCTTTCTTATATTTTCCCTTCTCCATACACAGTCATATACCCCTCCTTCTCTATCTTCCTAGTATGGGAATATTGCAGTTTTTTGTTAGGTCAATATTCAGTGTTTTTATTATTATGACTATGTATTATATTATGTATATTGTATTGTATCATATTATACATAGCTAAGCCTATAGGGAATTATGCATGCTTTTCCTTTCTTATATATTTTTGTTTGTTTTCCCTGGGTTAATGATGTTCTGTTTTGTTTTTTTTTTTTGCTTAGTTTTTTGTGCTTCAATCACTCATTTATCCTAGAACTATTCTCTAGAAGTGAAAAAAAACTCCTTTCAATGCATTTGAGTCATCAGTCAGTTTTCGGAATGCTCTGTCCTTTGGCTCCTGTCTGGACTGATTGCTCCCCAGGCCTGCTGTACAGTTGCCATCCTGGGGACTTCTGTCACTTTCTCCCGGCTTGGATCTCCCGTTTCTCAAATCCCACATTTTTATCTTTCTTAGTTTATTCTCTTGTTTTTGGTAGAGCGTGCATCTTCTAGTAGCTTCCTTAGAAGAGGTACAAGAGAAGTAACACGGCATGCTGGAAAGTGTCTTAGACTCTAGGTTGGAAATAATTTTTCTATAGGAGGAAAATGGAGGGCGTTAAATAGAGGGCATTAATCATTGTTTTCCAACACTCAGTTGCTTATAAGAAGTATTGATATCATTTTCTGATTTTCGCCTTTTGTATGTGAAGCTTCTCTACCCACATTTTGGAGACCTTTTCTTTGTTCTGAGATTCTGAAATTTATCAGTGAAGCACATTGGTGTGAGTGTTTTTTCATACAATGTACTTGGGTTTTGGTGGGCCCTTTTAAGGCCAGAAACTCATTTCATTCTAATAGCTCTTTGTTTTTCTTTTCTTTTTTGTAGTCTCATGTTTAATGGATGCAATATCATTTTCTTTTCTTCTTCTTTTTTTTTTTTTTTTTTTGCATTTTAAGAATTTTCACTGTGTTCCTTTTTTTTGTTTGTTTGCATTAGTCTTTAGTTTTCCTCAAATGCCTGGCAGTCCTTGACTATCCATTCATGTTTAAGAGGAAGACAAAAAACAAAATGGAAGCTTTGTACTCAGAGCTGGGGCTTATCCAGAGGTGTGTCTAGGGTAATTTGCCATCCTAGCTTGCCGAGGACCAAGAGGTTTTCTAGGACATAAGACTTTCAGTACTAAAACCGTGACAGTCTCAGGCAAAACAGAGGGGTTGGTCACCCTAGGTGGGCCTCATTCTAAGGTGATGGAGTAAGGACCCAGCATTTCATTAAGGGATTTCCAACTTTGAGTGTCTGAAAGCTCTTTTTTTTATTGTTCAGTTTTCCTGGGGAGGAGTCTTTCAGGCTCCTGTTTGAGGAATGGAAACCTGTCTGTTAATGTTCAGAAAGGAACGGGGAAAGGAGGTGTTGGGAGTTTCAGTGTTTGATTATGCCTAGTCCAACCTCTTCTCAGTATGGTACTTCCATTCTTAGCTGGACTAAGATTCCTGATCCAGAATTTCTCTTTGTTTTAACCACTTCTGGGAATAAACTATTCTTCTGCCAGGATGTAACAGTCTTTCTGGAAGTCAGTCCAGCAGCATCTATTAAATAAAAATACACGTACTTTTCCAGTAGTAAAGGAGAGTTTGAAATTATAGGCATGGCAAGTGCTGGTTTGATGGAGCAGAGATTGGAATAGCATATAGCATAGGATAGAGAAAATAAGTAGAAACATTATCTTCAACTCGCGAGGGGATATCCTTCTAAGGCTAGAAAGAAGGAGGTGAAATTGGTTACTAAAATGAAGAAGTGTAAAGGCATATCAGAGGGAAATGAAGTCTCCTGCTTCCTGACCACTGTTTTCTCTGTTGACAGTTAAGATCATGTTTTGAATGCTAATCATTTCTAGCTCATGAAAAGATCTAGGCCTGTTGTTCTTAAAGTTGGTGTCAAGATCAGAAGTATTGCTTGAGAACTTTAAAAATGCAGTTCCTAGGCCCTATCCCTGACCTTCTGAACGAGAAAGTCTGGGGGTTGGGCAATCAGTGTTTTAACAAGCCCTCCAGGGGACTGTGATATGCATACCTGATCCAGGGTGGAGTCATGGGAATGAGTTGTTTAAGTTTAATGTAGGTGAAGTTCTTTGGATTTGATCATAATAATGATCATGGGACAAAGTTTTTGACTCAGTCAGTCTAACTGGATTTTGAAATGTCCTGACGTGACATGACAAGTGAAACTGTCATTTAAGGGTCAAGGCTTTCAGGCAATGTGTGAGTGACTAAAAAGTTGATAGATGGAAATGGATGGCTTGAGTCTTAAAGGAGAAGACGTTGTTCTAATAGTGAGGTGAAATAGTAAGTGGGACAGACAACCCACCCACTTCCCCACTTGGGGATAGTATTTATTCACTCACTCTTTTATCCCAGGTGCTAGGAATGCTGTGTTGCATTAAGTCTTTTCTCTGATTGAGTTATATGTGGTGTTAGAGAAGAGTGACTGAGGTCTCTGATGAAGAGGATTGAAAGGAAAACAGCCCATTACAGGGGAGAGCCAGATTTCAGATAGGTCAGGAGATAAAGGGAGCATTCAGTGAAGACACTGAGGATGGAGGGAAGCATAAAACATTTGTAGTTTGACAGTCTCATTGTTTATAGTGCTTTGACATTTCCAGATCACATTTCATTTCCTAGTGTTCTTTTATGTTTGCCCTGTTCATTAGTTTGTGGGATTTAGAATTGTATTTTCTTTTTTGGCAGGTTTTTGGGGAGCTAATCTATTTACACTGTGGGAATAATCAGGATAACAGTATTTCAAGGATTGTGAAGCCATTATCACACCATGTTATGTCCATCTCTGATAGATTGACATAACATTTCATTTTAAATCACATTGCTTTTGCAGCTAGCAAAATTAATTCTTCACTTCTAAGTTAGTAATGATAATGGTGAGTGAGTGATCAGATTGAAGAACTTCTAATTTAGTTTCATTTTTTGCAATGAATTTTAGATCTTGGATTTCTGTAAAGTAACATTGTCCTTGGACTTCCTTTAAGTAGTGAAATGAACAAAGGGAATCAAATTGAGAACTTACCATAGAGTACATTGAATCATAATTCTTAGGAGGTCATGTGGAGATAAAAGAATCATGTGAAGTATCAAGTGCTGTGAGTACAGTGGTTGGAGATCCAGCAGATAAGGCTCCATGAATGAGTCCAATAGGTCTGTCTACATGGCAATCTATTATATAGATGCTGTGCCATATTAACTTGATATGTGGCAGTTTTCGTTCCCTTCCCTACAAAATTAACTGGAAGGCATAAGTCTATACTTGCAGTGTTGTATAGTTGGAGTTTATTAGCAGTCAGGGCCTAGAGATGATCCCTACAACTTCTGTTATACATTGCATGGGTATTTGACTGATTTGACTGTTACGAGCATGTTCAAGTGTGTGTTTATAACACATTTTGATGTAAACTTTTGATTAAATATTTTACTTGCATGTCTGCACTGGAATGTTTTCCAACATCCTTACACCTGGATCTCCCCTGTACCCCTCCATGTGTGTGTCTTGTTTAGTTGCATAAACATGGACCTTTTAATTTTCTTTGTGGTTTTTTAACAAGGAGGTTTAAGTGGTGAAGTATGAAGTACTGTATGCAATGGTATTTAAGCATCTTGCATTGCATTTTCCACTTCTGTCTCTGTTATGAGTTAGACCTTTACGTTACTTGCTATGCATTCAGATTGAAAGGATTTATTGTATGTGAGTGCCATGTGCCCAATCTAGTGCTGCTTGGTGCCACTGGATACAGGGAACTATAGCAAATGATGGCTACTTTTAAAGAAGTTAAACTTACAAGTTTGGTATGTTATACATGCTACAATATTAAGTATATTTCTGACAGGATAAAACTTCCATTTTTTCTGCATCTGTTGAGGATCATATGATTTTTCTTTTACGGTTGGTTAATGTGGTAGATAATGTTAATTTTTGAATGTTAAACCAATCCAGCATTCCTGTGATAAATCCCACTTGGTCATGATATATTATACTTTCAACATTTTGATGGACTCAGTTTGCTAAAAGTTTGTTTAGAATTTTTCCATCTTTGTTCACAAGGGATAGTGGTCTGTAGTTTTCTTTTTTCTTTTTCTTTTTGCAGTGTCTTTATGTGGTTTTGGTATGAGGGTGATGCTGGCCTCATAGAATGAGTTAGAATATATTTCTTTCTTGATATGGTTTGGCTTTGTTCCCACCCAAATCTCATCTTGAATTGTAACTCCCACAATTTCCACGTGTTGTGGGAGGGGCTCAGTGGGAGGTGATTGAATCACGGGGGCAGGTCTTTCTCATGCTGTTCTTGTGATAGTGAATAAGTCTTATGAAATCTGATGGTTTTATAAAGAGGAGTTCCCCTGCACACACTCTTTCTTTTTGCCTGCTACCATCCATGTAAGGCGTGACTTGCTACTTACTCTTTGCCTTCCACCATGATTGTGAGGCGTCTTCAGCCATGTGGAACTGTGAGTCCATTAAACCTCTTTTGTGTGTGAATTACCCAGTTTCGGGTATGTCTTTATCAGCAGCATGAAAACAGACTAATACATTTCTCTTCTATTTTCTGAAAGAGTTTGTATAGATTGGGCATTTTTCTTCCTTAAATGTTTGATAGAATTCACCAGCGAAGCTGTGTGGGCCTGGATTTTCTTTGTGGGAAGATTTTTAACTTAAATTCCAATTAATCTAATCAATTTAGGGCTACTTAGGTTATCTGTTTCTCTTGAGTGAACTTTGATAGTTTCTGTCTTTCTAGAAGTTTGTCTATTTTATCTAAGTTGTTAAATGTATTGCTATGAAAATTTTCGTATTTTTCCTAATTACTCTTTTAAGATAGAAAATTTTTTAAAATTTAAATCTAATTATACCTTAACCCTGCTCAAACTCTTTTAATGTTAATTAGATTAAAAGCCAAATCACTTATCATGGCCCAAAAGGTATCAAATGATTGTATTTTTCTTTCTCTTCAACCTGATCTCATACAAGATTTGATATCTCTCGTTATGCTTTAGCCACACTGATAGATTAGATGCAAAGGGAGGAACCAAGGATTATGGACTGTCTCCCATTTCTTCAAGAGCTAAGATCTTTATTTCTTGAGGACCTTCTCCCTCCTTAGTATTTATTCTCTTCCCTCAAATTTTCACAAGGCTTATTTCTTGCCATTTTGGGGTCTTGGGTAAATGTCACCTCCTCAGACCTTTTTTTCACTGTATTCTCTTCCCCTCTCTATCATGTGACCCTATTTATTCCTTTTATAGGAGTTCTCACACTCTTTAATTATCTCACCTATTTAGTTATGTGCTGTATATTCTCCCATTAGTACATAAATTCCAAAAAGGCCCTCATCTGTCTTTTGCCTGACATAATGACTTTCATACAGTAAGTGCTCAATAAATAATTGAGGGCTAAAAGAAGCTGTAATTCTGAATAGAATGAATGAATATAAGTAATTGGCATCATCATTTACTTGAAGATGATAAAATTGTGGATCAGAAAGCTTAAGAACTCAGACTTAAACCCAGAGATAGGGAGAAAACTTTGTTTTATTCATTTATTTATTCTTCCTCATTAAAAAAAATACGTTAAGTTCTTGTGCAGAATGTGCAGGTTTGTTACATAGGTATACATGTGCCATGGTGGTTTGCTGCACCAATCAACCCATCATCTAGGTTTTAATGCCCTCATGCATTAAGTATCCATTGTCTAGTACTCACTGTTTTTTGTATATCCTGTCATTGTAACTTACATCTAAATCATGGGGTTATCTTTGATGTCTCCTTAATGTTATACCAATTTTTAGTTGTTATAATAGCTGTAGTATTAATAGCTGCCATTTATGCAGCCCCTACCATATACCAAGTTTTGTTCTAGTGGCTGTCCATTCATTATTTCTAATGAAAAATGCTAACTACTTTATAGAGATATTGTAAGACTAACTAAAACAAGGAATGCAGAAGATCCTATACCAGATTACTGATATTTTTTAAAAATTCAGTCTTATGATTTTCTTTTGTATATACTTCCAGTCATCAAATAGTTATTTATCACTTGCCATATATATGATGTTGGCTAGGTTATTTAACCTCACTGTACTTAGTTTCCTCATCCATAAAATGGAAGTAATGATAGTGCTACCTCATATGATAATTAAACAATACATGTAAAGCACCTAAACACTGCCTGGCATGTAGTAAATTATAGCACCTAAAAATATTAGATATTATTATTTTCTAGCCATATGAAGAAATCTATGAGCAACATAAAACATGTGAATATGAGGTATAACACATTCCTAGAAGGTTATACTCAGTAATATAAAAATATACAATTTTTATAAATTAATATATTAATGAGATGAAATTTTAGTCACAATCTCAAAGAGATTTTTAAAAATTGAAACTACTAAAAATAACCCTAAAGTTTATGAGGCCAGCTTAGAAAATTTAGAAAAAGAAAAATAAAGGGAAGGAATTTGCCCTACCGGTTAACATATCAAAAAAAAAAAATGTAATTAAGACAGTATGGCCTGGCAGAGGAGAAAAGGAAAAATAAACTGAATTATTTGGTATAGGAATTAGCAAGCGAATGTAAAAAGGTAGTATTGGGTCAGAAGATATTTCAAATCAGTGCAGAAAGAATGGATTATATAATAAATGGTCTTGGAACAATTGGCCAGTCACTTGGAAAAGAGTTGGATTGCTACTTAGTCTTTTATACTAAAAAATATTCTAAACTTACTGAAGACTTAAATGCATAAAACATGAAAAAGTGCCACCCACAGCTTCCATAGATGTTACAGCCCCAGTGCTGTTATGCCCTTCCTCCCTTCTTTCTTCCTTAGCTATGCAGTGTCCAATAAACTGACCAAAGAACATATTTCTGCATTTGAGGAAGTTTTCATCCTATTTGACAAAGAAGCCAAAAGCACCATCACAAAAAGGAATTTGGAACTTGGGTCACTAGGTCAGAATGCAACAGAAGCAAAATAATTTGGATGCTAAGGCCATTGTATAATACCATTAAAGCTAGACATTGTTGTACAAGTTTGAATATCTAACATTTATGTAATACTTACTATGTTTCAGGCAGTGTTACAATGCTTTACATATATTGATTCACTAACTCTTCAAATGAGGTAGTACCATTATTGCACATTTTGTGGATGAGGAAACCAAGGCACAGAGAGGTTAAATAGCTTGGTCAAAGCTCACACAGTTGGTAAGTGGCAAAGCCAAGATTCCAACCCAGGTAGTCTGGCTCCAGAGTCTATGCTCTTAATCACTTTATTACACTGCTTATGTAGCAAACTGAAAGACATAAACAATTGAGTAGAAATCAGTGAAATTTGACAAGGATGACCGTGGTTATTTACATCAGTGCTCCAGAACCATGTCATGTAATTGCAGAGACCAGAAAGCCTAACAACATGAAGAAATAGATAAACTGATCAGAGAAGTAGATACTGATGGAAATGGACTAGTAGCTGTGAAGACTTTATATAGATGATGATTACAAGATGAAAATCCCATTTCGTTATGATTTCCCCCTACAGATATATCAGATTGAATGTTTTTAAAAAGATCATTTATTTATTCTGTTTCTTTATAGCAAACTCATGTCAAAAATACCTTCTGCACACACATAAGAAAAATCTACATGTACTTGTGGACGTTTGTTTCCCCAAAAGATCAAGCTGTACACCTGTTTATAATTGTACTATTAGGGATAAGTGACAAGGAAACAGTAGACTCCTTAAAGCTCTCCCTGTGCATGCTTCTTACACTATTTTGGCTGGCTTGTTTCTCTGGTTTTCATGCACCTTGTTAACTGAGCATGACCAAATCTTGAAGTGCCTTATATGCAGTATTACTAATTTTAGACTTTTTCCAGATGACTTTATCTGGAAGACCCTGAAGGGTGTTTAAATAGAGTACTGCTGTGATTTTAATGGAAGTTTGAAGATAATCTCTTTTGGGTACTCTGAAGAATTCAGAGGAAAGTGTGAAAAGAAACAGACCCATCTTTTCTAGTCTGCGTGTCATCTTATACATATTTATTACTTTGATTAATCTAAGGTCTGTGTTTCTTTTCTTAGGTAACCCAGGTTTTTCTGCCTTTTATGTGCCATTTGCAAAGGCTTTATACTCTTTGACAAACAGACGCTTTCCAGTTTGGACTATCAGTCATGCTGGGCATGCGTTGGCTCCCAAAGACAAGAAGATTCTTACAACATCAGAGGGTATGTCCTTGTTAATATCTACTTTCCTTTACAGTGAGTGGAGGGTCATGTTTCTAGCAAGCCTGCTAAGGTTAAGAGTTACACCAGTGGAAACCTGCTTGTGGCGTTAGGCCTGTGGTTCCATATTTTGGTAAACTTAGGATTTTTAGAGACATTTTAACTCTTTAGGTAGTTTTCTGTAAGAATATGGGTAGATACAGCAATCTATGACTTGGCTTCTTTATTTACCAATTAGTAATCAATTGTGTGTTTTTTGATCATGTATTATTTTCCCAGGGTTGTGCTAGGAGGAATGGTGGGGAAAAAGCAGCCCCCAACCTTTTTGGCACCTGGGAACCAGTTTTGGGGAAGACAGTTTTTCTACAGACTGGGGAGGGGTGAGTGGTTTTGAAATGAAACTGTTCCACCTCAGATTATCAGGTGTGCAACCTGGATCTCACATGCACAGTTCACAGTAGGGTACTCCTATAAGAATCTAATGCTGCCGCTGATCTGACAGGAGGCAGAGCTCAGGCGATAATGCTCGCTCGCCCATCGCACACCTTTATCTGTGTGGCCAGGTCACAGACGGGGGTTGGGAACCCCTTTTATAAACCATGT
Organism: Macaca thibetana thibetana; assembly: GCF_024542745.1. Taxonomy (NCBI): domain Eukaryota; kingdom Metazoa; phylum Chordata; class Mammalia; order Primates; family Cercopithecidae; genus Macaca; species Macaca thibetana. The sequence continues at coordinate 86,482,865 of NC_065590.1, forward strand.
TCTTTACTTTAAAGAAGCTTTTTCTCTCATATTTAGAGAATAATTAAGTGATAAACCGTGGCCTGCTAATCATGTAGACACCTAAGGAGTAAACAAAGGAGAAACCACAGTGTGGGTTAGGAGAGACTCTGTGGAGTCTGCAAAAAACCTTGTATTTGCAGCTGACCGTTTAGCCGCAGGGAGCATGTTGTATAATTTTCTATTTATTTTCAAAATGGATTACCTTCCTTTATTGTATTTTTAGATTAAAAAGTTATATGTGCTTATTAAAAAATTTAGTATGGAAAACTGAATAAGAAAATAAAAAATCAGCATCCTATAAGTTAAAGGTTGAAAAGAAATACTAAAACTTCATAATGTTTTGTTTTAATTATGCTTAAACATTTTCAACCTAAAGCCTAACAGACATTAGCACCTTGGCACTAAGAGATGAGATTTTTGAATGAATAATACTTTGTGTAATAGCTCAGATATTTTCTAGGCTGAAGTAAGCATCTAGAAATAGCAGCACCAGGGACCATATTTTTAGTGCTTTTTCACCTATGACAATATCATGATGAAGTGTGTATCTTAAATGTTAGTGAAATAGTTACATTTAGGTTTTTAGGGTATTTTTTTCAACATTTATTTACTTATTGTTTAAAACTTGTAGGTGGCATATGTTATACATTAAGAAAATATTTAGCATAGAATGTTTTTTAAATAAATAGTGGACTTCCAGTTTCAGCTCTGACATGTAGAACTTGGAATTTGTCACTTCTCTCATTGCAATAAGAAAAAAGCTGAGACTGAGTGTGGTGGCTCATGCCTGTAATCCCAGCACTTTGGGAGGCCAAGGCAGGTGGATCAAGTGAGGCCAGGAATTTGAGACCAGCTTGGCCAACATGGCAAAACTGCACCTCTACTAAAAGTACAAAAATTGCCAGGCATGGTGGTGCTCGCCTGTAATCCCAACTACTCGGGAGACTGAGACATGAGAATTGCTTGAACCTGGGAGGCAGAGGTTGCAATGACCCAAGATTGTGCCACTACACTCCAGCCTAGGTGACAGAGTGAGACTCTGTCTCAAAAAAGAAAGAAAAAAAGAAAAGAAAAAAGCTGAACAAAACTAAAACTCATTTTTCTTAGACCTTTCAGAGAATTGAGGTCACAGGACAAATTGTCACCTGAAATCTAGAGAGACAAGGAAATACAATGAAGATCAGCTTATGTGAAGCAGAAGACACTAGAGCCATTGATGTAGAATACATAAATGGTGATTTTGATGAATTGCTGGGGGTAAAGTACAGACTATTTTAAGAGTAACAAACTTCTGCAAGCCTATTCTTGGGGGACTTCCTCACTTTCATGGGTATTACCTCTAGGAATCTTATCAGGTTCTTTTGTGAAAATTTGAGAAATGTCCCCTATGGTTTTTGTTAAGGGTAGAAGAGAAGTAAGCATTTTGCAGTATCCAGAATATTCTCAATAACATGGCTTACTTTCCCAGGGAAAAAGAGTTCCAGAACTTTATCCAACCTGGGGGAAAGGCAGTTAGCCAACTCCATCTTCCCCTAGCCTTCCTGTCTCACATGCAGGAGAAGAAAAAAAGATGACAAACCCTTTTGAAGATCACAGCACAGGCATTCAGGCCCACTGAAAGACTGAGGTTTAATCTTTACATTAAAGGATGCTTCCCTCCTCATTTTAAGACCATGTCTATAGGCCTCTACCTTAATAATAGTACATTATAACTATAGGAGCTACAAGACACAAACTGTATTTAAGAAGGATTTCTTAGGGAAAACCAAAGACAACGGAGAAAAAAAAAAAGCAAGAACATTAAAGGAAACTGAAGTTTCTGATACCTGTAGCTATAGAAAACAGTAAGCATAGCCCTGCCCAGGCGCGGTGGCTCATGCCTGTAATCCCAGCACTTTGGGAGGCTAAGGCAGGCAGATCACTTGAGGTGAGGAGTGCTTGACCAACCTGGCCAACATGATGAAACCCCGTCTCTACTAAAAATACAAAAATTAGCTAGGCATGGTGGTACAAGCCTGTACTCCTAGCTACTCGGGAGGTTGAGGTGGGAGAATTGCTTGAACCCAGGAGGCAGAGGTTGCAGTGAGCCAAGATAGTGCCACTGCACTCCAGCCAGGACAACAGAGTGAGACCCTGTCTTAAAAAACAAAAAAAGCATAGCCCAGCTTCTAGCCACATTAACATATAGCCTCACATAAAAGATCTATTTACCTCATTCCTATTACTCGATATATCATGTCCAGCTTTAAGCCAAAAATAAAATTAGAAGGCATTGTAAAAGGCAAGAAAAAAACAGTCCGAAGAGACAAAGCAAGCATCAGAACCAGAGTCAGATATATACTTTTTCCAGTTTTAGAAATATCAGGTCAGGAATTTAAAGTAATCATGATTACTACGTTGAGGACTCTAATGGAAGAAGTAGCATGCAAGAACAGATGGGTAATGCAAGCAGACAGTAGGGAACTCTTAAGAAAAAATCAAAAGGAAATATTAGAAAACACTGTAACAAAAATGAAAAATGCCTTTGATGGACTCGCCAGCAGGTTGGATGCAGCTGAGGAAAGAATCAGTGGGCTGGAAAAATAGGTTAATAGAAACTTTCCTAACTGAAATGCAAAGAGAAAAAACAATAACTTATAAAAGTACAGCACATCCAAGAGTTGTGGGACAATTTCAAAAGGTGTAACGTATGCATAATTGGAATACCAGATCAAGAAGGAAGAGAAAATGGAGAAGGTAAGAGTTGAAGTACTTAATGCCAGATGACAAAACACAGGTCTAGGAATCTCAGAGCACACTAAGCAGGGTCAATACTTAGGATCTACACCTACATATGTCATGCTTAAGTTGCGGAAAACCAAAGACAAAATCTTGAAAATAGGCAGAGGAAAAAGCGCCTTACCTATAGAAGAACAAAGATGAGAATTACAGGGAACTTCTTGTCAGAAACCATTCAACAAAGAGGAGAATGGAGTGAAATATTTAGTGTTGAATGAAAAATAGCACTTACCTGGATTTATCTATCTAGTGAAATCATCCTTCAAAAGTAAAGGAGAAATAAAGACTTTTTCAGACCAATAGCAGCTGAGGAAATTAGTTGCTGGAGACATGCTATGCAAGAAATATTAAAAGAAGTTTTTTAGGAGAAAGGAAAGTGATAGAGATCAGAAACTCAAATCTGTATAAAGAAGAGCATGGAAGAAGGAATAAAAGTTTAAAAAGTTTATTTTTCTTATTCTAAATTGATCTGGTAGATAGCTGTTAATTCAAAACAATAAAAGTAACAGTACGTTGGGTGATTACAACATTGATAAATGAAATGAATGTCAGTAATGTTATAAAGGATGGAAGAGAGGAATTGGGAATACTCAGTTGTAACATACCTGGACTAAAGGTGAAGTGGTATAGTGGTATAGTGTTACTTCAGATGAACTTAGATTTAGTATATATGGCAAATTCTAGGGCAACCACTGGAGACAGGGTGGAGTGCAGTCGTCCAGGCTGGAGTGCAGTGGTGCCATAGAGACTAACTGTAGCCTGAAACTCCTGGGCTCAAGTGATCATCCCACCTCAGCCTCCCAAGTAACTGAGACCACAAGTGTGTGCCAGCATGCCTGGCTAATTTTTGTATTTTTTAATAGGGACAGGGTTTTGCCACGTTGCCTGGGCTGGTCTTGAACTCCTGGGCTCAAGTGATCTACCTGTCCTAGCCTCCTAAATTGCTGGGATTACAGGCATGAGCCACCATGCCCAGCCTCAGTAATCACTTTAAATGTGAATGGTCTAAATATACCAATTAAAATACACAGATTGTTGGAGTGGTGGGAGGAGATCCAGCTATATGTTGTCTATAAGAAACCACTTTAGGACCAGGCACAGTTATACACACCTGTAATTCCAGCACTTTGGGAAGATGAGGTGAACAGATTGCTTGAGCCCAGGGGAGTTTGAGACCAGCCTGGGCAACATGGTGAAACTCCATCTCTGCAGAAAAATACAAAACTTAGGCATGCTGGCATGCACCTTGGTCCAGCCTGCTCAGGAGGCTGAGGTGGGCAGATCACTTGAACTCGAGAGGCTGAGGCTGCAGTGAGCTGAATCATGCTGCTGCACTCCAGTCTGGGTGACAGAGTGAGACCCTGTCTTTAAAACAAACAAACGTTTTAAAACAAACCAACAAAAACTTTAAATATAAAGACACAGATATGTTGCAACTAAAGGGATATGCAGAGATATACCATGGTAGCACTAGTCAAAAGAAAACTGGAGTAGCTATTTTAATTTTAGACAAAGCAGGCTTCAGAACAAGGAAAATGTCAGGGATAAAGAGGGGCATTGCATGATGATAATAGCACCAGTTCTTCAAGGAAACATAACAATCCTTAACAAATATGTACCTAACAACAAAGGTCAGAATGCAGGAGGCAAAACTGATAGACCACACTATTATAAATGGAAACATCAGCAATCCTTTTTCTGTAATTAATAGATCCAGCAAACAGAAAGGTAGTAAAGATATAGTTGAACTGAATTGCACCTTCAGTCAACTTTATTTAATTGACATTTATAGACTACTTCATCTAACAACATACTTTTCTCAAGCATTCATGGAGCATTCACCAAGATAAAACATACCTTAACAAACTTAAAAGAGTATAAATTATACAAGGTATGCTCTTAGACCACAGTGGAATTAAACTAGAACTCAACAACAGAAACATAGCTAGGAAATCCCAATATATTTAGAAGTCAAACAACACACTTTTAAATAACACATGGGTCAGTGAAGTCTCAAGAGGAACTAAAAATACTTTGAACTAAATAAAAGTGGCAATACAACTTATAAAAATGTGTAGGATATAGCAAAACTAGTGCTTAGAAGGAAATTTATAGCATTGACTCATATATTAGAAAAGAAGGAAGATCTAAAGTCAATTACCTAAGTTTCTGCCTTAGGACACTAGAGAAAGAACAATTTAAGCCTAAAGCAAAGAGAAGAAAAGATGATAAAAATGGGAACACAAATCAATGAAGTTGAAAACCAGAAATTATTAGAAAAAATCAACAAACCAAAAGTTAGTTATTTAAAAGACTAATAAAATTAATAAACCTGTAGCCAGGCTAAGCAAGGGGGGAAAAAGAGAAGACACAAATTACGAGTATTCAGAAAGAAAAGATTCATTGCTGCTGATCCCTTAGATAATAAAAGGACAATAAACTTAACTTGGATAAAATGGACCAATTTATTGAAAGATATAAGCTCCCAAAACTCACACAAGGAAAAATAGATAATCTGAATAGACTATATCTGTTAAAGAAATTAAACAAATTCACCAAAGCTGAATAAGGACAAAACAAGAAAAGTATAGATCAATATCCTTGAGGGACATACATGCAAAAATTCTCAACAGAATACCAGCAAACTGAATTCAACATCACATTAAAAGGATATGGTCATGATCAAGTGAGCTATCTTAAGTCATACTAAAGACAGAAACAGACATTTGAAGAGAACATGAATGGCAACTTTGAAAGTTGAAAACAGATTCAAAGGATCACCCTTGATCAGGTGTTCTCAAACTTTGGCATGCATCAAAATCACCTGGAGGGTTTATTAAAACACAGGTGCTACCTTCTGAGTTGTTGATTCAGTAGATCTCGGGTGGGACCTGAGAATTTGCATTTCTAACAAGTTCCCAGGTAATATTGATGCTGCTGGTCCTGGGACCACATTTTCAGAACCACTGCCCTAGATGTTCACCAATAAACACTGATGAGGAAAACCAGTAGAAAATATCTGTCATGTGTCTGAATTTTTAGGAAACAGCTTTAATTCTTATTGTAAATTGACATCTTATTATTTATAACTTTACTTTGAATATGTCTATCTCTGTTTGGCCTGCTTGTGTACTATTGAGTTAATAACTTAGTAATTAGAGCCTGGGTTCTTTGCTACCTAATGAGAACAGTGCCATCTAGAGGCATTAGCCCAAAGGGCCACCGTAGGGCCAAAGGAAGCTGTGGTTTCTGGAGAGGGTGAAAGGGCAACTCACTATCATTAAGCACTTATTGACAACCTACTGGGTTATTAACTGTCATGCTACAGGGGTATACAAAGAGTTAGAATTGCTTGCCAGTCTCCACCTTTTAGGTTCGTGACTTTCTATATTCTGAGTAACTCAAAAGTTCTGTGAAGGCTAAGTAGGGCTCTGGGCCTTACCAGCCCCCCATTCAGCTAGAACAGGTCTGCTCTCATCTGTCGTACACATTGGAGATTATGTTTGCAAATGTATGCTATAGTTGCTTGGGATAGGCAGCACAGATACATTATTTGCTGTCCAAGATTGTCCTAAGGTACTGCTTTTCTGGCATGCAAAATATAGTGTGAAAAATATGTAATCATTGAGAAAAAGGGCATAAGCTATAACCACACATCAAATGTTGAAAGTATGTCTTGCTTCATATTAGCACATGTTGAAATTATGAACAGTTGGAAATAATATTCTAGTGGACCACATTAGCACAATCATAAGTTGAATACAATTGGAAGAACAGATGTTCACCAATGTCAGAAGGGGATGATTCGAGGGGGAAAAAAAAAGTGTGAAAAGAAAATTTGAGGAGTTAGGAGTATAAACTGTTTTCTGGATTTGATTTGCTATAGAGTCAGCATACATGATGGGAAATTCATTATCAACTATTTCAAGTCATTGTTTGGAAAGTACGAAAAGAAAGCTAGAAATCATGCTGGTTTCGTTTTAGCAGATAAAAACATAACCAAAAAAGTTACACAATCTTGCAACTAACGATGAATTTGAGTCATGCTTATCCAAAGAAACAATAAACTACTCTCACTGCAGTCCCCCAACTAGGAAGAAAGAGAGAAAACCCAGTGGAGCTTTCTCTCTTGCCAGGACTGGGAGTGGCAGGGCAACAAGGAGGTGAGATGGAATGACTAGATGAGCGCAAGGCAGGAACAACCAATCAATCAACTCTCAGGGCTCACGGTCCCTAGAAATGAAAGCAGGTAAATCTGTGGGTCAGAAGAGCAAAAAGCCAAAGTGCAGAGCAAGAGAAAGAAGTTAGGAATCAAGCAAATTGTTAGAGTCCCAGGACAGACAGAAGAAGTAGGGAGAGTGAGCATTGCAGTTAATATCCATAACACAGACCAGATTGTGCGCTCCTCTCTTGGCAATCTATAGGTATCTTCCCATTGATCACAGAACCGAGTCCAAACTCCTTGGTGTGAAGTTCAGTTTCCTACTTCATCTAGACCCAAGTTTCCTTTTTAACCTTATGCTTCACCTTTCCCTATAACCACATATAGCCACAGAACTCACAGCTTTTTCCAAGTAACAGCCATGGAAACATGGCTGTTTCCAAAATAGCACTTTACAATAAAAAGTAACACACTTTTTATGCGTTTAGCTTTTATTGTTTGCTAAGTCTATAACATTATGTTCTCCTTGCTGAATCTCTCTTCAACAGTCCTTAGCAGATAATTGGTTTTAGTCAAGTGGAACGCATAATTTGATGACTGTGGTTTTCACCTTCTGTTTGGAGAATAATAATAATAAATTATTTTATAAAACATATGCTTGGGGTTTACAAATCTTAAAATTTGTTTTCTAAATAAGATAGCAGTGTTAAATAGAATAATCATCTCCCATCCCCTCACTGTGATGCATACTTTAAGAGCCAACAGAGTTGTATCAGTGTTTAGATATAAGGAGCTGACAGAATACTTCGGGAGGGAGCTGGGGATTGATGAGAGTGTACTCTCACTTCAGCCTAGTAACCTCAGGACAGTTTTGAAAGGAAGGCCTTATGGATCGATGAACTCGGTAAGCATACAGAATTAGGGACCACAGTTCTCATTGAGCCAGTTCACTGATAATCAGTACGAACCCATAAAATCCTTGGGGGCTTCTGTATTCGTGTGAGAAAGGAATGAATGGTGATTTTCCCTACAAAATGGGAGTAAGATACCTAGGAACAACAGCACGTCAGTGCATTCTTTTTTTTTTAAATTTATTTTGAGAAATTTTTTAAAACATAGAAAAACACAGTTGTATAACAATCAAAGATTCTATTACTCACAATTGACAGTTAACATTGCCATAATTACATAAATATTTTTGTTAACAAAATAAGTGAAATAAAACAATACAGAAAAAGTTTTGTTCTTTGTATCCCATCTCTAGTTCTATCATGAATTTAGAGTAAATACTTCATGTATCTTTTTATATTTTTAGTTTATATATATATATTTGTATAGCATGGTGAACAACATATGATTTTTTATATATTTGAAAAAATTACCTAAGGAGGAAACTGTTTTTTTTTTTAAATTTCTTCTAACTACATAGTTATACATGTGCCATGGTGGTTTGCTCTACCTATTGACCTATCCTCTAAGTTCCCTCCCCTCACCCCGTACCCCACAACGGCCCTAGTATGTGTTGTTCCCCTCTCTGTGACTGTGTGTTCTCAATGGTCAACTTCCACTTATGGGTGAGAACATGCATCACAAGGAAACTGTATTTTCATCTTGATCAAAGAATTCTTTAAAATATGAAATATTATTTTTAGCCTTTGAATTTTTACATGTAGGTTGTTTAATTAAAGTTATTAAGATACAGCTTTGGAGTAATGATTGGGGGCAGGATGGAAGAGTTTAGTAGCTGAGCAAATTCTGGTGTGAGATGTAGTTACAGTATGCAGACTCAGTCCTACCAAAGGCATGTGTAGTGCTAATCTCCAGTCTTGTCTGTTCTATGGTCAGAGATGACCTATAAATGCTGTTTGCATGAAAATAAATAGTTGAACTTACACATTTTTATTCAATATATAGCCATATATATGAATGGCAGTTAAATTTAAACTGTTTTGCTTGGATTCAGATACATAGTTAAATGCATACGTTTATAGTAACATACATGTAATAAAGAATATCTTCTAGTTATTTATCTTGGGTAGAGTGGGAAAAGGTACAGTACTTTTTATGAATCAAAGGGCCATTACCCTTCTATTGTGATCCAATAAACCCTGTTCTTTTCTCAAGCAAATGCTTGAGATACTTAACTTTGGCATTTAATAATTGCGTTTTTATCTATGTCTGTTTCCTCTTAGTAGATTATGATCTCCTGAAAGGCAAAGGTAGTATATTTTATTTATGTCTGTACTTTCAATAATACCAAGGGCCAATTAGTCACTGTTTTCTGTCAGAGTAGTCAATTCAGTTCATGTAAAATGAAGAAAATAATAATCATGAGATTTATCTGTGTTCTGAGGCTGTAAGGGAATTTAAAATTGAAAGCACTTTTAATGACTGCTTAATAACTTTAATGACTGGACTAGCAAATTTGAGCGATTAGACAAAAAGTTAATGTGAAGTACTGATTTTATTTAATTTCTCTACTAACTATTTCAGAACAAGTTGTGTATACCTTTTGAAATAAACTGTAGAACCGATAGGTGAGCTGTGAAGTGATATCTAATAGAGATGGGTCTAAGAAATAGGCTTAGGTTCTAAGAGAAAATTATCAATATGATCCTTAGGACCATTTATTAGTAACAATATGGTGGATTGTATTGTCATCCACCAACTCAGGCAGTTCTCAATTTAGAAACAGATTATGTTCCAAATGTGCTTCGTTGATTATAACTTGGAGTACAGTTTCCTCATAGAAAGAATGGTATTAATGATTTCCATATTAGCATTCTTCTGGTTTCGATACAACTGAATGTAATTTTTTCTGCATTTTTTGGAGAGTAAGTTAATAATTACTAGCATTTTCTCAGATTATATTACTATTAAAATAATAGGAATAAAAATATGTAATCAAGTATATAGTCTTTTAACCTTTCATTTTCTGCTAGTAAAATAATATCTAGAATTTTATTTATTAGTAACATGAAAAAAGATAGGCTGGGAGTATGGCTTACACCTGTAATCTCAGCACTTTGGGAGGCCAAGGTGGGTGGATCACCTAAGGTCAGGAGTTTGAGACCAGCCTGGCCAACATGGTGAAACCTCATCTCTACAAAAATTCACCAGGCCTGGTGGTGTGCGTCTGTAATCCGAGCTACCTGGGAGTCATGAGAATTGTTTGAACCCGGGAGGCAGAGGTTGCAGTGAGCTGAGATTGTGCCACTGCATTCCAGCCTGGGCAACAGAGTGAGACTCCATCTCAAAAATAAATAAATAAAATAAAAATAAATTTTAAAAGATAGCACATTAAAATTTTCAATTGTTCATTTTTAGAAAGTACTTTCCCCATTAATCTTACCACTTCGGCAAACACTAACTCATAGTGTGTTCTTCTTGAAAATCTACTGAGTAGTTCCCAGAGGTAAAGCCAGATCTACCTCTGAAATATTCTGATTTATAATGTCCTTTAAAGTTTATCTGAAATACAATGTTTTAGGACCTTATTTATGATGTCAGTGAAATTTTAGAATATTTAATTCATTTTCTTTCTCTTTGCTCTAACCATGTAAATGTTCTTGGTATTATTTGAAGGAGGACTTAAATAACAGGAATTTAAATGATGGCAGTCATAGCTTTTATTTATCTGTTTATGCCAGGCACTTAAACAACAGCCATTGGAAGCTAGCGTTATTATCTCTATTTTGTGTATGAGGAAACTGAAGCCTAGGTTAAAGGATTTGCTCAAGTCACACAGTTAGGGAGATGCTGAGCTGAGATTTAAACCCAGATTTATCTCATCTCCGGAGCCTGTTTATCTTTGTACTGCACCTACTGTCCCAACAAAAGGAAAACTTGGATATTTCCAAATGCTGCATATTTTGAAAAAGAACTTGGGACGCAAATATTAATATTATTGTGGTGTTTTCATATGAAAGAATGATATGATCACTTTTGGGTAGAGTGATTAGAGAAGCAGGGTATGAACTATTCAAACCTAAATGTAATATTTCATGCATGAAAAGGTGGATTTGGAGCCATTAGAAGTCCTACCAAAGTCAGGTTCCAGATTCTCTGTCTTCCCAGTTCTGTTTCATGCTTAACTTTCTTGTTAAGTAGAGAATGAATTGTAAGCTGACCTGGGAAAAAGAGTGAGAGCATAACATGTTTTACCTGGGAGATTAATAGTACTATGGAAATAGGGAAGTAAGCCTCATTGAGTCAAGAAAAAGCTTTTCAATAACTGTATGCTGGACTTTGGGGAGCAGTGCTAAGCAAGACCTGAATTGTAAACTAAGAGTGAATTAGGAGTAGTATAGGGAGATAAATAAACAGGGATGTTGTGGAAACTGAAAAGACAGCCACTTTACTCCTCACATAATGAATCATAAAAAGGTCTCTCAGAGGAGATAATGCTTGTTTCAAGTTTGTAGGATAAACAGGACTTAGACTAAAAGTGGAGATAAGCACTAAAAACAAACAAACAAAAACCTGTACAAACAAAACAGAAGAGTAGTTTTTCTGAGTTTGGGGTGCCTTTTGAATGAACCATACCGATTATAATTCCCCTCAATGCCTTGCAAGTCATAAGAGCAAGAAATTCAGTGTTCAGTCATTCAAATTTTAGGAAGCAGTTGGCTGTCTTATGATATTTTGAAATATTACACCCTGTCATTGGGTTACATATATGTTCATAGGGAAAACCTATTCTACTCATAGAATATTAGAGCGGCCAGCATCCTCAGAGATCATCTAGTCAGTTCCAATTTTCATTCAACAATAACATTTGCTGTGTACTAGTCACAGGACACAGATGAAAAGATGGACGTTGCCTTCAAGGAACTCACAGCCTAAGAGAGGAAATAAACATACAAACAGACAATATGCAAGTTTGATAAAGTGCTATAATAAAAGAGGTACTGATTAAGCACAGAAGAGAGCTCATTAATTTTTCTTGAGGATTAGCTAGGTAAAGTTTTAATTAGGTCTTGAAGAACCTAGAAAAGTAGTTCATTTGTGACAGAGAGGGAGGATATTTCAGGTCAGGACTATGCTGGTTATTTAAAAGGGACAGTTTTCCATTTGACCCAGCCATCACATTTCTGGGGATATACCCAAAGGATTATAAGTCATGCTGCTATAAAGACACATGCACACGTATGTTTATTGCGGCACTATTCACAGTAGCAAAGACTTGGAATCAACCCAAACGTCCATCAGTGACAGACTGGATTAAGAAAATGTGGCACATATACACCATGGAATACTATGCAGCCATAAAAAAGGATGAGTTCGTGTCCTTTGTAGGGACGTGGATGCAGCTGGAAACCATCATTCTCAGCAAACTGTTGCCAGAACAGAACACCAAATACCGCATGTTCTCACTCATAGGTGGGAATTGAACAATGAGATCACTTGGACACAGGAAGGGGATCATCACACACCGGGTCCTATTGTGGGGAGGGGGTAGGGGGTAGGGATAGCATTAGGAGATACACCTAATGTAAATGATGAGTTAATGGGTGCAGCACACCAACATGGCACATGTGTACATATGTAACAAACCTGCACGTTGTGCACATGTACCCTAGAACTTAAAGCATAAAAGAAAAAAAAAGGGGGACAGTTTTTAACATTTCTACTTAAGTTTTTCCATCTGGATTCCTTAAATAAATAAAGATTATCTAAAATAATTAAGTCATATCATGGACTTTCTTAGTTGTCTGTTAGTAATATAAATTAGCCTAAGCAGCTGGTACTCAATGTGTGGTGCTGGGACCTAGTGCATCAACATCCTCTGAAAACTTGGAAATGCAGCTTCTCAGGCCCCAGCCTAGACCTGCTGAAACAGAAACCCTGGGGTGTGGAGCCCAGCCATATGTTTTAACAAGACTTCAAGGGGATTCTGATGTATGCTCAAGTTTGAGAACCACTGGCCTAAGCTAACAGTAATACACAGAATTATTGAAAGTTCATGGGCTCTGAGGATTTGGAGACCTGAATTTGAATCTCATCTCTCCCACTTAATAAGTTTGTGACTGTTAATCTGTCACCTAATATCTATGAGCATTGGGATTTTCACCTATCAGGTGAACGTTATAATGTTTCCTTCCGAAAATTGTTGTGAAAATTGGTTAATATAATGAATGCCTAATATTATCACTGGCACACTGTAGGCTTTGATAAATGGTAACTGCTTTTTATCATGATTGTTATCTTTTTCTTGATCATTTTTCAGTGATTACTTTTACTTACTGAATGAAAACATGCCCATAATTTGCTTTTAGATTCAAATGCTCAAGAAATTAAGGACATCTATGGACTTAATGGACAAATAGAGCACAAACTAGCTTTCCTGAGAACTCATGTGCCAAAGGACATGAAACTTGTGCTCATTGGCCATTCGATAGGCAGCTATTTCACTCTTCAGATGCTGAAGCGAGTCCCTGAGCTCCTGGTAAGTACATCTCCAGAGGTGACTGTGGGTGCTGGACTGTGGGCCTGCACAAATCCTCCTCACCTTTCCTATGTTCTTTTGTCTCTTGTTCGGTTGATAAATAGAACAGAGAGAGGGATATGTGCTTGCTGCCTTTATCCTTATCTCCATATTATGATGGACTTATGTGAATGTATGTTCATAATGTTTCAAAGAATAATGCTGAGGGAGATAGGAAGTTTCTGAAAGAATGCCTTTGAATCTAGGGTTATCTGGAGTTCTTATGTTACACATTATTTGCTGTTTTTTATAAAGAAATATTTAAGAGTAGTCACTAGGTAAGACCTAGACAAGAATCTGTCTTTTGTGGGAAGGTATTTTGTAAATATTCTTGCCTTTTTCAGAAGGAAGAAATGTGTCATCATCATCACTGACAGGCAGACGCTGTCTTTATGCAGCACTACATCTTTATTAAGTCATAAGTCCAGCTCCTTACCTGTTCTGTATCTTGGCGGCCTTTTTGAGACACATACTCACAAATACTCGCAAATATTTATTGGGTACCACTATGTGCCAGATATTAAGTGAGGTGCTAGAGACATAAAGACCTATTTAAAGTGCCCAGGAAAGCAAGTGAACTATAAGAGATATAAAACCAAACAAAACATTGTACTTCCACTGACATATACCATTGAAATAACTCACTGAATGGATGCAATTCACAAGATAATTCATTTCTTCTTTATTCAACAAACATATATTAAGCCCTTTCCATGTGTCAGATCCTGTGCTATGTTTTGAGGACATCCCAGTGAGTAAGACAGTCTTTGAAGTAGGAGAGCCTGGAGTCTGCTTGAGGAGACAGTCTAACCAATAGATGTGATACCTGCTGTCTTGTTTAAGTTCAGGGGGTGTGGGAGCATGGAGTGCTGATAAACCTAGTAATCTGAAGCCAAGATAGGACATGATCACTTCATGGCCACTTTGTGCTAGGATTTTGACTGTTTCTCACTCCATGGGATAAAATATCTTCAGTGGGGTCTCAGAGCTCACTAAGCACTCGCTCCTTTTCTCACCAGCTTCACCTACTTACTTCTTACTCATAATTGCCCTTGGGAAATGTACAGCTATAGCCTCCCTTGCTATGGTTTTTAATAATAAATGGAGGTTTTAAATTATTATTGGGTATAAGAAAATGTGTTTTTCATTTCTAAGTGTGAAATCAATAAATTCAAGATTGTACTCTGTTCTCTGTATTACTGTCTACTGTGTTGGTTTCTTTTTCCCCTAAATAAGGTCTCTTAATCAGAATGCAGGCTTTATTCTTGCTTTTAGCATTTTGCACAGCTTCTAATGTCTTTTGTGCCTTTGAAGTCTCCTCTCATACTGTGTCATGTGGTTGCCATCTTTATGGTGTCCAGCCCTGCCTCTTAGTGGTTTTACTTGTACAGTTGCTGTGAGTTCTGGCTCTAGAACCAGGACACCTAGGTTCCAATATTTATTGTCTTTTTTTTTTTTTTTTCAGTCTGTCTGATCTTAGACAAGTTATTAAGTCTCTACTTCAGTTTTGAGTCTCAACCTCAGTTTCCTCATTTATAAAATGGGTATAATAATATGTTCTTCAAAGGATTTTTGTGAGGAATTATATAAAGCATCAGGAATGATATCTGGAACTTTAAAGTTCCAAATAAGTATTAGCTATTATTATTATTAGGGAAATAACTCTAGTCATTGTCTCAGTCATTAGGTTAACTGTTGTATTAGGTATCTACTGCTGTGTATCAAATTGCCCCAAAATTTAGCAGTGTAAAACAATATACATTTCTTCACTCATAGTTTCTGGTCAGAAGTCTGGCCACAGCTTAGCTGGGTTCTCTGCTTCAGGGTCTCTGCCAAGATTTTAACCAACATGTCTTCCAGGGCTGCAGTCTTATCTGAAGGCTTTAGTTGAGATGGATCTGCATCCAGGCTCACTCATGTAGTTTTTGACAGGATCCCATTCCTTGAGTGTTGTTAGAGGGCCTTCATTCAGTGGTGGCAGTTGGGTAGAGGCCACCTTCTCTAACATGTCGGCCTGTCTAGCTTACTTCATTAGAGCACGCCTGAAAGAAGAGCCAGGGAGACAGGCTGCTAGCAGATGAAAGTCACAGGCTGTAACCCAGTTACAAAGTGACATCCCATCACGTTTCCTGTATTCTTGTTAGAATCAAGTTACTACATCTAGCCCACACTCAAGGGGAGATAATTACACAAGGGCATGAATACTAGGAGGTGAAGGTCATTGGGAGCTGTGTCAGAGCTGCGTACCCCACCACTCTAAAATTAGGATTTCACTTGTGTGTTGTGCAGTCAAGCACATGGACATAGGATGTACATAAATTAAATTACTGCATTTATTTACTGGTATAGGCAGTGACTTGGACCTGTCAAATAAAATGTAGCAAACTGACATGAAATATAATTATTTGTTGTTAGTTGTTCCGGGTGTCTTAAACACTTTAAGAACATTAAAAAGGATACTTGCACATTTGAAATAATAGCATTACTGTTCTGTAAACATAGGCAAGAAAATATTCATTTCGGAGCTCATCACAGGCTATTATTAACTTAATCAGATATCTGTTATGGTTTTTGTGTTTTCTCCGGATCTATTCTGCATGTGATGTGTGGTTTCTCTTTTGTGTATTTGAAAACGATTGTTCAACACATTGTCTTGAACCCTTCTCTCTTTTTGGGCTCATACTCACAATGTCTGTTGGGAAAGAAGTAGAATGCATCTCAAATTTAGTGCGCTTTCTTATAGCTTGTTCAGCGTCATAACTTTCTAATTATTGTCCTGCCTTCAGGTGTCCTTGCTTTTGCAGGAATAGTGGTGAAAAGGGGAAACAAAGATGAAACTTGAGCTTAACCTACTTTATTTGTGGAGACATAACTCAAACTGATTATAGAGTTTTCAGAAAGACATGTGAAGCAGTGTTTTATCTTCTTAAAAAGGGCGTAGGCTAGAAAATAATGTGTGCAATAAATTGTCCAAAAGGTCACCTCTTTTGGGGGGTGGGAGGGGCAGTGAACATCTGTATGATTTTTAAATTATTATTCAGAAGCTTTATCTGGTTTCAATTAACTACATTGTTGAAATTCCCTACCCCATCCCCAGCCCCCATTAAACACCTGGGTCAGTGAATATTGGTGGTGTGATCCCTGCCAAAGTGTTGAAATTTCAGTGTCTCTGGGCTACTCTAAGACGCTGCAGTGCTGCATGCCTGAAGTTAGCATGACATGCTCCATTTGAGATGCATTTGACAAATATGTTTGTGTAAGCCAGAATGTTACAATCCTTAATCATTTTGCCAAAAATAAGTTAGCTATTATGTTTTATAACATATGAAGTGTGATAATAAGAAACTTGTGTTTCCATCTCTTCTGTTATTTTTTACTGGAATATTTGACTCTCGTAAGATTTTGAGGACATATGTGTAGTTTAGTAGCTAGCTGGCTTATTTAGTTTTATTTTGGTTCAGCTCTTTGCAATATTTTCATAACTAATTATAGGCAACTTGGTCTTAAATCATTTTAAGAGACTTATTGTATATGTCAGATACATTGTCTGACCTGTATTTTAATATACTAAAAAAAAGTTGCTGCTTTAAAAAAATCTAGTATTTAAAATTATTTGTTTATCTAAACAAATTCCACACATAGAATTAGAGATATTCTTCATATATTTTTAAAGTAATGCTCAGTATAGGGAATTTAAAGGGAAACTTGAGCAAATAGGTAATTGGAAGACTGTTAAATTGTAGCTATCATGACTTATAATAATAAACATAATTGTTTTTAGGTTTGTAGGATCTTAGAACTGAGATAGGCTTTAGAGACAATCTGGCCCCGTCTTTCATTTTATCAATGGGAAGTGAGAGAAAGGTCCCTTGCCAGGATTCAGCCTTGGCTCTGCCTGAATCTGGGGTGGAGCATACTGATATTAGCTGTGAGTATAAAAAGAATCCAAGAAGGTATTGATGGCTCCTCCAACCTGTGGATGATAGCAGAGACTATAGCTATTACAGTGTGCCCTGCACTGTACATAACTGCTAGGTTTGTGTGACTCATTGTGTTGGTGCTCCAGGAGTAGGAAACCCCATAAATGCTCTAGCAATTTCAGGATTGTGTGTTGCCGTAGGGGGAGAATAATCAGAAGCAAAAAAGTAGTAATTTTATGTCCACTATCTAGAATCTTCTTTCTCTTCTCAACCGTCTGTATGTTAAAAATGTGTCACCTGATTTTGCCAGTAAATCTTTTTCATAAAGTTCAAGTTTCGGAGTTGAGTTGAAAGCCCTCGATTCTTCACTGAGTCTTGGGGTGAACATCAATTAATATAACTTTAATTTTCCTCTAAGAATTTATATAACCTTTAATGATAACATGTTCTCCTCTTCCAGGGATATCAGATCCTTCACAAGCTTAATTTTTTATATTATTTGGCCTTCCTGTGCACAATAACATAGAGTTTCCTTTGTCTGTCTGGTTGGCAAAACTGTCTTCTCTCTGAATGAAATTTCCAGATTACTTAAACTCACTCTCTTAAGTACCAGACTATTTTATCCAACAGGATAAAAATTTGTCTAAAGTATATTACTTACTTATCTGCCTTCTTCAGCAATGCATATTGAGTATAGAGGAATTTTTTTCTTAGTGATTTAAGGGCAGTGGTAATAACACTATTATTTTGATAGTGTTATACTAGAATAAAATGTAATCAAAAGGAATGTGCCTGTGTCCTGAAATTTCTTAGGTGATAATGCTTTTTCATTAAAAAAAATGTTTCATGTATGTCTATGTTAGTTTTTCTATCTCCTCGCTCAGTGTTAAGTACCTCTTCTCTTCCCTACTTCTAATTTATTGCTACTAATTTGCTATAGGCAGAGAAAACCAATAACTACATTATAATTTTTTTTCAGTAGGAATAAACAGGTCCTAAATAGATAAAGGAGTAAAACTGACAGCATTAAATGTGTGGGCATTGTTATCACTCAGCTGTTTTTTCTCTTCTTTTGAGATCCTCAAAAAGAATGTTTTGGGGCATTTTAAATACTCAAACTTTTAGAGACTCAACATATAACTACAGCTGAGAAGCTTGCAAAAGTTTACTAGGAGAATTAGAATAGCTTGTTAGATCATGTATGTTTTGATTCAGGAATATACCTCATCCATACTAAGGAAAAAATAGCTTCAGTGTTCTCCAACAATGAGATTATTGAAACTGTGGTTTACTTACACTATTCTGCTGAGCCTTCATGTCTGCTGTCAAAGACATGCTTGTAAGACGCATTCATATAATGTCAGTCAGCTGTGTTTGACAGTTGAGATAATCGGGAGGGAGGGAGAAGAATAGGAAATAACTCATTTGTCATAGTAAATTTTGTCAGAATCCTGTCCCTAGATTCCAGTGACAAGACATGGAAGGCAAAATGAGGCAGTACTGTAAGGCTCTGAATGTTTTGTGGAGAGAGGTGTCTTCTACCTGGGAAGCTCAGAAAAAGCTTCCTGGACGAGCTTCAGGGCCACTGAAGGATGAGTTGTATCTGGAAGTAGAGGATTTGATATGGTGACTAGGGGGTACTGTGCATTCTAGGCAAGGGGGACAGCATGAAGAGAAACGGTTTTCATCACTGGGCACAGGGAGAGGGCAGTGGGTGGTGTGACTGGGTTGCAGCAGAGTGTGCCTGGAGGGATCAGTCAGACATGGGATTGATAGAGATGGACAAAAAGCTGGGCTAGGGAGTGTGGACTCATTTTCTGGACGGCAGAAAGCCACTGAAGGATCTCTGATGATAGCAGTCATGCATCAGGTAAATAATCTCTCAGGGAAAAGGAAAATGAGATGGAGAGAGAAAAAGTGCAGTATAAAAAGTGAACATCCAGGTGACAGGAAAGTTTACTAGTCCAAGTAAGAAATAATAAAGAGAGTGTAAGAGATAAAATTGCTCAGGGAGATTGCTGAGAAAAGAGAGAAGTCATAGATGTATATTGGCGGAATGACTTCATTTGCCATAAAGGAGTGTTACAGGATTTTTGGGGTGTTGCTGTTCCGGCTAGAAACTTGTGGTTGGTGGCACCTTTGCCTGAGTTTTGCTCGGGCCCACTGGGCTCGTTCCACCCACTCTGCCTGACAGGCTGTGCTCAGCTCATGCTGCCGGCCTGGATCCTATGCCTCCAAGGGAGAATAGAGTCAGGCGTGGAGTGATGAGGAGGGTGTGTGAGCAAGTGTGGGGTCTGGCCACTGCACAGTCAGTTATGCTGGCTGCTGCCATGGGGCAGGCAGCTTCAGGTGCCAGCATGGGTGCCAGCTCTCTGTGAGGCCACAGCTGGACCAGGCACACTGTAAGCAGCTTCCCCGGTGGCACCAGGGAATGCAGTGGCACCCAGAAGCTTAGAGATGCCAGGAACCACAGGGCCCCAAAGAGGGAGTCACAGCTCTGGCTCAGGGAGCTCGCAGGTCTGGGCTCCCTGAAGTGCTGCAGATTTTCTCTCCTTCTCTTCACTCGCAACATGGAGAGCAGGGGGCATGTTTCGGCTCTGTTTGTGTTACAGCAGCTCTTTTAGCCTCGCCACTCTTCAGGTCCCGAGTTCTTGTCCTGCGACAAGGAAGAATGAGGTTTGCAGACAAGCAGAGGGTGAGCAAGACAGAGAGGAGCTTTACTGAGCAATAAAACAGCTCAGAGAAGACCCACAGTGGACAGCTCTTCTATGTAGCCCAATGAGTGTTCAGCTCCTAGCAGAGAGGGTAGCTCCTCTCTGCAGCTGGTCATCCTGACAAGTGTTTAGCTATCAGCAGAAAGGGTAGCTCCTCTCTGCAGCTGGTCATCCCTTCCTGCAGCTCTGAGCAGAGAAGAGGCCCTATAGTAGGTGGCTCCTCTGTGCAGGCAGGTCATCCCTTTGTCTGAATCTCTTGGTAGAGATAGTAGCTCCATTCTGCAGCAGGTCGTCCCATTGTCTCTCTGTCCTCTGCTGTGGCTGAGCCCAGGGCTTTTACAGGCCTCAGAGAGGAGGAAGTGCCCACTGATTGGTCCATGGGCAGCCATGGGTAGGCCCAGAAAGGGCACCACAAGTCCCCTACTCTGGTCCATGGGACTGGCAGCCTGGCCTGTAGCCTTCAGACCCTCCCTGACCTGCAGGTGGGGCCTCACCGGAGACCCTCCCGCTTCTGCCCAGTGGCCCATCTGCCTCCTGCCAGCATCTGTGGCACCCAGGTTGCTTGTGCCAAGGGGCATCTGCAGGCCAGTGCCGAGCCACCCTCAACACCCCTCCTCAATTTCCCCTCATGCTTGTCAGCACCCAAAATCCAGAGAGGGCTGAGGTGGCAGGGAGCTGGCATGTCAGTGCTGCCTCAAGTGTACACACACCCAGCTGGGCTGTGACAGTGCCCAGACTTGGCCCCAACCCTACTCCAAGATCAGAGCGGGCGCCAGGAGCGGGAAGAGGCCAGGGAGTGGGAACAGGCCTCTCCAAGCCTTCAAGGGCCAGGAAGGGGGCCTTCCCAGGCCCCCAAGGGCACAGAGAGGCATGGGTCCACAGCTCTTACTTGGGCTGCTGCCTGCTTCTGGCTCTCGTGACTCCCTGAAGCCCAGCTGCACCCCCTCACAGCTTGGGGCAGGGGCCCTAGGTACTTGCTGGGCCTAGGCCGGTGTCAGGGTAGGGGCAACATCTCCATGAGCTCCCCCAGTGACCCTGGCATTCAGGGGCAGTCAGGAGCTCCCCCTTGCCCAGATTGTGGCCCTGCCCAGTGCGCACCTCCAGGAGTGGATTGCAGGCCCTGGCCTGGCCACCAGGAGTGTCAGGCCTGATGGTCACCCTGATGCAGGGCAGACCCCGGTGACAGAACCCTGGGCGGCCCTGTGCAGAGCCCCCTCCTGAGGTGCAGGAACCCTGCGCTGCTGGCCGGTCCCCAAAGCAGGCGTCACAGTCAGCTGCCTCAGGGACATGGAGCACAGGGGACCCACCACTGCCATTGCTGCTCCTGTAGCCACTCCTGCTGCCACCGCCCATGCCTCCCCACTGTGGACAGCCCGCTGCTGCCATCAGGAGGAGGAAGAGGTGGAAGTCATAGAAAGAGGCAGAAGATATAATAATTTTCCAAACTATTGGCTGCAATCCATTAATGGATCCCAAAATCACTTCAGTGGGTTGCAACCAGTGGATCAGTCAAGAGAGAGTAGACTGTGCTACAATAACACAATGTCAGTGGCTTTTAACAACAAAGGTTTGTTTCTTGTTCATGATACAAATCCTTTGAGGGTAGGCTTCCCCTATGAAGATCTGTCTATGCAAGCTTTCTCCAGAATCCAGATTGATAGAGTAGCCTCTATCTGGAATATTCAAGTCCCATGGCAGAGGATATAAAGTGAATGGTGAACCACACCTACATTTTAAAACCTCTGCCTGGAAGTGAAAATTTTCACTCCTCAGATTTTATTGGACAGAGCAAATCATATGACCAAGTCAGCCATCAATAAGGCTGTGAAGTACAGTCCTCCCCAGAGAATGGAAGCATATGTTTGTGACCGATAAAACAGTGTTTTTAAACAATGTATAATAAAATAGAGTAAAATAGAATAGAATAAAAATGTATTGCAGTAAAGGCATGTATTATGAAACTTTTGTTTCACTTTGTATGTGTGTTGATAACGTAGATTACAATGTCAAATGTATATCTTACTGTGAGTTAAGGTAAAAAAAAAAAAAAGTTTGAAAACCATTCATCTGGACTAGAGTACACCATAGTAGCTAAGAACACAGCAAGAATGTCAAGAAAGGGGTAGATACATGGAGGATTACGGATGGCCACAGATTTTTTTGTCATTCCTTTCAAGAAATGAAACCTGTTTCCCTTCCCGTTTAAATTTAGGCCGAGCATGTGACTTACTTTCACCAATAAGATACGGTGGAAGTAATGTACTTCTGGTACCTTCAAGCCCAGGCCTTAAGAGGACTGGGAGCTTCTATTTTCTCCTTCTCAGAAGCCAGCTGCTGTGTAAGAAGGTCGACTGCCCTGAGACCACAAGGCTGAGAGAAAGCCCAAGCTAACTAGGAGAATCATGAGGCACCAGGCCTGAGTGAAACCTTCTAGGGCCTTCCAGCCCATCTCAGCCCAGCCCATCCACCACTGAGTGCAGCCAAATGAGTGACCCCAGCCCACACCACATGGAGCAAAAGAACCATCCAACTGAGCCCTATTTGAATTCCTGACCCACAGAATTGTGAGATAGCAAAATCATTGTGATTTTAAACCATAAGTCTAGAGATGCTGTGTTATATAGCAGTAGATAATTTAAACAAGGTAACAGGGTTGAATGTAACAAATGTTGAAGGCTTCAGGCTTCTAGAGTAAAAGGTTCTTGATGTCCTTGAAGACAGACTTTTTAGTGAAATAATGGACAAGGTGGTTGCAGGAAGTTAAGTGAGAAATGGATAGTGGTTCCACTGGCCAGTGAAGGAGAAGAACACATGATAATTTAAGGAAGAAGCCGGTCAAGGGAACTTCTTTTCCTGTAAGTGGGGGAGAATTTAACATATGCTGAAGGGAACAGCCCAAGCACAGAAAGATGTCGAAAGTGAAAGACAAATAGGAACTTTCGTTGGAACAGGTTTCCTTCCATTTGTCTTTTAGTCTCCATACTTGAAAACTTGGAAAATGGAATTTTTCTTAATATTTGTGTCTTTGCAAAAGTGGTTTCCCCCTTCCCTGGGGGGGGGAACATATATTACATATTTAGTTCTCCTTTTCTGTCTAGAAAAAGTCTAGCTCAATTTTTAAAATAGATGTTATTGTCATTACTAACAGTGATTATACCTAACATTCATTTGAAATTTATAAAACATGTTCACATGTAACAAGGTATTTTAACAGTCTGATTTTTCTCGTCTTAAAGATGAGACTGAAGTGCCAAGGAGTCATGTATCCAGCCCATATGTCAACTAGTAGAAAGTAGCAGAGCTGGGACTCTGTATTCTGTTATCTAACTTTCTCATTATCTGTTTTCTAGGTGAGTTAATTAGAAAGATGATGATTACAGATGGTTAGACTAAGTTCCTTTCACAGATGACCAAACTATTTGGCCTAAACGTAAGATTTCTATTTTTGCTTTTTTAATATTTGAGTTCTTCAAATACACAGTGAGTGAGTGAGTGAGTGAGTGAGTGAGTGAGTGAGTGAGTGAGTAGGAAGCAGGTGAATGCGTTGGGAGGAGTTTGGAGAGAACTGAGAGAAATGACAGCATGTGTGAGTGCTCTGGAGCATAGGAGATAAAGAGACTGTTGAGGCCTGGGCCAAGGGCAGAAATTCAACCGAAAAGATAGTAAATCAGAGTCCTAGAATTGAGCTGGGAACAGAAGGAGTATGAAGGAAATTAGAGGATTCTGCAAACATAGTGCATAGTAGTTTGACAGTTACCTCTGTGTGACCCATTAATAAATCCTGCTGTGTGAAAAACACAAGCTTAGACAATCAGCACCTAACTACTCTGATTTGTGAAAGATTTTCCATTTCAGAAAACAGTAAGTCTCTTACTCTAAGTTTGTATTGTAGATAACGAAATGCTATTTTTCCAATCACTTATGCATTCATTTAAATATATATGTATCTGCATATTTGTGCGCACACACACATTATCTTTTCTGAATTACCCAGAATACTTTGCCAAAAACTAGACACATGGACAGTTTCAACTTTTCAACTTCAGCCATTTTTAGTTATCTGCGTATTTTTTTAAATCCTGAAATTGCTTTCAAAGTGGAAAAATTGTGTGGGCTTTTTTCATCTTTTCATAACTCAAAAACGACTTAATATGTTTTTCTCAAACTTTGCAAAAAAAAAAAAAATCACCTTTGGGCTGAAACCAAGCATGGAAAATTTCACCACAAAGGGCTAATTTTTTGGAAAGCTGCAAGAAAGTGAAAACAGGGGTTTATAATAGAACATTCTTCATGCATGTTAATACTTAGTACTTTATCTAATGCATTTCATCTGAGAATTTCTGAACACTTTTCAGATTTAAATATTGAGCCATTTTAATATTTGTGTACCCATGATATATTTTCAGATATCAAAAAGTTCCCCCATCCTCTCAGATGTCCAATAGCTTCGGAATTAGTGAGATGTGTTTAAAATGACAGGTAGGGCAAATGAAGTTAAGTGGCTGCTAGCCAGAGAAAGCCATATATTTACTGCCCAACACATTTTATCACTACCTCTTCTTGGCCCAGGAGTACTGTAATTGTAAGTAAAATACAATAGATGACGTGGCACTAATTTGAATAAGCCAATATGTCTCAAAGTAGTATCAATAGCACCTGTGACAAGCAAATTAGACAAGCAAATTCTTGCCCCTCTTCACTCCCAAGGGGTGGGGCTCACCAACCAGCATTTAACTAGCACTGCAGGTAATTCTGATACATGCTTAAGTTTGAGAACCACCTACCTAAGCTTTCCAAAAGCTTGGAACAGAATGCATTGAAATGCTGTGGACAATTCAATCTGTCCTTGGTCTTTCTGTGATGTCAGCTCTGTCTTCTCATATCCTTTGGAAGCAGGAGGAATACGAATCAAATTCTCTGAAGGAAAGGTCTTCTGTATTAATGTGCTCTAGCTCTTTCCACCTATGATGTTGTCCATAAGCACAGAGACTCCCTTGAGTAAACGTGCTGATATCAGCTTGTTCAGGGTAACAGCACTACCAAGATGTATTTTCTCATTTTCTTGAATTATTAGGGTCAAAACTGGAATGGGACTATAAATTTCTTTCTTATTTCTTTGAAATCTTTTAAGTTATAAGATGGTATCAGATCTGTCAGTGGAAGTTGACTGAAGCTCTGCTCTTTGGTGTGTAAGTTCTCAATCTGACGCTTTGCCGTAGCCCTCTGCATTTCAGCAAATCCACGGTCTGTATTTTTGTGTCTTCGGGCACTGAAGTAGTTGTTTATGTGCCACTGTAACAAGTGTTGAAAATATTACCCTGGTGATGGAAGTCACTAGTCTGTAGTATGTGGGCCTTTAGCTAATCCTTTTAGCCTAGGTTAATTTCTTACTATAAATTATTTGTAGAAATTCATAAAAAGGACAGCAAGTTCTCAAATAAAGATGCAAAGTATGTGAACAGATAATTCACCGAAGAACTAGCTAATATATCAAAAAGTGTGTGCCTACCACAATGTGTGATACAGTGTTTTATGAATTAGTATATAGTAGTATACTTAATGATGTCTGTTTATATTGAGTATGGTAGTATTTGCTAATGTTGATTTGATGAATGAACCTCAACAGTTATCAAAATTAACTATTACTATTACATAGTCTAAAAGAAAAGTTGTGTTGTGTATGTATATACTTCGATATACATTTTTAGAAAGTTTGAACAGGTAAATACCAGGTGGCTTATAGTAGTTTTCTGTGTTGGTTAGGGGTAAAGGTTGTATTGGAGTGAAAACTCTACATTGTTTCTGCTTTTCTTTGTAATGACCATGTATTATCAGAAAAAAATAATTTTCATTAAAAAAAGTGTTCATACCCTTTGAACCTACTAATTCTTTTCTTTGGAATGTATATTAAGAAAACAGACACAGATAGAAAAAAATCATGTGCAAAAATATTATCTATTATAACAAAAAAATTGAAAACATCCTAATGTCTAACCTTAAAGGCAAGGTTAGGTAGAGTTGGAATGTACAGCCATTAAAATTATATTTGCAAAAGACATTATAATACATAAAAGTTAATTATAGAATATTAAGGATGTCAGAATACATAGAGAATATGTGAATACAACTATATAAAAATCACACATGGAAAAGCTTGATAATAAAATTATAAAATGAATTTAGTGGTTGTATTTAAGTGGTGAGTTTGGGTGGGTTTTTTTTTCTATTTCTTCCTTTTGAATTTTCTGTAATAGCACATATTTATTCACTATGATAGTCATTTAATGGTTATGCATTTTTCTCTTTTTTCTCTTTTAAGGTGATTTGTTCATGTTACTTTATAGCAGAAAGTTGTTCCAGGAGAGAGCTTTCTTTTTAAATTTAATTTAATTTCAGATTCATAGGGTACATGTGTATGTTTATTACATGAGTATATTATGTAATGGTGCAGGGTGGGGGGTTGGGCTTCTAGTGTACCAGTTACCCAAATAGTGAACATTGTACCCAATAGGTATTAATTATGTTCGCTTTGTATATTGTCAAGTTCAGTGCAGTCCTTCTTAGGGCTCAGTCAAATTATCCTACAAGGCCCATATTAAATACCAACCTTCTTAAGTCCTTCTGAGTACAAGATAGTTTATAAATAGACGAAAGAACAAATAAGTCATTAGCCAAATGTCACTGCCTGCATGAAAACTTTGCTGATTGCTCTGATAGAATATAACTTCTGCTACTTTTGGGCCAATCATATCGTCTCCTATTAGCTTTTCTGTTGTGGCTTGTAGCTTAAGTGTAATTTTTTTTGTAGCCACAAGAGCAAGAGCTGGCTCGTTCTCTTCTTTGTATCCTTGCAAGTTCCTAGCATAGGGTTTTACACATCCCAAAAGGAAGACATCCATTTTTTTTCATTTAATTAAATTAAACTATATGAAAGTTACATCAGCAGTTTCTGCTGGTAAAATCCTCACTTGGTTCATAAGTGCCACTGACTTCTTCTGTTCATATAGATTAACCACTGCATTGACCTTAATTGTCTTATTTGACAGTGAAAGAGAGTACAGATCAGCAGCAAGAGGTAGCAGCTATATGCATCCAAAGGAGCAATACTAAATCAACTTCTATAAGATAGAATTGAAGAATATTATTATCTCAGAATAGTTGAAGATTTCTTAAATTGGACAGCACAAATGTTTGTGCAAAATACTGCTGTACATGAAAGGAAAGAGCTTAGGGGTGTGGTGGACAGACTTTAGGGTGGGTGGCGCCCCATGATCCTCACCTCCTAATGTTTGTTCCTACACGTAATCCCCTTCATAAGTGGATATGACTGATGACTTGCGTCTGACCAACAAAATATGATAAAGGTGACAGACAGGAAGCACATGATTATGTGTATGTGATTTACATACCTAAGATTGTAGGGCCTGTCTTGCAGAAGTCTCTCTCCCATGCTGTCTTTAAAAGCAAACTGCCATGTTGTGGGTTGTCTATGTTGAGCGGCCTCTATGGCAAGGAGTTGCAAGGGGCCACTAGAAGCTGAAAGCAGCCTTCAGCCAACATCCAACAAAAAAACTGAAATCCTTGATCCTGTACTACAAAGAACTGAATCCTGTCCACAACCTTAGTGATTTGTATCCTTCCCCAGTCAAGCTTCAGACGAGACTGCAGCCCTAGCTGACACCTTGATTACAGCCTGGTAAGATGCTAAGCAGAGAACCCAGCTAAGCTAGGCCTGCACTCCTGGTGTGCAGAAACTGTGCAATATCAAGTTTGTATTGTTTTAAGCTGCAAAGTTTTAGTAATTTATTACATAGCAATAGATAACAAATCAAGAGGAAAGTAAAAGGGTAATATCAACTCCTTGTTTTCTTTGCAGGAAAACCCACCTCTAAGACCAGTAGTAGCCCAAAGTTAGTATCAGCCTTGTAGCAGTAGCAGCTAGCCTAGCTTTTTCCCCTGCCACTTTTCCCTGCTTTTATGCTATCTTACCCACTCTTCCTACTCCATTCAATTACGTAGACTTTTGGCCTTCCTTGCAATTTTTTTATTAACATTACTTCTCTCCCCACCTCAAAAAAAAAATAATTTGGGTTGTTGATAAGTGTGCCTTTTGATAGCTTGCCTGGTGATTATTATTTGATGTATTAACAAAATCACAGGTTGGGATTAGCATCATTCATCCTATTCTAGGTTGAAGCAGATCTTATTTGAAAGTATGGCCATATTCAAATCTCATCTGACCAAGAGGTTAATAGTGGTAGGATATTGAGAGCCCCAGGCCCTGCGGTATGAGAGAGTGGCCCATGCTAAGGCAGAGGTGACACTTTTGTGAATTCCCTTGCATTTGGGTGGATATAGGTCTGAAAAATATCGCTTGTACCTGGCCACACTGAAGCCTTGTTCATAGAAGAGCACATTCATAGAGCCTCAGTAGACAGACTATAACTATCAGAGAAGACATAACAGGAAGGGGAGTGGAAACAGATGAACAACATTCTGTGAAATGCCTCTTTTTGGCTTTTGTTTAGTTCAGATAGAAGCTTCTTTCTAGGTTTGTGGAGATGAGAAGTATGATTGTGATCTTTAAGAAAGGAAAAAGCTCTCTAATACGGTTAACCAGAATGTATGAGGTTGTTTTACGCTCACTTCTTGCTTGTATGGAAAATCTGTGAACAATATGCAATGTAGGCCACAAAAAATTTCCTGAAATGGAAAAAGCCTAGCAGGCACTAAATGAAAGCTAGGCACTAAATGAAAGATGCTTCACAAGAATAAAATGTACTTGCTTTGAGATCTTACATTCCAGGCCATTTCAGACGAATTGTGTTTGTTTGGGAAGAAGTAAGATTGTCAGGTATCAGGAAGGTGTATCGATACATAAAAGACAGAAGCCAGCGTCATACAGCAAACCTCTCCCTAAGAAACCAGATAGTAAATCATTTCCCAGGAGGGACCAGAGGGAGCATGCATGAATGAAGACACAGTCTAGAAACTCCATTTCAACAAATAATTTCTCCCCTCACTAGTGTTATGGGAGCTTCTGCAAAAAGCCAAATTGAGTGTTAGACATTCAGCCTTTCTGCTTTCATAATCTACTACCCTCAGGAAGACGCTAAGGAGCTTCTTATACCCTCTTACAAAGGAGAAAGTCTCTGAGAGCTTCAGTAATATTGTATTAATGTCAATTGACATTTTTTCCGAAGACATTTCATAAAAACTTAGGGACATATTCTGGTTATCTGGGTACTAGGAGGGTTCTCCTTAAGGCCCTTGTTTACTTCCATTCATAGTTTCTGTGTTTGCCTTACAGTCCCTGCACTTAGGGCTCCATCCTGACTTTATAATTTCTCATTGTCTAGATATATATTTTCCTATCTGTGTGCCTTTGTTGAGCTACTTCCTTTCTGCTTTGTCCTACACCATCTAACTGATGCCTCCTGTTCTTCTGGAAAATCATCTCAAACATGAGCTCCTGTGTGAACTCTTTCCTGATCCTAGCCATTTTTACTCTGTCCTTCCTTTGGTGACACTTTTTCTCATAATTCTTCTATATTCCACCCTGTATTATAGGCATTGCATATGTCTTTGATTTTTCCTGTTAGTTTTTTCAGCTTTCCTTTTAACTAGAGCATAATCTACATACGGTAATTCTTTTGTTTGTCTCCCTGCCTCATTCTAGATATTTCTTCTGATTTAACATTCTACTTCACTAATCCTCACTTGAGCTATGTATAAGCACCTTTAAACTCATCTGTTATATCCTTAATTTTAGTTATTCTATTTTTTGCCTATGAAATTTCCATTTTATTGTTATAATTACTAATTCCTGCAAATCTCCATCTTGTCATTTAATATCTTGATCATATAGTTATTTTAAACTCCCTATCTGACTTTATTCTCCTTTCTACCATCAACAATTTTTAAAAGTATCATTACCTTTATAAAAGTTCAGCGATCATATATTTGACATGAAAATAAAGACTGTGTCTGATAATTCCAACATCTAAGTCTCATGTGGTTGCATTCCTACTTCTGCTTTTTCCTTCTTTGCTTTGGTTATATTATCTTGTCTATCCATATGCTTGTATATTAGTCCAGGTTTACCAGAGAAACAGAACCAATGGGATGTATGTACATGGAAAGAAGTTTGTTATAAGGAATTGGCTCACATGTTTATGGAGGTTGACAAATCCCAAGATCTGTAGTCAGCAAACTGCAGACCTAGGAAAGCCAATGATGTAATTCTAGTTTCAGCCCAAAGGTCTGAGAGCCAGAATTTCTGATGGTTTAATTCCAATCCAAAGGCTGGCAGGCTTAAGACCCAGGAAGAGCTGATGTTTCAGTTTGAGTCTGAAGACAGGAAAAAAAAAAAAAAAGTCCCAGCTTGAAGGTGGTCAGGCAGACGGAATTCTCTTTTATTAAACCTTTTGGTTCCATTCAGACCTTCAGCTGATTGGATGAGGCTCACTCACAGTAGGGAGGGCAATATGCTTTACTCAGTGCACCGTTCAAATGTTAATCAGCCAGAAACGCCCTCACACATCCAAATTGTTTGACCAAATATCTGGGCACCCTGTGGCCCAGTCAAGCTGACATATAAAATTGACCATCACAGCTTGGTAAGTATTTTTTAAACTTAACGCCTGACATTATATGTGAAAAATTATTAAAACAATATTAGAATCTTTTCTTCCTCCAGGGAGGATTTACCTTTGTTTCTGCAGTTATACTTAGGGTAGGTCACTTTGATGCCATTGGGAATTGGGCTGAATCAAAGTTATCTTTGGAGTGGCTGGCTTATTTCCAGTTCATTGTTACTTCTAGGGTATAGTCCTTTAATAGTTTCCACTGAAAGCCTAGAGTGCCTTCTCTTTAATGGGCACAGAACTCCCAAGTTTTTCCCTCAAGCCCACAAGATTTTTCAGAAACTCTCTTCAGCTTCTTGGCTTCTTAGCTACTGCTTACAAATCAGCAAATAACAAAGAAAAGCTACTTCAGCACTCCTCTCTGAAGTTCCTTTTTCCCTAACATTTTAGCCTTCAAATCTCCTCTGCCTGTGATGCCTTCAAGGAGACTTTAAAAATTTTCCCCAACGTTTCTAATTGTTCTTGGCAAGAAGATTGCTCTCCAGCAAGATAGCCTGCCATCTTCACCTCCCATCAACACCGTTAGCAGCTGGTGCTGAGCTTTAAGATCTTCCAGCTCTGCTATTGAGAAATATGTCATTTCAAGTTTTTAATTATTTTTGTGAACTGTTTTCTTCTTCTGGAAAGTTTTAGAATATTCACTTTATTCTCGGTATTATATTTTATGATGATATTCCTTGGACTATTTATCCTTTTTAATCCAGAAACTGGCATACTTACACAATGAAAACTCTTGTATTTTTTTTCTCTTCTTGTTTTCTCATTATTCATGTGTTATACTTTCAGGAAAGATTTTCTTGATTTATTTTCTTTTCCATTATGCATTTCTTTGGATTTTTAGTTTTTTACAATGAGAAATATGGGTTATTTTCCCAACTTTATCTTCCAATTCATCTAATTAAACTTTTGATTTTGGCATCTATGCAAATAGTTTCTAAGGAATTTCTTGTTCTTTTCTTCCTTTTTGTAATATTTTTATTTTTATTTCATGGGTCTCTCTCAGGAAAACACATTTTTTAGAGTTTTTGGGCTCTTCCATTTTCTGTATTTATTCTGAGTTCCTTTCTTCAAGCTTTTTAAAAAATATTGATCTGTCTCTTGTAAGTGAAGCTTTCCTCAAATGTCTGGTACTTACTCATTATCCATTGGTATTTAAGAATGAGGCACCAGGCTGGGCGCAGTAGCTCACTCCTGTAATCCCAGCACTTTGGAAGGCTGACGTGGGTGGATCACCTGAGGTCAGGAGTTCGAGACCAGCCTAACCAATATGGTGAAACCCTGTCTCTACTAAAAATACAAAACTTAGCCGAGCATGGTAGCACGCACCTGTAGTCCCAGCTGCTCGGGAGGCTGAGACAGGAGAATTGCTTGAACCCGGGAGGCAGAGGAGGCTGCAGGGAGCCAAGATTGCACCACTGCACTCTAGCCTGGGTGACAGAGTGAGACTCCATCTCAAAAAAAAAAAAAGAAAAAAAGAATGAGGCACCAAAACTATCAAGAGGTTTTGTATGGGTGTGGGTTTGGTCAGCCGGTCAGCTGTACTATAAGGTAATTGGCCAGGTATCCAACTTTTTTGGTGTGGTATTCTCCAGTGTACATATTTTTTCTGGAGCCATTAAGTCTCTTCAGAAAAACATTTTCAAACCACTTATCTAACACACAGCATTGTGAAGCAATCAGCCCAAGGAGCTGGAGTTTGCATGTGATAATGTCTTAGCATTTAGTGTTTTGGCTTTCACTTATATCATTTTTATGATATTCCTTTTCCCCTGCCTTTTTCTATGTCCTGTGTCTCCAAGTCAGGAGCCTCTTTCTTTTATTTCTACACAGAATAAACCTCCAGGCCATGATGGGGTTGTGGAGGAGTTGCTTGAGGGTATTGGATGAGGCAAGTGTCCTAGGGGACTGGCTGCCTCTCAGCCAGCCTTTCATTCATCGAGTCTGCTCTGTGCCCTGCACTGTTTTACTGGCACCTGTCATGGTCTTGAATCCATCTGTGAACAAAATAGGAAAAGAAACAAAAAACAAACTCTGCTTATGCTGAATTTACAGTTTACTAAGGAGAGATAGTAATAAGCATAAAAATGAGTAAATTAATATGTTCAAAGGTGCTACTGCCTTGATATAAAGAGTGGAGCAAGATAAAGGGGATTGGAGCAAGATAAAGGGGATTGGAAGCACCATGACTGGGGGATAGAGGGCAGTGGTGGACTACAAGTGATTTTTAAAACTTTTTATTTGGAAATAATTTCAAACTTACAGAAGAGTTGTAAGACTAAGAATAGTGCAACAATACAAGAAACACTTTTACCAGATTTACCTGTTGTTAATATTTTACCTCATTTGCTTTATTTGCTCCCCTACACACACACACACACACACACACACACACACACAAAACACACAATATTTCTTCTTGAACCATTTGAGGGTAAATTGAATATATTATTGCCCCTTAACCCTAAAGACCTCCTTAAGATGTTCTTAAGAATAAGAATATTCTCTTAATCAACCACAGAACGGTTATCAATGTCAGTAAATGTAATATTGATGTAATACTTTAATCTACCTTGCATATTCCCATTTTGTCATTTGGCCCACTAATGTCCTTGATAGCATTTTCCCCTCTCCACTGTGGTCTGGAGAATCAGGTATTACCTTGAATTCTCATGTTTCTTTATTCTCCTTTAGTATGAAACATCTCAAGAGTATTCCTTTGTTTTTTCATAAACTGACATTTTGAAGAATATAATTCCTTTTAAAAAAGAGAGTGTCCTTAATTTATGTTTGTCTCATGTTTTCTTTTGACTAGATTGAGGTTTTGCATTCTTAACTATAAAATAATACCTCATAGGTGATGCTATGTCCTTCTCAGAGTAGGTCACCTGTAGGCACATGACATCCAGCTGTTCTTCATTGGTGATATTAATTTCAGTCACCTAATTGAGAATTGAGATGTTATCCAAAATTTCTCCACTGCATACTTTACTTTTTCTTTTCCTTTTTTTGGGGGGGGGGGGAGATGGAATCTTGCTCTGTCACCCAGGCTGGAGTGCAGTAGTGCGATCTCGGCTCACTGCAAACTCCGCCTCCCGGGTTTAAGCAATTCTCCTGCCTCAGCCTCCCGAGTATCTGGGACTATAGGCGCCCGCTGCCATGTCTGGCTAATTTTTTTGTATCTTTTTTAGTAGAGGCGGGGTTTCACCGTGTTGCCCAGGCTGGTTTCAAACTCCTGAGCTCAGGCCATCTGCCTGCCTCAGCCCCCCAGAGTGCTAGGATTACAGGTGTGAGCCACCGCGCCTGGCCCGCATACTTTACTTTTTCTTAGCCAAGAATAAACAGTCTGTGGGGAGGCACTTTTTTTTTTCATGTCAATATCCTGCTCTTTAACAAAATTTTCTCCTAGATTCAACATCGATTGTTTATCCTTGCCTGATTCAATCTTTATGAAGATTTTCTAACTGTAGTACTTTCTCCACATAAACCCATTAGAACTCAATATTCTATTATAAGCAAGAACCTTCCTTCTTATGTATGTATAATTTGCATGTATGTATGTGTTTATCAGCATGGACTTATGAATTTTGGATGTATTAAAGGTATATGATTCATTACTATATTGATTTTGGTGATAAAATTGTTCCATATTTGGCCACTGGGAGCCACTTAAGTCTGGCTCCTATTGTAACTGCAATTTTAAGCAAGATGTTTATTAGGCATCATAGAAGTGACCTGCTGGAGGTAGAGTTAGCCACATGGCTATCTAGGGTACAAGGGTTCTAAACAGCAGGATAGTTATTACAAAGGCTTTGAGGCCATGAGTATGCCTGTTTGAGAAACAGCAAGGCCAGTGTGACTGAAGTAAAGTGACTAAGGTGTGAAGTAATAAGACAGGGAAACCTTCATTGCATTTGCCCTCCCCACAATCTTCTTCTGTATCCTGTGGTCCAGAAGAAACATTAAATACACCCTTATACCCACCAACAAATAAAGAAGTAAAACCTGCTATTAAGTCAACTTCTTGAATTTATTTTGTATATTGTAAAATCCAGATAGCTACATATAGATGTGTACTTTTTGAAAATGTATCCCGTCAGCCAGTGATAGTTATATTTCCATGGAGATTATTCCAGTCACCTGTATTTGAACAATTATACAGGATCTGACAATAATTAGAAAAGGGAGACAGGGGCCAAGTCAACCTACTAAAAGTTTGGATTTCACATTTTAAATCATTGGTTAAAAAAAATAAAGTGAAGATGAAAATGTTTCTTTTGTTAAAAAAAGATAAGAAAATATAAAATTGGAGCTTGTATTAATTTATACATGTGTCAGAGAAATAATAGACACAGAGAAGTAGCAGACAGTGGCATGCACTTATTAGCTTCTCACATTATTAGGCTGGAAACATGGGCTATTACTGTACAGTGAAACTAGAGTTTAAGGTGGAGAACCAGATTGACCTGATGCATGTGAGTGTTTATGAGTTTCACATTGAAGGTGCCTGGTTTGTTGTTGTTGTTGTTGTTGTTGTTTTCTCTACAAAGAATACAGCTTAGAATGAGTGAGGCCAAGTTCAAATCATGTAGCTGTAACTATCAGTGGTGAATTTCTGAGTTATCAGAAAGTGAGACTCTTGGGGCATGATGAGGCCATAAGTCAAGGAGTATCAGCAACCATGAGAAGCTGCAAGAATCTAGGAATGGATTCTCCCCTGGAGCTTCTTGACACAGTGCAGCCAGGGCATCTTTGTTTCAGCCCAGTGATACTGATTTGGCCTCCAAAACTGCCAGAGAGTAAATTTTTGTTATTTGAAGCCACTCATTTGTAGCAATTTGTTACAGCAGCTGCTGGAAACTAACACATTGCCATTGACACTTGATAGCTACTTCAGTATGAAGACCTGTGTATCTGTCTTGTTCAGTTTGGGGGAAACTTTCATGCATTATTTCTGTCATGTTTCCTTCCCTCCTTCCCTGTCTTTTCTTTCTATAACTCATTTAATAGGACATTAGTTTTCCTGGATTGGGTATCTGATTTTCTTTCCACCTGCTCATCTCTATGCTTTCATTGGAATTTCTTTCCACTCAATCTTCTAACATTTTCATTGATTTTTTTTAATTGAAGTATAAATTTTTTTTTTTAATACTACTGTCTTTACCAGGCACAGTGGCTCAAGCCTGTAATTCCAGCACTTTGGGAAGCCAAAGTGGAAGATTTCTTGAAGTCAACAGTTCAAGACCAGCCTTGGCAACATAATGAGACCCTGTCCCTACAAAAAATACAAAAATTAGCCTGGTGTGATGGCATATGCCTGTAGTTCTAGCTACTTAGGAGGCTGAGACAGGAGAATCACTTGAGTCCAGGAAGTTGAAGATGCTATGAGCTATGATCATGCCACTGCACTCCAGCCTGGGCAACAGAGCAAGAGCTTGTCTCTATAAAACTAAATACATTAAAAAAAAAAAAAAAAAAGGAGGAAGATGGCCGAATAGGAACAGCTCCAGCCTGCAGTTCCCATCGTGAGCGACACAGAAGTTGGGTGATTTCTGCATTTCCAACTGAGGTACCAGGTTCATCTCACTGGGGCTTGTCAGACAGTGGGTGAAGCCCATGGAGCAGGGTGAGGCATCGCCTCACCTGGGAAGTGCAAGGGGTCGGGGAATTCCCTTTCCTAGCAAGAGAAGCCGTGACAGATGGTACCTGGAAAATCGGGACACTCCCACCCTAATACTGTGTTTTCCAATGGCCTTAGCAAACGGCACACCAGGAGATTATATCCCATGCTTGGCTCAGAGGGTCCCATGCCCACAGAGCCTTGCTCACTGCTAGCACAGCAGTCTGAGATCGAACTGCAAGGTGGCAGCAAGGCGGTGGGAGGGGTGTCCGCCATTGCTGAGACTTGAGTAGGTAAACAAAGCAGCCTGGAAGCTCAAACTGGGTGGAGCCCACCACAACTGAAGAAGGTCGGCCTGCCTCTGTAGACTCCACCTCTGGGGGCAGGGCAGAGCTGAACAAAAGGCAGCAGAAACTTCTGCAGACTTAAACGTCCCTGTCTGACAGCTCTGAAGAGAGTAGTAGTTCTCCCACCATAGAGTTTGAGATCTGAGAATGGACAGACTGCCTCCTCAAGTGGGTCCCTAACCCCTGAGTAGACTAACTGGGAGACACCTCCCAGTAGGGGCCAACTGACATCTCATACAGCTGGTTGCCTCTCTAAGATGAAGCTTCTGGAGGAAGGATCAGGCTCAACATTTGCTGTTCTGCAATATTTGCTGTTCTGCAGCTTCTGCTGGTGATACCCAGGCAAATGGTGTCTGGAGTGGACCTCCAACAAACTCCAACAGACCTGCATCTGAGGGTCCTGACTGTTAGAGGGAAAACTAACTAACAGAAAGGACATCCACACCCAAACCCCATCTGTACATCACCATCAGCAAAGACCAAAGGTAGATAAAACCACAAAGATGGGGAGAAACCAGAGCAGAAAAGCTGAAAATTCTAAAACTCAGAGCACCTCTTCTCCTCCAAAGGAATGCAGCTCCTTGCCAGCAATGGAAAAAAGCTGGAAGGAGAATGACTTTGACGAATTGAGAGAATAAGGCTTCAGACGATCAATAATAACAAACTTGTCCGAGCTAAAGGAGGATGTTTGAACCAATTGCAAAGAAGCTAAAAACCTTAAAAAAAAAATTAGATGAATGGCTAACTAGAATAAACAGTGTGGAGAAGACCTCAAATGACCTGATGGAGCTGAAAACCATGGCAAGAGAACTACGGGACACATGCACAAGCTTCGGTAGCCAATTTGATCGAGTGAAAGAAAGGGTATCAGTGATTGAAGATCAAATGAATGAAATGAAGAGAGAAGAGAAGTTTAGAGAAAAAAGAGTAAAAGAAATGAACAAAGCCTCCAAGAAATACGGGACTATGTGAAAAGACCAAATCTACATGTGATTGGTGTACTTGAAGGTCATGGGGAGAATGGAAGCCAGTTGGAAAACACTGTTCAGGATATTATCCAGGAGAACTTCCCCAACATAGTGAGGCAGGCCAACATTCAAATTCAGGAAATACAGAAAACACCACAAAGATACTCCTCGAGAAGAGCAACCCCAAGACACCTAATTGTCAGATTCACCAAAGTTGAAATGAAGTAAAAAACGTTAAGGGCAGCCAGAGAGAAAGGTCAGCTTACCCACAACGGGAAGCTCATCAGACTAACAGCAGATCTCTCAGCAGCACCTCTACAAGCCAAAAGAGACTGGGGGCCAATATTCAACATTCTTAAAGAAAAGAATTTTTAACCCAGAATTTCATATGCAGCCAAACTAAGCTTCATAAGTGAAGGAGAAATAAAATCCTTCACAGACAAGCAAATGCTGAGAGAATTTGTCACCACCAGGCCTGCCTTACAGGAGATCCTGAAGGAAGCACTAAACATGGAAAGGAACAACCGGTACCAGCCACTGCAAAAACATGCCAAATCATAAAGACCATAGATGCTAGGAAGAAACTACATCAACTGAAGAGCAAAATAACCAGCTAACATCATAATGACAGGATCAAATTCACACATAACAATATTAACCTTACTTGTAAATGGGCTAAATGCTCCAATTAAAAGACATAGACAGGCAAATTGGATAAAGAGTCAAGACCCATCAGTGTGCTGTATTCAGGAGACCCATCTCACACGCAGAGACACACATAAGCTCAAAATAAAGAGATGGAGGAAGATCTACAAAACAAATGTAAAACAAAAAAAAGCAGGGTTTGCAATCCTAGTCTCTGATAAAACAGACTTTAAACCAACAAAGATCAAAAGAGACAAAGAAGGCCATTACATAATGGTAAAGGGATCAATTCAACAAGAAGAGCTAACTATCCTACATACATATGCACCCAATACAGGAGCAACCAGATTGATAAAGCAAGTCCTTAGAGACCTACAAAGAGACTTAGACTCCCACACAATAATAATGGGAGACTTTGACACCCCACTGTCAACATTAGACAGATCAACGAGACAGAAAGTTAACAAAGATATCCAGGAATTGAACTCAGCTCTGCACCAAGCTGACCTAATAGACATCTACAGAACTCTCCACCCCAAATCAACAGAATATACATTCTTCTCAGCACCACATCACACTTATTCTAAAATTGACCACATAGTTGGAAGTAAAGCACTTCTCAGCAAATGTAGAAGAACAGAAATTATTATAACAAACTGTCTCTCAGACCACAATCAAACTAGAACTCAGGATGAGATTTTGTCCCAAAAAACAAACAAACAAAAAAGTTTAGTAAGGCAGAGGTAGAAATCAGTAACTAAATTTCAGTTATCTGGGAGATACCATGGTACTACCAGGAGGGATGCTACCCTTATGAACCTGTTCCATCTGGGAGTAAACGGGAAGAGGAAACCCCCTTCAGAGACCTGTGAGGAAGAAATAAATATCAGATATGTCTTCTTTCCTGAACTAAGCAGGACAGATCCTAACCTGTTCCATTATCAAAGCTGATATGGGGACTTACACACTTCTTCAGCCATTTGGGCCTAACCTTTTGTCTGTGAGTTAACTGCTTATATTCCCAAGGTTTAGTCTCTATCTCATGGGGTCTTAGCTGCCCTAACTGATGGATTTGCTTCACACCACATAAAATTGAACAAGAAAGCTGCCCTCTTTGCCTTCCAGTTGACTTCCTAGAAGCTGGGAGTGTCCTGGGGCAGCTTCTGTGGCAGAAATCCCTTGTGGCTGGAGCTGTGCTGTGTGCCCTATACATGCCTCTGGCTATGGCCCTTTGCATTGTGTTATTCATCCTTGGCCTGAAATCCTGTCACGGATACCTTTGCCTCATCTTAGTACTGGTATAAAAATGGCATTTTAGTGTATGGAACTGAAGTATACATGTTTCACAATATCTTTCAGTAAAGTTAAATAGGGAATAATTTTTTTACGGTTTCACTGAATAACCCTGTATTCTATCATCAGCACTTTGCTTATGTAGATACTCAGTGTTTGTCAAGAAAATTTCTTTCTGAGCTGCTGAGTTCCTGGACCCTTATAGAGAAGAAATTTTGAGTGCCCATTTTGTATGTTTCTATTTTACTCTTCATTTCCCATGTCCTCATACCTCTCTAAGTATCTCTGCCACTAGAATTTATGTTCTCCGAAGGCAGGGGCTTTGTCTTGTCACCCCTGTGTCTCCAGCACTCAGCACAGCACCAGGCATACTGTAGGTACTCAGTATATCTTCATGAATGAACAAATGAACAAACCAATGAACAACCAGTAAATCTAATGAATGGCTCCCCCTCCCAGTCATGCTAGACCTGTACTTTTAAATATTGGAGTTTTTAACTTAGAACAGTCCCAGTGCCACTGCCAAACATATTGGTTGGGTATGTGTGTGCTTCCTGACCGATACATAGCACTCCAGCTCCAAGTTTATGCCAAGTAGCTGTTTCTTGATCAGCAGAGCCATCCTGTCACATTCTGTGTAGCTTTACCTCCAGGAACCATGAGAAAGGCCTGATACTACCAAAGGCCATAGTAGTCATGTGAGAATTTTGTAGCTATAGACCTTAAGGTTTGCTATTCACTATTCACTGAATTCTGAGGCTACCTGGAGAACAGTGTTTAATTCAAAATAACAGGTGTTCCCTAAGAGACAGTTGTACTGTAGAGCAGCAGGTAAAGAATAATTTGCAGTGAGCCTGTGAGCATCATTGTTTTCTGAATGAGCTCTCAGTGATTCTGAATCGGAACAGCCCAAAACGAAGTGGTTTCCATGAGTTCAAGCTGAGGAGAACAGCATTTTGCATTCAAAATAAAATAAGTGAAGAGAATATAAAATGATAAAAGCTCGAGAAGAATGGGCTATAGGAAGATATTGAAGCTAAGTTTCAGATGTTTGTGTAGTTATAAGTTATGTAAAGACCTCTGCAAATATGCAAACATTCCCTATAATTAACAACCCTGACATGAAGATCAAACGTATGAAATGGCTGCTTTTTTCCCCCCCCCCACATTCAGGTAATTAAAGTGTAGGAAAATCTCTGCCCCAGAAGGTCTGAATATAATTCACATGAATGGAAAATGGCAAAAGTGGTTAGTTTCTTGAGTAGCATCTTAACTGAAACATACTAAAATGGCATAATTTTGGTTCAGTAATCAGTAGTTGAAAGATCTCGTGCTTTACTTCTTAGGGTATGAGTTTAATTATTTCTGGAGCTAAATGATTTGAGACATTTGTAAAGATTAGCCCGTATCTGACAATAATAGTAGTAATTGGTTCAACCCTAAGAAAATTGCCTCCAAACAATAACAATTACAAATAACTGATTTCGTATGTAAATATATAGTATATATAAACATTAATGGCATGGATTCAGAAGTCATCCTGCTTGAATTCATATCTCTGTCACTTTCTGGCTGAACCTCAGTTATCTCTTCAGTGGAATGAGGGAACTTCATAAGGTTTTTATGTATATTAAATGAAATAATATATATAAAGTGCATAAGTGTAGCACATGGAAAATAGTAAGCTGTCTCTACTACTGTTAATCCAACTACTTCCCTGCGAGGCATATTCTTATATTTCTGACATACAAAGTTTTTAAGACAGAGTAGAAAATCTCAAAAAGCAAGCTCTTGATTAAAATATAATGGCATTTGCAGTTTATAAACTGCATACTTATTAAATAAGCTGACTAGGCTTGTGTTTCCAGTGTGATCCTAAGGAGAGGAACATATGGCCTTAAGAGGAGATAAACAAAACTAGGATTACTTCTAGACCTATGTTTTGACAGCTAGAAAGTTTATCTTTGAAGGCTGTCTGGTTGACATTACATGTTGGCTAAGACATTCCTTACAAATGTTGCAGTCATATAAAAAGAGAAACTGTGTGCTATTTTTTGTTTGTTTGTTTCCTGCTTGTACAGTGGGGAAGCCCCCTGCCATAACTACATCAGGTGGGTTAAACTAATAAATAAATAGGCAGAGTGCCAGTGATAATGTTCTTTTGAAGATGTTGAAGTACTATTTGTTGCAGCTTCACTTAGTCATAACACATAGGCATCATTGCTGCTCTCCCAGAAAAAAATGGATGCATCTGTAATAAGCTATATAAATGGATGAAGTCTTTTAAGGATTTTTAAGATTTACTGTTTTTTTTAAGCCTATTTAATGAAACAGATTGCACAGAATCCACATCTGAGCACCATACTTCTTACCTTGTGGCCATACCTCAAATTGTTTCTTAGCTTCTTTTCTGAAAAATGATTAACAACAATAATAATAAATTCAAGAAGAATAAGCATCAAAATACTTTCCTCTAACCCCCGCAAATGTAGCCAGTGTAAAAAGTCCCAGTGTGCATATTTACCTTCCTGTACTGTTCAAGAAAACACGGTTGTGCTTCATTATCAAAAGTTGATTCTGGTAGATAGCAGAAGAGAATGTGAAAT
Source organism: Macaca thibetana thibetana (assembly GCF_024542745.1). NCBI lineage: Eukaryota > Metazoa > Chordata > Mammalia > Primates > Cercopithecidae > Macaca > Macaca thibetana. The sequence goes on from NC_065590.1 coordinate 86,525,069, forward strand.
ATGCGAAAATGTTTTCTTATGATAGAATGAATTGGCTAACATGGGAGTTCTTTTTTTAATGAGATAGTAACATAAGCAAATGTTTGGTCATGTACACAGATTTGGAAACCTTCACCGCACAGCTGTGTTATCAAATTAGGCATACTTCCTTGACCTAGGTGATTATTTTTTTTTAACAATATGAAGAATGAAAAATTTTTATTACTGTGACTTATCCTATCAAATTTTGACTATAAATTTCATTGAAATTATCATTATAATATCTAGGAAAAGTTTCACCCAGCAGGTAATAATTGTTCTCCAAAGGCAAGAGAGGAAAACCAGTCTCATCAGCTAAGTATTAGTTGTGATAAGGTCTTTGGTCTTCTTATATTTTTACAAGGCAATGATGCATTCAGTGTACATATTAGAACTTCCTTATTGTTTTGGTCCATTCCCATTATTTCAGAGTGCATTTTAATTCTCAATTTGTTATTGATATAGATCAACCAAATATTACCCTGTGGTTGCTTATATATTTTTAGAGTTTCCCTTACATGCAGTTTTGCTTAACATGGGTCACAGTAAAGGATCATTTATAAAAGTAATAGATTGTTTCCTGTTTCTGCCAGCTGATTTGATCAATCTAAAGTTCATTATGTACTATGAGTTACATAACCAGTATGGAATCTGTGTGGGACATTCTCATTTTAGTTGGGTGTTAACTGAATTAGCCATTTATATCCTTTAAATCATCGAGGACATTTTAATAAACACTTGAACTGCTCTGTTCTTCATGTACCCTGCTCCAGCAATACGGTTCACCTGGCTCTTACCCAAACACACCACATTAGCTTTCTATGGCCTCTACACATGCTCTTCCCTCCCTACAAAATTTATTTTTCCAAGCATCTCTTAGCTTACTCCCTAACTGCCTTTGCACAAATGTCACCTTTCATCAAAGCCTTTACTAAACACCCTATTTAAAGCTATCCCACTACCCCTCACAGTTTCTAGTCCTCTTTTATTATTTTATCTGCTCCCTCATAGGACTTGTGACTTACTACCATTATACATATCTGATTCAATTATTATTTATTGCTTAAATTGTTATAATCATTATAAATCACTTATGGCTAATTAATATACATATTATGCTCAGTCATTTACTTGATTAGTTGTTAGTCTCAATTATATTTTATTTTTTAATATATATTTTTAATTGACAAATAGAAAGTGTATAGATTGGTACAATATGGTGTTTGGAAATAAGCATATATTGTGGAATGACTAAATCAAGCTAAGTGACTTATGCAGTACCTTACATGCTTATTTTTTTTTGTGGTAAGAACACTTAAAATCTATTCTACTATCTTAGCAATTTAAAAATGGGCAAAGGACTTGAATAGACATTTCTTCAAAAAAAAAAAATACAAATGACCAACAGGTATATGAAAAGGTACTCAACATCACTAATTATCAGAGAAATGCAAATCAGAACCACAATGATATATCACCTAACACCTGTAAGGATGTCTATTAGAAAAACAAAATATAACAAGTGTTGACAAGGATGTAGAGAAATAGAAATCTTTGTACACCTTGTACACTGTTGCAAGAGCATTGGTAGAACTACTTTGGAAAACTCTTTGTAATTATCTACTAAAGATGAATATATGCCTACTATATGACCCAGTATTTCTACTTTGAAGTGATGTAGCCAACAGAAATACATGCATACATGCACCAAAAGACATATACAAAAATGTTAATAGGACTTCTGGTTTCCAGTTCCACATGTAGGGAGCTTAGAAGTTGCCATTCCAACCCTAACAAGTAAAAAGCTGAGCAAACTGATAAATCAACTCTTATTGGACCCAGGATAGGGGAAGACACAGGGAAACCCACTGTCCCCAAAAGACTAGAGAGACAGACTGGCAAATACTGAGAGCCACAAGTTACTATAGAGCATGCAGTCACAAATAGAAACCCCCATAGGAAGCAGTGCCTTGGTAGAAAACCTGAGCTGTAATTGATGAATTATAGGAGGTTCAGTATGAACAACTCTAAAAGTTTAAAACTCCAGGGGGATCCACTCATGGGGAAACCCTACTATTTTGTTAGACTTACCTACATGAGCTAAATTAGATTCTCCAAGTAAATATTGCAGAAAAATCCCTATGTGCTTCTGGCAGGGGGAGGATGAAATGAACCATTTTGAAATATGCCAGAGCACTGTGCTCTTCTTAACAAGGTCTGCCCCCAGGAGAAATTAGTTAGCTAAATCCTGACCTGCTGGGGTATTATTAGAGCCTGACCCAAGGGAAGGGAAATACGTAACTCTTGTCAGCTCTAACCTTCTGCATCAGAGAAGGGAAATACTAAACTCCAGACAACTCTAGCCATCCTGTCCTGCCAAAGAGGGGAGAAGAATACTGAGGAAACACTTAGAAGTTTGTAGACCAGAGGCATATGCTTACTAAAAGACTGAAACTTAATCATAGGATGATAGAATGTCTCTCCTCCCCTTTCCCCCACCTAACTACTGCATTACTAAAACCTGATTTACAGAAGTTCCTTTTACCTGGTACATCATGTCCAACTATCAAGAAAAAATTACTAGGCATACCAAAAGGCAAAAAAAAAGAAAAGAAAAGAAAAGAAAAACAATCTGAGGAGAATAGAGCAAGCTTCAGACCCAGACAGGTAGCGATTCTGGAATTATCAGATGAGGAATTTAAATCCGCTATGATTAATATACTAATGCCTATAACAGATAAAGAAGGCATCATTCAAGAATAGGTAGACAATGTAAGAAGAGAGATGGAAATCCTAAGGAAAAAGCAAAGAGAAATACTAGAGAGTAAAAACACTATAAAATAAAGAATGCTTTTGATGGGCTTATCAGTAGATTGAAAGTGGCTGAAGAAAGAGTCTCTGAGCCTAAGAATATCTCAACATAAACCTCCAAAACTGAAAAGCAAAGAAAAAGGCTGAGAAAAGAAAAAAAAAAAAAAAGAATAAGGACTGCAGGACAACTACAAAAGGTGAAACATATGCATAAGGGGAATACTAGATGGAAAAGAAAGAGAGAAAGAAACATTTCAAACAATAATGACAGAGACATTTCTTAAATTAATGTCAGACATCAAACTTCAGATCCAGGAGACTCAGAAAGAAAATAATAGGGGCTTGAAACTCTGATCTCCATAAAGAAAAGAAGAGCATCAAAGAGGAAATTAACAAAGATAAAACAAAAATGTTTATTTTTCTTATTCTTAATTTATCTAACTGATAAGTTTGTTCAAAATAATAATAGCAACAGTGCTTTCGATTATGTATGTTTATATGTTATATGTATGCTACATATAAGTGAAATGAATGCAACAACACAAAGAGCAGGAGGGAAGACTTAGGATTATTTTGTTTTTGTAAGATATACTACTTGTACAGTGGTGTAATGTTGTTTAAAAGTGAACTTGGACTAGTTGTAAATGGATGTTGCAAACCCTAGGGCAATCACTGGAAGTTTTTTTTTTTTTTTTAAGTAAAACTGACATGCTAAGAAAGGAGAAAAAATTGAATCATATAAAATGCTCATTTAAAACCACAAAAGGCAGAAAATATGTGGAAGATGAAAATAGGAATAAGAACAACAGAGAAAATAATGACAAATATAGTTGATATTAATTTAACTACCAATAATCACTTTAAACATCAGTGGTCTAAATGCACCAAATAGACCTGGCGTGGTGGCTCACACCTATAATCCCAGCACTTTGGGAGGCTGAGGCAGGAAGATCACTTGGGCCCAGGAGTTCAAGACCAGCCTGCGCAACATAGGGAGAGAGACCATCTCTACAAAAAATTTGAAAAGTTAGCCAGGCATGGTGGTATGTGCCTGTAGTCCCAGCTACTCAGAAGGCTGAGGTGGGAGGATCTCCTCGAGCCTGGGAGGTCAAGGCTGCAGTGACAGAGTGAGATCCTGTCTCAAAAAAAAAAAAAAAGAAAAAAAGAAAAGCACTAATTAAAAGATTGTTAGAGTGGATCAAAAAACAAGACTCAACTATATGTTGTTTAGAAGAAGCCCACTTTAAATATAAAGATACATGTAGATGAAAAGTAAATGGATGGAGAAAAATATACCAAGCTAACACTAATCAAAAGAAAACAGGAGTAGCTACATTTCAGACAAGGCAGACTTTCAAAGCAAAGAAAGTTATCCAGGATAAAAAAGGTCATTACATAATGATAAAGAGGTCAGTCCTCCAAGAAGACATAACAGTCCTTTACATGCATGTGCCTAGCAGCAAAGCATAAAACTATGTGAGGCAAAAACTGATAGAACTACGAGCATAAATATATGCATCCACTATCATAGTTGGAGATTTTAACACCCCTTTATCAGAAATGGACAGATCCAGCAGGCAGTAAATGGGTAAAGACAAAGTTGAATCCAACAACACCATCAATCAACTTGTATAATTGACATCTATAGACTACTTCATCCAACAAGAGCAGAATACACATTCTTCTCAAGATCACATGGAACATTCACCAAGATAGACCACATTATGGTCCGTAAAGCACACATTAACAAATTTAGAATAGAAATTATATAATGCCTGCTCTCAGACCACAGTGGAATTTAGAAACCAATAAAGGAAAGATAACTGGAAAGTCCCAAAATACATGGAGATTAAACATGGATTAGAAAAGAAATTTCAAGATAAATTAAGAAATAATTTTGAACTAAATGAAAATGAAAACAGAACTTATCAAAATTTATGAGATGCTGCAATGAGCCAGGATCATGCCATAAAATAAAATTAATGTATCAGAGATGTATGTACTCCATGTCCATTGGAACACCCTTCACAATAGCAAAGTTAACAGAATCAACCTAAGTGTCCATCAGCAGATGAATGGATAAAGAAAATGTGTGTGTACACAATGGAATACTGCTCAGCCTTAAAAAGAAGTTTTGTCATGTGCAACAATGTAGATGGAGCTGGAGAATATTATGTTAAGTGAAATAAACCAGACACAGGAAGACAAATACCACATGTCCTCACATATATGTGGAATCTGAAACAATAGAACTTACAGAGCAGGGAGTGGAATGGTGGTTACTAGAGTCTGGGGTGGTGGGCAGTGGGAGAAGGAGGAGAGGATGGTCAGAGGGTACAAAGCCTCAATTAGGAGGAATACAGTTTTTTCCTTTGGGATATATTGCACAGCATAGTAAGTATAGCAAAAACAGTCTTTATAACAAATGATACTGGAACAACTGAACATCCACGTGCAAGAAAATGAATCTAGACATAGACCTTATACTTATCACAAAAACTAACTCAAAATGGGTTATAGATCTAAATATGAAACAACTATAAAATGACTAGAAGATAACATAGGAGAAAACCTAGATGACCTTGGATATGATGATGACTTTTTAGATACAAACCAAAGGTACAATCAATGAAAGAAATAACAGATAAGCTGAACTTCATTAAAATTAAAAGCTTCTACAGAAAGCAGGGTCAAGAGAATAAAAAGATAAGTCATAGACTGAGAGAAAATATTTGAAAAGACACATCTGATAAAAGACAAATCCAAAATGTACAAGGAACTCAGAAAACTCAAAATAAGAAAAATATAAAACCTATTTAAAAATGGGTCAAAACCCTTAACAGACACCTCACCAAAGAAGATATACAGATGACAAATAAACATGAAAAGATGCTCCACATCATATGGCATCAAGGAAATGTAAATTAAAAAGACAATGGGATAACGCCATACCTGTTAGAATGGCCAAAATTCAGAACACTGACAATAAATACTGAAAAGGATATAGAAACAGCAGGATATGGAGCACCTCTCATTCATTACTGGTGGGAATCAAATAGTCCAACCACCTGGAAGACAATTTAGTGATTTCATACAAAACTAAATATATTCTTACCATGTGTTCTAGCAATTGTGCTCTTAGATATCTACCCAAAGAAGTTGAAAACTTAGTGCACACGGACATTTATAGCAGCTTTATTCATAATTGCCAAAACTTACAGGCAACCAGTATTTCCTTCAGTAGGTGAATGAATAAATACACTATGGTACATTCAGATGATAGAATATTTTTTAGCATTAAAAAGAAATGAGGGGACCTGGACATGGTGGGTCACGTGTGTAATCCCAGCACTTTGGGAGGCCAAGGCAGGAGGATCATTTGATCCCAGGAGTTCAAGACCAGCCTGGGCAACATAGGGAGACCCTGTCTCTATAAAAATATAAAAAATGAACCAGGCATGGTGGGGCACAACTGTAGTCCCAGTTACTTGGGAGGCCGAGGTGGAAGGATCACTTGCACTCAGGATGTCAAGTCTGCAGTGAGCTGTGATTTTGCCTCGTTATGGGCTGAGAGGGTGGTGAGTGGTGGTTCTTCTCAGTCTGAACAGATCTCTAGTCATCCTAAAACCCAGTCATTTGTCATTACTGTACAGAAGAAACAATAAGTAATGGACCTATCCCTTAAGAAAATCCCTCATCAAAGTATGCTTCTTTATTGTAGGTAATTCGCGCCTTTCTGCTGTTTCCAACAATTGAACGAATGTCTGAGTCACCCAATGGCAGAATTGCCACTCCACTTTTGTGCTGGTTTCGATATGTTCTCTATGTTACTGGCTACTTATTATTGAAACCGTGTCCTGAGAAAATCAAGTCCTTGCTAATCAGAAGGTGCCTTCAATTAATGAACCTGGAGAATGAATTTTCGCCATTGAATGTATTAGAACCATTCTGCCTTGGTAAGCACAGATTTTAAAATGTATATGTTTATTCTTGTATCACAAAGTGTTTACACAATACTCTCTGACAGTGGACAAATATCAAGCAAGCAATTATTTACTAGTTTTTTATTTTTCTCTTCCAAAAGTTTAAAACTAGAAATAAATAAAATTAGAAATAGAATGAGGGAATTTTTACATGAGAAATTAGACGGAAAAGCCTCATCAAGTTTTAATTTTATCTTACGTTTCCGATTCTTCACTCTAGCTGCAGGATGGTGAGAAACACTTGTTCTGCACATAGTACATAGTATATAGTATATACGGAGTCCCTACAGGAATCCTGGGTATGCCTGTTAGCTCAGTGGGAGTACTTTACAAAAAAACAGCAGAAGGATACAAAGCCTAATACTCTTGTAGAGTTAACAGGTTGTTTTTATTTTCCTTCTTTAAATGTTTTGGGAGAATTTAAATCATAGAAGTAATAGATAGTTGTCATGGTAATGTATTTTAATACTGGGTGCTTTGCTAATTGTATTTTATGAATATGCTAGTAAATGTTTTTGTGACTTTACTTTTTGGCTTCAAAAGTTGTTTTAAAATGTAATTTATCGTTTTAGATCATACTATTTTATACTATATTTATAAATGACTTTCATAATAAAGTAATCCTAGTTTCTTAATCTATAAGGTGGGGATAACAATACCCCATACTTCAAATGTTATTCTAGTGTTAGATGTGATAAAATATGCAAAGCTTCTATCTGGTATTTTATTTATAACAGACCTCCAATGAATGAAGTAACAATTAGTTGCAGCAGTAGCTAATGGCACTTTCTAAGCTTTTACCTGTGATCCTCAAAAGAACTAATAAGGTTTAGTATTGCTATTGTCCCCCTTTTAAATGAAGCAACTGAGGTACAAAGAGGTTACATGATTGCCCAGAGTTATACAACTAGTATGTAGTGTTGAAGCCCAGGCATTCTGCTGCTGTATTGCATTTCCTTTCACCATAGCTGCTGCTGTTGCCCTAGTTAATGATAACAGCAGGACTCCTGAATAAAGTTTTCCATGCTCAGCTGTATTAAGAATGCCATAAGGTCACATGCGTAATGAACTAGAAACAAGTTAACAGCCCTGCCTGTTCAATTGTACAGCTGCAGTTCATATGGGAGGTATTTTTCTAAATATGTAACAAGAAGCAGTCCTCACAAATACAAAATTCAGTATATTTATCCTATTGATAGATTTTCCCCCTTCCATTTTCCCCCCAATTTCCATTCTTTAATATAGCCTTAGCATAGTGGTTAAAAAAGATGAGATAGGAAGAGGGGAAGCAAGGGCTAAGGACAGTCATGGAAATTGCCAGAGGTTGAAGTTGGAAATATCCCTTAAAGACCATTTGGTCCAACTCTTCATCTGTCCACCATATTGTTACAGAAAAGGAGTCCCGATCCACACCCTGAGAGAGGGTTCTTGGATCTCGTGCAAGAAAGAATTCAGGGTGAGTCTGCAGTGCAAAGCAAAAGCAAGTTTATTAAGTGAGTAAAGTGGTGAAAGAATAGCTCCTCCGTAGACAGAGTAGGATATTCCTGAAAATAAGAGGAGGGATGTACCCACCCCAGGTACAACGCTTGTATATATAGGGAGATGTGTTCTGCTACAAGTTTGTGATAAAGGATTAATTTTCTTAATTACTATATTTTGCAAGATTCGATATTATCATTATTATTATTATTATTATTATTTTGAGATGGAGTCTCACTCTGTCACCCAGGCTGGAGTGCAGTGGCACGATCTCGGCTTACTGCAACCTCTGCTTCCCAGGTTCAAGTAATTCTCCTGCCTCAGCCTCCCGAGTAGCTAGGACTACAGGCAAGCACCACTGTGCCCAGCTAATTTTTGTATTTTTTTTAGAGACAGAGTTTCACCATGCTGGCCAGGCTGGTCTCAATCTCCTGACCTCGTGATCCACCCATCTCAGCCTCCCAAAGTGCTGGGATTACAGGCGTGAGCCACCGCACCCAGCCCAAGAATCGATATTACTATCTTTGAAGCAAAATTAGGAATGCCTTTGTTCTCCAGATATCAGGATATCTGGACACTCCCAAGTCTGAGTCTGTTTTGGTAAACATTATTAATTTGTTCCCTTAACTTTAAACATCTAGAGGCTCGGAATGCCTTACTTTCTGAGAATACGGTCCAGCAAGTTTCAGCCTTATTTTCCTAGCCCACACTCAAAATGAAGCCTCTCTGGTTCAAATGCCTCTGACAATATCATGGAACAGATGCCTACTGGTGAAAATGATACTGACAGGAAGTCAGAAACCCTCAACTCTCATTTTGGTTCTGTCCTAGAGTCACTCTGTGGCTTCCATTTAGTTACTTCCCCTCATTGATTTTCAGATGTTGATTAAATCAAGAGTTAGAGCCAGTCTACCTTTGGAAATTACTTGAGACCCAATGGAATCAGCATTTGAAATTCTGGCAAATATATGTAAAATTCTCCACATATACTTTGATAAGATCATTTTACTTCTCTTTACAGGTTTGTTTGTCCCTCCTAGCCCCTTGTTGCTCTCTGTCATTTTCTTTTTGCCTTGTAGAATGGATTTTATAAAGCATTCTTCAGTTATGGATTCCATTTTCCTCCTGGGATTTCTGCTTCCAGGAAGATAGGGTAAATGGACTTTCCACTATTTCTCCTGCTAAGTACAAAAAACCCTGGATATTATCTATAAAACAACATTAAGAAGACTATACAAAGTAGAGAATAGAAAGCAGGCTATGTAGGGACTTTGGGACCCCAGCAACAAACACAGTGGTGAGTTCCGTAGGTTTTCTTTTTATCACACATATCCTAGGTGTGGAGCCAGCAACCCAGACACACCAAAGAGTAGAGACTTTTAAAGGCCCCAACAAAAGCCTACTCTCTCTAGCCCAAAGACCGGGAAAGGAGCAATGTTTCATAGAGCAGGAAAAAACAGTCTTCTCCCTACCTTGTATAGTTCTTACTTGGAGCAGATCTTTGTTACAAAAGACAGATTAACAAGAAAAATATATAAATTTATTAACATTGTATTTCATATGTACATGGGAGATACCCAGAGAAATGAATAAATCTCAAAGAGGTGGCTTCTGAGTTCAGACTTAAATACTAAATACTTCAACTAAAACAAAGAAAAGAAGTCAGTAATGGGAGGTAACCAAGAAAAGCACTGTACACAAGACAAAAGTTTCTTATGCAGATTTAGGTTGGTGCCCTTTGCATTGATAATAGAGTCCCTGGTGATTTAGAGTCATCCTTCATGGTACAGAGAGGAAAACACCGATTCGAATGGAAATGTCCTTTATAGATGTGAATTTCCCTTTAAAAAGGGAACTTCTCCATTTTTAGAGCTTCTCCTGTGTCTCCAGTTTCTCAAAATACTCAGTTTAAAATAATCTTTTTGCCCAAGAGGCATCTTTAGGGATGGTATATTTTGGGTCCCCTACAGTCATTTTGCGGCAGTATATTCTGATCTTCAATACTTTCTTTCTTTATTATTATTATATATTTTTTGAGACAGAGTCTCACTCTGCCACCCAGGCTGGGATGCAGTGGCTCAATCTCGGCTCACTGCACCCTCTGCCTCCTGGGCTCAAGCAGTTCTCCTGCCTCAGCCTCCCAAGTAGCTGGAACTACAAGTGCCCGCCACAACTCCCAGCAAATTTTTGTATTTTTAGTAGAGAGGGGGTTTCACCATATTGGCCAGGCTGGTCTCAAACTCCTAACCTGAGGTGATCCACCCACCTTGACCTTCCAAAATGCTGGGATTATAGGCACAAGTCACCGCAACTGGCCTCTGGTCTTTAATACTTTCTAAAAGAAACCTTTAGACAGTAACTGCTCTACTCTACTCCAGCCATCTCCAGCCATGCTTGCAGAGATTGAGTGGACTTTACCCTCTCCCCAGCAGTAATGAAGCACCCCCTCTCTTTCCCTGCTCTCGGGTACTGTCCCAGAAGAGGCTGAGTAGAGAGCAAAGACTTTCATCACTGCCCTGCAGTAATGGGACTGCCATCACCACTACCCCCATGTTATCAGTCAAGGTCATGTGGGAGAAGTAACAAGGGACTCCCACTTGTCCCAGCCAAGATGGTAACAGTGGAAGCCTAGTACAGAGTCAGAATTGCTTTCCCTACTCAGCAGCTATAAGGAGCCCCTTCATCCCTTGGGTGTCAATGTAGCAGGACGAGCCTCAGACAAAACTCCTCAGACACTGAGTTAAAGAAGGAAGGGGTTTATTCGGCCAGCGACATCGGCAAGACTCCTGTTTCAAGAGCCGAGCTCCCCTAGTGAGCAATTCCTGTCCATTTTAAGAGCTCACAACTCTAAGGGGGTGAGCGTGAGAGGGTCGTGATCGATTGAGCAAGCAGGGGGTACGTGACTGGGAGCTGCATGCACCGGTAATTAGATCGGAACAAAACAGGATAGGGATTTTCACAGTGCTTTTCTATACAATGTCTGTAATCTATAGATAACATAACCGATTAGGTCAGGGGTCGATCTTTAACTACCAGGCCTAGGGTGTGGGACTGGGCTGTCTGCTTGTGGATTTCAGTTCTGTCTTTTAGTTTTTACTTTTTCTTTCTTTGGAGGCAGAAATTGGGCCTAAGACAATATGAGGGATGGTCTCCTCCTTTACTCCCCGCCTTTGAGACTCTCACTCAATAGTGGGAGTTCTCACTTTCATTTTTACTACCTAAGTCTTCTTGCAAGACAGATCGATAGTGATTCATATAGTACACTTGTGCTGAAGCATTTTGGTGAACTAAGGTAGCGATGAAGCTTTTTATCATTTGAAGAAGTACAGATAGCAAACAAGGGAGCAGTAAGCAGGTTCCTATTACTATTATAACTCTTATTATAAGAGTTTTAAATCCTCCTAGCACTGGGAACCATTTTCTAAACATGACCCCAGGATCAAATCCATGGCACACTTGCATGGGCACATGTGCCAATTTTGTCGTATCTCTATGTCTTAAACTACTTGCCCTTGATTATCTATGTGTAGGCAGCAATTAGTAAAGTTAAATTTCCTACAGACCTCTCCTTCAGCTGCTAGCAAGCAGTCAAGAGCTAATCTATTTTGATAGATAGCATTTCTCATCTGAGCTTCTTGCCGGGCCAGAATAGTCAAGGCTCTGCCAGTTTTATTAGTGATTATTTTTAAGACAGCTTGTAACCGTATGATTTGGTTGATCATGTAAATGGGGGTCTGGTATCCTCACGAGCTGTCTTGTGCCTAAGTAGCAGGCCTATAATATTGTATGATTCTCTCAGAGGGCCATTTATCATTTTTTCAATTTCCTATAGCTATGCTTCTCTTTTTGCAGGAAGCATAGACAGGGAAGTCTAGGAATTCACCTGTTTTTATGGGCAGTAGGAAGAAAGATAGTTTAATAGTGTCAATAACACAACTACCTGCCTACTGGTCAGGTAATTTGGCATAAACTCTACGCCTGCATATCTAGTATAATCTAGTGGGGGCTGTCCAGTCTTGGCGGGACTCCGGGTGGGTCCACACAGTTTGCAGCTTTGGGAATTTACTAAATGGATTTCTCTCTGTGTGATTTGAACTCCACCAGGTGACTGTTTTTGTGGTACCATTATACAGTTTCTGTTTCAGACAACTAAGTCATCCTACAGCGTGAGTGAATTCTTTTCTTTCTCTAGCTATGCAGTATTGTCCAATAATTGAGGCTTTTAGGACCTAGAAATTATCAGGGTGATTCTTTTGAGCTGGGAATTCATCAGGAACTGGATCTGTAGGTACTCATTATCGGGCTTCCCATGGCCGTTGATCTCCTATTACAGTTCCTCCACATACATAACATGAAGTGACATTGAGAGACTGGGCTCCATGCTCAGCTAATTGCAAAAACAAATTTCTTGTTTTTCCTGGAATTTCTGGTACTAGCACATTTAGTTCATCATAGAAAGTTTGAAACACTGGCTCAGGAAAGCGTTTATAAACTTCTCCTTGAACCAAGATATTTACTTGAGGATTCAGTCCAACCCCATCAATTCCTAAGGTCACATGCTCCTCTTTTTTCCAGCAAGGATCAAGGGGATTGGTTATTACTAGCTCTAAGGGGTTACATTGTCCTTTAGTACAGGAAGGGTCATTTTTTCCTTTCTAAAGGTGGACTGGATCCTTTTCATTTTTTTTTAATCTAAGTGGCCTAAATGACACAAGACCAGTATTTACATTTATTTCCACACAGTCCTAATTTATGACAGATGTACTTATTTTCTGTCATATAGCCTCTTTTCTAATTAAGAGAACTACACCTTATTCCTAACTTATTACTATTAATGACAGCACAGGCATCAAATTTTAAGATGACTTGTTTGGGCACCTCTTTTTCTTCTGTTTTGGCTAACACTTTACTCGTATCATTTATGAGCCTCCACCAGTCCTCAGTCCTTAATCTTATTTTAAAAAAACTGTGGTCATGGGAGGCTCAGATGGGGCATAACACACATCAGGTTGGTCATTTCGTGGGCTACATACCTTGTGTAGAATAACATTATACAAACAAGTTCTTTTTAGAGTTCCAGTACACTTAAAATAACCGTAAAATAATAGGACCATAGCAAACTTTTGTCCTACCTCAGTGACTTGATATATACACTGGGAACAGTCCTCAGTCTGAGGTCAGTTGAAGTCCTTACTATAAAAGTCCAAATTTTAAGGAAAATGAGTCCTGAGATGAGTTTTCTCATGCTTCGGCTGTGCATGGACCAGTCAGCTTCCGCGTGTGACTGGAGCACGGTTTGTCGTCTTCTTCACAGTCACTTTGCAGGGGTTGGCGAAGCTGCTCCCGTCCACATACCACTCACAGTCTACTGATATTTCAGGATGGTTTCGCACATTGGGCCTGCTAGAGTAAACTGAGTCCAACACCTCTACACAGTTATGTTCAACTGGGCTCTCTGATACCGGGAGCAAGGTGGTGGGGTTTAGGGTGTTGCAAACTTCAGTGGTTATGTGGGGATTTTCACATAGCAAGCTTTGGTACTTGGTTAATCTAGCATTTGTTAACTGATGATGTCCTTTGATAGTCATTAAAGTTACCACAGCATGGGGGGCCTTTATATTCAGGTTTTGTCTAAGGGTTAGTTTATTTGCTTCATGTGCTAACAGAGCTGTTGCTGCTAGGGCCGTTAGATCTGGGGGCCAGCCTTTGGAAATCCTATCTAGTTGTTTTGAGAGATAGGCCACTGGCCTTGGCCAGGACCCCACAGTCTGGGTTAAAACTCCAACTGCCATTTTTTCTCTTTCTGACACATAGAGTGTAAAGAGTTTTGTCAGGTCAGGTAGCCTCAGGGCTGGGGCCGACATGAGTTTTTCTTTTAACTTATGAAAAGCTTATTTCTGTTGGTTGTAATAGATGTAGTGTATCTAATCTACATTTTTATTAACTGTCACCTACTAAAATATTGACTCAAATCCTGCAGCTATTTGATTTCAAGCTTTAAATTGATCTGGTATTCCTCGTGGGACTCCAGTTGCATCTAAATAGACATGAGAGTCGAAAGACTTATAAGGGGCTTCTCTCGCTTTACGATGTCTTATTTTTTTTCCTTCTGGTTGATGAAATGCCAGGGTGAAAGGGATAGCCAATTGGACTAAAGTACAAGTGCCATGCCACTTATTCAGCAGAGTGCCCAGTAAAGGTCCACCACAATACCACCACACATCCGCTCAGGGATGAAGAAGGGCTGACTGATTGATAAGCTCTTGAAAATTCTTAAGCTCACTGCATCCTTTCAGGTCTCCAAGGAATACTAAGTTTCCTCCCTGTCATGAGAGACACGAAGTGAACTTAGTGTTGGGAGACAGAAGCTGGATGGCCCTTGGGGGCTGACCTGCAGGGTGCCAGACTTTGGGATATGGCAGAGAGAGCTTGGCACAACTTATTACTCCAGGCTGTAGAATCCTGGAAAAGAGCTACCATGCCGCCCACACCTGGTCGACTGGAGGACCACCTTAGTGGAAAGGGGACAGTCTGGGCCTCTGGCCTGCCATGTGCACAAGCATAACAATTGCTTTTGTTTAACATGCAGATGGAATATTTGATCTGTTTTAACCATGCATTTGCATCTTGGTATCCTGTTTTAATTGCTAAAGTTTGTTTTAAGCCTTTAACTTCTATGATCTTCTAGTAAAATGAATGTATGGTTTTAGGAAATTACAGAAACCGGTTGGGGCAGTCCATCCTTGCTTTTTAGTGGTCCACAGAACGTTGGACCAACTATGGCATGTAAGCTCTACGTTGGGGGGCAAGACTCCTGGTTGGCACTGGGGTCTTTATCGAAATCTCCCTGGATTAAATGGTCCTAGTTTACTAATGCCCAGTCTGAGGAGAGTCAAAAGGGACAGAAGTACTTTTCTGAAGTAGAAAGCTGTCTTTGACTTGGCAAGTCTTCATAGATACTAACAAGGCAAGCATTAAATGCAATAGTTTGAGGCAAAATTGACTTGGTTATGTTAATAACTAGATGGTCAGCAATAGAACGAGGAAAGGAAAAAGAGTAATAGAATAGATGAAAAGGGTTAAATTTTTCTTAGCTTTAGTTTGGTAGGGTTTTCCCCGGGACTGTGGCCCATGACTCTGGAGGGGTTGGCACTTTCTTGACTTGGGTGTGATGAGTCCATTCTTTTTTTTTTTTTTTTTCTGTACGAACAGCAGTCTTGGTGGTTAGCAGCACAAGGTAGGGTCTTTCCCAGGCTGGCTTAAGTTTTTCTTCTTTCCACCCTTTGATGAGAACATGATCTTCAGGCTGGTGCTGGTTTACCAGAAATTCTAGGGATGGTGCATGTGCTAAAAGACTTTTAGTTTTTGAGAAAGGAAAGTGGAAGATAAACCAAGTATATAATTTTTAAGAAACTGACCTTTTGTTTTAAATATAGGGACCTTGGCAGTGGACTTTGTAGTCCTTAGTGCCTTTTTACTGAGAATTTTCCTTTAGCACCTCTTTTTATTAGTTTTTAAACTAAAGAAAGCCAAATACTATTTTATATTTAACAATGCTTCTCATATGATTTTTATACCAGATAAACTAAATTTTATCTTTATATTAGTGTGTTATTAATGTTAAACCTAATTTTAATAAAACCTTGTAGACATATTTATCTAATTTTTAATGTTTGACCATAAGGTAAGATTTTATAGACTCTTTTTAAACTTTTATAATTTTTGTTAAAGAGCAGGTTGGTGCTTTAAGAAACACCTGTTATGCTTTTACTTTAATGTCCAGTTCACAGAAAAACTGGATGATACTTCTTTAACTTTAGCTAATATGTTTACACACAGAATTTTCTTTACAATTAACATTTTAAAACTTGCTTAAACCTTCAAAACAATATTTTTTAAACTTTTTAATGTAAGTAAAAATATACATTCTTATGCCTCCTTATAATCCTTTCACCAAAGGTATATTTTACTTTTCTTATACACCTTGCACATAAACTTTTTTTTTTCAGTAGTTTTACATTCAGGAGGCCTAGTTACTTTTAAATTATACGATATTTTTTGCATAAATTCTTTTTTGTAACATTTTTCTGTTTCATGACTTTTGCAGACAGTTCTTCGACATGCCTCAACTTTCTGACTTACAACAAATATTTCTTTCTTTAAACAACCAGTTAATTTATTTCAGGACAAGAATTTACCATATAATACTCTTTTTATTTAAATTCTGCCCCCCGGCTTTTTTTTCCTTAGGATACTTCTGAACTGATGAGGTGTGCTCACAATGAGGTTTCCTCTAAAATTTTTTTGTTTTTTTTTACTTTGTTGTTGTTGTTAGCAAAGCAGTTGCCACTACGGATTGAATGCATTTGGGCCATCCGTGGGTTACTGGGTTAAGAATGTTTGATTGGAAGGCCTCAGTGCTTTCGGATACACCCTTGTTTACACTGACAACAAAGTGGTATTGGGGTGTTATAGGGTTACAGAGAATATCTTCAATTATCAATTATAGGTTTTAAATTTACCTCGGCTTTTAAAGGAATAGGGTACACTTTTTTTTTCTTAACTACTCGTATATCTCTTTCTTTCTCTCTTTGACTTTGTCTCTCTCTTTAACTTTCCTTTTACCTCTGTCTCTTCTCTCTCTCTGCCTCTCTCTTTCTCTCTCTCCTTGACTCCCTCTTTGTCTGTCTCTTCCTCTCTCTCTTTGCCTCTTTTCCTCTCTGTCTCTTTCCTTTCTCTCTCTGCTTGTCTTTCCTTGCCTCTGCCAGCCACTTATGCTGCTGTTATCTCAACCACTGTGTGTTGGGGACGGGGATCTAAAACCAGCTGTAACCAAGTGTCTATATATGGAACTGGTCTGGGTTCCCTGACTTACAGGTTACCTTGTGCCATACCTTTGAAACAAGGGACCTGTCCAGGATTTCTTCTAAGGGCCAACCTACCTCTAATGCTGGCCAATCTATCTTACACAAAGTTTTAAGTTTTCCTAGTGTCACAGTACTCCATAGTCTCCTTTAAATTCTGTTTTGAAATTTTTTCAACATAGTTCCTAGTAGGGTGGGCTTATTTGTGCCTGACCTCTGCTTCTTCGAGACAAAACACCACGCTGACACCACACACACACCACAAAACAAAGAACAGGTATAAAGGGCATACACACACTTTTGCCGTTTGCACCAAACCAAAATCAGAATATCCAGAAATCTAAGCCAGGTCAAAAACAAAACCAAAGTATCAAGCAATCCAAGTCAAGTCAAAAACAAAAACCAAAGTGCCAGTACAGGCACACCGTGGGTGATCAGGCCGTGCTTCCACTCAAATGGAGTGGGCAAGTTCCCAAGACCGGTCCTGTCAAGCAATTCAAACCAAGTCAAAACCAAAACCAAAGTGCCGATAAAGGCACACCATGGGTGATCAGGCCACGCTTCCACTCAAACAGAGTGGGCAAGTTTCAAAGACTAGTCTTACCAAGTTTTAGATGTCCAGACTCCAAGTGCCCATTCCTTCCCGGTGTGCAGCCACTGTGTTGATCCTCCACAGGGGCCTGCCACACACTGTTCTGGCGAGGCATCCCACCAGGGCAAATGCCTACCCGGGAGCGCTCTCAGGATCCGTGTTGCTTGGGCTGGTTGGAGTCCCCTGCAGGGATGTTCCACAGGGCAGGCTTAAGCCACCTAAGGAGCTGCCTCGACCATCCGTCATTCACCTCGCTTCCCAGTCAGGGAACCAAGAAATGTGGCAGGACAAGCCACAGACAAAACTCCTCAGACACTGAGTTAAAGAAGGAAGGGGTTTATTCGGCCAGGGGCATCTGCAAGACTCCTGTCTCACGAGCTGAGCTCCCCGAGTGAGCAAGTCCCATCCCTCTTAAGGGCTCACAACTCTAAGGGGGTGTGCGTGACAGGGTTGTGATCGATTGAGCAAGCAGGGGGTGGGTACGTGACTGGGGGCTGCATGCACCAGTAATTAGTCGGAACAAAACAGGACAGTGCTTTTCTATACAATGTCTGTAATCTATAGATAACATAACCAATTAGGTTAGGGGTCGATCTTTAACTACCAGGCCCAGGGTGTGGCGCCAGGCTGTCTGCTTGTGGATTTCATTTCTGCCTTTTCATTTTTACTTTTTCTTTCTTTGGAGGCAGAAATTGGGCCTAAGACAATATAAGGGGTGGTCTCCTTCCTTATTAACAGAAGTCAGATGGGTAACTTAGAGTCTACCCTACCTGGCCATAATGAAAAAAACATCTAAAACATAACGTTTAAATAAGATCCAGAATCTCATAACATACTACTCAAATTGTCCATGTTGTAATTGAAAATCACTTGTCTAATAAAATCTCAACTTGAGTGGAAAAAAAAAAAATCAATGGCAACACCAAAATGACAGAGATACTGGAATTATCTGACAATGACTTTAAAGCAGCCATTATAAAAATTATTTAATGATCAATTAATAAACATGTTTGAAACTCATGAGAAGATAGAAAATCTTAGGAAAGAGAAGATTGAAAAAAAAAACTGAATGGAAATTTTAGAACAAATTTAAAATCTCAATGGCTAGACCCAACAATAAAATGAGGGGACAGAGGAAAGAATCAGTGAATGTGAGATTAGATCAATAGGAATTACCCAACAGAGAGAAAATAGACTAAAAAGGGGAAAAAAAGAAACAGAACCTCAGGGACCTGTCGGACTACAACGAAAGATCCAACATTTTCACGCCTGTAATCCCAGCACTTTGGGAGGTTGAGGCAGGTGGATCACAAGATCAGGAGATCGAGACCATCCTGGCTAACATGATGAAACCCCGTCTCTACTAAAAATACAAAAAAATATTAACCGGGCATGGTGGCGGGTGCCTGTAATCCCAGCTACTTGGGAGGCTGAGGCAGGAGAATGGCGTGAACCTGGGAGGCGGAGCTTGCAGTGAGCTGAGATCACGCCACTGCACTCCAGCCTGGGCAACAGAGCAAGACTGTCTCAAAAAAAAAAAAAAGATCTAACATTTGTGATAACACCAGTCCTAGAAATAGAGAGTAGGTCTGAAAAAGTATTCAAACAAATAGTGGTTAAAAACCCCCAAATTTTGCAAAAGATATGAATTTACAGATTCAAGAAGCTGAATGAACTTAAAACAGAATAAACCCAAAGAAATATACACTAAAACACATCATAACCAAGCTTTTGAAAACTAAAACAAAGAAAATCTCTTGAAAGCAGCCAGAAGAGCAAAGCGATGCATTATTCATGGAAGAAAGTCTGTTTGAAGGACAGCTAGTTTTTCATCAGAATCCATGGAGACCCAAAGGAAAATCACAAAATGCAAAACAAAAATAACTATCAATCCAAAATTCTATATCTAGCAAAAGTATCTTTCAGGAAAGAAGGGGAAATTTAGCATTCTCGAATGTTGAAAAACCAAAAGAACTTGTCACCATTAGATCTATCCTAAAAGAATAACTGCAGGAAGTTCTCTCAACAGAGAGGAAATGATAAAAGAAGGAATCTGGGAACATCAAAAAGAAAGAACAGTGAATAAGGTAAAATGTGAACAAATACAACTTTCTTCTTCTCTTGAGATTTCTAAATTATGTTTAACAGTTAAAGCAAAAATTATAGCACCATATCTTATGGTTCTAAATGTACACAGAGGAAATATTTAGGGCAACGATTTTATATATGGGGGAGGGCACAAGGACATAATGGCAAGTAAGGTTTCTACACTTGAACTGTGAGATGCAACCACATGTAGATGGTAATAAGTCATGTATATATGTAATGTAGCACCTAGAACAGCCGTTTCAAATGGTATTCAAAACAGATACTCAAAATCACCATGGATAGATCAAGATGGAATTCTATATTTAGAAACACATTGATTGGAAGGCCAGAAAAAGAACTCAGAGACATGACAGAGAACAAACAGAAAACAAATAATAAAATGATGGTCCATGATTATATTGAATGTAAATGATCTAAATATACAATTAAAAGAAATTGGCAGGGTAGATTAGAAAACATGACTCAATTACATGCTGTCCTCAAAACTCTTAGTTTAAATATAACAATATAAGTAAGTTGAAAGCAAAAAGATGGGAAAAGGTATATTATGCAAACATTTATAAGCAAAGGAAACCAGTAATAGCTTTACTAATATCAGATAAAGTATATTTCAGTGCAAAGAAAATTACCTAATAGGCATTTGTAGAACACTCCACCCAAAACAGAATTGATATCAACGTGTTAATATCATTGAAACCATACAGAGCATGTTCAGTGACCACAATGGAATCAAACTAGAAATCAACAACAGAATAACAAAAGTTAGATCTTTAAATACTTGGAAAGTAAACCACATACTTCTAAACAACTCATGAGTCAAAAAATGGAAATTACAAAGAAATTCAAATAATACTACATGTAAATAATAAAACTATGGCTTACAATTGTAATCCTAGCACTTTGGGGGTCTCAGGTGGGAGGATCGTTTGAGCCCAGGAGTTCTAGACCAGCCAGGGCAACACAGTGAGACCCTGTCTCTATAAAAAATTTAAAAATTGGCCAGTCACTGTGGCTCATGCATGTAATCCCAACACTTTGAGAAGCCAAAGGGGGCAGATCACTGGAGTCCAGGAGTTCAAGACCAGCCTGGGCAACGTGATGAAACCCCATCTCTACTAAAAATGCAAAAATTAGCTGGGCATGGTGGCACACACCTGTAACAGGTCCTAGCTACTTGGGGGCTGAGGCAGGAGGATCCCTTGAGCCTGGGAAGTCAAGGCTGCAGTGAGCCGAGATCGTGCCACTGCACTCCAGCTTGGGTGACCAAGTGAGATCCTGTCTCAAAAAAAAAAAAAAAAGAAAAAGAAAAATTAGCCAGGCATGGAGTTATAGGCCTGTAATCTCAGCTTCTTGGGCAGGCTAAGATGGAAGGATCACTTGAGCCCAGGAGACCACAGCTGCGGTAAGATATGATCATGCCACTGAACTCCAGCCTGGGTAACAGAGTGAAAGCAGCTAAAAAAAAAAAAAAAAAAAAAAAAAAAAAAAAAAAAAAAAAAAAAAATTAGTAATAATTAATAATAAAACTGAATTAAAATGGAAATACAGCATATTAAAATTTGTGGGACACAGCTAAAACAGTGATGAGACAAAAATGTATGCTGTTGTGAGAAATGACTACATTAGAAAAGGAGAAAAGTCCTAGTAACCTAAGCTTCAACCTCAAGAACCCAGAAAAAGAAGAGGAAAGTAATCCCAAAAGGATGAAAAGGAAAGAAATAGCAAGAATAGAAATTAGGGTTAGGAGCAGTTGCTCACATCTAGAATGCCAGCACTTTGGAAGGCTGAGGCAGGAGGTTTGCTTAAGGCCAGGAGTTCGAGACCAGCCTAGGCAATATAGTGAGACCCTGTCTCTACCAAAAAAGTTGAAAATAAAAACAATAGAGAAAATCAATGAAACGAGAAAGTAGCTACTTTGAAAGAGTAATAAAATTGACAAACCCCTAGCAAGACTGACAAAGAAAAAACAGGTGAAGACACAAATTACCAATATCAGAAATGAAATAGAAAATATCCACTATAGAGCCTGCACACATCAAAAGGGTAGTAAAGGCTACTGTGAACAACTCTACACATATAAATTTGACAACTGGGATGAAATAAACCAATTCTTCAAATGTTGACACACTACCACAACTCATCCAAGATGAAATCGATCATTTCAAGAGCCCTATAACTTGGAAGGAAATTCAATTTGTAATTTTAAAACTTCCAGAAAAGACATTTAGAGGCCCAGATGATTTCACTGGAGAATTATACCAAATGTTTAAAGAAATATTAACACAATTCTACCTATTTTTTTAAATAGAAAATAGGAGGAAACACATCCCAATTCACTTTTTGAAGCTAGTATTATCTAATATCAAAACCAAAGAAAAATAATACAAAAAAAGAAGAAAATACAGGCCAGTATCCCCTATGAGTATAGAGACAAATATCTCTAATAAAATATTAGCAAATAGAATTCAGCAATATATAAAAAGAATTATATACTATTCTATTACCAAATGTGATTTATTCCAGGGATGCAAGGCTAGTATAGTATTCAAAAATCCATGAATATAATCTAGCATATTAACAGGCTAAAGAAGATAAACCATATGATTCTATCAACTGATGCAGAAAAAAAATATTTTGAATGCTTTTCTTCTAAGACTAGAAACAAGACAAAGATGTCTGCTCTCAGCACTCTATTCAACATAGTGCTGGAAGTTCTAGTCAGTCCAGTAAGGCAAGGCAAGGAAATAAAAGATATACAGATCAGAAGAGAAGAAATTAATCTCTTGTTTGTAGATGGCATGATTGTCTGTAGAGAAAATCCCAAGGATGGTTCTGTGGCTCTGCCAGGGAATAAAAATTTATCAAATGATTAAAAAAAAAAGAAAAGAAAAGAAAAAAAATGACAATCCCAAGGAATATACCAAAAACAAACTCTGAGAATTACTACAAGTTCAACAATGTCACAGGATACAAGATAAGCACAAAAGTCAATATTATTTGCATACACTAGCAATAGAAACCAAAATTTAAAATATAATACCATTTATAGCCAGTCAAAAAAACTAAATGGTTAAGCATAAAGTTAGAAAAACATATACAGAATTATATGCTGAAAATGAAGCCTATTAATAAAGAAACAAAAGCAGACCTAAGTAAATGGAGAGACATACCATGTTCATGGATTGGAAGACTCAACGTAGTAAACATGTATTAATGTACTCTCACACTGGGTAATTTATAAAGAAAAGAGGTTTAATTGGCTCACAGTTCCACAGGCTGTACAGGAAGCATGTCAGCATCCACTTCTGCAGAGGCCTCAAGTAGCTTTTACTCATGGCAGAAGGCAAATTGGGAGCAGGTGTCTAACATGGCAGGAGCAGGACTGAGAGAGAGTGGTGGGGGAGGTTCTACACACTTTAAACAACCAGATCTTGAGATAACTCAATCATTATTGCTATAACAGCACCAAGGGGGATGGTGTTAAATCATGAGAAACCATCCCCATGATTCAGTTACCTCTCACCAGGTCCCACCTCCAACATTGGAGATTACATTGAGGACATGAGATTTGGGTGAGGACACAAATCCAAACCATATCAGATATCAATTCTTCCTAAATTGATACGCATATTAAACATAGTTGCTGTCAAAATCCAAGTAAGATTTTTTTGTAGCTATTGACATGATTATTCTAAAATATATTTGGAAAGGCAAAGGAATAAGAATTACTAAAACAGTTTTGTAAAAGAATAAAGTGGAAGGAGTGAGTCTGTCTGGTTGCAAGATTTATTATGTAGCTATAGTAATCAAAACTTTGTGATATTGCTAAAGGGATTAATACATAGATCAATAGAACAGAGAAGAGAACCTAGAAATAGACCCACACAAATGTGCCCAACTGGTTTTTGACAAGGGGCAAAAGCAATTTGATAAAAGAGGAATTGCCATTTCAACAATTTTGCTGGAGCACTTGGCTCTCCTTAGGCCAAAAGAAAAGAAAAAAGAAGAAGAAAGAAAGGAAGGAAAGGAAATGAACCTTGACCTAAACTCTAAACCTTACACCTTATAAAAAAGTTAACTCTAAATGAGTCATGAATTTAAATATAAATTGTAAAACTACAATCCTTTTAGAAAAAAGGGAGAAGATATTCAGGATCAGGATCTGGGACTAGGCAAAGACTAGCTGAGTGTGATCACAGTGAGATATCATTACACACCTATCAGAATGGCTAAAATAAAAAAAAAATAGCAACCTCAAATGCTGGTAAGGATGCAGAGAAACTGGATCACTCATACATTACTGCTGACAATGTAAAATGGTGCACCCACTCTGGAAAGCAATTTGACAGTTAAAAACCTAAACATGCAACTACCCTATGACCCAGCAGTTACACTCCTCAGCATTCATCCCTGATATATGAAAACTGGTGTCACAGAAAAACCTAAATATATGAATGTTTATTGTAGTTTTATTCATAATTGCCAAAAACTGGAAACAACCCAGAGGTAGTTTCCGTAGGTAAATTATTAAACAAACTGTGATCAACCCATACCATGGAATTCTACTTGATAATAAAAAGGAACAGACTTTTAATATACACGGCAACCTGTGTCCATCTCCAGAGAATTATGCTCAGTGGAAAAAAAGCAACCCTTAAGGATTACATACTGTATGATTCCATTTATATAGCATTCTTGAAATGATAACATTATAGAAATGAAGAACAGATTAGTGGTTGCCAGGGGTTAAAAATTAAAGATAAAAATTTAGGCCAGGCGCGGTGGCTCACGCCTGTAATCCCAGCACTTTGGGAGGCCGAGGCGGGCGGATCACGAGGTCAGGAGATCAAGACCATTCCTGGCGAACACAGTGAAACCCCGTCTCTACTAAAAATACAAAAAAATTAGCCGGGCATGGTGGCGGGCGCCTGTAGTCCCAGCTGCTTGGGAGGCTGAGGCAGGAGAATGGCATGAGCTCGGGCGGCGGAGGTTGCAGTGAGCCGAGATGGTGCCACTGCACTCCAGCCTGGGCGACAGAGCGAGACTCTGTCTCAAAAAAAAAAAAAAAAAATTAGCTAGGCATGGTGGCACACACCTGTAGTCCTGGCTACTTGGAAGGTTGAGGTAGGAGAATCGCTTGAGCCTAGGAGTTCAAGGTTACAGTGAGCTGTGATTGCACCACTGCACTTCAGCCTGGGCAACAGAGGAAGACCTTGTCTCTTTAAAAAATATGCATACATATCCTGGCTGTAATATTATGCTGTGGTTTTGTAAGATATTACCATGGGAGAAACTGGGTAAAAAATACATGGATTTCTCTATATTATTTCTTACACCTGCATGTAAATCTACAACTATCTTAAAATAAAAGCTATCTTAAAACAAAAAGCATTCTCCAGCTAGGGATACCACTTTCCTCCCTGGGATAGGTGTTGCCCTCATCCTGACTGCGTGAATTAGGAGCTTCTTGTCCTTGAGACACTGAGAAGGTTGAGGACCCAGAGTCCCAGGGCTGAGGACACCATTAGATATGCAGCTGAACTTATGCCTCTTTAGAAATATTTTCTAAATCCAAATCAGGACATGGGATATAAATTTTATACATTTTTAAAATTTATATATGAAAAGTCTAGCTATGACAAATTATTCTTAATGGTATATTTAGTGAATACATAATATAAACATATAATCAAGTGTTTAATGTTTTTAATTAAAACAGGACATTATGTAAAGGTATTTTTCCACGTTTTCTGCATCAGAGTTATATATACTTCAGGAAAAGTAGGCTCCAAAAGCTGCACTTGAAGAAAGGACTCTTCCTTTTAGTTGCAATAATTGACCTCCTGCTGCATCTTCCAGGAGACCCAAGTTTAGGCAGCAGGGAGCAGGACAGTTTAGGCATAAGCCATATTTCCCTCCTCAATCCAAGGCAACCAGAGCTTTATACTACATTGTTGCTTGAGGAACCCTGGGCTTCCTTTCTCACACAACCCTGATATATGAAATACATTTTGAAAATCAGACTGAACATTCAGCTACATTTCTTCATTTCTGTTCTAAATAACAAACTAGCAAACAAACTTTTGGAGCACAGCCCTCCTATTTCTCACATCCTTTCCTTTTCTGATCTTTTAATCCCTTGGCTCTAATCTGGCCTTCTGATAGCCAAATAACCACTACTTCAATGGTCTCTGATTTTTTTTCCCCCATAACCTACCCCGTCTGTGTAACCTCAGGTAAAGGAAAATGAGGCAATAGTTTACGTGTCTTCCTTCTTCTTTGGGTTATTGGTTCATTCCCTACTTGAATTCATAGTTCACTTCCTAGTAGTGACTAGGCTGATCATTAAGGAAGCATCTCAGATATCCTAGCCAGCCTCTTCCCTCTAGATCTGTAGTGCCACCCCTGCCTCCTCTTGCAATAACCCTCACAGAAACTGCCTTCGCCCAGGCTTGCCCTCACCATCACTTTGGTGATTCCTAGTACCTTGCTTCCTACAAACAGAAGGTTCCAACTGAGAGCAACACCCAACAGAAGACCCTAACTTTGGGAGATGATTAGTGGGCTCTGCTAGAGTTTACGCTGCATGAATAGTGGACATAACTAATGTTCATACCAGCTACTTGAATCGGCATAATTTTCGTGGTTACATGAAAAAAGGGGTTATCAAGGGAAAAGAAGATCAGGTCAGAGATCATTCCCAGCTGAGAATCTGGTCCAGCTGGATATTTCCCCCTGGCCCCCATAGACCTGTTTCTCTGTGGCTTGACTGTCATCCAGACGACGACCTTTTAACCTGCCAGCATGCCTTTTAGGAGGCTTTGCAGTGTTTGCACATTATGTAATGTCTGTACTTCAGTAGAAATCTTACAGAAACAAATGGAGGAAGTTTGCTAGTCCAAACAGTGGATAATAAATCCTGCCCTATCTAGATAGAAACTGGTTTTCTGTATCCTTTAGTTTATACACACATTTTTGTTGTTGTTGTTGTAAGCTCTGAAAAATTCTAGGAACCAAAATATTCAAATATTTCAAATCCTGCTGCCCTTTTGGCAGAGATGGCACATCCTTTCCTGTAGGCTTGAGTTCTGTGGCATTAGCGTTCTTCTCCATCATGAGTGAGTGAAATGTCATTTCCTATCCAGCATTCAGAGCAGAGTAGCCCTACATCAGTTAGCATACGTTATAAACTTTACCACCGTGTTCATCAATGTCATTTTGTTAACTAGGTTGTATTAAATGTGTTTTTAAAGAACATATATGGATTTTTTTCTTCAGTTTTAATTCTGGAATGTTTGCTACTCTGTATTTTCTTTATATGTTCTTCCACTTCATGAAAAATAGGCTTTTCACTGAGACACCTAAATTGATTTACTGATCAAAGCTAAAAGAAAATATGTCTTAGTTCAGCAGTGTAACAGGTCAAAATAATTAACTTTGAAAAATATTCTAGGGTCTTTTCATTAGTTAGGCCAAATTGATTTTTTTTTTTTTTTTTTTTTGAGACGGAGTCTCGCTCTGTCGCCCAGACTGGAGTGCAGTGGCCGGATCTCAGCTCACTGCAAGCTCCGCCTCCCAGGTTTACGCCATTCTCCTGCCTCAGCCTCCCGAGTAGCTGGGACTACAGGCGCCAGCCACCTCGCCCGGCTAGTTTTTTGTATTTTTTAGTAGAGACGGGGTTTCACCGTGTTAGCCAGGATGGTCTCGATCTCCTGACCTAGTGATCCGCCCGTCTCGGCCTCCCAAAGTGCTGGGATTACAGGCTTGAGCCACCGCGCCCGGCCCCAAATTGATATTTTAATTCCTTTCAGTTACCTAACTAGAAAAACATAGCACAGAGACATAGGGAATTTCTGGTAGATTACATTACTTTGTTGAATATATTCTTGTAAAATAAATTTTCATAGTTTTTTCTTTCCTAAATATGGAATTAACTTTTAAGATATAAAATGAACTATTAAATAAGATGACAACATAAGCATATGCATCACTAAAGAATCACAAATTTCTTCTAGATTTTTAACTCAGCTCAGAATAATTTTTGAATAAGACAAAACCAGACTCTTATGTTACCTGTTCTTTCTGAGCAGCTTTATGAAAATCCATTTATAAAACCCAACTGGGGCTTTTATTTATTTATTTATTTATATTAGAGACAGGATCTTGCTATGTTGGCCAAGCTAGTCTCAAACTCCAGGCCTTAAGTAGTTCTCCCGCCTTGGCTTCCCACAGTGCTGAGATTACAGGGTGAGCCGTCATGCCTGGCCCCAACTGTAGCTTTTAGTGATTCATGCAAGTGTAACCAAAAATTCAGGAATGATGGAAAAGTTTTTTTTGTTTGTTTTTTGTTTTTTTGTTTTTTGTTTTTCGGTCAGTATTAGGATTTAGAACAAGAGGTGATTAGTGTGATATTAGGATATAATCTCTGGTTTAGAAGTAAATAGCCCAATGAATATCTTATTATTTTTTCTAAAGAAATTTTATATTTAAAAATTTATGCCAGTCTAAAAAGTTGCATTATTTTTTAAAATCATACAATACCTCCAGTTGTTTTTCATTTTGGTGAACTCAGTGTCACTTAGGAAAGATTATCTGTTTGCAGACTAAATTGATTATCGTAATGACCACAGTCCTGGCTTACAGAGAAACACATAATAATTAACTATGTTGACTAGTAAACATTTCTCCAAATTATGCAGAAAGTTTAGGATGGGAGAATTATTTTTTTAGGTCTGATTTTCACTTTGTTACAACTTGGCACCATTGGAAAGGTGGAAAACAACCTGGAAATAAATAAATAACTGCTGAAGAATTTTCCCTTGTAAGAAGGCTTCATCTGGGTTTCTGAGACTATCAGGTCCTACTTAACCTTTTGACAAACCTGCTGGTGTAGCCTTTCTGAGTGTCCAGCCTTTCTCTGCCTACAGCTCTGTTGGCATGTAGGGTTGCTCATGTCTCCAGAATCTTCTAGTCTCGCAGCCTGTCCTCAACCCTAAATTTTGCTCCCACACAGCCCTGCTTGGCTTGAACCTTCCTAACTTCCCTACACTCAGCACATCTTGCCAGCCTCAGGAATGGTCAGAAGATGTGCTAGGAGGGGCTTTCCTGAGAAAGGCTCTTTTTCAGTCAGCTCCTACCCTGCCTCCTCTTAGGCAAGCCTTGGGTATGTGCAGATGCCACTTTCTCCCCCACTCAAGTACCAGAACCTGATAGGCAGTTAAGCACATCAACCCATGTGCTGTGACCAAAAACATCCAGAATATTTAAAGGTCCTATTTCTATTCACTTTTATCATCTGGGATTGAGTTTGACTATAGATAACAGAAAACCAAATTACAGTGGCCTAAACTAGATAGGGATCTATTTTTCTCATGTGCCAAGAAATCCAGGCATAGGCAGTCCAGAGGTAAGTAACATCTCAACAGTGCCATCAGGGACATGGATCCTATGTTTCTACTCTTGTTGTCCTTTGCATATCACATAAACCTTTATCCTTGTGGTCATCATCTCATGGTCACATCATGGCTCCTGCATCTCTAGGACTCATGTCTAACATTCAGCGAGAAAGAAAGGGAAAGGGAAGAAAGGCAAAAGGCCTACTCCTGATTAGGCTTTGGCTTATTTAAAAAGAGAATGTCCCCCCCAGGAACTTTTAGATTAGTAGTCAAAATATCCCTTACTATAAGGAATAGAGAAAAGCCATATGTTTTGATTTCCCCATGTCTCAGTAGAGGCAATCAAGGGAAATGAAAATTTTTGTTGGCTCTTAGGTAGTTACATTGTATCTACTACATCCCAACTGCAAGGTGGTCTTGAGATTCAACATCCATGGACTTAATCACAGAATAGGCCACCTACCAAACATTGAGGTAAGACAGTCAGTCCACCATAACTAAAATCCATCGTTGCTATGTTCCTGCAGAATGCCTTCAGGCGTTGTAACCCTTGGCAAGATAAGCTCACACTGAGGTCTACCGTTTATTTCTTAATTGTGACAGGTCTTCTTCAAATCTTGTCTAAATAAGTACCCATCCACAGTAGAGCTCATCTCAGCTCCCAAGATTATTGTATTTTTTATTTTAAAGGGAGGTTTTAAATGTTTGGCATTTCACCCGTGTTAATGGGCTTACTAAAGACTATTCTTCTCAGCCACCCCCCATCACAGAGGTGAATCTATCAAAGCCTTTTCCTAACCTGTCAAACCTTTTCATGAGTACTCTTAAGAAATTGATTTTTCCTTGTAAATATGGTGGTATATTTTGGACATGTAGAATCTGTCGACCTTTTAAATAAGATCAAAGTGACTAGAAGTAGTATCTCAGTCACCATAGACCAAGAGTAAAAATCACATACATATTGCAGTATATACACCCACAATGGTTGATTTCCTACCTCCCATATTCACCTGTCCTAATGAAACCATGCCCGCCTCCTGTAATTCCCCTTGCTTCAGTACCAGCAAGTCCCTCTCCTCAATAATGGCAAAGCCAAACAAACTGGGGCATTCTAATGTGAATCATATACTAGGCCACGTACCACCCAAACAGCAGGACAACTTGGCTTGCCACCTTGCAGTTCTACCTTAGAAAACTATTTATGCATCACCTTTCATTTTATCATTAGTTGTGGTTTAAATTGCCTCTACCTTGTCTCTGGCTGTTATGACTAGTGTGTACGTGGCCTAGTTTCTGGCTAGTCCCAACAGGAGCTGTTAGACTTGTACTCTGGCCTTCAATTATTCATCTCACTTTTATACCAGTACCTGCCAACTTGGCTTACCAGTGTCAGTGTGCTTCAGCCTCTAGTTCTGGCCTCCATCATGATGTCAGCTCTTGGACCACTTCCTCCCCACCGCGCTTTCCAAAACACTACTAAGTAACCTTCTCTCTCAGTCTCTTCCCATTTATTTCATTTAACAACCCTTCCTTACTGATACCTGCTGTGAGCTAACTGTTCAGATAAGCGCCGGGGAGAATAATGAATGAAATATAGTTCCTGCCCTTAAGTTACTTACAGTGGGGTAGGAGAGAAAAAATATGAAGGATGTTAATATGTCATAGTAAGGGCTATCATAAATCAGATACAAGGTATGGATGGTAATGAGAAAGGAGATCAGTTCTATTAATACCTAGGTAAGTAATAGAGGAGAAGATGAATGAATTTGGACTTGAAGATGAGTTGGGATTTTTCCAGACAGACAAAATGGCACCAGGATAGGCAATTAGAAGGTAGTCTTCTGTTATGGATTATGTGTACTTGGAGAATTGGGTGATAACATTTGACCTGTGAAATGAATGCCCTCTTGGTCTTCCAGCTTGAGCCCTCACTCGGCTATTTCAAACCTTTTAGCCAGCCTAAGTTAAAGTTCTGTAGTAATATTTGGACACTAAGCAAATCTTAGAAAATAATGTTAGTAAATAACGTTAGACTCTTCGATGAGTCTTTTTTATACCTGTATTTAGATTTATAATGGAGCAAAAGTAAAGAATTAACATTCTTCCAAATCATTCTCTTTCCTTCATGTTTTTGTTTCCATTACTAGTGCTACTAGACATTTCCTTCACTGCAGTGCTTGAAACTCTGAGTTCTGCTGGATTTCCAGGAATGCTGTTGACAGTCATTGCCAAGAGAAATGTGTTTTCCACTTAGGAAATTACACTTCTATTTGGTATTATTATTTCTGACCACTATGTTGTATTATGAGCATTTCTGAGGAATGACAAAGATGGCTTCCTTGGAGCAATTACTGGAAAAGAAGCCGGTGTTCTGTTAAAAAGAAAATTAAAAAGTATACTTAGATAGGAAATTACCAAGGAATAAATAAGGGTAGGAATAAAGGTGGGATGAAGTACATTCCCTGATGAAAAATTTACTTTCAGAAAATAGGACTCCTTACAAATTATTTGAATTTTTAAGTTTATTTAAATTTAAGAATGACAAAAAAGTACTTAAAACATAAATGTATCCCTTCATGAATTATCACAAAACAAACTTCTATTAACTGCCATCCACTCAAGAATCACCATTGCCCGGCCGAGTGCGGTGGCTCACGCCTGTAATACCAACACTTTGGGAGGCCGAGGGGGGTGGATCACGAAGTCAGGAGATCGAGACCATCTTGGCTAACATGATGAAACCCTGTCTCTACTAAAAATACAAAAAATTAGCTGGGCGTGGTGGTGGGCTCCTGTAGTACCAGCTACTTGGGAGACTGAGGCAGGAGAATGGCATGAACCTGGGAGGTGGAGCTTGTACTGAGCCGAGATCACACCACTCACTGCACTCCAGCCTGGGCAACAGAGCAAGACTCTGTCTCAAAAAAAAAAAAAAAAAAAGAATCACCATTGCCCGAGTCTCAGAAGACTCCCTTGTGCTTCTGCCCATCTCACTTACTCCATTTTCCCAAATGTAACTACTACTAACATCTAGATGTACCTGGTTTTGGACTTTACATAACTGAAATTATATAATGTATACTTGTTTGTGTCTGACTTCTCTCAGTCAATATTGTATATGTGATGTTGCATGCAGCTTTAATTATTTCATTTGTATTACTAAATACTTTTCCACTGGATGAATGCACTACAGTGTATTTATTTAATCGGTTATCATGATTGATGAATACTTGGGTTGTTTCCAATGTGGTACTACTAAAAATCATACTGTCAAGAGCATTTTTATGCTCGCCTTTCAGTGAACTTATGCACATATTTCTCTTGGGTCCCTCCAGAGAGGAAATGCAGAGTTCATATGGTATGCATGTTTAGCTTCAGAAGACCAAATGGTTTCCAAAGTGTTTGTACCAATGTGTACTTCCACCAGCAATATATGAGTTTATGTTGCTTCATTTGCTCACCAACAGTTGGTATTGTCTGTATTTTTCATTTTTACTATGTTTTGTAATTTTGGTCAATCTAATAGGTATATAGTGCCATCTGATTGTATTAAGGTTTTTCAAAAAATATTTTGAGATGGTTCTTTTTCATTGATTACATAATAGTTGTACATATTTTAGTGTACATGTGACATTTGAATACCTGTATACACTGTGTGATGATCAGATCAGGGTAAATGGGGTATCCATCACTTCAAATATTTATCTTTGTTTTCAGAACATTACAATTCTTCTCTTCTAGCTATTTTAAAATATACAATAAATTATTGTTAACTATAATTTTCCCACTGCATTATCAAATACAGGAACTTATTACTTATATCTGATTCTATTTTTGTGCCCCTTAACGAATTTCTCTTCATCTGTTCCACCCCGCTTCTTTTCCAAGCCTCTGGTAGTGACCATTCTACTGTCTACCTCTGTGAGATTCACTTCTTTTTTTTTTTTTTTTTTTTTTTTTTTTTTTTTTTTTGAGACTGAGTCTCATTCTGTTGCCCAGGCTGGAGTGTAGTGGTGCAGTCTTGGCTCACTGCATACCTTGCCTCCCAGGTTTAAGCAATTCTCCTCTCTGCCCTCCCCCCCACCAGTAGCCAGGATTGTAGGTGCACACCACCATGCTCAGCTAATTTTTGCATTTTTAGTAGAGACGGGATTTCACCATGTTGGCCAGGCTGGTCTCGAACTCCTGACCTCAGGGGATCCGCCCACCTTGGCCTCCCAAAGTGCTAGGATTACAGGCGTGAGCCACCGCGACCAGCCATAAGATTCACTTTTTAGCTCCCACATAGGAATGAAAACATGCAATATTTGTCTTTCTGTGCCTGGTTTTCACTTACCATAATAACCTCCAATCCGATCCATTTTGCTGCATGTGACAGGATTTCATTCTTTTTATGGCTGAATAATATTCCATTATGTGTATATACCACATTTTCTTTATCCATTCACCTGTTGATGGGCACTTAGATTCATTAGTGTCTTGGGTACTGTGAACAGCACTGAAATAAATGTGGAAATGCAGATATCTCTTTGATACACTGATTTCCTTTCTTTTCCATATATACCCATCAGTGGGATTGCTGAACTATGTGGTAGTTCTAGTTTTAGTTTTTTGAGGAAACTCTATACTGTTTTCCATAATGGCTGTACTACTTTTCATTCCCAGCAGTTTACACGTATGCCCCTTTCTCTGTATCCTCACCAACGTTTGTTATTTTTTTGTCGTTTTCTTAATAACCACTGTAACTGGGCTGAGATGATACCTAATTGTAGGTTTTTTGTTTGTTTGTTTTTAATTTTTTATTTCCATAGGTTTTGGGGAACAGGTGGTATTTGGTTACATGAGTAAGTTCTTTAGTGGTGATTTGTGAGATTTTGGTGCACCCATCACCTGAGGAGTATCCTGTAAACTTAATTTGTAGTCTTGGTTTTGATTTGCATTTTCCTGATAGTGATGCTGGGCATTTGTTATGTACTTGTTGGCCATTGGTATGTCTTCCTTTGAGAATGTCTTTTCAGGTCTTTGGTCCATGTTTTATTCAGATTATTTGTCGTCACGCTATTGAGTTGTTTGAGTTCCTTAAATATTCTGGTTATTAATCCCTTGTCAGATGGATAGTTTGCAAATATTTTCTCCCATGCTGTAGACTGTTTCTTCACTTTGTTGATTGTTTCCTTTTCTATGTGCAGCTTTTTAGCTTGGTGTAATCCTATTTGTCTATTTTTTGGTTTTGTTGCCTGTGTTTTTGAGGTCTTACCTGAAAAAAAATCTTTCCCCAGACCAATGTCCTGTAGCATCCCCCCTAATGTTTTCTTGTAGTAGTTTCATGTCTTATTTAAGTCCTTAGTCCATTTGAGTTGATTTTTGTATATGGTAAAAGATAGGATCCATCTAGCTTCATTCTTCTGCATATGGATATGTAGTTTCAATAACGTTTATTAGAGAGACTATCCTTTCCCCAATGTATGTTCTTAGTGCCTTTGTTGAAAACAAGTTGGCTCTAAGTATATGGATTTATTTCTGAGTTCTTTATTCCATTCCATTGGTCTTTTGTCTACTTTTATGCCAGTATCATGTTGATTTAATTACTGTAGCTTTGTAGCATGATTTAAAGTCAGGTAGTATGATGCTTCCAGCTTTGTTTTTGTTTGTTTGTTTGTTTGTTTTGTTTTGTTTTGTTTTTTCTCCTTGGGATTCCTTAGCAATTTGGCATCTTTTGGGATTCCATACAAATTTTAGGATTGTTTTTTCCATTTCTGTGAAGCATGCCATTAGTATTTTGATAGAGATTGCACTGAATCTGTAGATTGCTTTGGGTGATATAGACATTTCAACAATATTAACCCTTCCAATCCATGAGCATGGGATATCTTTTCATTTTTGTGTGTGTCCTTTCAATTTCTTTCATCGGTGTTTTGTAGTTTTCCTTATAAAGAAAAACTTTTTATTAAATTCACTTCTTTTGTTAGGTTTATTCCTAGGTATTTTTTAGTAGCTATTGTAAATAGGATTGCCTTCTTGATTACTTTTTTAGATTGATCACTATAAACATATATAAACACTGCTGATTTTTGTATGTTGATTTTGTATCCTGCAACTTTACTGACTTTATCAGTTCTGAGAGTTTTTTGATGGAGTCTTTAGGTTTTGCTAAATATAAGATCATGTCATCTGCAAACAAGGTTAATTTGACTTCTTCCTTTCCAAGTTGGATACTCTTTGTTTCTTTCTCTTGCCTAATTGCTCTATCTAGGATTTCTAATACTATGTTGAGTTGAAGTGGTGAAAATGGGCATTCTTGTCTTGTTAGATGTTAGTGGAAATACTTTGTTCACTGTTCAGTGTGATATTAGCTGTGAGTCTGTCATATATTGCCCTTATGGTATTGAGGTATGTTCTTTCTATACTCAGTTTGTTGAGAGTTTTTATTATGGAGGGATGTTGAATTTTATCAAACACTTTTCCAGCACGTATTGAAACAATCATATGGTTTCTGTTCTTGATTCTATTGATGTGATGTATCATGTTTATTGATTTGTGTATGCTGAACCATCCTTGCCTCCCTGGTATGAATTCCACATGATCATGGTGATCTTTTTAATGTGTTATTGAATTCAGTTTGCTAGTATTTTGTTGAGGGTTTTTGCATTTATAGTCATCAGGTATATTGGCCTGTATTTTTCCGTTATGTTCTTGTCTGGTCTTGGTATCATGGTAATGCTGGCCTCATAGAATGAGTTTGGAAATATTCCCTCCTCTTCAATTTTCTTAAAGTAGTTTGAGTAGAATTGGTATTAGTTCTTCCTCAGATGTTTGGTAGAATTCAGCAGTGTTTCCATCAGGTCCTGTGCTTTTCTTTCATGGGAGACTTCTTATTGTTACTTAGATCTTCTTACTCATTATTTGTCTGTTTTTCTATTTCTTTATGTTTCAATTTTAGTAGATTGTATTTTTCCAGGAATTTATCCATTCCTTATAGGTTTTCCAATTCGTTGGCATGTAGCTGTTCATAGTAGTCTCTAGTGATCCTTTCTATTTTTGTGGTACCAGTTGTAATGTTTCCTTTTTTGTCTTTGATTTTATTTATTTGGGTTTTCCAGTGTGTTGGTATTGTCTATCTTTAAAAAAAAAAAAAAAAAAAAAAAAAAAGGCCTTTTCATTTTATTGATCTTTTGTGGTTTTTTAGTCTCCATTTTATTTATTTCCGTTCTGATCTTTATTATTTCTTTTATTCTACAAATTTTAGGTTTGGTTTGTTCTTACTTTTCTAGTTCCTTGAAGTGTATCATTAGGTTATTTATTTGAAGTCTTCATATTTTTTTGACATAGACATTCATTGCTATAAACTTCTGTCTTAGTACTACTTTTGCTGTATCCCATAGGTTCTGGTATGTTGTGTTTCCATTTTCATTTGTTTTAAGAGTTTTTAAAAATTTTCTCTCATAATTTCTTCATTGACCCATTGGTCATTTGGGAGCATGTTGTTTAATTTCCGTGTATTTGTACAGTTTTCAAAGTTCCTCTGCAAATATTCTAGTTTTATTCCATTGTGGTCAGAAAAGATACTTAATATGATTTCTATTCTTTTAAATTTGTTGAGACTTCTTGGTGACCTAACATATGCCCTATGCTGGAGAATGTTCCATGCACTGATGAGAAAAATGTGTGTTCTGCAGTAGTTGGATGAAATGCTAGTAAATGTCTGTTAGGTCCATTTGGTCTAGAGTGTAGTTTAACTGCAATGTTTCTTTGTTAATTTTCTGCCTGGATAATCTATCTATTGCCAAAAGTGAGGTGTTGAAGTCCCTTACTATTACTGTATTGCAGTCTACGTCTCCCTTTATGTCTATTAATATTTGTTTTGTATATTTGGGTGTTCTTGTGTTAGGTACATACATATTTATTAATGTAATATCCTCTTGCTGAATTGATCCCTTTATCATTATATAATGGCCTTCTTCATCTCTTTTTATAGTTTTTGACTTAAAGTCTATTTTATGTGCTATAAATGTAGCTACTCCTACTCTTTTTAAAGTTCCATTTGGTATCTTTTTCCATCTCTTCACTTTTATTCTATGGGTATCTTTATAGGTGAGATAAGTTTCTTGTAGGCAGCATATAGTTGGGTCTTGTTTTTTAATCCATTCAGCCATTCTATGTCTTAATTGGAGAATTCAGTTGATTTACATTCAATGTTATTATTGATAGGTAAGGACTTAGTACTATCATTTTACTTGTTTTCTTGTGGTTTGGTAAGCCTCTCTTCCTTTCTTAGTCTCTTCATTTATGGTTGTGATTTTCGCTGGTAGTGTGATTTAATTCATTGCTTTTGATTTTTATTATATTTTAGGTTTTTGCTTTGGGTTACTATGATGCTTACAAAAAGATTTTATGGTTATAAGAAGTTATTTGTAACTGAGATTAGCCAGCTAATCTAATGTTTTTGTAAATACTCCTGTAGTCCCAGCTAATTGAAGGCAAAGGTGGGAAGATCGCTGGAGCCCAGCAGGTCAAGGCTGCAGTGATCTGTGATTGCACCACTGCACTCCAGCTTGGGTGAGAGAATGAGACCTTGTCTCAAACACACACACACACACACACACACACACACACACACACACACGCACTGATAGCAACCTAACTTTGATCACAAAAACAAGAGAAAAGAAACAAATTTAGAAAAATGTACACATTAACTCCCTTCTCCCCCTACATTTTGAATTTCTGATGTCACAAAAAATAATAAAATAATTTACTTTTAAATTTGATAATGTTTTATTTTATAGAGGCAGAAAAGCATATAAATCAAAGATTAGCCTGTTCTCGTGGTAATCAATTTGTCTGTGAGTCCATTTGGCACTCCAGCATGTATATTGGAAGAGTTTCAGATTTTTAAATTTACATTTCCATGAGGGTGAGTACCCTTTCATAATTTGACTAACTCTGATATTTCTGCTCTTGTCTATTGCCCATCTTGATGTTTGGCTGCCAGCCTTTTCCTTACTGGTTTGTAGAAGTTTTAAGATAAATTCCAGATGCCAGTACCTTTGACATATGGCACATATCTTCTTCCACTCTGTGGATTGTCTCTTTACTCTCTTAATATGGTCTTTTTGCGGAAAAAAAATTCTAATTTTAATGTAATTTAACAATCTTTTGTGGATAGTGTTGTAGTGTCCCACTAGAGGAGTCTTTTCCTACCCCAAAATCGTGAAATATTCTCCTGTATTATCTTCTAGAAATTTATTTCTTTCATCTTTTACGTTGTGATCTACAGCCCACCTACAATTGATTTTTATGGAAAGATGAAGGTAGAAATCAAGTTTGTGTTTCCTTCGCCATAGGAATATCCAGTTGATGCATCATCATTTAGTGAAAAGATCATTTATTAATTTATTGCTGTGTAAAAAATCAGCACAAGCTTAGTATCTAAAAACAACACCCTTTTATTAACTCACAGTATGTAGGTAAGAAGTTCATGCTGAAATCAAGTTGTCAGCCAGGCTCTTCTTGTCTGGAGGCTCTGGGAAAAAAATCCACTTCTGAACTTGCTCACATTGTTGGCAGGACATCCACTTGGTGTGGCTTTAGACTGAGGTCCCTGTTTTCTTGCTGGCTGTCAGCAAGGGTGCTTCTCTACTATATACATATACTTTAAGTTCTAGGGTACATGTACATAACATGCAGGTTTGTTACACAGGTATACATGTGTCATGTTGGTTTGCTGCACCCAATAACTTGTCATTTACATTGGGAATTTCTCCTAATGCTATCCCTCCTCCAGCCCCCACCCCACAACAGGCCCCAGTGTGTGATGTTCCCCTCCCTCCCTGGTTGCAGGTGTTCTCATTGTTCAGTTCCCACTTGTGAGTGAGAACATGTGGTGTTTGGTTTTCTTTCCTTGTGATAGTTTGCTCAGAATGATGGTTTCCAGCTTCATCCATGTCCCTACAAAGGACATTAATTCATCCTTTTTTATGGCTACATAGTATTCTATGGTGTATATGTGCCACATTTTCTTAATCCAGTCTATCATTGATGGACATTTGGGTTGGCTCCAAGTCTTTGCTACTGTGAATAGTGCCGCAATAAACATACATCTGCATGTGTCTTTATAGCAGCATGATTTATAATCCTTTGGGTATATACCCAGTAATGGGATCGTTGGGTCAAATGGTATTTCTAGTTCTAGATCCTTGAGGAGTCGCCACACTGTCTTCCACAATGGTTGAATTAATTTACACTCCCACCAACAGTGTAAAAGCGTTCCTGTTTCTCCACATACTCTCCAGCATCGATTATTTCCTGACTTTTTAATGATCATCATTCTAACTAGTGTGAGATGGTATCTCATTGTGGTTTTTATATCCTTTTCTCTGATGACCAGTGATGATGAACATTTTTTCGTGTGTCCGTTGGCTGCATAAATGTCTTCTTTTGAGAATTGTCTGTCCATATCCTTTGCCCACTTTTTGATGGCATTTTTTTTTTTTTTTTGAAAATTTGTTTAAGTTCTTTGTAGATTCTGCGTATTAGCCCTTTGTCAGATGGGTAGATTGCAAAAATTTTCTCTCATTCTGTAGGTTGCCTGTTCACTCTTTTGCTGCGTGGAAACTCTTTAGTTTAATTAGATCCCATTTGTCAATTTTGGCTTTTGTTGCCATTGCTTTTGGTGTTTTAGTCATGAAGTCCTTGCCCATGTCTATGTCCTGAATGGTATTGCCTAAGTTTTCTTCTAGGGTTTTTATGGTTTCAGGTCTAATGTTTAAGTCTCTAATCCATCTTGAATTAATTTTTGTATAGGGTGTAAGGAAGGGATCCAGTTTCAGCTTTCTACTTATGGCTAGCCAGTTTTCCCAGCACCACTCATTAAATAGGGAATCCTTTCCCCATTTCTTGTTTTTGTCAGGTTTGTCAAAGATCAGATGATTGTAGATGTGTAGTATTATTTCTGAGGACTCTGTTCTGTTCCATTGATCTATATATCTGTTTTGGTACCAGTACCATGCTGTTTTGGTTCCTGTAGCCTTATAGTATAGTTTGAAGTCAGGTAGTGTGATGCTTTCAGCTTTGTTCTTCTTGCTTAGGATTGTTTTGGCAATGTGGGCTCTTTTTTGGTTCCATATGAACTTTAAAGTAGTTTTTTCCAATTCTGTGAAGAAAGTCATTGGTAGCTTAATGGGGATGGCATTGAATCTATAAATTACCTTGGGCAGTATGGCCATTTTCATGATACTGATTCTTCCTATCCACGAGCATGGAATGTTCTTCCATTTGTTTGTGTCCTTTTATTTCATTGAGCAATGGTTTGTAATTCTCGTTGAAGAGGTCCTTCACATCCCTTTTAAGTTGGGTTCCTAGGTATTTTATTCTCTTTTGTAGCAATTGGAAATGGGAGTTCACTCATGATTTGGCTCTCTGTCTGTTATTGGTGTATAGGAATGCATGTGATTTTTGCACATTGATTTTGTATCCTGAAACCTTGCTGAAGTTGCTTCTCAACTTAAGGAGATTTTGGGCTGAGAAAATGGGGTTTTCTAAATATATAATCATGTCATCTTTAAACAGGGGCAATTTGGCTTCCTCTTTTCCTAACTGAATACCCTTTATTTCTTTCTCCTGCCTTATTGCCCTGGCCAGAACTTCCAACACTATGTTGAATAGGAGTGGTGAGAGAGGGCATCCCTGTCTTGTGCCGGTTTGCAAAGGGAATGCTTCCAGTTTTTGCCCATTCAGTGTGATATTGACTGTGAGTTTGTCATAAGTAGCTCTCATTATTTTGAGATACATTCCATCAATACCTACTTTATTGAGAGTTTTTAGCATGAAGCACTGTTGAATTTTGTCAAAGGCCTTTTCTACATCTATTCAGATAATCATGTGGTTTTGTCATTGGTTCTGTTTATGCAATGGATTATGTTTATTGATTTGCATATGTTGAACCAGCCTTGCATCCCAGGGATGAAGCCAACTTGATTGTGGTGGATAAGCTTTTTGATGTGCTGCTGGATTTGGTTTGCCAGTATTTTACTGAGGATTTTCGCATCGATGTTCATCAGGGATATTGCTCTAAAATTTTTTTTTGTTGTGTCTCTGCCAGGCTGTGGTATCAGGATGATGCTGGCCTTATAAAATGAGTTAGGGAGGATTCCCTCTTTCTCTATTGATTGGAATAGTTGCAGAAGGAATGGTAGCAGCTCCTCTTTTTACCTCTGGTAGAATTTGGCAGTGAATCCATCTGGTCCTGGACTTTTTTTGGTAGGCTATTAATTATTGCCTCAATTTCAGAGCCTGTTATTGGTTTATTCAGAGATTCTTCTTCTTCCTGATTTAGTCTTGGGAGGGTGTATGTGTCCAGGAATTTATCCATTTCTTCTAGATTTTCTAGTTTATTTGAGTAGAGGTGTTTATAGTATTCTCTGATGGTAGTTTGTATTTCTGTGGGATAGGTGGCGATATCCCCTTTACCATTTTTTATTGCGTCTATTTGATTCTTCTCTCTTTTCTTCTTTACTAATCTTGCTAGCAGTCTACCAATTTTGTTTATCTTTTCTAAAATCCAGCTCCTGGATTCATTGATTTTTTGAAGGGTTTTTGTGTCTCTACCTTGTTCAGTTCTGCTCTGATCGTAGTTATTTCTTGCCTTCTGCTAGCTTTTGAATGTGTTTGCTCTCGCTTCTCTAGTTCCTTTAATTGTGATGTTAGGGTGTCAATTTTAGATCTTTCCTACTTTCTGTTGTGGACATTTAGTGTTATAAATTTCCCTCTACGCACCACTTTAAATGTGTCCCAGAGATCCTGGTACATTCTATCTTTGTTCTCATTGGTTTCAAAGAACATCTTTATTTCTGTCTTCATTTTGTTATTTACCGAGTAGTCATTCAGGAGCAGGTTGTTCAATTTTCATGCACTTGTGTGATTTTGAGTGAGTTTCTTAATCCTGAGTTCTAATTTGATTGCACTGTGGTCTGAGAGACAGTTTGTTGTGATTTCTGTTCTTTTACATTTGCTGAGAAGTGCTTTACTTCCAACTATGTGGTCAGTTTTGGAATAAGTGCCATGTGGTGCTGAGAAGATTGTATATTCTGTTGATTTGGGGTGGAGAGTTCTGTAGATGTCTATTAGGTCAGTGTGGTGCAGAACTGAGTTCAAGTACTGGATATCCTTGTTAACTTTCTGGCTCATTGATTTGTCTAATATTGACAGTGGGGTGTTAAAGACTCCCATTTTTATTGTGTGGGAGTCTAAGTCTCTTTGCAGGTCTCTAAGGACTTGCTGTATGAATCTGGGTGCTCCTGTATTGGGTGCATATGTATTTAGGATAGTTAGCTCTTCTTGTTGAATTGATCCCTTTACCATTTTGTAATGGCCTTCTTTGTCTCTTTTGATCTTTGTTGGTTTAAAGTCTGTTTTATCAGAGACTAGGATTGCAACCCCTGCTTTTTTTTTGCTTTCCATTTGCTTGGTAGATCTTCCTCCATCCCTTTATTTTGAGCCTGTGTGTTTCTGCACAGGAGATGGGTCTCCTGAATACAGCACACTTGTGGGTCTTGACTCTATCCAATTTGCCTGTCTTTGTCTTTTAATTGGGGCATTTAGTCCATTTACATTTAAGGTTAATATTGTTATGTTGGAATTTGATCCTGTCATTATGATGTTAGCTGGTTATTTTGCCCATTACTTAATGCAGTTTCTTCCTAGCATTGATGGTCTTTACAATTTGGCATGTTTTTGCAGTGGCTGTTACTGGTTGTTCCTTTCCATGTTTATTGCTTCCTTCAGGATGTCTTGTAAGGCAGGCCTGGTGGACAACATCTCTCAGCATTTGCTTGTCTGTAAAGGATTTTATTTCTCCTTCACTTATGAAGCTTAGTTTGGCTGGATATAAAATTCTGGGTTAAAAATTCTTTTCTTTAAGAATGTTGAATATTGGCCCCCCTACTCTCTTCTGCTTGTAGAGTTTCTGCCGAGAGATCCACCGTTAGTCTGATGGGCTTCCCTTTGTGGGTAACCCGACCTTTCTCTCTGGCTGCCCTTAACATTTTTCCCTTCATTTCAACCTTGGTGAATCTGACAGTTATGTGACTTGGGGTTGCTCTTCTCGAGGAGTATCTTTGTGGTGTTCTCTGTATTTCCTGAATTTGAATGTTGGCCTGCCTTGCTAGGTTGGGAAAGTTCTCCTGGGTAATATCCTGAAAAGTGTTTACCAACTTGTTTTCATTCTCTCCGTCTCTTTCAGGTACACCAATAAAACATAGATTTGGTCTTTTCACATAGTCCCATATTTCTTGGAGGCTTTGTTCGTTTCTTTTTACTCTTTTTCTCTAAACTTCTCTTCTCACTTTATTTCATTAATTTGATCTTCAGTCACCGATACCCTTTCTTCCACTTGATTGAATTGGCTGTTGAAGCTTGTGCATGCATCACATAGTTCTTGTGCCATGGTTTTCAGCTCCATCAGGTCATTTAAGGTCTTCTCTACACTGTTTATTCTAGTTAGCCATTCATCTAATCTTTTTTCAAGGTTTTTAGCTTCCTTGCAATGGGTTCAAACATCCTTCTTTAGCTCGGAGACGTTTGTTATCACTGACCTTCTGAAGCCTACTTCTGTCAACTCATCAAAGTCATTCTCTGTCCAGCT
The DNA here is from genome assembly GCF_024542745.1 of Macaca thibetana thibetana. Lineage (NCBI taxonomy): Eukaryota > Metazoa > Chordata > Mammalia > Primates > Cercopithecidae > Macaca > Macaca thibetana. Next base: position 86,568,961 of record NC_065590.1, read on the forward strand.
TTGTTCTATTGCTGGCGAGGAGCCGCAATCCTTTGGAGTAGAAGAGGTGCTCTGGTTTTTAGAATTTTCAGCTTTTCTGCTCTGGTTTCTCCCCATCTTTGTGGTTTTATCTACCTTTGGTCTTTGATGTTGGTGACTTACAGATGGGGTTTTGGTGTGGATGTCCTTTTGGTTGATGTTGATACTATTCCTTTCTATTTGTTAGTTTTCCTTCTAACAGTCAGGTCCCTCAGCTGCAGGTCTGTTGGAGTTTGTTGGAGGTCCACTCCAGACCCTGCTTGCCTGGGTATCACCAGTGGAGGCTGCAGAACAGCAAATATTGCTGCCTGATCCTTCCTCTGGAAGCTTTGTTCCAGAGGGGCACATGCCTGTATGAGATGTCTGTCAGCCCCTACTGGGAGGTGTCTCCCAGTTAGGCCATACGGGGGTCAGGCACCCACTTGAGGAGGCAGTTTGTCCATTCTCAGAGCTCAGACACCATGCTGGGAGAACCACTGCTCTCTTTGGAGCTGTCAGACAAGGACGTTTAAGTCTGCAGAAGTTTCTGCTGCCTTTTATTCAGCTATGCCCTGCCCCCAAAGGTGGAGTCTATAGAGGCAGCAAGTCTTGAGGTGCTGTGATGGGCTCCTCCCAGTTCGAGCTTCCCAGCTGCTTTGTTTACCTACTCAAGCCTCTGCAATGGCCCATGCCCCTCCCCCTGCTGGGCTGCTGCCTTGCAGGTTAATCTCAGACTGCTGTACTAGCAGTGAGAAAGGCTCTGTGGGTGTCGATCCTGCTGAGCCAGGCACAGGATATAATCTCCTGGTTTGCAGTTTGCTGAGACCATTGGAAAAATGCAGTATTTGAGTGAGAGTGTCCCATTTTTCTAGGTACAGTCTGTCATAGCTTCTCTTGGCTAGGAAAGGGAAATCCCCCAACCCTTTGCACTTCCTGGGTAAGGCAATGCCCTGCCCTGCTTCGGCTCACCCTCCATGGGCTGCACCCACTGTCCAACCAGTCCCAATGAGATGAACCAGGTACCTTAGTTGGAAATGCAGAAATCACCCGTCTTCTGCGTCAGTTACACTGGGAGCTGCAGACCGATGCTGTTCCTATTCCGCCATCTTGGAACGAACCACTTCTCCCCTCTTTAAAGGCCACGCTCAGGTCCTTTCCATGTGAGCTCTGTCTTCATACCTACTATGGTGCATTTAATCCTTCTAGTGCTCCAAATCTCTGACTTCCTTTCTGCAACCAGCCAGAGAAAACTCAGATTTTAAAGCACACATGTGAATAGGTTAGGCTGGGCCCACCAGGATAATCCTCCCTTCTTAAAGTCAACTCTGCCAGATAACATGACCTAATCATAGGAGTAATACTTCATATTCACAGGGTCAAATATTTGAGAGACATCTTAGAATTCTGCTTCCCACAAACCATCTTTTTACCACTGTTTTGAAGTGCTACCTATACCAAAAACCAAATAGTCATATGTAGTCATTTCTGGAAAGAGTTTATGTAGAATCAATATTTCTTCCTTAATTGTTCATCAAATTGACCAATGAAATCATCTTGGCCTGGGGTTTTCTTTGTGAAGAGATTTTAAATTACAAATTCCATTTCTTTAATATATGTAAGACTATTCAGGGTATCTATTTCTTTTTGAGTAAGTTTAACATTTTTGTCTTTGTGCAGACTTTGTCCATTTTGTCCAAGGTGTCTACATTCATGACATAAAGTTGTTCACAAAATTATGTGATTATCCTTTTGATATCTGGAATCTGTAGAGATGTCACCTGTGTCTTTCCTGATATTGGTAATACCTTTTTTTTTTAGGAGAAAAAAACATATAATTTTACTTTTGTTTAACTTTTATTTTAGGTTTGGGGGTACATGTGCAAGTTTGTTATACAGGTAAACTTGTGTCACAGGGGTTTGTTGTGTGTCTTATTTAGTCACCCAGATGCAAAGCCTAGTACCCAATAGTTCTTCTGCTTCCCTTCCTCCTCCCACTCTGGTGGTATCTTAATATCTTTTGTCTTCTCACATTTTTTTCTCTGATCAGTCTGGCTAAAGACTTATCAATTTTATTGTCTTATTGAAGAACCAGCTTTTAGTTCCATTTATTTTCTTGATTATTCTATTGGCTTCAATTTCATTAATTTCTAGTGTGAACTTTACTTCCTGCCTACTTCAGAGTTAATTGCTCTTCTCTTTCTAGTTTCCTGCAATGGAAACTGAAATAATTGATTTTGTAATATAAGTTTTTAGTGTTATAAATTTCTCTTTAACTACTGCTTTGGCCCTGTCCCACAAAGTTTGATATGTTGGGTTGTGACTTGCTTCTTTCACTTAGCACATTTTCAGGGTTTATTCATGTTTTAGCATGTGTCAGTGCTTCATTACTTTTTATAGATGAATAATATTTCATTGCATGACTTTACCATGTTTTGTCTTTCCATTCATCAATTGATGGACATTCAGATGGTTTGCACTCTTTGGCTATTATGAATAATATTGCTGTAAGCATTCATGTACAAGTTTTTTGTTGGCGTATGTTTCTGATTCTCTTGTCTACAGGTGGAATTGCTGGGTATATGGTAACTCTATATTTAACATTTTAGGGAACTGCCAAACAGTTTTCCAAAGTTCCTGTACCAATTTATAATTCCACCAACAAGATATGAGAGTTACAGTTTCTCCACATCTTAACACTGGTTATTGTTTGTTTTTTTTACTATAGCCATCCTAGTGAAGTAGTATCTCATTGTGGTTTTGATTATATTTCCTTGATGACTAATGATATTGAACATCTTTTCACAAGCTTATTGGCCATTTGTACAGATTGAATATCCCCTATCTGAAATGCTTGGGAACAGAAGTGTTTAGGATTTGGGATTTTTTTTGGATTTGGAAATATTTGCATACACATACTGAAATATTTTGGGAATGGGACCCAAGCCTAAACACAGAATTTACTTATATTTTATATACACCTCATACACATAGCCTGAAGGTAACTTTGCACAATATTTTTAATTTTGTGCATGAAAAAAGTTTTGACTGCAACCCATTATGTAAAGTCATGTGTGAAATTTTCCACTTGTAGCGTCATGTTGGCACTCAAAAAGTTGAATTTTGGAAGATTTCAGATTTTGTGTTTTTACATTAGGTATACTCAATCTGTATATCTTCTTTAGAATATATTTAGAAATGTCCATTGCAATCCTTTGCCCATTTTCAATCAGATTGTCTTTATTATTGATTTGTAAGAGTTCTTTATATATTATGGCTAGAGATCTTTATCAAACATATGATCTTTTCCCATTCTGTAGAGTGTCTTTTTTACTTTCTTGATGGTGTCATTTAAAGCACAAAAGGTGTTAGTTTTGAGGAAGTCCAATTTATTTTACTTATTTTATTTTTGTCACTTGTGCTTTTGGTGTCATAGTTACAAACCATTCTGCAATCTAAGGTCACAAAGATTTATTTCTCTTTCCTACTGAGAGTTTTATAGATGTAGTTGTTACATTTAGGGCTATGATCCATTCTGAATTTATTTTCTATGTCATGTGAGGTAGTGATCCAGCTTCCTTCTTTTGCATATGTATATCCACTTGTCCAAGTTCCAGTTGTTGAATGTTTATTAATTTTATTATCTTTGTCATTTCTGCATCAGTTTTGACTGATCAGTTTTTCTCCTCATTTGGGTTATATTTTATTGCATTGCATGCGTGATAATTTTTTATTGGATAGCTTACATTCTGAATTTTACCTTGTCGGATGCTGGATATTTTTGTATTTCTATAAATATTATTGAGCTCTGTTATGGGACACAATTTTGTTATTTGGAGACGGTTTGATACTTTCCGGTCTTGCTTCTAAGCTGTTAGATGGCACCAGAGTGGCATTTGGTTTAGGGCTAATTTTACTCCACCACCAAGGCAAAAACTTCTCTTGAGTTCTCTAGTTAGCAGTCCCCAACCTTTTTGGAACCAGGAATTTGTGGAAGACACTTTTTCCCTGGACCAGGCTGGGGGAATGGTTTGGGGATGATTCAAACACATTATATTTATTGTGTACTTTATTTCCATTATTATTAAATTTTAATATATAATGAAGTAATTATACAACTCACCATAATGTAGAAAAGTGGGAGGGAGCCCAGAGCTGCTTTTCCTCCTGCTAGACAATCCCATCTGAGGGTGATGGGAGACAGTGACAGACGGTCAGGCATTAGATTATCATCAGGAGCACATAACCTAGATCCCTTGCATGCACAGTTCACAATATGGTTCGCGTTCCTCTGAGAATCTAATGCTGCCAGTGATCTGACAGGAGGCGGCGCTTAGGCAGTAATGTAAGCAAAGGGGAATGCCTGTAAATACAGATAAAGCCTCACTTGCTTGCCTGCTGCTCACCTCCTGCTGTGTGGCCCAGTACTGGTGCTGCTCTAGTTGATGCATTGTTAGTTATGAGGTTCTGTGTTGGACTGGTAGAAACAGTAACTGTTGTCATTCAGGGATTATTCCCTCTAATTCTTTCAGATGATTCCTTCCCCCAGCTTCTCAAAGTTTTTCATACAATTAAGCTGATCAGTACCTAGCTGAAATTCAGGGAGTCCCATCTGCAGATCTCTGGATCTTTCTCTCACTCACTACAGATTTCTCCTTCTACAACTCTGCCTTGCCAAAAACCACTGCAGTAGCCTCCCCAAACTATCACCTCTATCTCCTTAATTACAAATGCATTCTTTTAATCAGGTATGTTAACATGACAAGCATGGAGACAACTGCCTTTGAAAGAAGTGTTACTTACAGTTCTTGAGAGGAGAGGGCATTCCACACTAGGCAGGGCCTCATGGGAAGCACCCGGTTGGGGAAGGAGGCAGAAGGAGCAGAGGAGAGCATGGCCCAGAGCCTTCATTGTGGTCACCATGGAAAGGAAGGGATGAGGCAGGTTAGGCAGCTGAGCAGGTTTAGTTAGGATTGGCTGGTATGAAAAATTTTGGTGGGCTTTGAGCTATAGGGGTAGTTCCTGGATGTCTTGTGTCTGGTCCTGAAATGATTTCCAGCAGGATTTAGAGTGATTTAGAGTATTTGGCTTGTTGTGTGGGAGTTTTCTAAAGGAGGTGGTTGGCGGGTATGGCCTTTGGATTGGTTGTTTGCATATGAAAGAAATGTTCACCAGGGAATCATTTGCTATCTCTAAGAATTAGCTAGTCATGGGAGGGGCAGCCTCTCCCCGACAAGCAAGGCCTCCAAGATGTCAAAGCATCATAAAATGAAGAAAATAAAATACGATTAATGCACTTATCAACTCAGGGAGATTACCAAGCTCTGCTTGTACTTCTCCTTCTTGCACTGTAGACTGACAACTTTTCAGATTATAAGCTGAGACAGTCATAAGATTCCTCTCATTCGTTTCTCAGGGATTGCTGTCTTTTGTTGCCCAATACCCAGTGTCTTGAAAACTTTTTTCTTCATGTATTTTGTCTTTTTTTTTTTTTTCAGTTGTTTCGGGATTTTAGGTAGGAGGATAAATCCAGTCCCTCTTACTCCCTCTTGTTCAGAAGTAGAACTGTGGAAGATCATTTACATTTGAAATTAAAATTCAGTTGAGATTTTTGGGAACCAATAACAGTAAACAGGGCTTCTATACTGATAATTCAGCAGTCTTTATTAACAGATTGGAGTGTTAGAGCAAGGTAGAGAGAAGACAGAGCATCTAAGCTAAGACAAAGGATGGGTGGGAAGACTTCAAGTAGACAGAATGCCATGAACCAAATGGTTGAGGATGCAAATTTTATGTGTATTTAGAGGATAAGTAGCTCACATTCACTGGAAAGCATTCAGTCTTTAAATGGAGCCAAGCTTCAGCATAGGTTGGGATCAGATTTTGTAGAGAAGGCTAATGGGAAGTATAAAGAAAACGAGAATTTCTCTTTCCATAAAATCTGTATTTTCCTCATGGTGTTCCCCAAACTTTTTTTTCTCCTAAGCCATCACTAATATTCATTTTTCATTCCTTCACTTTCTCCTAGTATCTAATCCATTTCCTCTGTAAGGTCTACCTTATGTGTAGCTGTAGAACTTCACTGTTCAATAAGACAGACATTAGCCGTATGTGCTATTTAAATGTAAATGAATTAAATAAAATTGAAATTTCAGTTCCTTATTGTCCTGGCCACATTTCAGGTGTTCAAGAGGCACATCTGTCCAAGGGCCATTGTATTGGTTGGACAGCACAAGTAACATTTCCACCATCACAGAAAATTAGGTTGCATAGCACTACTCTAGAATGTGCTCAGAGGCAAAATTTTAAATTTCGTATGCAGTATAACTATGTGAAAACTAAGACTTAACCATAAAATTTTAAAGATTTAAAGGAAGTGATCACAATAGCAATATTGATTGTTTTTCACTAAGCTCTTGCTAATCATTTCTTCTATTCATATAATTTCTGTGTTTTGTATACAGAGCACATGTTTATAGTAGGAAAAATTATGTCTTCGGTAATTTATTCTTGTTCGTACTATAAGCACTTTAAACCTCATTCTCTCCCCACTAGACAATATAATAGTATTTTAACTAGTCATCTGCCTCTAGCCTTGCTCTGCTGGTAGTTATCTTGGTATCTGTTACTAAAATGATATTCCTGAATCACAGATTAGTTTTCATTTTCCTACTCAAAAACTCTCAGTAGGTCACCAGTGCCCGAGGAAAAATTTGCAGCAGACTCATGATTCTGACATTCACAGTCCTTCATGATCTGGTCCTAACCTGCCATTTCATTCTCAGGCATCACCACATCATTCCTGTGCATCTTACACTCCTGCATACCAAATTCATTCAGCTAGGTCCCTTTAAAGAACCCAGGCAAGCTTGTCATCTCATCAGTATTGTTTCCATGGTGAAACAAGTAACGAATTCAACACAAGTGGTCTAGAGTTGAACTTCTGCAACTTTTGTAGTTTCTAGACTGTCTATAATGACATTTTTTAAATTATACTTTATGTTCTAGGGTACATGTGCACAACGTGCAGGTTTGTTACATATGTATACATGTGCCATGTTGGTGTGCTGCACCCATTAACTCATCATTTACATTAGGTATATCTCCTAATGCTATCCCTCCTCCCTCCCCCGACGCCACAACAGGCCCCAATGTGTGATGTTCCCCTTCCTGTGTCCAAGTGTTCTCATTGTTCAATTCCCACCTATGAGTGAGAACATGAGGTGTTTGGTTTTCTGCTCTTGCGATGGTTTGCTGAGAATGATAGTTTCCAGCTGCATCCATGTCCCTACAAAGGACGTGAACTCATCCTTTTTCATGGCTGCATAGTATTCCATGGTGTATATGTGCCACATTTTCTTAATCCAGTCTATCACTGATGGACATTTGGGTTTGTTCCAAGTCTTTGCTATCTTTGCTATTGTGAATAGTGCCGCAATAAACATACGTGTGCATGTGTCTTTATAGCAGCATGATTTGTAATCCTTTGGGTATATACCCAGTAATGGGATGGCTGGGTCAAATGGTATTTCTAGTTCTAGATCCTTGAGGAATCACCACACTGTCTTCCACAGTGGTTAAACTAGTTTACAGTCCCACCAAAGTATTCCTATTTCTCCACATCCTCTCCAGAACCTGTTGTTTCCTCACTTTTTAATGATAGCCATTCTAACTGGTGTGAAACGGTATCTCACTGTGGTTTTGATTTGCATTTCTCTGATGGCCAGTGATGATGAGCATTTTTTCATGTGTCTGTTGGCTGCATAAATGTCTTCTTTTGAGACGTGTCTATTCATATCCTTTGTGCACTTTTTGATGGGGTTGTTTTTTTCTTGTAAATTTGTTTGAGTTCTTTGTAGGTTCTGGATATGAGCCCTTTGTCAGATGAGTAGATTGCAAAAATTTTCTCCCCTTCTGTAGGTTGCCTGTTCACTCTGATGGTAGTTTCTTTTGCTGTGCAGAAGCTCTTTAGTTTAATTAGATCCCATTTGTCAATTTTGACTTTTGTTGCCATTGCTTTTATTGTTTTAGACATGAAGTCCTTGCCCATGCCTATGTTCTGAATGGTATTGCCTAGGTTTTCTTCTAGAGTTTTTATGGTTTTAGGTCTAACATTTAAGTCTCTAATCCATCTTGAATTAATTTTTGTATAAGGTGTAAAGAAGGGATCCAGTTTTAGCTTTCTACTTATGGCTAGCCAGTTTTCCCAGCACCATTTATTAAATAGGGAATCCTTTCCCCATTTCTTGTTTTTGTCAGGTTTGTAAAAAATCAGATGATTGTAGATGTGTGGTATTATTTCTGAGGGCTCTGTTCTGTTCCTTATATCTTTTTTGGTACCAGTACCATGCTGTTTTGGTTACTGTAGCCTTGTAGTATAGTTTGAAGTCAGTGTGATGCCTCCAGCTTTGTTCTTTTTGCTTAGGCTTGTCTTGGCAATGTGGTCTCTTTTTTGGTTCCATATGAGCTTTAAAGTAGTTTTTTCCAATTCTGTGAAGAACCTCATTGGTAGCTTAATGGGGATGGCATTGAATCTATAAATTACCTTGGGCAGTATGGCCATATAATGGCATTTTTATAGAAGGACTAAGTAGGATTGTGTTGTTCTATGGACATTCTGTGTTTCTATTATAATTAATATATATAGAAAAGAAACAGAAATTGAGATACCTTGATTATGAACATAATTTACAACTGAAATCTCTGTAAAGGAATCTGGAAAGGTAAATCTACTCTTTACAATTACAGAATAATGCTTTATTGATGATCAGAGTGTTCTGTGTTGAATTTCAGGTGCTCTGAATTACAATGAGAAAGATCCAACTAAGGCAACATGGACCACATGAGTCATTCTTGCACATAATGAGGCCTGCCGCTTGGGGTTCTTCTGTCATGTACAAGAAGGCACTTGTGCTTTCACTCCTTGGGGCATAGTACTCAGCCTCATGGCAACAAGAGAGAACTCAAACCTGCTCTGTCTGCAGGGAGTGTGGGAAAATAAGTCTTGTCCACCAATCTTGGCTACACTGCAAATAAAGTGTCTTTGAAACACTGTGTCAAGAAATTAGAATCTTAGCTGGGGCTAGCTTGTTCATATTATACTCAGTAATAGCCGCATTACACAGGAAAGCTGGTAAGTGTGTGGCTATTTATCAGGGGCTGCTGTAACAGGAAAGAAGCAGGTCACTCTGACTGCATCTAAAAGGAAAAACATTCTTCTACCCATAAGCAAACAGGGTATCTCATGTCCAGGGACAAAGAATCCTGAAAAGTCAAGGCTAAAGGAGGAAGCATGAAGAAATTATTTTCCTGAACTTTATAGCTCTTATATTTGTAGGGGAAATAATGGGATATAGAAGCCCAGTTTGTCAAAAATAAAATAGAAAACAAATATCCTAATAGGAAAACATGGCCCTTCCTCTGACAAGTATCTTAAATGAAAACTTTTCAAATTGGCATGACAGCCTTTCTTCATGAGTTCACAGCTAACAAATACAGATGAGGTCATCAGACATAACTTTTAGAGCACATGGCTTTATACAATGCAAGTATATCAGACATTTCCTCAACATAAGAGAGAGACCAAACCAGAAAAACAGACTGCGGGAAGGGGAGGTCAGGAAATGAATAATAAAATGACAGGAAAAAGAAAAAAAAATATTTCTTATAAAACAGCCCTGTAATCTCAGAAAGATGATATAACATCTGTAAAACAAAAAACAGAATGCTGTAAAAAAGGAAAGAGAACAAGAAAATATTCTTGGAAATTGAAATTTTCACAGCCAAAATAAAAATTCAATAGAGAATTCAACACAGAAGGGAAAGTTGAAATCTCTTAGAAAGTAATACAAATTGAAAAAGAGAAGGGCTATAGAAGAAAAATGACTTAGAGGATTAATCTAAGAGATCCAATATCCTACTAGTAGGAGTTCCAGAAAGAGGGGATGGAGAAAACAGGGGAAGAAATTATCAAAGAAATAATAAAAGAAAAATTTCCAGAAAGAAAGTTGCTAAGTCCAAACAGTGAGTGGGCCCACTGGATTTCCAGTCTAATTACCGAACAGAAGACTTGTATTAGGGCATATTCCTGCGAAACTTCAGGATTCCAGAGCTAAGGGAGCTGAGTTTGAGGATAAGGAGATGGGATAGGGGCAGGGCAAAGGGAAGCAGTCGCATTCCAAGAAACTAAAATTAAAATCATTAACCTTGGATGCTGGAAGATAATAAATTGGAAGGTAAGCCCCTTTCAGCTTAAAATTCTATATACAGCCAAACTATGCTATTCATGTGGGAAAAGAAACAAAAATTAGACATGTAAACATTTATAAAAATTCCTGTGTATCTTTTTATTAGTTACTGGAAAATGTGCTTCAGTAAAGTAAGGGAATAAACCAAGAATGAGAAAGTCATGAACAGAATCCATAAAACAGGGAATTCAGTCCAGAGAAGTGGCAAAGGGAAGTCCAAGGATGACAGCTATGCAGCAGGCCTGGAGAGCGACCCGTCCAAGATTGGATCAAAACAATGGAAGGCTCTGTGGGGGGAGGGACAGAATAAATGAATTATTGGATGTGTTTGCACATTCGGGAATAAAATCTGATGCATTTTTGAAGAAAGTAGAGAATTTTCATTGTCTACCCACGAAAAAAGAAAATCAAATGCAATAAATAATTCTAGGAGAGACAAAATGATGTGCAAAGAAAGAAACTATAACCTATTGAAAGGGAGGCAGGGAAGTGAGAGGGAAGAAAGGACAAGCAGATCACCTGGGATTCCATGAACCATAGATAATGTGTTATTATTTTATTGTTTATCTTTTCAAATAAATCTGTACCATACACATGTATCTTTACAATAGTGGGATCATACTGTACTATTTCATGGTTTGCTTTTTGTCAGTTACTATTATTTTTAAATATGTATTTGACATTATATATTCTGCAGGATAATAGGTTATAGAATAATTAATTTAGTGAATAGGCCATAATGTATTAATCAAATCCCTGTTGCTTTAATTTAGTTGGTCCTTATAAATTCCCCGAAATATAGTAAAACAAAGACAGCTCTGGTTTTGGAACCAGGACTTAGAGTCTTAAAGTCCAGCTTCTTAGTGTATAACTGCGACTAAATATCCTGTCCTGATTTAGGAGATTAGGCCAAGAAAATGCAGAATATTTACTCCTATATGTATTCATGCTAATATCACAGACAGACAAGAATGATTAAAGTGCTACTTTTTAGGATTACATCATGGCTATATTTAAGGGAGCATCTCCTACCCTGTTCTCTGTCTAGAGTGCTGCCGACCCAAGTGTCTGCAGGGTCCATTTTCTCATTTCATTCAAGTTCTCTGTTCACACAAGCCCTTATCAGGAAGGTCTTTTCAGTGAACTTTACATAAAATAGGCCACTTCTGTCACTGCACAGACTTATCTCCTAAGCTGATTTTATTTTTCTCCATAGCACTTTCTCACCATCTACCATCTATCATCCCAAAAGCTGTATCTCAAGAATAGCTTTTCTGTCTTGTTTGTTGCTCCATCTCTGGCACCTAAAATAATGCCTGGCATAAAGTAAGTAGGTGTTCAGTCATCGTTGAATGAACAAACAAATGAATGAGTTAATTAACTGGGACTTAGAAAACAATGGGAAAAACCCAAGAAGGCAGGGAAGGGAAATTCTAAGTCGACAGTGGTGCAGGTTAGAGCAGAGGGTCTAAGAGTCCTGGAAAGGAGGTCTCCAGGAATAATTGACTCAGAAAAATATTGAGTAGAGTTAGGGGGAAAAAATGGTAACTGTAACAAAAACAAATATTGGAGGACAGAGACTTGTAAAAATGGAAGTGTCGTTCTAGATACCACTTGGCTCAGCAGTGAACAATATTTAGAAGTAAAAGTGTAAGTATATTATTTAAGTAAGAATAGAATAATTCAAAATAAGATATAAACATGTTGAGAAGATGGCAGGAAGGAATGGTAGGGCTGTAAAAGTGAGCTAAATCCTCATCTCTCACAGCAACTCAGCAAGGGTAATAAATAAGTTATCAAGAAATGGCAAGATGATCGTAAGTGTTTAGATGTTTGAAGATAACTAGTGGAAGGACAGCTAAAAGAGTTAAGAGAGGCTTCCTCTAGGAAACGGGTCTAGAAATGGGAAATGATGGAAAAGGAAACTATGGTTTTGCACTAGAACCATTTCTGTGATATTTGATATGAAACTATATATGTGTGTGTGTTACCTTGATAAAACTTTAAACAAGGAAAGTAGAGGCAAAATGTAAAAATTAATAATCTGGGGATTGGGCATGGTGGCTCACATCTGTAATCCTAGCACTTTGAGAGGCCAAGGCGGGCAGATCATCTGAGGTCAGGAGTTCAAGACCAGCCTGACCAACATGGCGAAACCCTGTCCCTACTAAAAATATAAAATGAGCTGAGCGTGGTGGCACATGCCTGTAATCCCAGCTACTCTGGAGGCTGAGGCAGGAGAATTGCTTGAACCCGGGAGGTGGAGGTTGCAGTGAGCCAAGATCGTGCCATTGCACTCCAGTCCGGGCAATAAAGAGCGAAACTCTGTCTCAAAAAATAATAATAATAATCTGGAACTAAAATTACAGATGGTTGAAGCCACAGGGATGGAGGCAGGATGGGAGGAAGGCACGGGGAAAGTGCAAGTATGCTAAGGTCATGCCTTGTTTAGATGAGTAATTCCAGACAGCAAGAGAAAATAAAAAGTAAGTTTGCAGTTCTTAGGTAAGGCTTACCACTAGATAAATAAAAATGGAATTTATACTTTCAGATTGTTAATGAAAATAAATTTGTTAAATCCTGGGTAGGGAGGAAAATTCATCATTCACACTAAAGATAAGAGTCAGAAATAACAAGAAAGCATAGGATATATAAAGCAAGATGACTGGAGTCAGACCAAATAGCTTTGATCTCAATATATATGAATATGTTTAGTCCCTCTATTTAAGAAACAGAGACTTTCAAATTGCATTTTTAAAGAAGTTCGCTTACATGATTTCAAGAGACATACTTGAAACAAAATGACAAAAGATTGAAAATGAAGGGAAGGAGAGATGCTGGCAAAAAAAGAAAGCAAGATAACAATAATAATCCCAGTCAAAATGGAATTGAAGGTACAAAGCATTGAATGCAAATGTTCTTACCAGTACAAGAAAGCCACATACATTCATGTTATCTCTGGCTTTCTTCCTCTTTCCTAGGTATTTGACATCTTGAAAGTGAGCATCACTTTGCTTATTTTGCAGCCAATATAATGGGACTAACTCTTATTGAAAACTCCTAGAGATCTTTAAACGTATTTTTAAAAATAAATAATCCTTTTGTTTCCTTTAAAAAAAAAAAAAAGCCAAGAGATTTTCATGTTAGTAACTGTTTGCATTTTCTTGGCATACATGATTTATTGGTAACAATTTGTGCTTCTAAGCCTTAAATCGAAATAGCACATATTGATCTGGTACAATTGCACACACCATCTGCTGTGGTATCTGACATTGGGCTGTGGAACTGTTAAACTTTTGCTATGGAGAAGCTAGATGAGGTTGGAAGAAGGTTCTTTTAAATGAAATGCTCTTGTTTCCAGAGACTGTGCATGTTGCCTGACTCACATTCCTCTGTTGGCCTCACCCGTATCTCTCATCAGATAGCACATGCCAAAAGAAAGGAGGAACATGAATTTACTAAAATTAACTTGAAATTTGTGTTTGTTCTATATATTCTAAATGTTTGACTTTTTATTTTTTAAATGTAGCTAATGCTGCCTACCTTGGGGGCCAAGAAATGATGGAGGTGGTGAAGAGAGATGACGAAACCATAAAGGAGCATTTATGTAAGGTAATCACTTTAGTGCTGTAAGGGGATAGATAAGAAGTAGATGGGCAGATATATTTATGAAGGCAAAGGACTAGAACTAGTTAGAATCTATAAGACTTTAAGGGTTTGTAGAATGACACAGAGTTCTACTTCCAGTTAAAATTGAAATTATCCTTGAAGGTTGCGTAGAGAGTAGTAAAGCTGATTGCATAGTAACTTAAATATTTTTTATCACCTGTTTTTGTTGAATTAATTTTAGAATCAATACTTCTCTATTTTGTCAATACATTTTAGCCTCTCTAGGCCTTCTACTGAGAAAACTCCATAATATTTATAGAATAAATGAATTATGTTGGAATATAAATGAAACAGTAGAAAATACATTATATGTTATATGACCTCATGACTAGTGAGCCTTTCTTATTCTCTAATGTATTAGAGTAGGAATGTCCTGCTCTGACCCTAAGATCAGTTTTGTGAAATATTCAACATTTGGGAGTTATTCTGCAAATACACACATATTTGGAAGCACCAGTCTCTGAAACTATAAGACTAGGGTTTAGTATATATGTCTAAGGTCACCCTAGAATTTGAATGACTGTGGTACTCCTGTGGCATCATTTGTCTGGCTGTCCATTCTGAGTAGGACAGAGCTGTACTAATACTATAGCCACTAGCCACATGTGGTTATTTGTGGCTAGCCTTAATTGAGATGTGCCATAAGTGTAAAACACACATTGGATTTCAAAAGTTTAGTTCCCCCAAAAGCAAAATATTTCACTAATTTTATATTGATTACCTGCTGAAATGATACTACCTTAGATATAGTGGATTAAGTAAAACATATTATTAAAAATAATTTCACCCATTCCTTTATACTTTTTTAAACATTGTAACTAGGAAATTCTAAAATTGCATATGTACCTTTCTTTATACTTCTGTTGGACAGCACTAACCTTGAACTTTACAATTGGTGCTGAACTATGACACCTGCTGAAATGATCCCTGCTGAGTGGCAAACTCTCACAGGACTCAGGAGCAATCCACAACTGAAATACGAGACAACCCACTGGACTTAGAATGTCTTTATAAACCTTGATACATTTGACTTAAACTTTTCTACCTTGTTAATTCTTAATTCCATAACCTCCCAATACAATTATCTTAAAACAAGAAATGTATATGTTCTTAAAATTTTTTTTTAGAATATTTAAAATATTCACCCGTAGAGGACTTTTGAAAATGCCAGTGTGTTTTTGTCTCATGGCCATAGTAGTCATCATATTTCTAAAATAGCAATTGGCTAGAGATTGAAATTTGGAAACCAGAAGGAAGCCCTCACTAGCCGAAGGGAGCGTGCTGGGGCTTCAGGGGGGCCCTCTCTCCGGGGCTTTCAGCTACTTCCAGTCACTGAGCGATGTGAAAATACAAGAAAAACAGTATTTTATTTTTCATTTAAACTATAAGTGAATCTGTTTCAAAAATGCATTTAAGTTCTTCCAGGTTGGGAGTTCATAAAAACAGCTCAACTCTCAGTTAATAATAAGACTGGCAGATGCTCACTTCCAAAATTCACACTTGCTGAACGACTAGACCCATCATGGGTCAGAGCCTGCCTTACCACCTGTGGAAGCCAGCTGCTATAAAATACTCATCATTTCTGGATTCAGCTTGTGTGTTGTGCTCAGAAAAAGGTCAAAGAAAGGTGCTAACTTATTCCTGTCCTAAGTGAAATCCATATGCAAGTGTAATCATTCCCAGATAGAGGACTGTTCGTGGTAATTATGTCAGGACTGTAAGTTTACTGAAATTTTATGGGGGAAATATGGGGGTATAATGGTAGATGGTAGACATTTCAAGGTTAGTATTAACACACAGTCACAGGACTAAACTTTTTCAACTCCAGGCAATAGTTTTGTTTTTGAGATAGCGTTAAATGTACTTGTAGAATATGGGGAAACAAAGCATTGTTTCATTTAATCACGCAAAACTACCTTGCAGTTAATTCATTATCCTTTCCACCAGCAAAATTCAAGCCCTCCACTAGAAAAATACAATTACAGCTCCTAAGTGAAACTAGGTACAGAGAGACAGGAAGTTTATTGCAACTTTTTGTTTCTGTAATAAAAAGAGGAAACATGCTGTAATTTAATATTGGTAGAAGTTGAATCAACATATGTCCCAATCTGCTTGAGAAAATAAGGAAACTTAAAAGTGCACATAGTTCTAGGAAGATAATGGGCATTGCCTCCTACCTTCCAAACACCCCCAATAACTAGTCAAACTAAAACCAATGTCCAGGATTAGAAATATTCCTATTTAGGTGTCTTAATCAAGGATATTCGTTCCCATTTCCACCCAAACAAAGGCATTCAGAAACTGCAGAACTATCCGGGACTGTCCAGTGTGAATAGTCGTCGAGCCACACATTTGTTGAAAAATCATTTCCTATATCTCAGTATTCAACTAAAAATAGTTCTGAAAAGTACATCTTTGTGCCATCCAGCCAGAATGTCATAGGAAAGTTAGTCTAAGAATAAGCTTTCTACTGTATCATGCAGACAGTTTTCTACTTCTTTCTCCTCCCCAAGAGAACTATCATACCGTAATCTGCAGGCTTTGGTTCTAAATCCAAATTTTCTACCACTGGATTTCCATTTGACACAAGAAGAGAGCTTTTTATATGCTTGAGGAAAATGGGCATTTTTAGCTCTAAAAGATCTGTTGGGCTGATTATCCTCCTTCTGAGGTCCAGTGACTTTATACACAGTATTGGTCATAAAGTAATTTATTTTATTAAAATAATTTTTCTTTCCTGGAGCAAATATAACAGACTCATAGTTGTTTCCAAAGGAGTATACCATGGTTTATGGCATCATAGGTTATTTCTTTTTCCTTTTTTATGTTTTTTTGAGACAGAGTCTCGCACTGTCACCCGGACTAGAGTACAGTGGCATGATCTCAGCTCACTGCAACCTCCACTTACCAGGGTCAAGCAATTCTCTTGCCTCAGCCTCCCGAGTAGCTGGGATTGCAGGTGCCCGCCACCACACCCAGCTAATTTTTTGTATTTTTACTAGAGACAGGGTTTCACCATGTTGTTCAGGCTGGTCTCAAACTCCTGACCTTGTGATTCACCCACCTCGGGCTCCCAAAAGGTGCTGGGATTACAGACATGAGCCACTGAGCCCAGCCTATAGGTTATTTTGTCATTTAACTAAATCCTGCTTGTCCAGTGTCATCCCCAAGAGGCCTTCCCAGTCCTTGGTTTTGGTTAGATGTCACTTCCTATGTAAAGTTACATTGCATTTATCACACAGTTTTTAAACGATCAGCCTTCACCTTTCCCCACTTTGAGGTAAGAAACTGTGTCTTCTTCATCTTTACATCCCCTAGGGCCTAGCATAATTCATACCTGGTAAACAGTCAATAAATATGTGCTAGAGAGATGGATGGTTGGGGAAGCCATTAATTAGAGTGTGGATTCTAAATCTTTTTTGTGCCATGCATCTCTTTCGCTCTCATAAAGTTTTTGGATTCTACTCACAATGATGTTCTTAAGTGCATAAAATATACAAGATTACAAAAGAAAGAAGTTGTTGGATAATGAGATATAATAGCAGTCAGAATTACTTTTTTTAAATTTGTAATGATGAGTATAAATAATTTTTTAGTTACCTTGAGCAAGTTAGTGTGATTTGAAAATACTTACCATTTTTATAGATGACAAAATATAGGCATTACTAATATTATGGCTTGTTGCCTGTATTCATAATTGAAAGAAATACTAAATTTTGGTTAGAGATTAACAAAACTAAACATGTAAATGTTTCCCAAGTTCACATAACCCCTCCTGCAAACCCCTGCACCTGTACACCGCAAGCAAAGAAGCCCTGCATTAGAGAAACTAGAAAGGGTTAGGTAGCATGATGTTGTGGCTTAGGCACTGGCCTGAGAACAAGAAGTCATGATATGCCACACTAAAGAGACTGTTTTGGGGAGCTATAGAAGGATCTAAGCGTGGGGGTAACAGGGTGACAGTCAAAACATTTGACAACCATGTGATATAGGCATTGACCAATCAGAATGTATGCCAGCTATGAACAGCCAGTTCAGGGGCACTAGTTCATATCAGTTAGCCCTAGTGATACTAACAAATGAGAGGGATTATTTTGAGGGAAAATGTGTGGTATAATACTGGAAAAGGATGAAATATGAGTTGGGGAGCCTGTTTACAAGGCTTTTGTAAGAACTAAGGCATTGGGATTGAGGATGGAAAGATTTAGGAGATAGAATCAAAGGTATTGAGTACTCACAGGATATCGGGGAATGGAGAGGAGGAATCTAAGATTATTTCTCTGTATCTGGACTTGGTAATAAGATAGGGAATATGGGAGGAGAAGCAGCAGCAAGTTATGGGAGATGGCTGAACAAGTGGTTCATTTTAGTACTTGTATTTGAGATGCCAGTGGGACATGCAAGTGGATCTGTGTCTGGCAGGCCCTGGATGTATGGGTATAAAGCTTAGAAAGGTATTTGGGGCTGACTTTTGATTGGGGAGTGATGAGGCTGTAGTTAAAGCCAGGAACATGGGTAATAGCAGCCTAAAGAAGTATACAGAATAAGGAGAGAGGACTTCTAATGATTGATCGTTGGGGAACCCAGCTTAAGGGTTGAGAGGAAGACAAGGAGCCAATGAATGAATAGGATGGGAGGGGAGGTAACAAGGGTGGGAATGAGAACCAGGATGAAATAAACCAAAGGAAGAGAATCAACTGTGCGTTTTCGCCACCCCAGTCCCAGTTTGTCTGGAAGCCTCTGGAGTATTCTCTGTTTTATGAGGCACCTGGTGTGTCGGAGGCAAGTAAGAGGTCAGCACTCCCTTGTTCTGTCACTGTTCTAAGCCATAAGGGATGCATGTCTCATTCATTGAAAAGTGAACTCATGTTTGGTTTATAAACTTGAAGTTTTCATTTCAAACTCACTTAGGGGGGAAATTCTAAACTGCCATGACCACGTTTGGCCCAGGCTTATGGAAACAGCTGGTGTGTGCTACTGCCAGACTGAATCTGAGCATCACTATCAGTAAGTAGGAATCTGAAATTGTTCCAAAGAGAACACATGGAGTGCAGCTTTCAGATGACGTTAGGCAGTGGTGGAGGGGCTGCCTGCAAGGTGGTGCTGCCCCTGTCCCCAGAGGGCCAGGCTAGGCCTACAGTGTGGCTTGGGAAAGGGGCAAGTGTCCTCAAGAACAGGAGCTCCTCTGCTATTACTCTCTCCCCATTCTTCGTAGCCTGCCTTAGCCCAGAGATGTGTGTTGCCTTTGGGAGCAAACCTTGTGTAGTTGTTTGCAGATTGGGGCATGCAAATCCTTCTGACATGCACACGTCCTGCTGGGTGCAGCATAGGAAGTGCTCCCTGGACCGGCTCACCAGGACTGCCTTTCCGCCAAGCCTCGGTGTTCTGAAATGGATTGTGTTAGTTCTGCCTGTTTAATTTGAAGCCTGTCCAGAATGTCCTAATCATCCTGAAAATAGATAGGTTTGTTTTTATCTCAGTATTTTGACCTTGAAAGCTTTATTTGGGCAATTCTGTTAACACATCCTGCGGTTCTCCAGTGGAGCCTGGTGACTGAGGGAAAGCAAACGTGCTGGAGAGCCGGGCTCCCAGAGTCTCAGCCGAGCTTCAGACACCAAATCCATCCTTGCTCATGACCCTGCGTAAGTTACTGGACCTCACTGTGCCTCCTTTGTTCATCAATACAATGGTTTAATAATAGTATCTAGCCTCATACAGTTATTCCAAAAATATGCTATAATTCAGACCTTGTAATTCAGACCTTATAAGAGTATCCATGCTGGGCACAGTGGCTCACACCTGTAATCCCAGCACTTTGGGAGGCCGAGGTGGGTGGATCATGAGGTCAGGAGTTCGAGACCAGCCTGGCCAACATGGTGAAACCCCATCTCTACTAAAAATACAAATATTAGCCGAGCATGGTGGTGCATGCTTGTAGTCCCAGCTACTTGGGAGGCTGAGGCAGAAGAATTGCTTGAACCTGGGAGGCAGAGGTTGCAGTGAGCCGAGATCATGCCACTGCGTGGGCGACAGAGCGAGACTCTGTCTCAAAAAAAAAAAAAAAAGAGAGTATCTGGAATGTACTAAGCATTAAATAAATGTTTTTATTACTATTACAAAGTTAATTATAGCCTAGTTATGCTTCTGAGTACTTTAAAAAGATTATTTGCCTAACTGTTCCTCCTCTCACATCCCCTTTTCAGATATTTTCATTGTGTTAAGGAAAGGTGTTAGTGATGCTGAGTATGTGGCCAAGAGACCCTAGAATGCCCAATGCCATTCTAAATAACAGCCACCACTCTGCATAAGATGCCTCAAGGAGCTGTTGTATAGGAACCATAATGAGGGAAAACACAATAGTACTTGATTTTTACCAAGACTTGGGCCCATTATTCTAGTCCAGAGAAGTCTGATGAACTGGACTTGGCCTTTCTCTCAGTTAGTTGAGTAAAACCATTCCAGTATATCTGCCCCCTTCTTGGGGCACAGATCCAGGGAAAGACAGAAACACAGGAGGAGACTGGCGCCCAGGGCCTCTTACTTTGCCGGAGGGCCTCGCCAGAGGAAAGCAGAGGCCCTGGGTTAGCGTCTCACTGCAGTCTCACATGAGAAAGAGACAAGCCAGTCACTCAATGGCCTCGTGGCTTGTATGTGGGAGGGGGAGGATCCTGGCCCTTTACATCTTAGCCACACAGAAAGGAGAGTGCTGCTCTGCACACCACTGTATACGCAGATGGTTGTTCCAGCTATTGGAGAGTGAGCCACACAGTGCCCCATGGGACCTACTCCTCCTTTGGCGCTCCTATTCCTGCTGCTCCCCTCAGAGAGAAGCAGGGTTCGTGGGCCGGAAGCATTTGTGTTTTCACCTCCATCCTCAGCCACTTTTTAAAAATCTTTGGAGATTTCCGTTCTCATTTTCTCACGAATGGTAATTGAGCCAGTTAGGAATAAACGGAAGAGAGGAAACAAGGTAACTGGAAAAAATGAAGTCCCTAAACCATCTCCCTTTCTTTAGCAGTTCTGCAAGTTCCTAAAAACAGGGGCTCAGAAAGACTGCAGTGAAATGTTGACACTTTGCAACTGCCTGTGTTCCCAACAGGGATAAGATTTTTAAGTAACTGAAAGGAGATGCTTATATCACAGAATTGGTTTCCTTTAACATTGCAAGATTGGGGCTTACATGTCTTTGACTCTGAAGGGAGGGGAGAGGTAGAAACCTGCTGCTGTCATCCAGACTATCTGGACTCTCCCCAGAAATGGGCATGCATTGGAGGACCTAACAGTTTATATCCTGAGCCCGGGAAAGCTGCAAGGGGATGAAAACAGAAGATAAAGGCGGGTAGGGGGCCCTAGCTGAGAAGTAGGGGGCCTATATGTGTAGGTACTAATTTGATCCCTTGGTATGCAACCGACTGCTTTATATCTGACCTTTTGCTTTTTTCACAAACAATGAAACAAGCAAAAAACCCGTTCTAGTGGGAATTATTTCAAAGAAGGAAAGAAAACCTGGAGAAAGCAGGAATGACATCTTTTTCTTAGACCTCTGGAAGAAAGGCCGAGAAGATAGATCTCTCTGAGCATCTGCGTCACTCCTCTTTGGTCACTGTCTCTGGTGCTGGCTTCCTGGTTGCCCTGCCATGCAGTGTAAGCTGCCAGGGAGCTACAGCTGTTTATGAAGTGCTAACAGAAAGCCTTGCATTGCTCAGAAAAGCAGTGGGCATTACCTTCACTGCTGCAGGAACCCATAGGCTCACCCTGTGAGCCCACCAGGAAGAAAAGTAACTCCCAGAATGTCAGTGTCTTCCTTCATTTGGAAGATGCTCAACCAAGGATAGCCAAAGGGCACTATAGCTTAGGCTCTAGGTCTCCTTTATGAGGAAAAGTAGGTTTTATTATAAAAGTAGAAGCAGAGAATCCACTCCAGGAGCTGACTGTTAGTGGTGGCTTGCCAATAGGGTTGTGCTTCACTGTTTATTTGGTTGGTGACTTACCTTCTACCCCATCTGTCTTTCTCTGCAATCATGTCTGGGGAATACGACATATACATTTTTTAGAAAATGGGTAAGTATATGGTAAAACAACTTTGCTTTAGATTGTAAAAAATGTTTAATACTTATGTATTTTCTGAGCCTGACTATGTCAAAAGCAACTTATCAGAATAGAATATCTTTTCTCGAAGGCTGATTTAAGGTCATGTGGATTCTTTTTCCTTGACCAGGGCACAGCTCCCATGCCAGCCCACCCCACTATTGCCCAGTCTGTGTCGAGGAGCTCCCTTTGTCCTCACCTGTAGAGCAGCAGCCTTTAAGAGTTCCCACTATGTGTAAAGCACTTGATATACTTTGTTTTCCAGTCCTCAGAACTAGCCCACTGGTAACTAGTTCTGTCTTACTTTACAGATGAGTAAACAGGCACAGGGAGGCTAAGTAACTGGTCCAGGGTCACAGCACCAATAAATGGCAGAACCAAGATTCCAGTCCAGGTGGATATGGCTCAGTGACCCGTACAGTCTTAACACTGCACTCACTGCACTACGCTCTTCCGGCTGCATAAGGAGCTTGAGTAGTTTCATAAATTACTTCAGAATAATATAAATAAAATTACTTTACCACACTGTGATATAAAGACATTATGAGAAGCCCTTTCACTCTCAACGTGTACCACCCTGCTCAGGCCTGCACTGTATTACAAAACAGGCAGCCCACAAATTGACTACCCGAAGTAGTCTGTGCCAAGGGCTCATGAAACGGAATTTCTCATTGGAAACATTTCAAGTTGTATTGATGAGATCTCGTTTGTACCAAACTAGACTTTGTGATGAATTATGACTTAAAGAGCTTCTAAAATTCAGTTTATCCATAAGGTTAACAACAACTATATATTTTTTTTTTCTATACATAAATATATATGCAAAACAAATATATATGCAAATATATATGTAAAACTTTCATTTTATTAGCCCTTTTATTCCTGTAATGCCTGTAGTCCTACTGTCCTATTGAATAGACAGAAATAATTCAGATAGATATTTTTATTTGTGGCTTTTAAAATTTTTATTAAGATGTTGCTATGTCACTGAAAGTGAGTTTTGTTAGTTATTAGCTAAATCATAAGATGCTTTCTAATATTTCTTTGTTCGTACTATAAGTCCGCTATTAGTAATGCATAAAAGCTCACAACTCCACATGTATACTAAAACAAAGCTTTGTTCACGTTCACTCCCTCAGGGCAGAATTTGGGTTTTCATGCTTTGGGGTCCCGTAGGGCTTTGTCCATACCTCTGTCTGCCTGTTGTGTTTGAGAGCCAGTTTATACAGGCCTGTTCTCTCACCCAGTCTGTGAGCTGCTCCAGGGCAGAGACCGTCTTACACACTTCTGAATGTCAGCCACTTAGCCCAGTACCAGATATGGGATAGATTCAGAGTCATTTTTGGGGCAACTCATTTTAATCTATCAGCTTCAGTAATTCACTGTCCAAAAGTACCCATTTGTAGACCCCCAAAAAGTGGAAGAAAGAGAAAACACGGAGGAGAAAGGACAAACATGGGGACAAGCTGCAGCAACCTGCAGGGATATTTTAGGAGGGACGTGTCTCCTTAGGCACACACTAAAGAGTTAAAGGGAAGTTCATCTATGAGCAAAGAGACCATAGTAACCATAAATCCACTTTCCTGCAGAAAACACAGGAGGAAAAGCTAAAGCGTGGTTCTGGGGAATCAAAATTTAGAACTGAAAAAGTTACATTTTGTGCTTAATAGAAAACAATGGGTTACTTAACATGACAATTTGGAAACAGAAAAGTTTCTATCACAATGATGTATACTTTTTATCAACTCTCATGAGTACCAAAACAAGTGCTAAGGAGAAATACACTACAGGAAATAATTTATTTTCTTCCAAACCTTTGAATGTAAACATCCTGCTGATTGCCTGTGATTCTTTGTTAACAATACCAGTACTTTCACAGCGGTTATCACCCCCATGACACACAGTGCCTCAGAAGAGCTACATAGACTGTGAGAAGGCTTTAAATAAAGGTAGTTAGTTGGGAAGGCTGGGTGCTGTGGCTCATGCCTGTAATTTAACTACTTTGTGAGGCTGAGGTAGGTGGATCATTTGAGCCCAGGAGTTGGAGACCAGCCTGGGAAGCATAGGGAGATCTCATCTTTACAAAAAAAATTTAAAAATTAGCTGAGCATGGTGGCATGCAGTTGTGGTTCCAGCTACCCTGGAAGCTGAGGTGTGAGGGTCACTTGAGCTCAGGAGATCAAGGCTCCAGTGAGCTGAGATCACACCACTGCACTCTAGGCTGGGCCCAGAGTAAGACTTTGCCTCAAAATAAATAAGTAAATAAAAATAAAGATGGCTGGGTTAGCTCCTGTTGACAACTCTCACACTCTGTTAGTTTTCATATCCAGTTTAAGACCTGTCAGTTGTCAGGTTTTGTGTTTTTATAACATGGGTCTATTTACTGGAATTGTAAATAGTAGCAAAAGGTACAGGTTAGGAATGTTGTCTGTGGATTTGTAGCCCAGCTCTTCAATGCAGAATTGCTTGAAATAAGCAGGTTAATCTTGCTAAGCCTCAGTTTCCTTTTCTGTAAAATATGGGTACAATACTTTCCTTAGAGTATTGTGTGAGGATACAACAAGATAATACATGTAAAGTGCTTACTTAGCACAGAGCCTGGCCATTACTCTCAGCCCATCGGCTCATCATGTTGCATTGCGATTCATTTTTACATACCATTAAATAAGAGTATGCACTGTTAACGACTATGTTTTTGGTGTCCAGTTGTTTCTCTTTCTTTCTACTTCACCCCTCCTCCCCCATCCCCCGCCAGTGCCACCACACACTCCATACTTTCTCATTTTCCTGTCCAGGGCTGCAGGTGCAGAGTCCTCTGGTCAGATCTATTGCCTGTGATTTATAATTTATAGGGAAAAGGAAGTATCTCAAGCCAGTGTACGTAAAGGCATTAGATAACCACGTGTTTTACTTGTAAGCCAAGACTTTCATAGGAAGCCCTTTAGAGAATATAGCCTGAAAAAGAACTAGTAAAAGAAAACAAAATTTTAAAAAATGTGAGCCCACCATCATCAGTTGGGCGTTTAACCGAATGGGGCCCACTTCAAACGGTTAACAATTGTAGAGAATTGAGAAATAAAATCAGATAAGCATACGGGAGGTCTAGACTCCTCACTGTTCTGCTGTCTTGAACACTGACACCACTCTTTGTTGAGGTTCCCAGCACATGCCTTGGACATGTGCCCCATAATTACTTGGACATATCTGTCTCTTGATACCCCGAGGTGGGTGTCAGGTCCCTTAATCCATGTTGATCACCCCTGCTCAAATCACTGCTTTAACTGCATGCACAGGGATGCTCAGTGCTGAGGGCTCATCAAGCTGGACTTCTCATTGGAAGCATTTCAAGTTGTAATTGCATCACAGAAAAGTAAATGGTACGTTCTTCATGGAAACAGTCTGAAATGTCAGGCAGAAAGCAACAGTGGTGCGTAGTGACGCTCTTCTTGTCGAGGAGACTGCATTAGATGAGGTCTTTTCTATCTGGCTTTCCTTTAAGCTGACTGCCATTATCATAGGACTTCACACTGTAGCTTGTACTGGAGTGAGGGTCCTAGAGTAGCTGCCTCAAGGTCCAGAGATTTTGAGGCGAGAGCATGCCCTGGAGCAGAGGAACAGACCTGATGGGCATGAACCCAAGTCTGACTTTCCAGATTTCTCAGCAGTGTTCCCTGTTCTGAGGAAGTGCTGAGTTAACTGCATAGCGACTGTTCCTTACCCTATTTCCTGAATACAATAGAAAAGATTGCTGGTGGTAAGTGTAGGGAGTAGCTTAGAGAGAGCCTAATGTTGTCAGCACTATTGGTAGATAATTGATACCTGCAAATAGTTTGTACTCTTGACAGTATTTCAAGGCAAAGCTATAGTAGGGTAGTTGCTGAGAGATCCTGGGAAACTTGTTTTTCTACTACTGGACAGGATGGTCTCCCACTGTTTGTGAGGTTGCAGCATTTTAGAGCTATGGAAAGAGCTGAGACCAGGAGGAAGAACCAGGCAACTGCTAGGCCCTCACACTCTCCAGGAAACAAAAGAAGTTCTTACTCTGCTAAGAACCATGGCAAAATGAATTTTGGCTTTAGGGGCTTTGGAATGCCCAGAAATGGTTGGAGTAAGGAAAAGTAGGAGAATGTGAAGAATGAATTAAGTGATAAATCTGTAAGTTGCAGGCCCTCTGCAGCGTGTAAAACTGGAACCCCAGGTAACAACCAAGAAAACCTCCATGAAGCTGGAATACTGTGCAGTCATAAAAAAGAATGAGTTCATGGCCTTTGCAGGGACATGGATGAAGCTGGAAACCATCATTCTCAGCAAACTAACACAGGAACAGAAAACCAAACATGGCATGTTCTCACTCATAAGTGGGAGTTGAACAATGAGAACACATGGACACAGGGAGGGGAACATCACATACCAGGGCCTGTCGAGGGGTAGGGGGCTAGGGGAGGGACACCATTAGGAGAAATACCTAATGTAGATGACGGGTTGATGGGTACAGCAAACCACCATGGCACATGTATACCTATGCAACAAACCTGCACGCTCTGCACATGTGTCCCAGAATTTGAAATATAATTTTAAAAAAAGGAAACCTCCATGAAGCAATTCACAGTAAGTCTGCTACTTGAGGTTTACTTGTTCATAATTTACTCTCTGGAGTAAATTTTTTCCTCTATAAAGTGTTTTTAGCGAACTCTCTCTTTAAATATTGGTTAAGACATCATGTTATTGTAATAAAGGCCATTGTTTTTGTAAGATCAGTCTCATCTGTCCCATATTCAGGTCATGGATTTATTAATTGATACACTAAAACTATCCAGTAAGCAATAACGCCTGTTTCCCCGCACCCTCTTCCCCCACCACTTGATCCCCTCCAATCCCTCTTCCTGTTGTGGCCAGAGCGGTTTTCCTGACATAGGGACCTGAGCATGTCACCTCATTGTGCAGTCTTTTTTTGCTTGTGGACTTCAGGATAAAGTGCAACCTCCTTGGCATGCATAGAAAATGCTGTCCATGACCTCATCCCTTTCCGCCTCTCCAGTCTTATCTCCCACCACCCTATATTCCAGCCATGTGGAATTCCAGTTCCCCACACATGCCATGCTCTTTCAAGCTTTGGTTTGCTTGGTCCTCTCCCCACAGTGTGCTTCCCCAGCTTGAAGACTCAACTCTGGCATCAACTCTGGGGAATCTTTCCTGCCCACCACTTCTGACCAGCTGTGCCTCACCTGAGCTCTCAAATTGTTTTGTGTACATGGGGTCCCCTTCTCCCCTCCCCCAAGACTGTCTTATCTCTATGTTCCAGGTTCCTAATACAAAGTAGGTGTTCCATGTGTATTTGCTGATCCAAGGAATGAGTAAGCAATTCAGTGAGTGAGGGAGCACATTTGGTGTATTAGGGAAGCTGCAAGTGACTACAGCTGGCCAGCTAGGAGCTGGAGCTGGGCACAACTCTTTCTTTCAGTAACAGAGGTCAAAGGATCTTTAAGATTTAGTTCTTGGTTTTTGTAGAAATTGCCACTATCTATCCTTCGGAATATAAGATATTGCTTTTTCGCCTTTATTTTTAGAGCTAACAGAACTAGAACATAGCAGTTTTTCAGTGAAACACAGCAGCCTAGAGCAATGTATACACACATATCACATGCAGGTTTAGGTAGATATCCATTCAGGGTCTTAGTAATGCCACAGAGGAGGCTCTGTCTCCATTCAGCTGCTTGCTGTCAACTAAAGTATGATTATTGCACTTCCCCACTGAATCAACATACAGGCTGCATAGAACCTTTTCTTAGGATTCTGATCACATTTCATCAGCTACATTGGAAAGCCTGAGTCTATCTGATCCATGTTTGTATTCATTCAACAAATATATCCCATATGACTACCATGTGGCTATTTGGAAACAACTAAGTTTATTAACTGGTCATTAGTCATTTGGTGACTGTGTCTCAATAACTCTCTTCGTCATCCTCACCGGCCTTCATTCCAGTGTCCATCCCAACCTCAGTACACAAAACTTTCCTGGTAAGTCCTTTCAGTGAATTATGAGGGATCTATCACACAAGAGTCTCCCAGCATGGGTATCTTCCCACCAAATTCTTCTAAGTGCACCCCTGTACATTGCGAAGCCTTGCTACCTTGAGAGAGCCACACTCTGGAGAGAGCTTAGGGACTAGCTCCCAGGGCCAGGCATAGGTGCTGTCCTCAGAGCACTGCCGGCTGCTGGTGTCATATCTGTGTCGGGAAGGGAATGTGTTTTCTAATAAAATGTTTTTGTCTTGTCTTTCAGCTTACATTTTATTATGGTACTGTAGATCCTTGGTGTCCAAAAGAATACTATGAAGACATTAAGAAGGATTTTCCAGAAGGAGACATTCGACTCTGTGAGAAAAACATACCTCATGCTTTCATCACCCATTTTAACCAGGAAGTGGCAAACATGATTGCTGACTCCCTAAAGGATGACCTGTCCAAAATGTAAATTGGCCTGAGGAACAAGCCCCCACTGCCAGTACATGGAGGCAGTCGGTATACTAGACTTAGTAGGTAAATGTTTAATTTTGAAGACTGCTACTAGAAATGAAGAAAGTGAGAACCCTTGTCTTACAAACCATCTCTCAGCTCGCCATGTTACAGGCTGAAGTAAACACAGTTGATGAATCATTCCATAGGTTTAACCATACATTTTCCAAGACTCAGGGAACACAGTGATCTACACAGAGTCTCATGTTTGCACGAGATGCCCAGTGGCACCATATGGTTTATTTTGGTAGGCGGGATCTTTGCAGATGAAAAAAAAGTCTACATGTACTTGATTTTAATTGAATTACATTGTAGAATAGGCTCTTCTGGAGGAAATTATGAAATACCTACTAGAAAATGTAAAAGAAATCAGTGAATGTTAAGAGTATAGTTAGACATGTGAAGTGTATGTGATTATGACAAGGATACACTCACGTTCCAGGAGCAGGAAGTGAACCTGGGTCTCCTTTAAGACAGAAGATGAAGATGAGCCCACACTAACTTAGCATAGATCTTGGCTGAGATAATCAGTGTGACGTCTAATGTACCTGCACTAGACAGAGAATAAGGTTCACCAGACATTACTGTGGTCAGCTAACCAGATAAAGAGTTGTTGAAGGACCCCAACTGTGCCTCCTGCCACAAGACAACCAGCAAGTTCTATGGTGAGCCTTAGCCTGCCAGGTTGTAAGCTCCCTGCAGGCTCCTCCTCTCCAGATTCAGGATGGTGAGGCACTGGGCTGTCCCGAAGCAGGTTTGGATGTGCCAACATGCAGTTGCTCCTTCTGTAATTCTTGTAGTAAAACTCTATTAAAGACCATCAATGAGCCAAATAGTGTGCTAGCCATCAAGGATAGAGTTCTTAGCTACTTAATGATTCTTTTCTTCTGGAAATCTTCTAGTGAATAATTTTTAAAAGCATCTTTTAAACTGCTGAGTAAAGCATTACCATACATTAGTTCTCTATTTCTGCATTAACTTCACTTGCTGGAAAGAAATTTTGTTAATGAACCAAACTCAGCCGTTAAGTTATGTGAATTCACCTTCTCTAGACACATTGAGGTCTGGCAGAGAAGACACATGTTCCCTGGCCTAGAGTGGGCTGACAATATTGCTGCCTCCTCTAAATTGACTCAATCTTGAGAAACACATACTGCAGTGACAGTTGATGATGTATCAGAAATATTCC
This sequence comes from Macaca thibetana thibetana, assembly GCF_024542745.1. Lineage (NCBI taxonomy): Eukaryota > Metazoa > Chordata > Mammalia > Primates > Cercopithecidae > Macaca > Macaca thibetana. Next base: position 86,598,667 of record NC_065590.1, read on the forward strand.
TTTTTCTCCTAGAGGAAATCCCTCATGGCATTATCATTCCCTAAGGACAATGAGATGTCCCTCCCCTCAAAACCTAAAGCCCCCTGATGAAAGATTCAGCTCTGATTTGCTGCCAACTTACTGCTTAGTGCTCAATGAGTTACTGTGCTTTGGCATAGCTTCTACATCACAGCAAGTAACTTCTCAGAGGGGAAAAGCCAAGCTCTAGACAAGGAGTGCTATTAGCCCAAGGGGAAGAGCTAATAGATACACAGGCCATAAGCACAGGGCTGCACACAGAGCCTTTATTGGCATCTGCATGAGAGGCCTAGAAATTGGATATTAGAAACTAGGAATCATGGCTCTGAGTGGCTTGCATACAGGAGATACTCACTAATACTAAATCAAGGCACATAAACAATACTGGGTAAATCATACCTACCAGAATAAAGAGTAACATTCAGAGCTTTTCTTTTAGCTGTTATTTTAAACATTACTCCATATTTCAAAAGTCTGCATGTATGAAATTGTGTCTTATTTCTGGTTTTTAGAGCCTAAGAAAGATACTGGTTCTTAATTTGTATTTATCATCTGAGCACCAAATTAATTTTTGAAATAAATGTTTTACCAGCATTTCTGATCTCATCTGGCCTGATCTCTGGGTTGGGAAGAGAGGGTACAATTTGAGCAGTTCTCCTGAGTTAGACTCAGCTCAAAGTCTCTCTTTTAAAATGAAAAGCCACCTTTCTCATTGCTTTTTTCATAGGTGGAAGAATCAGATTTCAAGAGACTGAAGTTCATTCTGTTTCATTAGGGATTAGACTAAAATGGACAGTGGATGAAATCCATTTTCCAGAAGCAGCTCTGGCTGTATGTCCCAGTCAACCACATAGATGGTCTTTGTGAAAGTTTTAACTTCCTGCAGAGTTACCTAGTGCTCAGCGACTGAGCCTTGACCATGCCCATGTTTGTTCCTAGTCTGTTCTGAGCCATCAGAATCTCCACAAGCCCGCTGTGGCTTGTGTGGCCTGATGTCCATGGCCACCAAGGGCCTCTCACCATACGCTTCTCCACTCAACCTTTGGAGAGACAGGGACCACCAAAGGCTTGATTTTTCTTCATCCTACATTATATTTAAAACAAAACCAGGCTGGGTGCCGTAGCTCACACCTGTGATCCCAGCACTTTGGGAGGACAAGCTGGGAAGATCGCTTGATGCTAGGAGTTTGAGACCAGCCTGTGTAAAAAACAAGACCTCTGTGTCTAAAATAATTTTTAAAAAAGAGCAAAAAAAAATAAATAAATAAAAATATTTCAGATTAAAGGAGACTAAAGAGACGTGACAATTGGACACAACATCAGATTGTGAATTGGATGTTTTTGTTATAAAAGACATTGTTGGGACAATTTGCACAACTTGAATGAGGTCTGAAGATTAGTTGGGAGTAAGATGCCACTGTTAATTTTCTGATTTCAGTGGTTGTACTGGGGAGAAGTAAGAGAGTGTCCTTGTTTGTACTAGAGACACGGAAGTATCTGGGGGTGAAGGGCATCATGTCTGTTTACTGTCAGATGGTTGAGGGGAAAATAATGTTCTTTGTACTTGCAGATTTTTTGGAAGTTTGAGATGTTTTAGAATTTGTAAAAATAATTATTTTAAAATCCCACCATGCTATCTCCTGCATCGGTGTCTCATTGCTTCTTTTCCAGAAAGGCTATTTCCTCTTGTACACAGTAAATGAAGACCTGGGTTCAAATCCCAGATCTGTCATTTGTTAGGTTTGTGACATAAGACTTCACCTCCCTGCTCCTTATTTTTTTTAAGGGAGATAAAATGAGGTCATGCATATAGCATTTAGTATGTTGCCTGGCATATGGTAGATGCTCTATAAAATGGTACCTAAAGGAGGACAGCAAACGTGTTTTTCCTTTTTTCCTTTCATTTCTCTTCTCTTTAGTATAGCGGAGGACCCTGTGGTATCTCAGTCCCTGCACTGTTTCACCAGGCTTGTAACTTGATTCCAGCAGTCAGCATTTTGGCTCTTACGCAGGGATAACACTTGCTCACCTGGCTTAGCTTTCTGGCCTCAGCCCATGTAGGCCTCCCTGCACACAGCCCAGGATGTTCTAACGTCGATTTAGAAAAGATGTGGGAAGCAAAGCATTTCTTAGGTGGCATGAGACATCTCTGTGCCTGGCCTTCTCTTGCAGAAGAGAAGAGGCAAGGATATATTTGGGCTGCTCCTTCCCTTGGGGGTGGGCCTTAAGGAGAGGTTGGAGGCTGGGACTGAGTGTGCTCTGTGAACAAATGCATCTGTAGGGCCTTGAATGAAGCTCTTCTGCAGGAATGCTGAGGACAGCGAAGCTCATATGAGTGTTCTTCTAATCACTTTTTAAGAGGACTGAAATTTCTGCCTGTGCCCCATACAGACATGGGTAAGTGATCATATTGGCCCAGGTGAGGAGTATCTGTAGGACATGGGTCTGGTCCTTCCCACCAGGCTGAAGGCATCTCTATAGCAAGACTAGTGTCACTGAGTGTGATGCTGGGTGAGCATCCTCAGAGCATGAGTGAGAGACAGAGAAAGCTCTGGGTGGTTCTACAGTTCTATAAAGAGAAAGCTCTTGGAAAAGAGAAGAGGATGAGGTTGCCCCTAGTCCTAGAACAGATAGAACTTGGATAGGTGGTTTGGAGTGGATGAGAGCTAATCCAGATAAGGATTATCTCTTACCCCCGCTGCTCACCCCTACACCTTTACAGTGTCTCAGTTAGGCCTCCCAATCCTGTGATGTTCTCACTATGCCCATTATACACATCACCACTGAGGTGCCTTGCTAAGGACCTCACAGCTAGTAGATGACAGAGCTGGAATTCTGCTGTAGTTGCATGTGTCCTCCAAAGTTCACGTGTTAGAAACGTAATCCCCAAGGCAACTGCTGGGAGGTGGGTCCTAATGGGAAGTGTCTGAATCATGAGGGCCCTTCCCTCCTGAATGGTTTAATGCCAGTAATAAAAAGGCATGCTATTAGGCTGCGAGTATGATCTGTTGTTCTATCATGCTCTCTTGCTCTTCCACCTTCTGCCAGGGAAGATGCAGCACAAAGGTCCTCATCAGATGCCAGCCCCTCAATCTTGGACTTTCCAGCCTCCAGAACTGTAAGAAATAAATCTCTTCTTTATAAATTACCCAGTCTCTGGTACTCCATTATAGCAACAGAAAATGAACTAAGCCATATTCCAATTCAGGCGTCCACTCCAGAGCCACCACTTCATCCCCTCTTTCCACTGCATCATGCTGCCTCCTGGAGGCCACAGGGGGCAAGCCTAGCAAAAATGGAGAGCCGGCAAAGAGAGCCACGCAAAGGGCAAATGAGGATCCGATTGACAGAGGAAGTGAAGAGTAGACAGTTGGTAATAAATGAGTAGTTTTAAAAGAATGAAAGCTATAACAGAGACCAGTTTTCAAAGGGCAAAAAAATGCATAAGGCAGTGGATTGAGAAAAAGCAAGCCCACATACTGGGAGTCAGTGCTGTGGCTGCAGTCACATGGCCGGCACCTCTGCAACTCTTCCATAGCCACCTGGTCTCATGCCAGGCACGGGAGCTGCCTGTGGGCTCCCCTGTACAGGAATCACTGCTCCAGCTTTGATAACACCCATCCTCTACCCCACCCCATGAGACATGGCCCAAAATACCAACTGTTCCTGCCTCCCAGAGCAGTCCTTCCCACCCTCCCACGCCCTGCCAGCCTTCATGACCCCTGGCCTGGCCTGTGTCTACTGAATGACTTATCATTGCTGCGGGAATTGTGTCTCTGAAGTCTATTCCTCCCTGCTTCCACCAACACCCCTTCCCTCAGGAGAGTCCTAGAAGATGGCCTTCTGTCTTAGTCATCTCTGTACTGTCAGGGCATATCGAATATGGGTCCTAATGGGAAGTGTCTGAGTAATGAGGGCCCTTCCCTCCTGAATGGCATACCCTGCTATTCAGGGTAGTCTATAAATTTTGTTATCTAAATTAATAAAAAGTTTATACCATGCCTAATAGGCAAGCTATGAAAAAGTGCAATTCTCACATTGGATCAGACTACCAGGAAATCACATCTCAGGGCTTCTTCATCTTAAAACTGACACATCAGTGGGAGTGCAGACATGGACACTTGCTCTTTCATCCCTTAAGTGTTTCCCCAGCAGAGCTGTGCACAACTGGGTCAGATAGATTCAAGGATGTCTGAATCCTTGCAGACTGTTTGTGTCTGGCACTGGGGGACTGCAAGGAAGCAAGGCCACTATCCCTTGTGTCCCATTCATCTTGTCTGATACGGCTGCAACTGTTACTTCCATTCTTCTACAATTAGAAAACCTCTGGAGTTTGGGTATTAGCAACTACCAAATATGTAGTTTATTATTTGTTGAGCACTAACCCCGCGCAGCACCCCAAATGGGAATTACAGCAACAATACACATGACTGTGCTCTGGGATAATCGAGCATTTTCATTTTGTGTTGCATTCCTCAAACATTCTGGCAAAGGGGCCTGTGCTGACCTCCCCACACAGGGATAGATTTCCTTGCTGCGTAAGTCTATGGGAAAATTCCTCTTCCCTGGGATGAGAATGTGACCCTGTGACTGGGCGCCCATTACAGTCAGGGGGCGCGGTGCACCTGCAGGGTCTCCCTCCCTCACAGAGGGACTAGAATCCCGCCTCTGCAAATCCACCCAGCTCAGGCTCTGCAGAACATCTGGGCTTCCTCCTACTACTGGCCACTGCGAAGGGCTGCGCACCTGCATGTGATTAGGACTCGGCAAACACCCACAGCCTACAGGGCTGCATGCTGGTGGCACATCGCAGTGGACAAGTTTCTCTCCAGATCATTGTCCCTTCTGAGCAGATAGTCACAGGGTTCCTAGGGCACAAGAACACATGCATCCATGACCACGTTAGGCACCACCATCAATGGAACAGCAGTTGGAGGCATCTCTGCCTTGGCCTGCTTGGAAATGAGCAGGCATCAGAGGCAGATCCAGGACCTGACAGGACCAGGGAAGGAGTGGAGAAGTCAGTCTTAGCCGCCTTTACCATTAGTCATGGACAGGCCTTTTAGATGTGCTCTTATCAGTGTCTGGGAAATTAGATAAAATTTTAAATGCCATCCCCGACTTTCCTTTCTCTCTGTGACTACTACTCTACTGAATGTGTACTCTAACCACAGAATGCTGTGGTAGGTCAAATGGAGACTGAAAAATAAGAAAATGAAAAAAGATGCTTATAAACAAAGCATGACAAGACCTTCCAGTTTTCAATGACATGGTTGTAGAACTTACACATTTATTTTACCTGCCAAATGAGTTAGTTGAAAGGGGAACACAATTTTTCTTCCAAAGAAAGAGACTCCTTTATTTAGTAATATGAAATGGAGTAGTGAAAAGAAAGCAGGCTTTCTTGATCTTTCACCAGAAGGTCACATGACCATAGGAACCTGCATTAACAAACTGTGGCCTATTGGATTCACCATGAACATGGGCTGCCATCACTGACGAAAAGGTGGGTCACTCCAGCAGGCTCCATATCCCAAAAGAGGTAATCCTGGTAACAAGTCACTAATAAGGCTAAGTCCTTGTCAACTTCCTACAGTTGCTGCTCTGTCGTTAGTCTTCTCCCAGAAATATTTAAGGAACACATTAAATAGATTTCTCCTTCATCTGTAGGCAAAAGTCAGGTGCAAGAGCTGGGATAGCAACAGATGCTGTGTGGTTGATCCTGTCCTGCTGCATTCTTCGTGGTGTCACCGAGCACAGGCTTTTGTACTTGTCTCGAAGAGTACTGGGCAAAAAAGGCCCTGTCAGATTTGCTGTAGGACCTTATTGGGTTCTGTGAAGTATGTAATTGGCCTTGCAGAGGAAGCGGCTTCCAAGGGACTTTATGCCTTGGGATTTCAGAGACTTAACTGTGCAGCCTCCAGGAGGGGAGGGCTCATGCTTTCTGGAGTGAGACAGGTCCCGCAGCAGCCTGAGATGTATAAACACAGAAAACCTGTCCACTCAAACTGCATTTGGAATGAGAGCACTCACTCTACACATTATCATGCTGACTTCCCAAAGAGAAAATGTTTTCCACTGCATTTTGGCCTCCTTTCCTGAACCCAGGCTTGATGTTTTTTACCTTGCTGTGCAGTGACTTCATGCCATGTGAGGCTGTGTGCAGCAGCATCCTATGCAGTTTCGTACCAGTCACCAAGACCCAGGGTGCGGCCCCCCATGCCAGAGGGCCCCAGCCTTACACCTGATCTGACAACACAGGAGAATGATCGCAGGGAATGATCGGCACAAGGGCAAGTAGAGCCAGGCCTGCTATGTCACTCCCACTGTTAAAATGCAGTCAGTCCTAATGCCTCAATAGCTGGCCGCTATTCTATTAATGAGTTGAGGACTACAGTAACACAGAAAGGCTGAGTAACAAAAGCTGAAAATGTTTTCCTTTAGAGACCAGTCATGAGCGGTTTTATGAATCAAATATTTAATCAACTTATCTGTACAAAATATTAAAATGGTTAATGAAGAGTATACAAGCACGTTTAACAAATATATACTGCTATATAATAAGAAAAATAGAGATTGCTGTTTTACATGTCATTTACATTTCACTATGTACAATCTATTTAAATTTGAGAATACATATACACATAGGTTTCTACCAGCCCTGGGAGGGCTCCCTGCTAGCTGGCCTGGGCATCGGCAACACCTCACGACGTCAGCTTGCGTTGCCCAAATAAACACCCAGGCCAGGCAGCAAGGAGACAGCCCAGCCTGCAAGCCTCGGAGTTCTGCTCTGGCTACACCAGCAGGAAGAATGCTGACGAAGGAGATTTCAGTTTGCCTTAAATGAGTTTTTAATGTCCCCCCACACCCCAATCTCATTACTCCCAAGCCAAGCTAAGAAAAAGTGGGTGTCACTGCAAAGCGAAAGGACTTCTATCCCCTCACCAAAATAATTATTTTTGTCTTTAGCTGCTGAGGAAATGGCGTGTTGAGCCTTGATGGCATTACCAGCACTTTGAGTTTTACCATTTCCTTAAAATCACAGTACTGGAATCAGATGAAATTTGCTTTTTAAGCTGCAGGCCACTCGTCACGTGCAGAATTCTGCTGCCCACCCAAGGCCTACTTAAACAGCATCATTTTGTAAGCTGGTACAGGAACTCTGCAACAACCTTCAGAGAAATGATCTGCTGCTTTATTTGTATGCAAAAAGAAAAAGACTTTGTCCAAACTTTTCAGAACCCCTATTGTCATCTGCTGAAAGGGCAAGTTGTAGTTAGCATGTTAATCCTTGTAAAAAATGCATTAACTTTTCATTTAGGGTGAAATGCTTCTAGCTAAAAGACCGAAAGTGACTCAATTATGATTCTTTGTCAAAGAAAACATAAAAGCTGTTTGCATTACAGTGTAAAGTGAAATACAAAAATAAAATTATTATAAGGATGCTCATGTTTAATCCATGATTTATCCAAGGCAGAGAATGCCAGAGAATGCCTCTCTTGAGAGTCTCTGTTCCTGGCTTAGAACACGTGAGTATTTCCCCACCAGAAAACACATTTTATCCTGAGCTTTCTTTCTCACTGAACTGCGTCATCATTTTTTAAACAGAATGCTAGAGGGCTGACTTTGAGTCTGACAGGCCCTGACCCAGGAAATGAGCCCTGCTTGTGGGCATCCCCTTCCTCAAGCCAGCCTACTCACCCCAAGCCCAGCTGCTGCTGCCCCAGGCGAGGGGAGGATGCAGGACACATGTGCATTGTCTGGCCTTGGCAGCCCTCAGTCACTCAGAGATAAAAAGGCGCAGGCAAGGGGAGGCCCTCAGCCCCACCTGGTCACTGCTTTTTGGACTCATTCACCAAAAAATCCAGGCATGGGCTGCCCATGGCCCATGAGAGATCTCCCCAGGATGACCTGTGAGTACTGAAAAACAGAGAAAAGGTGTGTGCAGTTGCACCAGCTCACCAGCTTCAGTGCTGTCCCTTCCCATCTTGCAGCTCAGGAAATGTCCTCGAGGGAAGTTTAGCCCCGTGTACTTCGGATTAGTTCCTGTCTCCTAATTCAGCAGGATGCCTGTGAACTAACCTTACTCGGAAGTCTCGCTTTGGTCAGCCATGGTTCTAGATTCTGGCAGCCAAAGGTCTGGGCAGGAGCTAGATGCAGAACTGGGTGTGGCTGTTGCCACTGCTGGTCAGATGGAGCAGTGCAGGTATTCTGCAGAGAAGACAGCTACGTGCCCACCTCCTGCCGGGCCAAATCTCCAGCCCCCACTACGTGGCACTCCTGTTGGCCCACAACACAAAAGGTCATGAAACAGGAATGCAGATGCAAAGCAGCTGGCCACGCCCTGGCAGCTCTGTACCACTCTGCCGGAAGTGGCCTGGGTGTGACAGTCAGAAGCTTCTCCTTGTTGTTCTAGACAGTTTATCTCAGCATCCCCTGACATAGAAAAGGGATTAAAAGTTTCTGTAATACAGCGTCTACCAGGTGGCCCTCTCTGGAGTGAAGCATTTCTAAACTAGCAGAAGGAAGTTCATCTGACAAAAAAAGTGAAACGGTACTTCTTATATCGTCACCGAGCTGTCCTGCCAACAAATTCACCTGACTGTACAGAAACACGTCTCTCCGGAAGTTTCTGTGACTGCTGCAGCCCCCCTGCCATTGTCAGGGAAATGTGTGAGAGAAACCAGCCCTTTCTGTTGTCACAGACACATGCGCACCATGCACAGATGCTAGAAGGGGCCTGCAAGCTCTGCACAGGAGGAGGAAGTGGACCGCCGCATGCTGCTCTGCTGCTCTAAGGGCGTATTTTTGCTTTTTCAGCAACTGTGAGCATAACTTGAAACTCGGTCTGATTTTTCAGTGACTTCACACCCATTTTTCAATGACCACCCATCCTGGGTTGCTCTGCTGTAATTGCTCCTGCCACTATGAAGCACCAGCCCAAACTTTGCCCAGCCAAAGGCCTGTCGCCAAGTTGCAGGCCACAAGCCAAGCTCTGGTTAAGGTGGGTACCTGCAGGTGATGGGCAGACAGCACCCATGAATGATGATCAGAGCTCATGTGGCAACTTCTGGGCCCTCAGTCACCCCTCTGATTCACTAGGCCAACTCTCAACCCTCTCCCTGCAGTGTGTGTCCACCAGGCGTCTCCTCAGGCTAGGACGCTGGCCCTCCTGAAAAAAAAAAAAAAATAGGCTTCTTTCACTACAGCCTCACTCTGAGTTACTATTTGTGATGTACTAAGCTGTGCACACAGATTAAAGCCCATAAAAGCACAGAGGGAGGGAGACAGCTCTGCTCCAGTCTATATGGTCAGGAGGTTCCAGGTACAAGATGCCAAGCTGTCTGAAAACTTAGAAATAAACATCTTTTTCGGTCCTCCCTTCTGGTGCTGCTTTATGTTAACCTCTCCCACCATTTTCCAGATCATAAAAAGGAAGAGAGAGATAAGCTCGTCTGATGCTACCCCAGGGTCACTCTCCTGGGAAGCTGCAAGGGGACCTCAGAGCCAGACATGGGCTTGGTGGTGAGGAGGGGGTGGGGACCCAAGGAGTCCATTCTGGGACAGTCCTGCCTGCCTCGTCCAGGGCTTCTGGGACAGTCCCAGGTCCCTGTCTGGGTGACCAACCAGGCAGAGCCTTGCCTTTCCTCTTCTGCCTGCAGAGGCCCTGGCAGCAGGTAGAGCCCTTCCCAGCACTAGCTCTCTCAGACAGTCTCAGCTTGAGTGTGGCTGTACCTACCCCACTGAGCACAGGAGGAACTGCAGCTGGGTGGGCAGTGCCCTCAGCCAGCTCCTGGCTCTGGGTAGCTGAACCCCACCCTCAAGGTGCGGGCCTTCCCCGCACCTGCCTCAGCCCAGGGGAATTCAAAGCACATCCATGAGGCACCTACTGAGGACAGGAGTAAAATGGACACACACACACACACACACACACACACACACACACGCACAGGCAAGAGCTGCGAAACCTGTAAGACATGGCTCTGGGACTGGGATTGGGAGAGGACCTTCTCCAGGAGCCATCACATTTGCTCTGCCTTCAAGCTGTCTGAGTGGGTTTTAGGGCAAGGTAAAATCCTAGAACCTTGGAACTGGAGAGGGCATCATTTTACAGGACAGAAGATGAAGCTCCAGCAGGGAGGTGACTGCCCATAACTAGCCTCAGACCTCTCTCAGGAGACGCCCTGTGGTGCCCTGGCCCAAGTGGCCTCCCCTGAGGCGGGCGCAGGCCATGCCGTGGGAGCAGCTGCCTCTGGGCACTCGGAAGCCCACAGTGGGCTCTGACTCTGGTGCAGCTCAGATATACCATCCCCCAGAGGGATCTAGTTACTTTCCACTCGCCCAAAGTTTGGCTGTTGGGTTCGCTCGGCAGCTTCCTCTCTTCTCTTCCCTTCCCAATCCAGACACTTTCTGAGGGGCAAGCGCAGGCCCAAGCTCCCTCTGCTAGACTGCCGCTTTCAGAGCCTTGCTCCCTCCAGCTCACTGCGCGATCTGACTCAGGCCTCTTGGCCTATGGCCCACTGAGGGCCAGGGGGAGGTCTGTCTCCCTGAGATGACAGGTTCTCATGAGAATCAGCGAGGCCCAGTGGTTCTGTGCACCCAGAGGCAGCCGCAGGACACTCTCTTCCTGCCACTGGATTTCCTGGAGACCAGACTCAAGCACAGGAAGAGCCTGACCTTATCTCTGCACTAGCTGCTTTTGGAAAGAACGTCATTTTTCTCCCTGCTCTAAGAAGAAAATCAGTCTACAAATCCTAGTTGTTTTCTGCTGTGGGTTTAAATGAAATTGACGACAGCATATACAATGTGTAGGGACTGAATTACACTCCGTCCTGTTCCATCCACGGGATTATCGGTATTCGCTTCAGTACCCAAGGTGAGGCGCCCACTCCTGCCGACATCATGAGAGCTGCCAGGAGAAGAGACTGCCCTGGGCCTCGTGGAGTCTGGATTCTCCTATCACAAAATCCACACCTCATATTGTTGCCAGGAGGGTACGGTGAAGGGGAGCATGGATACAATGACTTAGCACAGCTCCAGCCTGACTTCCCCAAGCTAAGACGGCAAAGCCTGCCACCTTCTCTGGAAGACCCAGTGCAGCTGCTTGGAAAGTCAGGATTCAACAAAGCAAGTGTGTTTGGGCATCAGTGGAAATGCCCGCCTGCCAGTGTGGGTGATCCTCCTTAACACGAAAGCCTTGGCTTCAAGCAGCAGTGACCAGACTATCTTCGTGTTTGACAGACCCAGCACCAGCCCCCCTTGGGCCCCAGCTGGCCTGCCCCGAGCTCCCTAAGGGATACCAAATCCTACTCACTACCCGGAAATCATGGTTCAAATGATGTCAACTAGTAGTGCACAATTCTCCCAACGAAATGGAAAATTCTGTTTACTTTAGGAGGGAGACTTTGGTGACCTCAGATTGGGGTTGAGGGGACAGCCTTTACTCACAGTCTTGACATGCTTTCTCTCTGCCTGTCAGTTCTCCCATCCATAGTGACTGGAGATTCCAGCTGGGGGTTGCAACAGAGAAGCTGAGTTCATGCCAGTCACCCAGGCCTGTCCCCCACTACCTAGAAGACAGAGAGCTCAGGGTGCTACTACCAACTGTGTTGGCAGAACGCTTTTCTCCACATCTTGGCAATGCTAGTTAAACCACATCTTAGCAGCAAAAAGCCGTCTGTCCCACGTGTTGGCCCTTTGTTGTCATTTTTACAAAGTGAAATGGATCCTCTGCATTCACCTAGTGAATGGACTGAGATGCCAGAGGGTTGGGCAGAGTGGCCCCCGGGGGCTTCACCTGCTCCAGAGAAATCTGGGAAGCATTCCTTTTATCCAGTAAACAAAGAGCACACTGAGGGTATGGGGCCATGGAAGGAACGGTCATTGTCCAAGGACAACACCCCTCCCCCTGGTGCCACCTGAACTCAAGATGCAGGAAGGTACCTACTTCCCACACCACTCACAACACATCTCGTTAGAAGGAGGTCATCAGAAGGAATGAGGGGAAATTGACAGTTCTTTTCCCTACCATAAAAAAGCCAGGCTAAAGACATTTCTGCCCAAAAAATTGTTTTTCCTAGTCACTAAAAAACTATCAAAATGTTTGCTTTTATCCAAAGATATTAAATACCCTAGACTTTCTTCAAAATAACATTTAACTGCACTTTGTCATTAACTTCCTTTCTAAACCTTCTAATACTACAACTTTTAACACTTTAGTGCTTTTTTTTTATATAATTCTTCATTATGACAAGCTTCGTTTAGAAAACGAGAGTGAGGTGTCTCTGGCAAAATCCACAAATTTAGGGACAATCTTTGCCCAGTCACTAAAGTAAGGTGGAATTGTACCAGCGCAGCCACTTTGGGATATTTTTAAAATTTTTAACCTGAAGACACTGTTCATTTTCTGGTTATTTATAGCTACTCATACAGCCACAGAATATAAATTCACATAGTAGGAAGGGGGACATCTTAATTTTAAGAGTAACACGTGCTTTTTTTTTTTTCTTTTGGGAGAATTTTACAGGATGAAAACCGATTGCTTCAGGTGGGGCCCATAAGTAAATTAGCTGTATCTAAATCCTAAGTCTGTCTTCTCTCTCTCAAGAGTGTAATCACTGAGAATCAAAATGTGTATGAACTGTCCTGCATCCAACACAGGGTGGAATTAATGCTCCCCAGGACTCTGAAGGGGAAAGTCCTGCACATCACACAGATGCACTGGGAGGGCTGCGGGGCTATTCTAAGAAGCCCTCACCCCAGACAGGTGGAGTCCAACTAGTTTCCCTCTCCCAGCCTACTGACAAAAAGCCACAAAGGATTCCCAGGCATAAACAAATCAAACCAAACAGTGAAGGCTGAATGTCCGAACTCACTTTTACATGCCTAGAAAATCCTCCCACCGATAAGACTCTTCGGGGCAAAATCTGGCAACTGGGGGATAGGCTTCCACCTCTGCTCCCCCACACCAAGGCCCTGCCCTTCCAAGGGCACATCAGCCAAGCCAAGGAGCTGATGAGGGGAAGGGGCAGACCTTCCCCCTGCTCTAAAGATCTGGGTTGTGAGTTGAAGTCTGACAAAAGCACTTTTGTGTGGCTTCACTTCCCGTTACTATCGCACTGCCAAAAACTACAGCAACAACATAGCGAATGCAGGTAAAAAGCAGAGGCCGACTTACTTGATAACTAGCACAAGCCCGGGTCGGCCCCTGGGAGCTTGCACCTACGTGGCAGAGTCCTCGGCTGGAGTGGGACCCAGGACACCTCCCTGCCTCTCAAGCCCTGAGAGCCTCTTCCCCGGCTTCTTAGGAAAACCTCCTGGCAGGTCTCTAGGAAAAGCAGTAGCTCCCCTCCCCATTCCCACCTTCCCCATTCCCGGCCATTGCACTAACTTCCTCCTAAGCCACCCAAAGCATGGGTACCATCTCCCCCTGACCAGCTGGGGAGCTTCTGAACTTGGCAGATCCTATCCCACCCCAATATCCTGTTAGATCAGACTCAGCCGTTTCAACCCCTCCCCCATTTCACTTCCCCACAAAAAGAAAAATATCCTTTCCACTTTCCAGAACATTTCCAATTGGAATTGATTTAAAAAAAAAAAAAAAAAAGGCGGGGGGGGCGGTACCGACCTTTGCACAAATCTGGGAAGCTCCACAACACCTTCTTTCAGACAAAACTTCCCTTTCAAAAATGAAGCAGGGGCACGTTAAATTTTAAAAGTTAGAAAAAAAAAAAAAAGATGCTTTTTGCAACAGTTCCAGAGTAAACGGCCCCATGCAACACAAACCCTCGGAAAGGGCATTACAGCCTTGCAGTGGATCACGGAGTGCACCACGCAGCGCTCAGCCACCCAGGGAAGCGATGCCCCCACGTCGGGCCAGAGACAAGAAGGGGTGAGATAAAACATGCTCGAGTACCCCTTTGGTTCTCCCACTCTGGAGCTTCCAATTTCCTAACCCGTTTCTACCTGATTTTCGTGCCTGTTACTGCAACATAAGCACAAACACCTTCCTCTCCCCAAATGGAGGCAGTGGGCGCCACGGTTATCTGTTTGCAAAATACACAAGGCTCTGACATTCGGTACCGGCAGGGCATCTCTTCCCAAGGCTTTCACATGCTGTCCCCAGTAAATGTGTGTGTGACTGCACGAGTGTGTGTCAGTGTGAACGTGTGCTCTCCCTCCTCCGAGAGGGCGCTGGGTCACATCGGACTTGCACCCACGCTCGGTGACAGGCTAGCCCTCTGCTGCTCATCAGCTGGGGGTCCTCGGCCGCGCGGCTGCCCCGTCCCCGGCCCGCGCGCTACCTGCAGCCGCAGGCCTCCACCACCATGTCCTCGTATTGCTTGTAGACAACATTGTTGGCGGCGTCGATGTAGAGGATGCTGATGGGGCTGAGGCGCGCGGGCACACAGCAGGAGGCCGGCGCCGCGTCTGGCGCCATGGAGTTGAGCAGCGTCTGAATGATTGCGTGGTTGGTGGGCTCCAGGTGCGAGCGCAGAGGGAAGTCGCAAACGCCCTCGCAGTGGTACGCTTCGTAGTCTAGCGGCGCAATGATCCAGTCGTCCCAGCCGAGCTCCTTGAAGTCCACGTGCAGCGGCTTACGGCTGCAGCGGCTCCGGCCCCTGCGTCCGTGGCCCCGGCCCGCGCCCCCGCCGCTGCCTTGCGCTGTCCGCGTCCCGGCCAAAGCCGTCCTCCTCCGTCTGCGGCCCGCAGTGACTGCCCTTGGCGACCCGGTGCCGGTTCCTGGGTCTGGCGGCGGCTGTACCGCCAGAGCGGCCCCGAGTGCGCGGGCCTGGGCGCGCATCTCCCGGAACAAGCTCTCCTTCCTCTGCGTGCGGGAGGAGACGACTAGCAGCGCGCGCTCCTCTGGCGCAGAGCCCCCTCCGCCCGGCCAGCCGAAGCCCAAACGCCGCAGTGCCAAAGGGCTCCGCACAGGGCCTGTCACTGCGCGAAGCAAGAGGCAGAACGCGCGGGGGGGGCGCGGTTCACGACGGTGGCGCCTCATGGCGTCCGCCACGTCGAACACCTCCCATCGCTGACCGACCAGGGGCTCAGCTGCCCGCGAGTACAGCAGGCGTGGCGCTCGGGCGGCGCCTGGGCACGTGGACAGCAGCAGCAGCGGCGGGGAAGTCGAGCTGCCTGGGCCCGGCTCTGGAGATCCCCGGCGCAGCACGCGCAGCTCTGCACCCACCACCTCGTCTGCGTCGTTAAGGCTGGACACGTCGAACAGGAAGCTCTGGCCTGTTTCGGCTGCAGATTCGTCTGCGAGGGACCGGCAGGGACAGAGAGAAAGAGCTGAGTAAGAGCGAATACTGCACACTGTCGGCGCGGGGCCTCCTAAAAGCAAATGGCCCAGCTGCCCTCGATATGGGAGCGAGGCCTGTTGGAGCCAGCGCCCAACCCCGCGTCTCTGCCCCAGCCTGAACGCTGCCAGCCTGGCCCAGAGCAGCAGACGCCTTCGCCCAGGCTATCGGAACCGGGCTTTGGTTTAGGAAGCCAAAAGTCCCATCACCCCAACAACCCACATCACTGCATATCCCTGAGCCGCGGGACCAGGAGCGCACCCCTACACCCAAGACCAGGACTGAAGGTGGCTACAGTTCCGCGGCCTGACCCAGAGCCATGGATTTGCGGGGCCAGAATCCAAGATCAGTGTTCCGGTGGTGAAAAGAAGTCGTGCGCCCACTCCTGAGGTCCTGGGCCTTAAGGAGACTTATCGTTATTGCCCTGCTGATCCCCCAGGAGAGCCGAAAGTCCCGGCTGTGCGAAAACGGAAAATTCTTGTCTCCTGAAAACTCTTCCGCTACCACTGTTCCCCCAACCCAGCCTGGACATCACCGCTGGCCACGGTCTCCCATGCAGGCTGGAGATCGGCGATTCGTCCAGGAGAATTCGTCTGCACGGCCACAAAAACCCTCTAGTCCAACCTCGCTCTGCCGAAGGGGAACCGAGGCCTAGGCAGGGGCCAGACTCGCCCAAGGTCTCAGGTCTTACAGCAATGGGAGCTGCTGCTCGCGACTGCAATCCCAAACGCACCTCCTCTTGGTGCTCCCGCGGCCTCCGAAAGAGGGGGAAAGGCGGCAAAGGAACCTCCCGGAGGGGTGCGGGGCATCCCCGAATGACCTTGCTGCAGTGAGGGCAGCGTCCCGAATGAGGTCTCGCTTCCAGGAGCCGCCTGTCTGTCCCTTCGCGAGCTCATTCTTCCCTCCGTAGTGACTTATCTCGGGCTTAGGGGTTTTATTTCCAATGTGGACACTCTTTTTTTTTTTCCTTTTTGGGCTCAGAAAAAAAAAAAAAAAAATTTAAAATTCCACCACGCAGCAGATAAGGAGCTCCCTTTGAAGGAGGTCATATGGTTTCGTTTTGCCCCTAAACTCGGAGAGACTGTGCAGACTCCCCCCACCACTGGGGATTTGCTCACCAGCCACGAATGTCAGGCCCTGAGGTCTTGGTTCTGTCCCTGTCAATGGCTTCTGGGGACCTCAAGCATCTCTGCTCCAAGTTGAGACTCAGGGTGGAGAGGGAGGCTGGAGAAGCACACTTGGGGCCACACAAGGAGCACTTTCTCTGAGATTCCCTGCAGATCCTCCGCCTCTCCCTGTTCACCAGCCCTGCCACTCCATTTCCCCCAAGAGGGAGGAGGGAGAGGAGGCCTCTCAGGCTCAACCAGCCAAGCTGAGCTCCCCAGAAAGGATTTATCTCCTATCTGAGACCATGGTAGAACTAGCTCAACCTTAAGAAGACGCTGGTGCTTGTGCCCGCTTAGAGCCCAGCACACCCCCTTCTGCAGCCTGGGAGCCTACAGGGCACCCTTCAGTCTAGAGTATTCCCTGTCCCTGTGCACCAGAACTAGGGCTTCCTGTAAGTATCCCAGCATCCAGCCCAGGGACCACGTCAGGCCGTCAGAGAAGCCTTGATAGTTCTAACCGAACCATAGGGCCATTTGGAGATTGAGTACCAGGATGTCCAGGTACCCAAAATAAAGCAGTCTGTGCTAGGCACTGGGCATGTGCTGGCGGGGATGGATGACCTGGTCACTGCAAGGCCTCTGCCTGCCTTCCCAGGCTAGGATCTGAGGTGTACTGACTCAGTGGCTCCTAAGCAGGGAGCCTCAGCCCCACCCGCTCACTTCCCAACCCTATTCGCCTTTCTTTCCCTCCTGCCCTCCATGCTGGGTCTCTGGCTGGATAGAATTAAAGCCGAAATTACTTGCATTTCCGCCTGAAATTAGTTAAATTTTCTCTATCTGTCTGCTTTAGTGATTTCAATGGAGATTAATAAAATCCAGATGACATACAGCAGCCACAGCACAGCCTCACCTACATCCTACCTTTGGAAGGCCCAGGGCAGAACAAGGTGGGGTGCTTGTCTAAGAGAGGCCTGCATTCCTGCAGGGTCCCCAGCAGGCCTCTCCTCCCCGCACCACCAGAATCCTTGACCTCTGGTTCTCCCAGGAGCCCAGCACCAGACACAGGCACCCATAGCTACACACGTCACACACATACAAGCCATGACCACCCAAACCAACCTGCTGAGCAGGGCACTCCTCATACCTGGTGATGCCACCAGCCTCTCCAGGGCGATTTACTTTAGTCTGATACCTGCCTCTGCCCTAGTTTTCCCTGGGCTTCCCCCAATTTGTGTGGCCTCCAGGAGGCTGGAAGCTGCAGAAATTGCTGCAAGGAAGCAGCCATCACCCTCACCACTGTGCACTCTCCTCTCGGTGTGACTCCAGGGAACACAACTCTTGCCCTCCTTTCTTCTCCGAGGGCTCTAAGCCCGAGGCCACGCCAGACCCTTCCCCAAGAAGCGAATCTTAGCCTCTGCCTGCCGCCTCGAGAGTGACCCGCCGGCTTGCAAGGCCAGGGCGACCTGGGAGAGGGACCAGTCAGCCCTCCGGGACCGGGCCCCGGGAGCTGCCGCGACTCTCGCCGCAGTCCAGGTGCAGCGGGCTGGAAAGTGTTGGTCTCGGCGAAGTTTCTATCACCTGAGGGTGGGCCGCGGCCCCAAATGTAACGGAGCGGCGGCACGGCTGCGGGGCTGGTCTCAGCCCAGGACCTGACTGGATGGGCGGGCACATAAGAGGTGTAAGTACCTTGGGTCGCCTGGTCTGTGAAGCCGGTGATCGTGTCCGCGCGACCATGGCCCGAGGCGGAGACAGCGGCTGCCCGGGCCGGAGCCCTCCCGGCCAGGCTCCGGTAAAGCGACATCATGAAGTGGTGCGGCACCACCGAGCCGTTCCTGAAGCCGGAGCCCGCGGCGCGGCGCGGGGCGCGGGCCCGGGAAACCGCGGCGGCCGGGACAGCCGCGGCGCCCGCAGCCTGGGCAAGAGTCCGCCCGCCGCCGCCGCCGCCGCCGCCCCCCGGGCTCCGGACCGGCCCAGCCCCCGCCGCTCGTAGCACGGCGGCCGCTTCCAGCCCGTCGCGGGGGCGGCAGGCGCTCAGCAGCCAGAGGCACAGCGCGGCGGCGGCACTCAGGTCCATGGGCTCCGTGGGCCGGGCGGGCGGGCGGCGCGGGCTCCGTGGCTCCGGGAAGTCCCCCGGCGCCTTTTGAACATAGTGTTTAATAATGGGGGAAGTGTGCGCGGCCAGCCGCGGCCCCCCCTCCTGGCCCACCCCACCCCCGCCCAACGCCCGGAGCAGCGCCCCCTGCTGAAAGCTCGGGCGACCGCGATGCGCCCCCCAACCAGGGCCTAGAGTGGAGACCAGGGCCGGAGCCTCCCCCCACTACCGCAGCGCTTCGCCCCCACCCTCGCCAAGCGAGTGTCACCGGCCCCAGCCTCCCGACACGCCCGGGTGCCCCGCCTCCCCTCCCCGCGGCAGGGCGACCCCCCTCCACCCGCGCGGAGCCCAAGACCAACGCGCACTCCTTGGTTCCAGGCTTGGGGCACCGCGCGTACCCGCCTAGCTTCTTCCCTACTCCCCCACAGAGAAACACCCGCCCCTCCCCGCTCTGGTTCCCAGTGTCAGGGACGGGGCGGCAGAGGTGGGACCGCAGAAGGGCTCGCCCTCCAGACCGCTTCGCGCCGCGTCCCGGTGGCCGCGCAAGAGGCCACAGGATGCGCCCGGCGGCCGCAAAGGCGCGTTTCGGATCGCGGGTCGGCGGTTCCCCACTTAGCCACAGTCCCCAAAGGATCGCAGCGGGCGGCCAGAGCAGGGGAGGGGGCCGGTAGGGGAGGAAGGGGGGGCGAGGGGCTGAAAGGGCAGGCCGGAAAGAGACGGCTGGACGCGGACGGTCCGTCGGGAAAGCAAGGTTTGGGCGCGGAAGTTGCGCTTCAGCGGGAGCCAAGCTCTAGAAGGAGCTCGGAATGAGGACGGCAGCCCCGGGTGATGTGGGATCTCGCGCGGGAGTGCGCTGAGAGTTTGGCTGTGCGTCCAACTGGCGACCTTCCGCCCGCCTTCGGGGTGAGGGCAGCAGCTAACGGAAACCAGCTACCGGCTTTGTCCGTGAGCGGCCAGGATCCCGGAGAGCGGACGGCGCAGAGCCCCGGGATGGTGCCTCCGAGCTTCTTCCCTCGCCGCGGTGATGGCGCGGGGCCCGGGGTGGATGGCGGGGACGCCCGGCAGCTGCGAGGCCCCGGGGCGCACTCGCGCGGGCGGCAGAGCACTTTGCTCCGCGGCTGGCAGGACAGGTTGCGGAGGCCAAGTCTCAGGGGAACGCGCCGGAAGGGAGGGTTATCGGCTCTGCTCCGCCGGCAGCCTGGACATCCCCCTAGATCGGAAACTTTCAGCAGATCGAAGGCCTGGGCCAAACGAACTGCCGGAGAAGGACAGGCGGGTCCTTTTCCTTTAAAATTGCATTTGCTGCAGAACTCAAAATCTAGACCGGGTGGGCACGTCGTGATCACCTTGAGCGGGTGATCAGCTTCAAAGCAAGGTCGCTCGCCGAATCCAAAGCCGCGTGGGTCCCGACGCCCGCCTGGCTGCGCTGCGCTGGGACCCACAGAGAGGCCCGGCCTATGGAGTTCCTGGGCCAACTCCGGCCCAGGCTCCCCAGTTCCCCTACTCCGCTGCTTCGTCCCAAACGAACTCCTCGGCCATCGCCCTCTCGGCCACCGCGGAGACGCGGCGCCTTTTCAGCTTGGGGCTTTGAGCCGCATAACACTAGAGAACGTTTGCGGGTGGGAGAGAGAGGCCTAGTGAAGTTCAGTCCTCGCAGACCCCAAGGTCGATGGATGCCAAGGAGAAAGGCCTGACATTGCCGGGAAGGGCAGACCCTCAGGCCAGGGTCAGCGCTGCCGGCGCTGAGGGACTTCTCGTAGCAGGAACCTGGGGGATCTGGGATGACCGAGCTTGGATAGTCCACCCTGCCTTTGGGACTGGGGTTGGAGAGTCGGTGACAAACACCGCCGCCCCCACCCTGCCAGCCCCCCGTCTCTCCCTGACGCGATGCTGGGTACTACTATGTTACTTGGCTCCTTTCCCCCTGCAGCCATGCGCCCTCGGCTAAGATTTGTGCAAAGGCGCGGGGAGTCCTGGGTGACAGCAAGTCGCTTGCCTTGTCTTGGCTTCAGTTTACCCGGCTGTGTAGAGCAGAGAGCGGAGGGGTCCTAGCACATTCTTGGCACGGCCAGTTACAAATAAACGTTTGTTGATTACGTGACACCCCTGCCACGTTGGGGCTTAGGAATGAGGGATGGGTTGGAATCCCTGCACCTTGCTGTCCTTGTGGGAGTAGGCCACTTAACTTCTTGGAGACCGAATTTCCTCATCTTTAAAATGAGCGGATTCTCAACTCATCCTGTGTGTGGCTGGCATAACAGGCCGGCACAGAGGAGGTGACGTAGTCTTGCCCCCCAACCACCAGTGTGTTCCCAGTGCCAGGGGTGATCATGGCAGAGAGAGAAGCAGCTTCTATGCACCTGGAGGGCTTTGGAGGACACAACCGGGGTGGGCTGATGCTGCTGGAGCCACTGTCCTCCCGCTGCGTGTGTTCCAACCCGGACTTCACTTATCCCACCTGTGCTGCTTGTTCTGTATAGCGAAGGCATAGTCATTCATTTATTTAGCCGTCCCTCCATTCATTTCTTCTTTGATGTAAATACTCATGGCCAGGTAGCCTTCCGTGCATTGTGTATTGAGCAATGCGCAGGGCAAGCACATGGAACTTTAGGATGGATGCAGGAGACAGCCAACAGGAAGCGCATAAATGCCCAGTGTGCTGTCCAGTGGTTCCGAGTAAAGTGATGGGCTGGGGGGCTCTGTGATCAGCGGAGGACACATTGGAGCAGGGCCCAGAAGGAGGAGGCAGAGAGGATGCGTGGGCCATGCCTGTCTCCCTTGCTCCCAGTAAATAATGATAGTGCCCATTCGTTATCTCTTGAATGCCAGGCACCTTGCCTGCTGCTCCACACACCTCATGCCATTTCATTCTCACAACTACTCTATGCTGTGAGATGGGTATTCTTCCCATTCTATAGAAAAGGAAAGTTGAGCTAAAGAATTCAACACCTTGTGTAGTGGCACCTGGGGAGTGGTAGAGCCTGGAGTCATCAACTGTCCTTGCTCAACCCTTGGCTTGGGGCTGGGGGATGGGAATGTGAGGGGCTTTGTTCTGCCGCCCTGCTCCCCAGACCCCGTGGAGAGGCAGAATATGCCTGCCTTTCCTCTCTGGCTTTCTAGAAAATTCTTGGCAAAGAAAGGACCTCTCCAATCCAGGTGAAGACTATGAAAGTGTTACCCAGGGGCCTCTTGCCTGCCACTGCTTGCAACTGGAAACGGAAAACACTTGCCATGGAAAATAGTCTGTCATACCAGCAGCAGGACCTGCCCATGACCCAGGTCTCCAGGTGCCCACCCAGCTGGGACTTCCTCTTGGGGGATGCGGGGATCTTAGGTCGATGGGCTGGGCAGGAGAGAGCTAGTGCACACAGCCCGGAGCCCTTGAAGCTGTGCGCCACATGCTAACTGCACTAAGAGCCTTAAGAATGAAAACCTCCTTCCTCTGTGTTGCCCCAGCCACCGCTGGAGAGCAGATGAGACCCAGAGGCAGATGTCAGGAGCAAAGGTCACAGGAGGTTGGGAGAAAACTGGGGTCTGAAAGCCCTAACTTTAGTTCTTCATCCATCTGATCACCCCCAAACCCCAGACCTCCAGGCTCCAGCTGAGTCCTCCTCAGAGAGAGAAGGTGAGATTGACTCCAACAGAGGAAGGAGGGAAAAAGCAGCCTGCTTGGGGCGATGTTTCACAACTTGGGGGGCAAGGAGGGGCAGTTCCCACATCCCCACCCCAGTTCCCACATCCTTACCCCAGAACACTTTGCTGCTCTTCCGCCCCTTGCAGAAGCTGTTTTTACTTTCTCTCAGCACCACATCCCTGACTCAGTCATAGAACCCAAGGAGCTGAAAATAACTTTTGGGTTATTATTTAAGCCAACTTGCCATGTATGCCTGAATCATAACAAACTGCTTCCTGGGCTGCGCTTGCATGCCTGCAGAGGTGGGGAACTCCCTATCCAAGGCAGCCTCTGATAGCTCTGAATGGGAGGAAGTTTTTTTTGTTTTGTTTTGTTTTAAGAGATAGGGTCTCCCTCTGTGGCCCAGACCGAAGTGCAGTGGCAGAATCATGGCTCACGGTAACTCAAATTCCTGGGCTCAAGTGATCTTCCTACCTCAGCCTCCCTAGTAGCTGGGACTGCAAGCACATGCCACCACACCCAGCTAATTTTACAAAATATTTTGTAGAGACGGGGTCTTGCTGTGTTGGCAAGGTGGCCTCAAAGGATCCTCTTGAGCCCAGACTCGGTCTCCCAAAGTTCTGGGATTGTATTTGTGCTTTCCTGCTTCTGCTTGTGAGGAAGTCCTGTCTGCTACTCCTAGGAGAGCCACATCTCTCGAAGGTACCTTTGCTGTGGGGAGTTTGCCTGTCATCTGGGAACACTGATACCACTTAGGGAGTTAGTCTTGGATCCTCCCAGCTAGAGCCACGTTGAGGTGACTGTTAGGTATGGGAACTTGGGCAAGCCCCAGCTGTCACCTACTCAGCCTTGCCCAGGGTCTCCTGCCACACCGAGACACCTGGCCCCATGTCTGATGACAAGACAACTGAAAGATCCCTTAGAGGTGACCTACTTTACATTGTCCACATGCAGAAGCCAAGTCCCCAACAAGGGGGCGTGATCAGTAGCCTTCATTTGGCATCACAGCCATCTGCTATCCTGTAATCAGGGGCCTTTGTTCCCCATTGCAGCCCAGAGGGTCTTGACTCACCTCTGCTTAGGGCACCCTGTGGGTGCAGCATGATGAGGGTCAGCCTCTCCCCTGCCGTCTCCTCTGCTGGGGATGCTGGGTGCACTCATTTGGAACATAAAACTGATCATCCTGAGAGTCAAGAGATCTCAATTCAAATTGTGCCTATAACCTTGGACTGCAAGTTCCTCGCCCTTCCTGGCTTTAGACCCCAGATGTGCAGTGAGGCTGACAATCAGACGTCCACTGGATTTGCAGTGAAAGACAGGGAGAGTGTGAGATGGGTCCACTGCCTGGGACCCAGCCAGGAGCCTGTCCTCCGTCTGGACCCACCATAGCCTCTGGGCCTTTTGACTCACGGCTGGAGAAAGGGTTGGAGGTGAGGAGATAGGGCCCTGGGTTAGGTCTCCCAGGGAAGGCAAAGGACAGAAGTTGATGACAACAGCCTGCAGAGCCATCTACCCTCTCTGGGTCTGGTGATGCTGGACTCCTCTCAGTCCAGAGATCTGCTGCAAATGTCTCCCATAGAAAGACCTGGGACAGCGAGGTGGGAAGATTCCAACAGGCTCTGGCTCAGCCCCGTGGGATGCCCAGGGCTGGGCTTCCTGAAGCTAGAGGAATTTCCCAGGCTCGATTGGTGCTACCCGGCCCCAGGTTACTCAGAGCAACAGCTCTGGCATCCACACTGGGGTCAGCCACAGCTCTGGCCCCAGGCCGCTGGGCGTGGCCTGCCCCTGTGCCCCAGGCCACTGGGAGGGGGAGGAGAGGCAACAGAGAAGAAGGGAGAAAGGCAGCTTCTTTCCCAGAAGCCTTCCAAAAGGGACATCTCAGAGCCCTTTGGGTTTGGGACAAATCAGGGAGGGCTGGTGGACATTGCCATCTGCTGGTCACTTGTTGTAACAGCAGTGCAGTGTTGAGGAACTTCCTACCCACTGCGAGGGGAGGCTCAGGAACCAGTGCTCTGGGCCTCTGCAGGTGAACAAGCTCGCCTGGGGCTGTAAGGTGTCCTGGGGGCAAGGACCATACGCTTCCATTGACTCAGGAAAAAGACTACAGTATAGGGTCATGGTAAAGACCTGGCTTCCAATCCACTTTTGCTGTGTTCGAGCTTTGCGACCCTAATTAATCTCTGTCATCTTCTGTCTCCTTGTCTTTAAACAGGGACAGAGTTGCCTACTTATAAGGGGTGTGCCAAAGAGTAGATTAAATCAAGTAGGGAAAGTCCTTACCCCAGTGCTGCCTCAGTAAAAAAAAAAAAAAAAAAAAAAAAAAAAAATGGCATTTTGTGCTATCTGGGTAAGTCCTGGTTTAACCAGTTGGAAGGCCGGTTCATCTAGCTTGTCCATTCAGTCTCCTGGCTGTGGCCACTGTCTTGGCAGCATTTCCCCTCTGTGGCTTGCTCACCATGGATTTCAGTATTCTGAATGCTCTGCAGTTGTGTGTCCAGCAGGTTTTCTTGGAGACCTTTGTGGACACATGAGATTAAAAAAAAAACAACAACAAAAGAAAACAAACAAAAAACTACTTTTGGAATAAAAGCTGCTGACTCTTTTGCAATAATTTGGAATGCCCAGCCCTCCAATCTTGCTTAGATAGAGCCCAGCGTTTCTGTTCTAGGCCCACAATGATTAGAGGAACCAAATTATCTGCAGCCTGGGAAGATAGGAGCTGACAGGAACAGAGTTGGAGGAACCAGAAGATGTGTCCATGGTCTAGGACGTGAGAGCTTGCAGCCACCCCTGAGGATGAGAATACTGGGAACAAGTGATCCCCCGGTTCCTGAAACAGAGTGTTGGCCAGGAGGATCACAGGGCTGACCGGATCCTGATGTCTGGGGACTGGCTATCTCAGCTCTTCTGGTCTACATAGCAAAGGTGTCTGTGAGATTTGTCTGCAGGAGGCAGTCTCTGACGCTGCCCTGCAAAGAAGGGGGCACCTACAAAACTGGGGACCTGGCCCTAGGCTATGACTCCCCCATGTGCCCTCTCACCCTCACTAGGTAGCGGATCCATCCTTAATAATGTGTTAATTTAGGGCAACTGAAACAGAGCCCAGCTAGGTTCTGTCCTCCAAGACTTCATTCCTGGCTTGAATGAGGAGCTAGAGGATGCTAATCAAAATGCTTCTCCTCATTGCTGGGGACACAAATCTGGAAGTTAGTAAAAACATTGGGTTACAGAATCAACATCCAAAAAGTCGTTAGCAAATCACTGCAAAATTAAAAGAATAATGAGATAGCACTTTTTTCCTCTCTAAAGCTAGCAAAACTGAAAAATATAAAACCCGTTATTGGCGAAAGGATGGGCAAGTGGGCACACCTACATATACCTTTGCAGGAATGTAAGTTCATAGAGATTTTTCAAGAACATGGGTCGTGAAGTACAGGCTATATAAATTAAAAAAAAAAAAAGATTTTTCAAGAACTGTTAGCATCAACATTTTAAAGAAGGAAATGCTTTGATTCAGCACTTTCACTTTTCACTTGGAGAAATTTGGTTTCATTTAT
Organism: Macaca thibetana thibetana; assembly: GCF_024542745.1. Classification (NCBI taxonomy): domain Eukaryota; kingdom Metazoa; phylum Chordata; class Mammalia; order Primates; family Cercopithecidae; genus Macaca; species Macaca thibetana. The sequence goes on from NC_065590.1 coordinate 86,624,376, forward strand.
AGCTATACTTGCACACGTGAAGATAAACATACAAGGTTTAAAACTGAGGTAATAATGAAAAGTGGAATAGATGATACCTAATCTAGTAAGGACAAAATTATAACACACCCTTACAGTGAATTATGATTCCCCCAGTGTGAGACTGAGTTAGATCCACATGTATAACTTGGAAAGATGCCATGGTATATTACACTGAAACATGGGGTGGTCAGAGTAGAGAGGTGGGGCAAAGGGTTGATTTTCAGTCGTTCATACCCAAGTCAAAGGCATGCGGATGGATGTGTTTCTGTCCACCTGTCACTGCCCTGCCACCCCAGCCCTCAAACCTCCTTGGGACTCTCTCTTCTTTCTGCTTTTACTCACATTTCACATCGTAAAACAATAAATCCTCCTTGGAGATCTTCATTATCAGATATCAAAATAAACCAATTTCCATATAGCACTGGAAGGAGGATTGACAGATCATGGGAACAGAAAAGAATCCAGAAACAAATAACAATGTTTGAAAATATGTAGAAAAATAGTGACAATTCCAGTAAGGGAAAAGAATGAATTGTTTAATAAAACTTACCAGCGAATGACACTAGATGTTCGATTAAGTATTTAGAGGGGGGAATGGACTCTTGTGACATAAACCAAAATGAATTCCTAGTGAATCAAAGATTTTATTGTAGAAAATGAAACTATTATAAGCATATTTGGAGAAAATATGTAAATATTTATATGGTCTGTGTAAGGGATGCTTTTCGAAGTATGAGTTCATTGTAGAAACCAGCAAAACTTTTGTCAGTGGTTGGAACTTCATAAAAATCTTAAAACATGCTTGTAAGAAAATTCTAAAAACAGAATTGACCTTAACCAAATCATCAAACTTAACGTCACTAATCATGGGGGAAATTGGCATCACGTGCCCTTGAAAGTGATTCCTCAGTGTGGCACTTCTGCCAAAGGTTCATCTGCACGTAACCGTGAGAAACAATTAGACAAATCCAAACAGAGGCATATTCTGAACCACTGACCTAAACTCTTCAAAGATGTCAATGTCAGGAAAGATGAAAAAGCCCATTTTAGAATAAAGGAGACTAAAAGAATGTGATAATTAAATGCAATGCAGGATTTTCAGTTAGAGTCCTCATTCGGGGTGGGATGTAGGGATGGGAAGGTATGGGGAGCAGTTGCTAGTAAAGACATTGTTTGGACGAATGGAGAAATTGGAACACAGATGGTATATTCGACTGTTGTATCAATGGCAACTTTCCTGAGCATGATCATTGCATTGTGGTTATGGAGGTGATATGGTTAGGCTTTGTGTCCCCACCCAAATCTCATCTTGAATTGTAATCCTCATCATTCCCACATGTCAAGGGAGACACCAGGTGGAGGTAACTGAATCATGAGACAGTTTTTCCCATGCTGTTCTCGTGATAATGAGTGAGTTCTCATGAGATCTGATGTTTTTGTAAGGGGCTTTCCCCCCTTCTCTTGGCACTTCTTCCTGCTGCCTTGTGAAAAAGGTTCCTTGCTTCCCTTTCACCTTCTGCCATGACTGTAAGTTCCGTGAGGCCTCCCCAGCCATGCTGAACTGTGAGTCAATTAAACCTCTTACCTTTATAAATTACTCAGTCTTGGGTATGTCTTTATAGCAGTGTGAAACGGACTAATACAGTAGGAGAATGCTCTCATTCGAAGGAGGTACATGCTGAAGTATTCAGAATGAAGGATCATGATATCTACAACTAACTCTTAAATGTTTCAAGGAAAAAACACAGAAACAGAGAAAGAGAGAGAGGGTAAAACAAAGGTGGCAGAGTGTTCACAGCTGTGCAGGGCGTCTGTGGTCTATAACCCAGCTGCCCTCTGGGGTTGAGGGTGGGGTGCTCGGGGACTAAGTGCTTACTTACTCTGCAGCTGCTGAGAAAGCTGGCAGCCTGGAGCCCTGCTTACCCTCTCTGAAGACAGGGAGGTGCAGCACCCAAGGTCAGGTAGCCTACATCCAGTGACTGGCCAATGTGGAGTGTAAAAGGCCCACCCCCACCTCCTGCCAATTCAGGACGACTTGGAAGGGCCATGCCAGCTCCAGAGCTCCCCCTGCAAAGGGCTGGGGCCTCTGCCATGATTGCAGACTGCATCCCAAGTCAGCACTCTCTGCCCAGGTAATGCCTAAAAAACTTCCTGCCCATCACCAGTCTCCATCTGAGCCAGAATCCCACCTGTGAGACTAGGGGAAGGGGTCGCAGATGTGGTTATTAACCCTTCAACATTTCTGTGCCTTTGAAACATTCTCAAAATAAGGACTTAGGGGAAAAGTAGTTAAAAGACAAACGGGACACCGTTTATCACAAAGGGTTAGTATCTTTAATATCTAAAGCATTCTTACAAATCTACAAGAAAAAGACAAATGGAGCAATTTTTTTTCTCATGTGCAAAGGAAACACACAGGACAGTCACAAAGAAACAGAAGACTAACAAATAGGTGAAAGATGCTCAACCTCACCTGTAATCATATAAATGTATTTAAACAAGAAAGAGCACTTTCACTTCTCACACATGAGAGGATGTAAGAAAATGAATCGGGGCTGGCGAGGGTTGGGGAAGATGTGCCTGATTCAGCTTTCCTGAGCACAGTTTAGTAGAGTGCAGATGTAAACCCATCTAATGCATTAAGTCTCTGTGCTTCCAAGTTCTGGGGCTTTCTACAGTATCTAAACAAAATAACTGGATTTGCTGTGCCT